>NC_091455.1:77136985-77831985 GCF_027789765.1 Dendropsophus ebraccatus | reverse complement strand
AATTAAGGGAGCCCCTTGTTAAGAGAGAGAACACCATTAATAAAGGTGTATGGGGGCTTTTAATGGTCTAGCTGCAGTAATGGTATGTCATCACTTCGGTCACAAGTCCAGTAGGAAGTTTATTTTGCCACAATCCCAACCAGTAGGCCCTTTTTAATAAGTTTTATGTTTCCTCAGGAAAACTTGTGGCTGTTGCAGTTGTTGATGATAAGAACAGTTCAGTTGAACATACACGGTAAGAACATTTAATTACTATTAGCTCCCAATATGCTGCATTCTTCATTCAATGCTTCTTTTCTTCCATAGTAAATATTTTAAGGGGTTGTCTGGGCAGGACTAAGGTATACACTTAAGAAGAAGTTAAGTAATAGAAAACAAAAAAAGCTTAAAAAGCTATCATAGCAAGTATATAAAGGGGTATTCCATGGAAAAGTAGGAGGTCGCGGCGCGTAAAGAGGTTGGCGTATCGGGCCCTACGGCTCTGTTATGAATAGTGCTGCAGGTATGGCACGCGACCAGCTGCTCTACTCATTCCTATAGAGCTGTCGCCCTATAGCAATAAATAGAGCTGCGGGTCACATGCCTATTCATAACATAACCATAGGGTCCGATACGGAGATCTCCAGGGGGCACAGAGATCAGACCCCCCCACAACCACCTACTTTCCCCTATCCTGTGGATAGGGGAAAAGTTATCTTTCTCATTGACAACCTCTTTTAAAAAAGCCATAATACAGCTTTGTACATGGGGAGTTAAAAGAGCTGTGACAAGGGAGGAGGGGGTGAAAATGCAAAAATGACTTTGTCTTTAAGGCCAAAATAGGCTGTGTCATGAAAGGGTTAAACTCTTCAATAATATATTTACATTTAAGTTTTTTTTTTTATTTCCTTTCGGCCTTACACAGTTGCTTACGTTTGCAGAAAGAGACTCAATATGAAGAGAATTATTCGACTTTTGGGTGTTCTTTTTCAAAATGATTGAGGTATAGGCTACGTTAACACATGGTAAAATACAAACTACAGTATATACTTCAGTAATTTGGGGTGAAAAAAAGAAAAAGCAATGGACAGATGAAAAAAATGACTGCATTTTTCCAAAGCAAGTTGGAAATAATGAGCATGTTTATTATTTGGATGGTCATAATTAATCATGGCCCTTGTTCTTTACGGTGTGTGCACTGCGGTCCGGTTTCCCATGGACTTCAATAAAGCGCGTTATTATTGTGAAAATTCAGCGCTGTGTTACCTCAAAATTACGTACTTTACCTTTATTTTACTTTGTGTGAACCATAAAAAAGTGTGTTAATCAGTTCACTGCTCCTGGTAGCTCTGCAACAGGCATGTCCAAACGTTTTTCGAAGAGTGCCAAATTTGATGAAGTGAACATGTGCGAGGGCCGACCATTTTACATGCTACATGCTATATGCTTTATAACACGGGCAGATAATAGCAAGCAGTGAAATAGTCGCACATCAGATAATGGAATTATAGCACAGTGAAAGGCAGTCAGGGGTTAATGAAGGGTATGACAGCTTGCTACCACAGATTCCTATATGTATCGTGAGTGTATAGCCCTGCTTTTCCTTGCCTACAGTAGCCAACTCCTCTTCAGAGACTACCACTACCTATGTATGGCTGCAGAAATTTTTTGTTCGAGGACCCTGCTGGTCTAACCCTTCTTGAAGAGTAGGGTGGTGTTTTAATATATATTATTTATATAATTTATATATAACTAAGCTGAGGTCATCAGCCTCCTTGACCTCTGAGGAGTTGTAAGAATCTCCAGCCCTAGAACTCACGACGTGCGAGATCTCCAGCTGGCCGGATCACCATCAGTACTCAGTACTGAAATCTCGGAAAGCCGAAATCTCGGACATCGCGAGATTTCAGCTTTCCTTTCCCGTGCACTAGAGTGGCGTGGCGACGAGAGCGGCAGCGGCAAAGCCGCAAGGTATCTGCTGCTGCCGCAAATGGCCCGCGGGCCGGACTTTGGACATGCCTGCTCTACAATATCAGATGAGATATATATAATTGCATACAAAGGCCTTGAGTTATAGTCACACTATGTTAACCTGAATGAATTATAGTGTAATTTCAACATGTTTCTCATATACCTTGTAGATTGAAGTCTATTGTTCAAGAAGTATCAAGAGACTACAGAGATCATTTTCACAGGTATGCCCTGAGTCTGTCTGTGTTGGGTATCTCTAGTTATCCAGTTAGTCATTATTCAAGGTCCTCTGGATCCAATGGCTAATCTATACGGGAAATATTGTGCCAACACTCGCAGTTTAGAAAATGGCTTTGTGTGGCCTACTTCAAGAATCTATTTAATGATTCACTAATTGTTTACACAAAAACTACTTGTAAGTACCGATCAGCCATAACCTTGAATAAAACTGACAGACGTAAATACAATTGAATATCTCTTTACCGTGGGCACTGTCAAGGGGGGAGGCATCAACGTTATGCATTGTATGTTAGGCAGCAATGGAATTGTCTCCTCTTGAAGTCGATGTGTTGGGATTAAAGGAGAAAAAAGGCAAGTGTGAGGATCTGAGTGAATTCTACAAGGTTGATTTATGATAGCTACAGTACATGGCGGTGTCAAGGATTCTACAAAGGAGTCGGTCTTATTGGTTGTTTCTATTGTTCTGTGGGCATTGCCTACCAATTACTCTCTAAGGAAAGATAACCAGTGAAATGATGACAGAATCATTGGCAACCAAGTATTATTGATGTGCATAAAGCCCCTATTACACTGGGCGACAAGAGGGAGCAAGCGAACACCGACCTGTCAGGTCAGCGCTCGCTTGCTCCTTTTTCCCCCTTTCGCTGACGGCGCTATTACATGTGTCGGCAGCAAGCTGGTAAGAGACGGGGGGGTGTGGAGGGAGTCTGCCTGGGTGATCGCTAGATCAATCGGGCAGCCTTTCTAGTCTGATTCCACAGACCTGCTGTATTGCAAGTCTCTGAAAAAATTAATTCCTTAAGGAGAGAGCACATTTTCGTTTTTGCTCTTTAATTTTTTTCCTCTGGATGAAAAGGCCATACCACTTTAATTTTTTCACCTACAGACTCATATCAGGTGTTTTTTTTGCGACACCAATTGAACTTTGTAATGGCACACTTAATTTTTCCATAAAATATGCTGCAAAACAAAAAAAGTACTTTTTTTAACTGCTTATTTTACTACTTTAAAAAAATTAAAACCTTTTTTTGAAAAATAAATGTGTTTAAAATTTCTCTATTCTGATCCTTATAACACTTTTATATTTTGGTCTGTGGGGCTATAATAGGTGTAATTTTTTGTGTCATGATCTCTTCTTTTTATCAGTACCACACTTGCATATATGTGACTTTTCGATTAATTTTTCTAAAACAAATTTCTGGATGTGATATGACCAAAAATTTGCAATTTTGCATTTACACTGATAACCACACAGGATGAGAAATGTTTAATTTAATGGTTCAGGTCATTTTGAACGTGGCGATAGCAAATATGTTTATCTTTTTTTTTATTTATAATTTTTTGTTTAAAAAATGGATAAAAGTGGTAAAAAACTCAAAGTTAAGTACCTAGTTGTACAATCGCTTTAAATAACCATGCACAGACCAGCACAGGGATGCCATTGCCGTGGCCCTGTTTTTGAACCGCTGCACAGTTCCTGCGCATGGTGCCAGTCTATTGCTAAGCACTGGCCCACCCCGGAGCACTGAGGGCAGGCCCATCGGCCCCCAGTGTGATGAAACCCTGTCCCCTCTGACATGACTCCATTAGAATCAATGGAACTGCTTTACATAAAGGTGGGGAGATCTTCACACTGGGGGCCAGCAGATCTGTCCCCACTGCTCCGGGGGGGGGGGGGGGGGCGGTGCTAGAGAATAGACCTACACCATACATAGGAATCAGGTGGGGGTCCAAAAAAAAGGAATGTTCTAAGGCTCCTTGACTGAGCGAGACTTGACTTGAAGGGACATCTCTTCTCAAAAGGTGTGAGAGCTATTTTGCATATCCTTTCTTCCCAGAATTCTCAGTGGAGCAGCAATGGTCTGTAAGTCTCCACATGCCTTTATGACGAGCTCTCCTTAAGTCACTACCCCTTTGAACGTATGTATGGGGAAAAACTTTTCATGTTTTTTCACATTTGTGTTTATTCCCCCCCCCCCCCCCCCCCCCCCCTAAGGGACTTCTATAAGCAATCCAGTGATTGCTCATAGAGATCAATGCAGTGCCTATGTACTAACACAGAAGTAAATAGTGTCAGCTCACCAATCGATCCTCCTCTGGTGCCCGGACTCACATTTCACAGATGCGTGAAGATAGTCTTTAGAAGAAGAGTCGGCAGTCCAGCACTTGAGCAGAGAAGTATGCTTTATTTTCAAAGCCACATATACATCGGAACACCTAAGTGCAGTGACCCCACAGGACCCGTTTCAAGCGCATGCACGCTCTTGCTCACTCAAGATCCCACTGTGAACACCTCCCTTAAAGAGGATGTACCACCCGGTACATCCTCTTTAACCTGAACCCACGGATCGATCGGCGCCGCCACGGGGAAGCCGGTGCCGCGGTTCATTTTTCGGACCGCCGCCCAGTTCCCGTGCACGGCGCCGTTCGATCCAGCTGTACCGGCCGGTGCTGAAGCACTGGAGGTCGGCCCGGCCGCCCCCAGTGGGAGGGAATTCCCTCCCCTGTATGGTGCGGCTCGCTTAGAATGAATGGAGCCATGTCATACAGGGGAGGGAACCGGGGGGTACATATGATGTGAAACCTATATGAACTTTTTATATATATATATATATATATATATATATATATATATATATATATATATTATATATATACATACATACACTCACCGGCCACTTTATTAGGTACACCATGCTAGTAACGGGTTGGACCCCCTTTTGCCTTCAGAACTGCCTCAATTCTTCGTGGCATAGATTCAACAAGGTGCTGGAAGCATTCCTCAGAGATTTTGGTCCATATTGACATGATGGCATCACACAGTTGCCGCAGATTTGTTGGCTGCACATCCATGATGCGAATCTCCCGTTCCACCACATCCCAAAGATGCTCTATTGGATTGAGATCTGGTGACTGTGGAGGCCATTTGAGTACAGTGAACTCATTGTCATGTTCAAGAAACCAGTCTGAGATGATTCTAGCTTTATGACATGGCGTATTATCCTGCTGAAAGTAGCCATCAGATGTTGGGTACATTGTGGTCATAAAGGGATGGACATGGTCAGCAACAATACTCAGGTAGGCTGTGGCGTTGCAACGATGCTCAATTGGTACCAAGGGGCCCAAAGAGTGCCAAGAAAATATTCCCCACACCATGACACCACCACCACCAGCCTGAACCGTTGATACAAGGCAGGATGGATCTATGCTTTCATCTTGTTGACGCCAAATTCTGACCCTACCATCCGAATGTCGCAGCAGAAATCGAGACTCATCAGACCAGGCAACGTTTTTCCAATTTTCTACTGTCCAATTCCGATGAGCTTGTGCAAATTGTAGCCTCGGTTTCCTGTTCTTAGCTGAAAGGAGTGGCACCCGGTGGGGTCTTCTGCTGCTGTAGCCCATCTGCCTCAGGGTGCCTTCACACCTACCGTACCAGATCCGCAGCAGATCTAACTAAATGAATGCACACAGCATTAAATACGCACTGTCAAATCCGCTGCGGATCCGCAGCAGATTTGTAAGTGCGGATTTGATGCTGTGTTCCTTCATTTAGTTAAATCTGCTGCGGATCCGCAGCGGATTTTGTGCTGCGATACGGTAGGTGTGAACGCACCCTCAAAGTTCTGCCTACCTTGGTTGTAACGGTTGGCTATTTAAGTCACTGTTGCCTTTCTATCAGCTCAAACCAGTCTGCCTATTGACCTCTGGCATCAACAAGGCATTTCCGCCCACAGAACTGCCGCTCACTGGATGTTTTTTCTTTTTCGGACCATTCTCTGTAAACCCTAGAGATGGTTGTGCGTGTAGATCAGCAGTTTCTGAAATACTCAGACCAGCCCTTCTGGCACCAACAACCATGCGACGTTCAAAGGCCTTCAAATCACCTTTCTTCCCCATACTAATGCTCGGTTTGAACTGCAGGAGATTGTCTTGACCATGTCTACATGCCTAAATGCACTGAGTTGCCGCCATGTGATTGGCTGATTAGAAATTAAGTGGTAACGTGCAGTTGGACAGGTGTACCTAATAAAGTGGCCGGTGAGTGTGTATGTATATATATATATATAAATAAATATATATATATATATATATATATATATATATATATATATATATATATAAAATCACATTTGCGATTGTCTGTCGCAAATGCGTTATCATATATACCCGTTAATTACATTATATGCATTTTTCTTGTGCCTGTCATTGGGGGACACAGCACCAGTGGGTATAGGCTACTGCCACTAGGAGGCGACACTAGACAGAAGAAGAAGTGACTCCGCCTGGCAGCCTATACCCCTCCTACAGACACCAGGCTAACTCAGTTTTAGTCTAGTGTCCGTAGGAGGTAGACACAGGTGCCACGCACCTCTTTATTATTTTAGTTTTATTTCTTTTTCTTTCTTTCTAGGTTATCAGGGGGACCGTCGGCATGGGCTGCCACACCAGACGTAGCCTCCCCCTGAGGGTGCACTGGAAGTTTTCACTTCCCATGCGCCGGTCACCCGTCCCCCATTGCCAGCTCCCTGCGGCAGGATGCCGGTACCCCACCCAGGTGCGAGGTTACCGAGGGGGTGACCCTGCGAGCACCCGAAGACGCCGGACAGGTGAGTAGTCCTGTCCTTGGGGGGGGGGTCATCCTGGCTAGGGCAACCAGTAGCCTCTTGCCTGCTCTCCCTAGTCCCCATTGCCACAGTGCACACTTCCTGCAGCACAGCCCTCCCTCCCCTATCCCCTGTCCTACTGGACAGATTGCCTCCTGCTCCCCCTTCTCATCTCCCTCCTAGCCTGGGCTGATGCCCACCTCCTTTCATCCAGGAGCCACTGCAGCTCGCAGCGGCTTCATAAGGGACAGCTGGGGGATTGCTGGGCTCCTCTCTCCCTTTCTGCCTCCGCTCCGGTCGCGTTTTCTGGCGCTCCGCGCCGCCGTCTCACTGCCGCCGGCCTGCCCCACAAATTTAGGCCCCGGCTTCTGCCGGAGCTAGGCTGCGTCGGTGCACACTAGTGATGTCACTGGGGGCGGGGCGCCCGCCCGTTTTTCGGCTCCTCCCGCCACAGCCCTTTCTCCTATTGGCTACTCTGTAGCCCCCACCTTTTTCCTCCTTGCCCCCTCCCTTCCTCCTCTTGCCGGCAGCAGCTTCAGCTCGTGGCCTCCTGCTGTTATCTCTGCCAGTACAGCAGCCTCAGCATCCAGTGCGGCAGCAACTCCAGGGTCTGGTAGGCTCACCCAGTGGGTGATATTCCCCTCCTCCACTCCCCAGGCTAACAGCCCTAGCTACCATGTCTGGTCCCCGGGATGACCCCCCTAGGCAGCTCGCTCCCGCGGCTGTGGCGACACACTTTGCGTGTGCTCGTTGCAATAAGAAATTCCCCTGTGGTCAGCCTGGTTCCCTCTGCCTGCTATGCCTTAACCCTGGTGCCACTTCCCAGGAGGCCCCCCCTCCAGGTCCTGATGTAGCTTCTCCTGAGTGGGCTAGATCCCTGTCCCAGGCGATCGGTGACCTCTCTAAGCTGTCGCAGGTCATGATCCATGCCATTGAGCGGTTGCCCTCCCAGGCGCCTCCAGCAGCAGGACCCTCCAGGGTATCTCCTGACTCCCCTTCCAGAGGACGGTCTCATAAGAGACCTAGACTCTCTGTCTCACGGTCGCCCTCTAGGTGTTCCTCAGACCTTTCTCCTCCCAGATCCACTGCAGGCGGTTCCGCTTCCCAGCGACCCCTCTCCGCCACCTCGGGGGACCCCTCTGACTCTGCTTCAGAGTCTGACAGGGAGGATCAGCTGGCCTCTGCAGTGCAAGCCTTGATCCGTGCAGTGCGAGACACCTTACATATTGAGGAGGAGTCCTCTTCTACCTCCAAGAGTGAGGTTTCCTTCCGTCGCCAGAAGCGACAGCCATTGGTTTTTCCCAGCCATAAGGATTTTGAGGATCTCCTAGCCAAGGAGTGGAATCACCCTGACCGGCGGATTCCATCCTCTAATGTTTCAATAGTTTTTATTGAAGGATTTTTTATATATTTTACAACAAGCATAGACTGAGGAACAGTAACAGAATAGAGTACCAAAACATTGGCTGGTAAATGCAATAGCTAGTACATGCTCGAGAATCACATAACCATAAAGACACATATGTGCTAATACTGTGTAAGATAACATGCCGGTATAAATGCGAAGAAAATCAAAACACAAGGCTGTGCTTATATATATACAAGAAAGTATGCTTAGACAAATGCAAAGAAAAACAAAGTACAAGCTGAGAGTTGCGCAGCTGTTCTATGATACTGGGCTCTTCGAACAACTATGAAATTCCAGCCTAAGGGTAGCAAGGGGTGGTACAGCAACAGAGAAACACACAGACGAGGACAAACAACAAAGAAATCTAGATTTAGAAGTGTAGTAAAGTAAGTATGGCAACAGCGAAGGAGCGCAGTAATGGGAATTCAGCGACAATTGCAAAATTTCTATCCAGTAGCAAGCCGTGGTGGCAACTTAGTCAGTTCGGTGGTGAGGTAGAAACTAAAGCAAGATGAATGGTAAGGTTGGGTCCTAGATTAAGCAGGCTATAGATAGAAAAAGCTTGGTGTCTGCGCCATCTTAAGATTGTCTAAAGTAATTAAGCTATAGCGAGATTCAAGTAGTAAATAAATGCTGATAGTTCAGGCTGTGAAGTTGTAGTCAGGAAGCTATGGAGAGTAGACAACGCATAGATACACTGTAAATACGGATCTACATAGCAATAGCATAAAAAGTATTAAGAAATAGAAAGAGACATATGACCGCTGTTAGTGATTACTTAGAATATCGTGAAAACCAAAAAAACACAAAAATACGCTCAGAGGGGGAGTAGAGACATAAACAGACAAACCAAAAACACTTAAGACGTGTGAAAGCACAAACAATAACAAGGAAAGACAGAAACCGAGGATGGTCAGGGCTATTAAGCTCCAACATGCATCGACGGTTAGTAGACGGAGGGCACAGAGTCCAGTTTAGCCAAGGAGGGCATATAAGGTGTGAAAAGCGAATGTCCGGCAAAAACAGTCCAATGGACAACAATATAAGGCTGAGTCGGCAAAGAAGGACAAGCGCTACCTTCCGATTCAGATCACGGAGGAGAGGGTGGAGGCTCAGCGAGGCTTAGTGGGAAACATGGAAGATTCCAAGTGTGTAGTAGTTGCAGGCCATCGTCGACATCCCGTACTGTAAAATAGTCCGTCCCTTTAGCAATGATAAGACATGAAGAGTTGCCCCACTTATATGGAATTCCTTTAGCCCTTAACGTGGCAGTGACCGGGGCAAAGGACCTTCGAATCCGCAACGTAGCTGCGGATAAATCTGGAAACACGGAGACTGAAGCATATTGAGCAGGTGGCGCCTGGCGACGTCTAGAGGCAGCTAGAAAAGCCGTTTTAGCATGCAGATGTCTGATTCTCACCAAGGCATCTCTGGGGGTACTCGGAGGCAAATGCTTAGGCCGAGGTAGGCGACGGGCCCAATCAATGATGATATCCTTGTGGTCAGAAGCCGGTAGCAGTTCCTTCATGAGACCTTGAGTATAGGCAGGGAGGTCAGAGACAGGGATAGATTCGGGTATGCCTCTAAGCTTCAGGTTGTGCCCACGAGACCGGTCATCCACAGTTGCTAAAGTCTCTTTCAAGTGGGCCACCTCTTCCTGTAGCTGCCCATGTGAATCCACAAGAACATTGTACTCACTCACGATTTCAGAGATTTTCTCCTCTGCAACTTGCACTCTCAGTTCCACAGAAGAGATGGAAGCTTTAATAACTGCAAGGGCATTGTCCAAACGGAGCTGGATGGAGTCTCTGAACGCTAGCATCATCTTCCTTAGAAGCTCCGGGGTAAGTTGAGTGTCAGGAATGAAAAGAGCATCAAAGGGGTCATAGCAGGCAGATGTCACAGAGACAGTGTCAGCTGGAGCCGCGGCATTGATGAAAGGCTCAGCAGGCAGGCTACGGCATACATTCTCAGCAGGGCATGGAGAGCAGAGCTGCTGACCTGCTGTGCTTGGCTGAATAGAGGGAGGAGGGGCCGGAGAGGGATGAGAAGGAGAGGAGAGACAGGGCTGCAGCTTCGTGCCGGCGGCTACCGGGAGCCCGGGGGAGCCGGCTTTAGTGTTCCCCCTCCTCCTGCTACTCCTCCCCTCAGGCTGCTGCGGTGTATAGGCTGCAGCTGAACGTGTAGTTGGGCCGGTCCGCTGCTGTGCTGATGTGTTAGTAGCCTGAGCGGTCTGCCACACCGCTCCGGCGCTTGCAGGGGAGGAGTCCATGGAGAGAAGAGCAGGGAAGCCGGCGCCATCTTGCTTTACCGCGACTGTGGGGAGAGAGGCTTCAATCTTCCTCCGGAGCGCAGCTGAAGCTCTGTGGGAGGTCAATTTCACGCTGGGAGTATGAAGGGATGTCATGGCAAGCTTCGGGTGTAAAATAAAACAATAAGTCACTGTGTGTAAGGTAGACGAAGACAGCACTCACCCGGTCTGTATCAGCTCAGTTTATTCCATGCACCGCTGGTGGCAGGGAGGGAGAGGTGAGGACGCGCACTGGGACGGCCGTTTCGGGGACACGCCCCCTTTGTCGACCAGATAATGACGTCATGTGGTAAGAGGTGTGCTATATACACAGGTACCGTGCACGTGATCAATTAAGGAGAAAAATATGTGTTAAACAAATAACAAAGACATTTACACAAAAACACTGAAATCGTTACGCTCGTTGAGACCGAGCGGACCCGTTGCGTTAAGTCGGGAGATCCAGAGGGACTCTTTTCTCAGAAGTGTCTGATGTTTATCAGCTCCCTCCGGTATGGTATTAACTCTTTCTAGTCCGAGAAACTTTAGGTTCCTGGTGTCGCCGTGATGGACAGTTCGTACATGTTCTATTAGGCGTGGAACGCCTTTGCCCGTCTTTACAGAGTAGGCATGTTCTTTAAACCTTACCCATAAAGGTCTCTTAGTTTTTCCTATATAGTATGACCCACAGCTGCAAATGATCGCATATACTACGAAGGGAGATTTACAGGTAATGAAATCTTTTATCATACATTCATGGCCTCCCAAGCGAATGAAGGATACATTAAGCAATTGGGTGCAGTACTTGCACTGGCCACATTTTCTGTTGCCTTGAGGCAGTGTCTTAGATAGCCAGTCAGTATTTTTTATTTTTAAATTGGAGTTATTTAGATGGTCAGCTATTGTTTTATTCTTTCTATAGGAGACACAAGGCTTCCTCTCTGCAATTTCCTTGAGGTCAGGGTCTGACTCTAAAAGGTGCCAATGTTTTTTAATGGCCTCCTGTATTGCCCCATTATTAGGGGAATTCTGAAAGATAAAATTAAATCTCCTGTCCAGGGATTTATGTTTAGCTGTATGTGACAGAAGGTTGGTCCTACTCTGTATACTGGCTCTGTGACGTGCTTCTTTCACAAGAGTGTCAGGATATCCTCTTTCAGCAAATCTCTTCTCCATCTCGGCAGCCTGTTTATTAAATGAATCATCTGTAGAGTTCACCCTGCGCAGGCGCAGCATCTGTCCATAAGGAATTGCTTTCTTAACGTGCGCAGGGTGTGAGCTGCCGAAATGGAGAAGAGAGTTGCAAGAGGTAGGTTTCCTGTACACCGAGGTGTGGATCTCATTATTGCGGATATTAACTTGAACATCCAAGAATTCAAGGGAATCGCCGCCGAATTTGGAAGTAAAAAGCATATTAACGTGATTGTGTGTATTAAGAAACTGAATGAAATCAGAAAACTGTGCCTCTGTGCCCTGCCAAACAATAAAGATGTCATCGACAAAACGGTGATAAGACTTAATGAACTTAATATAAGGGTTGGTAGTGGAAAAAACAACATCGTGTTCCAGCTTAGCGAGAAACAAATTGGCGTACGTACAGGAGACCGGCGTGCCCATGGCAGTGCCGATCTCCTGTCGATACCAACCGTCCTCGTAGCGGAACACGTTGTTGGTGAGAATAAAACGTAAAGCTTCACCAATAAAATTGACCATGGCAGTGGGGTTGTTACCCTGAGTGACATACCACTTGACAGCCTCCACACCCGCATCATGAGGGATGCGGGTGTAGAGGCTCTCCACGTCAATAGAGGCCAGAGCACACTCCTCCGTCCATGCAATGTCACCAAGGACTTTAAGAAAGTCACTGGAATCTTTTAGAAAAGTTGGAGTATTTTTAAGGATCGGGTTTAGGAGCCAATCTAAGAACTGAGACAGGCTTTCAGTCACGGAGTTAATGGCTGACACTATAGGACGCCCAGGCGGCGCTTCCAAGGACTTGTGCACCTTGGGTAGGAAGTACCACCTGGGCGGTCTAGGGGCATCTGGGAGGAGCTTCTCTGCTAGATTCTTGTCCACTGCACCCTCTCTTGTGTGCTTGCTGAGCAACTTCCTGAGCCCATCTTGTATGCCTAACATAGGGTCCTTGTTGAGTACAATGTATGTGTTACTGTCCCCTAATTGGCGTTGGGCTTCAGTGTTGTAATATACTTTGGACATTATAACTGCCGCCCCTCCCTTATCGGCTCTGCGTACTACCAGGTCTTGACGTGACTTCAGCCAACGGATGGCTCTATTTTCCCTTTCGGTGACATTCATGGATGCGGGTGGGTATTTTAGTGCCCTGACATCCCTGAGTACAGACTTGTGGAATAGGTCAAGTGGCCCTCCAGGTGTCACCTGTGGGGTAAAAGTAGATTTTTTCCCCCCCGTGAAGCTGGAGACTGTGGTGATAGGAGGAGTATCAGGGGGAGCAGGAATGTCCGCTAAGATGCGCAGACATTCAATCTCCTCCGCATTAAAGCCTATAGGTGCTTGGAACCCTAGGTGACACCTGGAGGGCCACTTGACCTATTCCACAAGTCTGTACTCAGGGATGTCAGGGCACTAAAATACCCACCCGCATCCATGAATGTCACCGAAAGGGAAAATAGAGCCATCCGTTGGCTGAAGTCACGTCAAGACCTGGTAGTACGCAGAGCCGATAAGGGAGGGGCGGCAGTTATAATGTCCAAAGTATATTACAACACTGAAGCCCAACGCCAATTAGGGGACAGTAACACATACATTGTACTCAACAAGGACCCTATGTTAGGCATACAAGATGGGCTCAGGAAGTTGCTCAGCAAGCACACAAGAGAGGGTGCAGTGGACAAGAATCTAGCAGAGAAGCTCCTCCCAGATGCCCCTAGACCGCCCAGGTGGTACTTCCTACCCAAGGTGCACAAGTCCTTGGAAGCGCCGCCTGGGCGTCCTATAGTGTCAGCCATTAACTCCGTGACTGAAAGCCTGTCTCAGTTCTTAGATTGGCTCCTAAACCCGATCCTTAAAAATACTCCAACTTTTCTAAAAGATTCCAGTGACTTTCTTAAAGTCCTTGGTGACATTGCATGGACGGAGGAGTGTGCTCTGGCCTCTATTGACGTGGAGAGCCTCTGCACCCGCATCCCTCATGATGCGGGTGTGGAGGCTGTCAAGTGGTATGTCACTCAGGGTAACAACCCCACTGCCATGGTCAATTTTATTGGTGAAGCTTTACGTTTTATTCTCACCAACAACGTGTTCCGCTACGAGGACGGTTGGTATCGACAGGAGATCGGCACTGCCATGGGCACGCCGGTCTCCTGTACGTACGCCAATTTGTTTCTCGCTAAGCTGGAACACGATGTTGTTTTTTCCACTACCAACCCTTATATTAAGTTCATTAAGTCTTATCACCGTTTTGTCGATGACATCTTTATTGTTTGGCAGGGCACAGAGGCACAGTTTTCTGATTTCATTCAGTTTCTTAATACACACAATCACGTTAATATGCTTTTTACTTCCAAATTCGGCGGCGATTCCCTTGAATTCTTGGATGTTCAAGTTAATATCCGCAATAATGAGATCCACACCTCGGTGTACAGGAAACCTACCTCTTGCAACTCTCTTCTCCATTTCGGCAGCTCACACCCTGCGCACGTTAAGAAAGCAATTCCTTATGGACAGATGCTGCGCCTGCGCAGGGTGAACTCTACAGATGATTCATTTAATAAACAGGCTGCCGAGATGGAGAAGAGATTTGCTGAAAGAGGATATCCTGACACTCTTGTGAAAGAAGCACGTCACAGAGCCAGTATACAGAGTAGGACCAACCTTCTGTCACATACAGCTAAACATAAATCCCTGGACAGGAGATTTAATTTTATCTTTCAGAATTCCCCTAATAATGGGGCAATACAGGAGGCCATTAAAAAACATTGGCACCTTTTAGAGTCAGACCCTGACCTCAAGGAAATTGCAGAGAGGAAGCCTTGTGTCTCCTATAGAAAGAATAAAACAATAGCTGACCATCTAAACAATTCCAATTTAAAAATAAAAAATACTGACTGGCTATCTAAGACACTGCCTCAAGGCAACAGAAAATGTGGCCAGTGCAAGTACTGCACCCAATTGCTTAATGTATCCTTCATTCGCTTGGGAGGCCATGAATGTATGATAAAAGATTTCATTACCTGTAAATCTCCCTTCGTAGTATATGCGATCATTTGCAGCTGTGGGTCATACTATATAGGAAAAACTAAGAGACCTTTATGGGTAAGGTTTAAAGAACATGCCTACTCTGTAAAGACGGGCAAAGGCGTTCCACGCCTAATAGAACATGTACGAATTGTCCATCACGGCGACACCAGGAACCTAAAGTTTCTCGGACTAGAAAGAGTTAATACCATACCGGAGGGAGCTGATAAACATCAGACACTTCTGAGAAAAGAGTCCCTCTGGATCTCCCGACTTAACGCAACGGGTCCGCTCGGTCTCAACGAGCGTAACGATTTCAGTGTTTTTGTGTAAATGTCTTTGTTATTTGTTTAACACATATTTTTCTCCTTAATTGATCACGTGCACGGTACCTGTGTATATAGCACACCTCTTACCACATGACGTCATTATCTGGTCGACAAAGGGGGCGTGTCCCCGAAACGGCCGTCCCAGTGCGCGTCCTCACCTCTCCCTCCCTGCCACCAGCGGTGCATGGAATAAACTGAGCTGATACAGACCGGGTGAGTGCTGTCTTCGTCTACCTTACACACAGTGTACTACTCCCTCATCATCTTGCACCCCCGGCGCATAGCCGTTTTGCATCACGGTGTATCCTGCCAATTTAAGTCCGTGGATCCATAAGCATTGGACTATTGTGTAGTGGTGCGGGTCAGCTGTTTCTCCTCCTTGCAAAAGCAATAAGTCAGCTGTAGAGATGCCGGTGTCTGTCGCTAGTGCAGGAGCTCTTCACACACACGTCTGCTCCCCTCAGTGGCAAACCACGCCCCCGGATTCCATCCTCTAAGCGTGCCGAGGCTTTGTTTCCCTTCTCCCCTGACCTGGTCACTACATGGACAGTGCCCCCATCTGTGGATCCTCCAGTTTCTCAACTCTCCAAGTCAACTACTCTGCCTCTGGCAGATGGTGCTTCACTCACTGACCCGGTGGACAAGAAAATCGACGCTTTTTCGAAGTCTGTCTTTGTTGCAGCTGGTTCGGCCCTATGTCCTACCTTTGCTGCATCCTGGGTCAGCAAGGCTTGTTCCTCTTGGGCCAGGCAGTTAGTCCATGACCTCTCCCTGGACACCCCGCGTGAGGATCTCCTGTCTCTGGCCTCACAAATTCTACATGCGTCCAAATACTTGTGCGACGCTTCTCAGGAAGCTGCTCGTTTGTCTGCGCGGGCCCTGGCAAACTCTGTAGCCATCCGACGCTCTGTCTGGTTAAAATGCTGGTCAGCTGACGCGGCCTCCAAGAAGGCTCTGACTTCTCTTCCCTTTGCAGGAAACAGACTTTTTGGGGAGCGGCTGGATAAAATAATCTTGGACGCTACGGGGGGGAAGAGCTCCTTGCTTCCTCAAAACCGATCCCGGCGCCCTCAGCCTCCCAGGCGTTCCAGCCGTTTCCGCTCTTTTGAGCCTCCGGCACGTCGTCGCCCGGCTGAGGATACGCCTCCAGCTCCTTCTAGGAAGCCCTCCTTCAAACCCCGCCCCACCTGGCAGCCCCGTTCTCGCCCTTCTAAGGGTCCTGCACCCAAGTCTTCTTCCTGAGGGTCCTTCACCACTCGGGTCTCTCCCTCAAGTAGGGGGTCGTCTGCTCTCCTTCAAGGAGATTTGGCTTGCCCATGTGTCCGATGTGTGGGCTCGGGAGGTGGTGTCCTCAGGGTACAAAATCGAGTTTGTGTGCATTCCACCTCCTCGCTTTTTTCCATCAAATCTCCCACGCTCTTCGGCACGGCTTTCCGAGCTTTTTCGGGCGGTTCAGAATCTCCTAGCTCAAGGAGTTGTGGTCCCAGTTCCTCCCTCCGAGCACTTCCAGGGATTCTATTCCAATCTGTTCACAGTCCCCAAAAAGGACGGCTCGGTCCGTCCTATCCTGGATTTGAAATGGCTGAATAGGTTTGTTCGCCTTCGGCGGTTCCGCATGGAATCCTTGCGGTCGGTGGTCGCGTCTCTAGAGCAGGACGAATTTCTTGCTTCTATAGACATCCGCGACGCCTATCTGCATGTTCCCATCGCAGCCAGTCATCAACGTTTCCTATGTTTCGCCGTCGGTTCTGGACATTTCCAGTTCGTTGCCCTGCCCTTCGGGCTCGCCACGGCGCCTCTGGTCTTTACCAAGATCCTTGCACCTTTGATGGCTCTGCTTCGGTCAAAGGGGGTGGCTGTCCTGCCATACCTGGACGACCTTTTGGTAAAGAGCCGCTCCAAGCAGGACACTTTGTCCAGCCTCCAGATCACACTCGATCTCTTGACCAATTTCGGTTGGGTGATCAATTACCAAAAATCTTCCCTACTTCCCTCCCGCTCTATGGAGTTTCTCGGGATGCTATTCAACACCGAGATGGCCCGCGTCCTCCTTCCTCCAAACAAAGTTGCCTCCCTGCGCTCGGCAGTCTCTCTGCTCCGCTCGGGCGCCCCCTGTTCGATTCGCCTTTGCATGCGAGTCCTGGGCAAGATGGTCTCCTCTTTCGAGGCGATCCCCTTTGCTCAGTTTCATTCGCGCCCTCTGCAGCAAGCGATTCTGTCGCAGTGGGACAGGTCCCCTCTGTCTCTCCACAAGAAGATCCTCCTGTCCCCTGCTGTTCGCAGGGAGCTTCTTTGGTGGTTGACGTCTCCAGTGGTCCTCCTCGGCCGCTCGTTCCTCCCCCTCAATTGGCTGGTCGTCTCTACGGATGCCAGCCTGTCCGGGTGGGGGGCTGTCTTCGGGAGCCACACAGCTCAGGGCTCTTGGTCGCCGACAGAGACTCGGCTTCACATCAATATCCTGGAGCTCCGGGCCATCTTTCTCGCCCTGTCTCAGTGGACCGATCGCCTGAGGGGTTATCCGGTCCGTGTTCAGACCGACAACGTCACCGCCCTTGCTTATCTGAACCTTCAAGGCGGCACCAGGAGCCGCTCTGTCATGACCGAGGCCGCTCGCATTCTCCGTTGGGCGGAGCGGGTTGTTCCAGCTCTCTCGGCAGTCCACATTCCCGGGGTGGACAATTGGGCAGCGGACTACCTCAGCCGCGAAAGACTGGATCAGGGCGAATGGGCTCTACATCCCGAGGTGTTTCTTCAAATCTGCCGGCGGTGGGGATTCCCAGATGTGGATCTCTTCGCCTCCAGGCTGAACCACAAACTCCCCATCTATGTGACTCGGGCCCGATATCCTTGCGCGTTCGCGGTCGACGCCTTGGTGACCCCATGGGAGCAGTTCTCCCTGGTTTATGCCTTTCCTCCTCTGCCCATTCTCCCACGAGTCCTGAAGCGCATCAAGGCACTCGGCGTTCCCGCCATTCTTGTCGCTCCAGACTGGCCGCACCGGTCCTGGTACGCCGACGTAGTGCACCTCCTGGCCGACGCCCCCTGGCGCCTTCCCCTGCGGGCCGACCTCCTTTCACAAGGGCCAATATTCCACCCCAATTTACCTCAGCTGAGTTTGACGGCGTGGCTGTTGAAGCCGCGGTATTGAGGTTTCGTGGGTTCTCGGAACCAGTCATCCAAACCATGCTTAAGGCCCGTAAGCCTCAGTCAGCTCGGGTCTACCATCGCGTGTGGAAGGCCTTCTTTTCTTGGTGCGAACAGAATAATTTTCACCCCTTGGTGTGTTCCACGCCCAAGATTCTTTCCTTTTTACAGTTCGGCCTGGATAAAGGCCTCAGTCATTCCACTTTGCGTTCGCAGATTTCCGCCCTGTCTGTTCTTTTTCAGCGGGCTCTCGCTTTCCGCCCCCAGGTGAAGACCTTTCTTCAGGGGGTGGTCCATTTGGCCCCTCCTTTTCGTCAGCCTTTAGAGCCCTGGGACCTTAATTTAGTCCTCGAGGTTCTACAAGGTCCTCCCTTTGAGCCTCTTCGGGAGGTGTCTCTTTGTTTCCTTTCTTGGAAAGTCGCCTTCCTGGTGGCGATTACCTCCATCCGTAGGGTGTCTGAACTGGCAGCGCTCTCTTGTCGCTCCCCTTATCTGGTCCTTCACAAGGACAAGGTGGTGCTTCGTCCTCTTCCTTCCTTCCTGCCGAAGGTCGTGTCTGCATTCCACCTTAATGAGGACATCATTCTCCCCTCTTTTTGCCCTGCGCCCTCCCATCCTAGGGAACGGTCCCTGCATTGTTTGGACCTTGTCCGGGCCATACGGATCTACTTGTCAGTCACTGCTTCCTTCCGCCGCTCGGATTCCTTGTTCGTGGTCCCGTCGGGTCCGCGCAAGGGGCTGGCGGCTTCCAAGACCACCATTGGGCGTTGGATCAGGGCAGCCATCGCAGAGGCCTACCGCGTTCGTGGCAGGGCTCCTCCTTTTCGGGTCACCGCTCATTCTACTCGAGCTGTGGGGGCCTCTTGGGCGGTTCGCCATCAGGCCTCAGTGTCCCAGGTCTGCAAGGCCGCCACCTGGTCTTCAGTTCACACTTTTTCAAAGTTTTATCAGGTCCATATCCTGGCTTCCTCTGACGCCAGTCTGGGCCGCAAGGTTCTGCAGGCCGCCGTGCGTTAGGCAGGCCGCATGGGGATTGTAATCTTCTTTCCCCACCCTCTGGGACTGCTTTTGTACGTCCCACTGGTGCTGTGTCCCCCAATGACAGGCACAAGAAAAGAGGATTTTTTTGTACTCACCGTAAAATCCCTTTCTTGTGGCTTCATTGGGGGACACAGCTCCCACCCTGTTTGAGGTTGTGCTCCCGGGGCTTGTTCTGTTCTTGGGGTTTTCGTTCCCGGGACCAGCCTGTTTTTTTTTTGCCTGTTTTTTGTTACTACTTTCTACTGCTTGTGACTAAACTGAGTTAGCCTGGTGTCTGTAGGAGGGGTATAGGCTGCCAGGCGGAGTCACTTCTTTTTCTGTCTAGTGTCGCCTCCTAGTGGCAGTAGCCTATACCCACTGGTGCTGTGTCCCCCAATGAAGCCACAAGAAAGGGATTTTACGGTGAGTACAAAAAATCCTCTTATATGACACTAATATACAACACAGTATCCTTATGATTTTGTTATTCAGTGCCATGCTTTACTTCATGCTTGGTATTGTTTTCAGTGAATATCATAACTTCTAATCGTGAAGTTGAGAAACAATTCCTTTTTCCACAATTTACATGTCCACGTATATACAGTCGTACCTTGGTTTAAGAGTAATTTGGTTTAAGAGAAATATGAAAAATATACGTATGTTTCATGTGGATCTTACCATGTTTATTGTGTTGAATTTCTATTTGTGTACTAATTTTTTGTTTTCATCTTTGTAATTGCAGCATTTGTAGTAGTTCTTTTAATTGTATTGCCATGCACCTGTAATGTACACCCGTGAAGGTAATTATTTACGGGGGTGTTCACAGTGGGATCTCGGGTGAACAAGAGCACGCATGCGCTTGAAACGCGTCCTGTGGGGTCACTGCACTTAGGTGTTCCGATGTATATGTGGCATTGAAAATATAGCATACTTCTCTGCTCGATTGCTGGACTGCCGACTCTTCTTCTAAAGACTACCTATGTACTGCATTGATTGTTGTTATCGGCTGAAAGCAGCCTGAAACAATCACTGAGTTGGGACAGGGCCGGGAACCGAGGACCCAGGCTGTAACTATAACAGATTGGCTTGCCACAATGCCATAACGGCAAGTTGCTCTTTTACCACCAGGCCACCGATTACTGCTTTTACAGGCCATTTAAAGGAGAAGTCCAGTCAGTTTTAAAATCTGGCAGCTGGCAGGGGGCATTTAATCAGAAGAACAAACTTACCTCTCCCCACGCTCGCGGTGAGCAGCGGGATCGGCCACGGGGCCTTCACCAGGATGCACTATGTGAAGAAGACAGTCCAGTGAGGGCAGTGTGATGCTTTGGGCAGTGATCAGCCTGGAAACCTTGGGTCTTGGTATTCATTTGGATATTACTTTACCACATGCCACCTATTTAAACTTTGCATTGCAGAGCAGTTATATCCCTTCATGGCAGTCAAAATAACAAGTATCATATATGTCTCCTGATGAAGCACAGAAGGGCGAAACACATGTTGGACAGCCCCAGGGATACTGGTGATCCCTGGGGCTGTGATGTCATTGTAAAGGCTATAGGTAGTCACAGATATGTATGAAGCACCTTAATAACACCTTAATATATGCATTATTGTGTGTAACCAGCAGATAGAGTTAGAGTACTGTGTAATACTTGTCTGTGTTATCACATCACGTACTGGTGTGTAACTATTGTGGCCTGGCTTTTATACCAGTACCCTGTGTAATCCCCTGGCTGTTGCTTCTTTGTCTATATAGTAACCAGTGATGTATGTGATTTTACATACATAATTTTATTACATTTGTACAATAAAGATGACTGTTGATCAGTTTGTAGGATATATATCATTTTATTTTAATTAAAAGTAAAATAGTCCTTTGTTTTTCTGTCCGGCTCCTTGCCTTGTTTTTAGGACAGTAAGGTTGTTCTTTTCAAATTCTTTGGGTCCTTTGTGTCTTTCAGCACATCTGTGGTTCCTCATATGCAGCCTTATTATCAGAGACAAGATGTAGCTGCTGCTCTGTCTGTGACGGGCATCTCCACTGTCAGAAACAGAAGCTCCTGCTAGTTAGTCTCAGTGTCTTCCTGTGTCTGACAGCACAGGAGCATAGACCTACAGATGTTCTGGAAAAACTGAAGGCTTGAGGATTGTGTGATTGACAGGAACTACTGTCCGCACAGTATGGCTCCTCACATGTTAGGGTCTCGCAGATGGGCAGCCTCTATGGGAGGGGACTTTTGTATGCTGTGTCAGTGTTACTCTAATCATCTTAATACATGTTTGTTACTTTTTGCTCATAGGGATTTCCAGTTTGGACACATGGATGGCAATGATTACATTAATAGTCTACTCATGGAGTAAGTATTTTTTTTTACTTTTTGGTTCCTCTTGAGCTCTCTCTCTCTTAAGCTGGCTAAATATGTGAAATAATTGTTTGCCAGAATAGTCTGTAAACTCCATGTGCTGCAAGGCTACACTGCTAATCACTGAGCCACTGTGCTCCCCAGCGTGGATGTGCAGCTGTGTCTGTTTTTTTCTCTTCATGGAATTACTTTTGTTTTCTGTTCCCTTCACTTTTATTAAAGGGTCTGGCCACTTTATAATACAATTGCTCAGTGTACAGTATTAGTAATTGTATTCATATCTCTTACTGACTGCAGCTCCCTGTGTGCCTCACAGTACTAAAACCAGAATTCCCTCATCCAGACTGTGCTGCCCTGCTGTTTGGTGAGTCTGTCCATAAGATGGCCAACATGGAGGAGCATGAAACCATGCCCCGCCCCCCAGTGTGAACCACTGAGCCTATATATGTCTATAGTGGCCACAGGGAGGTGGGGCATGGTCACATGCTCCTCCATGTCGGCCATCTTATGGACAGACTCGCCACAAAGCAGGGTGACACAGGACAGCCTGGAGGAGGGGAGTCTTATTTTAGATGAGGTACACAGGGAGCTGCTGGGAGTACATTTACTAATGCTATACACTGAACAAATTTACTATAAAGTGGCCAACCTCTTTTACAAAAAAAATGGGTTAAAAAAATCACTGATAGGCGGTGCTGTAGCCATAACTATACTGTATTTGCATAACTGGAGGCTTTCAAAGATACACAGATCAACTGTTATTTCCCAATAATGTGACCTCTTTGCTCACCTGATCTCACCGCTAGTGACTTCTGTTTATGGGATTTCTTAAAGGATCAGGCCTAGTATGGCAGATCTGCATTTGTGCCAGATGTGACGGCAGGTTGTCACGATTAGAGCTCAGTCACTGTGTTCAGTGGTGGGAAAACATGACATGGTTTTACGGATATTTTATGGGGACAATTGCAGCATGATTTACATAGCTATAGCACCAGCCATCACAGACTGTTTAAACATTTTTTTTTCATTGAATAGGCACATCATTTTAAGTGCCTGATTTTTCAGGGCATTTAAAGCAGGATAACACTCTCCAGAGCTCTCTGAGTTGGGGAAGTTCAATTTTACTAACCCTGTATATGTATAGACAGCATATGTCTTACAACCTCCCTCCTACTTCCAGACGCCATCATTATATAGCTTATTTATAACTCGATGCCCTGCTATACATAGTCTTAGTGGTGTCATTAGAATTGCTTACATTCAGCTTATATCTGTTTGCAGTGAAGTCCAGGTGCCCACTATTGTTGTACTCAATACATCCAATCAACAGTATTTTCTTCCAATCAAGAAAATTGAAAATACCGAAGACCTCATTCAGTTCATTAACAGTATTTTGGATGGGACAGCAGAGGTAAGCTATCTCACATAGTCCTCTCACATAACTTGATGGATTTAAAAAAAAAAAAATCAAATTGATTATCTTTGAGCATATGAGCTTTTAAATGGTATCTTTTGTATATTATTAATAATGAGAGTTGTACAAGCTCTAGTAGAGGAATAAACTTTGCAGTAAAATATCACCATATGATAGTATGCTTAGCATGATTGACACCCAGACCATTTGTGGTTGTGTACATACTTTGCTTGATTCCTAACATGTGCAGTACTTTTTCATGTAACTACTATTACAGTACTGTAGGTTACTACTTTATATCCTTTCATTTTTCCAAATATTTTTTTCCTAACTTTTCAGGCTCAAGGTGGTGATGGAATTCTACAACGCATCAAAAGAGTTGCTTATGATGCCAAGTCTACTGTTGTAGTAAGTATAATGTGTACTGGGGTTTATACAACGTTGGGACAACTTTTATATTATATTGGTTATTGTGTTTTCAGAAGTAGCAAAATAGACATTCTTCAGATTTACTATGGTCAACTTGATTTAGTGGAAGAGAATTTGTAGAACAGCTGCGGAAGTATATCCAGGGATGCAGAAAAAAAGAACACAAAGGAAAGACATGCAGCGAAAGGACTGAAAAGTGGTGAAGTTACAATTTGCAGTTTGCACCATGATCTAGATAGATAAATAAGTAAACCCTTTGGAATATTCCGAATTGCTAATAATAATTGTTTTATTTATAACCAAAACACAGTGTAGCTGAGAAAACTACTTACAAATGGCTGTCCTGTTCATGTCCTTTGCTGAGCACAGTGTAAAAATCCACAATCCAAAAGGATTTAAAGGGCACCCGTCACAAAGAAATCCCTGAGTTTAGTGCATGAACCCTATTAATTAGAATTAGGCTTGTCCGTAAAACTCTGATGGTGTGGGTTGTATACAGGGCAATGTGATTCTTCGTCAGCTGTGACCGCACAGTGATCGATACAGGCATTTCTTTGTGACAGATACCCTTTATGTTTATGATAAAACCTACAAAATGTTATGGCCTCTTTCCTTTTTATGGACTCTTTAAGCTACATTCCCATAGACACAGGCAAGATTGGGTTGCGGAGTCTAAGAAGTCCCCTTTCCTCCATATCCCCCACATAGAGGCGTAAACATGCTCCTGAAAGATACCTAGAGTAGTAATGGATTTGTGGCAATTGTTTTGGACCAGTGGTATGGTCAGGAGCAGGGCCTAGGTTGGTCACTAGTAAGGCAGAGAAGATGTGATAAACCAAGGGATGAGACAGGAGTGAAATCAGGAGCAAGGGCCAAGAGTAGCACCACAAGTACCAGGCTTGGTAAAGTAAGAGCTAAGCAGAGGTCAGCATTAACAATAATGTCCCCATTTTTTTCCCTTTTTTTTTTTTTCCCTCTCTTCCTTCACTCGACCCAAGGGGAGGGAGGGAGTTTAGAGGGTGTGGGGAGGGGGGGGGGGGGAAGGTATGGGAAGGGGGAAATTTCTGCTGCTGTATAGTAACTTGATCGAAATAGAAGTTAAAACCATATGGATTGCAACAGATGATATGTCCTTGTATTGTCAACCTGTTTTTATTTTTTTGATGTCCATTCAAATGCACAAGAACAGTGCTAGCAATGATGCATGTGATGCAATGCCCCTATAAGTAAGCCACCTGCTCCGAAGTTAACTTTGGGCAGCTGTCATCTTGGCAAGATGGCATTGCAGTTCAACAAGAGCTGAAGTCTGTTTGCTGCAGCAGAAGATAAAAAGCAGGGTCTGCATCTCTCCTCCAGAACACTTTGCTGGAACCAGGGAAGATGAATAACACAAAATGACATGGTGAGATTTAGAACCATGATCTGTCTAAAGGGGAATTGACTGCATCAATGTACCTAATGGCATAATATATGAAAGATTCAGATGCACAGTTATATTTGGTGTTAAAGAGGCACTCTGGCAGCTTTTTGGCATCTAAACCTGACACCAGACATTTAGCTTAATCACATTTTCACATCTTGTTCCTCCTTTTTTTCCCACAACATCTCTGGTAATTCTTCTGGCAGCAGCCATCTTGGGGCCTACTTTATCCATTTCTGAAGTCCTCTCCTGCTTGCCCTACATTACATCACCATTTAATTCCCCACTTCCTAAGAGTTTTGTAATCTGGGAAGGGGTAGCATTCAGTTAGGAATGCCAGGAAGTGGGTCATACAGGCCGATGGGCGACTACTGGCTCCTACAGATATCACTGTGAAGCACAGGGTCCCTTTGGCCCTGCGACACAGAAAAACAGTATGTATCTGATTGCCTTTTGACCTATATCTAGGTTATAATGTGCTATTGTTTACTTTAAGAGGATTTGGGGTTACAAATTATTTTTTGAATAACCATGCTGCTGTAGACTCTTCGTTTTGATTGTAACACTGCTATTTTCCATGTACATGTGCCTTTTGGATTCCACATGGGCTTACACTATCTATGTGTGCTCATTATACCGCATATTGAAGCAGTTGCCATTTGTGGTTTTTTACCCATTTTTGGTGCAATACTAATAATTGTTTACATCCCATATTTAAGAAATAAATGATCAATGTCCGTTGGTTCCCTGATGAACCCGTAGAAAACAGACGGGGGAAACGCGTAGGAACACTAATATTTTAAACCATTGCTTGATCAGTACTGTACATAGTTCACAGTGTGTACACTGTTTAGTTTTTCCTTTTTATTTTGTGTTGGGATAGTTGGAGTGACACTTGGTGTTTATTGTTTGCTCCCGTGCACTTATTTGAGGGTAGGGACCGTCACCGTGGTTGGGGCCACCGTGCTAAGGAGGTGATTACCCCAAAAGGCAGGGATAGTTTATCTACATCTAGTGCAGAGTGCACCTTTCCCTCACCTAATTCTCTATTCTACTTAGGTTCCAGCATCCATCACCCGTTCAATTACATGGGAATTTCATGTCACAATAAGTTTATTGGTCACTTTTTGTGCTATATTTTAACGAGCTATTAAAAGTTAAGTTGTAAGCCTCATATAGTCAGTATGTCTCCTTGTATGACACAGAAAAACATCAAGAGTTTTACCAGAAAGAAGCATTTAAAAAAATGTAACTACTGCTGTATACTAGTATTAGTCTTTTTATCCAAAACTTGACAGGTTAAAGCGTTTAATCGGAGAAGCTCGGACACACTCGGCTGCCGGGAGAGCTTCGGAAGAATGACAGAGGCTTTGGGTACTTCCGGAGCCCCTGTCATTCTTCCAAAGCTCTCCTGGCAGCCGAGGGTCTCCGTGCTTCTTCGATGAGAAGCTCTACTGCTCGGGAGAGCTTCGGGGATCCCCGGCACAGTCAGTGTACATCACACTGCCTGTGCAGGGAAAGGAGGCGCACAGAGGCCGGGAACGGGCCCCAGATGAGTTAACTGTTTTTTTTGTAGTGGTCGCCCATGGGGCGACCATACCGCGTATAAGACGACCCCCGCCTTCTAAGAAGATTTTTCAGGGTTGAAAAGTTGTCTTATACCCCGGAAAATATGGTAACTGGAAAGAATTGTTTAAATTGTCTATTACATTACTGCTATAAATTATAACTGTTATACTCAGTATTCCATTGTAACACTAATATAAAAATAGGGTATGTGAAGCCATTATGAACATTCTCTTGTTTAATGCATCCATAAACCTTTTCTGTTTCTCCAGTCTGTATTTAAGAGCTCCCCCCTGCTTGGATGCTTCCTCTTCGGCCTACCACTGGGTGTCATCAGCATTATGTGTTATGGAATTTGCACAGCCGACTCAGATGATGGCTCAGAGGAAATGACCAGAAGAGATGTCATTGATCCAAATGTGTCGGACGAGGGCAGCGACGAGGAACAAGATGAGGACAAGACTAGAGAAAACTCTGAGGAGGTGACGGACGAAGACCAGGAAGAAAAAGATGTTATGGAAAAGAAGAGAGATTAACTTTTATGAAAATTGGATTATTTAGGATTCCAAAAGAAACTTATTTATTAAATTCAACCACTGACACAGCTTTATTAAAAAAATCTATATAGAGAGAATAAAAAAAGACAGGACTGCTTCACTGATGTTTGGCATGAAACTTCATTTTTAAGACATCAAGGCCATTTCCCATATGTTCTGGAATTTAATAAAAAAAAAAAAAGCTTTGAAAATAGGAGACACATAATGAGGTTTTGTTTTATTGTAGCACTGTCTTCACAATTGTTCATTCTTTTTAAATTACGCTCAGATTTTAGAATGTTTATTTGTGCACCCAGGAGTTTTTGCTAATTATTTGTATGGTTTGTATGGTTTTACTTTTGTAGGCTACTGAAATTAAGCATTGGGTGGGGTTATGTACACAGTTGAAACAGATTGAAGCAGTAATAAAGATTGCCTATTTGATATATATATATATATATATATATATATATCTCTGTTACAAGTTTGTAGTGCAACTCAGGTGTGTTAAATTGGTGACTCAAGTCAACCTAATCTAGGGTTTCTCTAGATATAGAAAATTACTTTTAAATGTTAAACTTACAGTTTCTACTGTAATATATGTCTATTTAATTTAGCTATAGCTTATCTGCCTTATCTGCATAGCACTTGTTGAAAGGCCACGAAGGGCTGATATGCACGATGTTGCCTAATCGTGGTCTTTCAACATGCTGAAAGATTACTATTTTGTCAGTTACGATCTGCTGTGTGTCGCTCCGTGCAACAGAAGCGGCAGCAGCAGACCGCCACTGACTTCAGTGGGCCGCTTAAATGATCGAAGGATTGTTTGGGTAGCCTTTTGCTGCCCCCTGTTTACTGTCTGTGCGTGTAATAGCACAGGCAGTGAGCAAGTAATGAGGGGGGAGGGAGCGCTGAGCTCACAGGTGAAGGGTGGGTACACACTGTTTTTGTCACATACAAAGCTATTGATGTAATTTATGATATTTTCCATTTGTTAAACACAGGACAAAAATAGTGACATTTTGGCCGCATTCCAGCTGGTATACTTAAAGCGAATGTACCACCAGGTACATCTTTGGTTCTTTTACATTAACAGATCAGCGCCGCTGTGGAGATGCAGGTGGCACAGTCCTTTTCCCGCACAGCGTTGGTCCATTCCCGAGCACCAGCCTGCCTAGAGCACTGGGGACTGGCCCGCCGGCCCCCAGTGTGACGATCTCCCCACCCATCTGTGATGTGGCTCCATTGATTCTAATGGAGCCGTGTCACAGAGGGGAGGGTGTTTTGTCACACTGGGGGCCGGCGGGCCCATCTCCAGTGTTTCATGACGGGCCACTGCTCAGGAATAGACTGGCAGACTGTGTGTTAATGTAAAAAAACCAAAGCAATGTTTTTTTTTAAGCTTACAATGCATTATTATTATTATGCATTAAACACATCCCGCAGTAGTCTATGGGGATGAATGGCACTGTTAGGCATCTATCACAGCCTCCATTACACCCATACGTTAGGAGCTTACGTTAAACAGAGGCCAAAACACAGTGTAAACCCAGCCTCAGCAGCATAAATGTTATGTAAAGGTGCTTATTTTTATAAGATCTGGTGAGCCCTACAATGATTTTTGTTTAGTTTATTTAATTAGTTCTGAATTTTCTTTATGCAAATGTCTCGATGCAGTTGTGTCTGTTTGTTTGCCCTGATAACCTAAAGTGTAACTATTTTAAAAATTTTCATATTGACAAAATTTCATAAGAGAACATTTGTAATATATCTTAATAGTATATTCCTCACCCCTACCACCTGTAGTCCCTATTCCCCCCGTCTCCATGTTCTCCTTAACTCTTTAAACTGTTTCTCACAAAAAAAACTATCTAGATTAAGGCTGCAGTTTTTTTTTTTTTTTTTGCAAAAATGTCGATGCAGTTTTTCAATCAAAGCAAAAAGTGGATCCCGTAGGAAGAAGTATACATCTTTCCTTTTATATTTCTAGTTCCTTTTTGTATCCGTACCTAGCTTTGGCTTAAAAACTGCAGTGTGTGACACCATCCTAAGTCAGATAGTATTAGAAGCAGAGGGGGGAAGAATACAAAACTGCAGTGAGGATCTCTCCTTTAGGGTACATTCACACTTACCGGATCCGCAGCTGATTTTCTGCTGCGGATCTGCAGCAGATCTGCAGCAGATTTCATTTAAATAACTGAACACAGCATCAAATCTGCACCATCAAATCTGCTGCAGATCCTGTAGGTGTGAACGCACCCTTACTGTCTGTGTGCTGTAAGAGCAAGGGAAGGAAGAATCCTTTGCCTGTATGCAATACTTTATGTGTACGGCCCTGACATACCACCAAGAGTCTGTCCATTAATAATGCAAGAGAAAGGCAAAGTACCCAAAATTCGCGGGTTACATTCCACTTCTCTTTTCTACTCTATATCTGATACATATGTACAGCTGGGTCTTGTAATGGCAGCTGCTGTTTTAAATAATCTGATAAATTAAAACATTGAGTCCGTTAGACTTTGAGTGGGGGTCCCAGCTATTAGACCTCACAGTTAGCTAGTTTTTCCTATCCTGTGGATAGCGGATAACTTTAGATGGGAAAACCCCTATAAGTCACATCAGATTAAAAGTTAGAAAACTGTACCATGAAGCTAGATTGTGTTTTCCTTCGTCATATTCCAGAAGAATATTTACTTTGCTCATGCAGATTTACATCAGTTGATACCTGTGGGTTATATATGTGTATAAAAAACGTGCAAAATGTTTTCTGTAAAGAGTAGTATTATGTTGTGTTTTATATCTGTGGATTGACTTGACCCTTTTATGCTTTGTTTACTTTAAACCTATGTTTTTTTTATTTTATTTTACAATGTTAAATTCTTTAAAAATAAAAAAATAAAAATGCCACTGTAGCTTTAAACATATGCAAGTGCAATGTGCAGATCTCTATTTTATCACCATTGTCTGTATTTGCCGGATAATCTATAAAGACTGTATTTCCTTTTCCCTCACATAGAAGATAGCCGATTTACTTTGGTTAACAGCCTATTGATTTTTCATACATACATTTTATACATTTTCAACTTTATATATTTTTTTTCTTTCAAAGGAAATAGTATGTAAACTTACTGGTGCTATTATTATTTTGTTAGTCGGCTTGCTGTGATTAAAGTGAATGTGTTTTAAAAAAATTAAAATTAGCCTGTAATAAATTCTAAGACACAGAACAATCAATTTATCCCCCACCCCAGATTAGTAAGATATCCAATAGTATTCGTGATACATACATATACAAATAAGAAAAGTTGCTATATTAAGCTTCACATAATTTGTTCAGTTTGTTTTTTCTATCATTGTAAAACCAGCAAGCCTGATATGTTCCCAGCAAGCTTCATTACTGATCGCTATAATCGTGACCGTGCAGAGTCTCTATACAGAGTCTCATGGGAAAAGTCAGAGTAAGCTTCACAGATTCCATGGTGATTGCCATAGTAACTGAATATATGCCGAGTTGTTTTTAAGTTTGTGTTGGAGCCTCTGTTTTAGTCGAACATTTTTCCATTTTAATTCAGGATACAGATATGCAAACAGTTTTTAATATGTTGACCTTTTATATGTTTTTTTTTTATTGCAACATTCTGATATTCTACAGCTTACTAAGTATAGCTGACGTACAGTAACGATGGCGATATTTGGGAATATATTTACACCAATCAAATTGTATACAGATGCATAAAATGTGTTTTTGGTGTCTTCCTAAAAATAGTTTCTTGGCAGACACAGATTAGCCATAACATTAACCCTTTGAGGACAAGGCCCAAAATGACCCAGTGGACCGCGCAAATTTTGATCTTAGTGTTTCCGTTTTTCCCTCCTCCCCTTCTAAGAGCTCTAGCACTTTCAGTTTTCTATCTACAAGCCATGTAAGGGCTTATTTGTTACAGGAATAGTTGTACTGTATAATGGCGTCTTTCATTTTACCATAACATGTATGATGGAATTCCAAATATATTATTTATGAAGATATAAATTGGTGAAATCGCTAAAAAGAATGCAATATGGTGACGTTTGGGGGGTTCCTGTGTCTACGTAATGCACTATATGGTAACAGCGACATGATACAATTATTCTATAGGTCAGCCCGAACACAACCACATGCAGGTTTACACAGATTCTATAATGTTATATATTTTTTTTAAATGAAATCTTTTTTTTTGGCAATTAATTATAAATAAAATGGGGCTATTGTGACGCTTATAACGGTTTTATTTTTTCACCTAAGGGGCTGTATGGGGTGTCATTTTTTCCGCCATGATCTCTAGTTTTTATTAATACCATATTTGTGAAGATTGGACGTTTTGATTACTTTTTATAAATTTTTTTATATAATGTAACATAAAATCGGTAATCCGCGCACTTTTTTCCCTCTTTTCGTGTACGCCGTTTACCGTTCGCAATGACGCTTGTTATATTTTAATAGATCGGACAATTACGCATGCTACGGTATATTATATGTTTATTTATTTTTATATGTTTTATTTATATAATGGGAAAGGGGGGTGATTTCAACTTTTATTGGGGGAGGGGTTTTGGGGTAGTGTGTTAGTGTTTTTAACTTTTTTTTTTTTTTACACATTTGAAGTCCCTTTGGGGGACTTTTACATACATTAGTTTGATTTCTACACTGATGAATGCTATGCCATAGGCATAGCATTGATCAGTGTTATTGGCGATCTGCTCATTGAGCCTGCCTGTGCAGGATCAGTGTAGCAGATCGCCGATCGGACCGCACGAAGGCAGGTAAGAGACCTCCGGCAGTCCGTTTTACAGTTCGGGACTCGATCGGTAAGTGACAGGGGACTCTCCCTGTCATTTACACTTAAACGCCGCGGTCGCACCGCGATCGTGGCGTATAAGGAGTTAATGACACGCGGCAGCGCGATCGCTGCAGCGTGTCATTACCGGTGAGGTCCCGGCTGCTGATTGCAGCCGGCCCCCACCTGCTATGAAGCGCGCTCCGCTCCGGAGCACGCTTCATAGCGGGAGAAACACCCAGGGCGTACAGTTACGCCCTAGGTCGTCTGGGGACAGACTTCCATGGCGTAACTATACGCCCTGGGTCGTCTAAGGGTTAAAACCATTGGCAGAGGAACATTCCATTACATCTGTGAAGATGGACAGTCAGTTTAAAGGGAAAAAATGTGCAAGTGTAAGGTAAAGTGTAGTGCATTTAGCTTCCCCCTGTTTACTACTAGAGATGAGCGAATTTACAATACAAATGAAGCAAAGCACTTTGTTAGCTCGGCGGTCAGCTTATCGGCCTGCTGTCTATGAACTCCATGGTGCTCTGCTTCGGCTGCCTGGAAAAGCTGTATCCAGTCCTGGGAAACTGGGAGAAGTTTTTTAGGACTGTATAAAGCTTTTCTAGGCATGCAGAGCAGCACAGAGTTTAAAGGCAGCAGGCTGATAAGCCGACCGCCAAGCTAACAAAGTGCTTTGCTTCATTTGTATTGTACATTCACTCAAGAGAATCAGAACTGGGCCTTGGAACAATAAAAGAAGACAAGTCTGACTGATACATCACATTTTCTATTTCATTATTTAAATTGATGCATATGTTTTGCTTTCCTGGGAAAGAGATGGCACTAGGATGGGATTTTACAAGTACCATCTGGATATTACAGTACCACAGGCCGGGGGCACAGAATGTGTTAGCACTATTTAAAAATAATAATATTCTAGTGTTTTGGTGCCAAAGAGGACAGGTTAACTTTAGGGGTCTTGTGTAGTCTTTGCCTTGAAGACCTAAAACTGCTGTGACTGCATAAGGGGACGCTACACAGTTTTAATACTATGGCAGATTGATGTACCAACAATATCTCGTCCTATCATGACTACTTTGATACATTAGTACTATACTTCTCTGAATAAGCTAAATACGTGGTTTCCTTGTCTAAACCAGCAACTTTAATAAACTATGTATGAATAATTGTATTTGTTGCTTGACTTTCCTGAGATTAACCACAGAGGGGCTAGTTCACACATGTAAAAACCATATGGATTTTGAAAACTAGAAATTTCTGCCTTAAAAATTGTTTGTTATCGATTGCTATAGGACACATAAACAATAAAGTGTGGTTTCCAAAGCCACATGCTTTTTTATGTGATTTAACTTTGAAGCTTCCATTGAAATAAATAGGAGCTTAAAGAGGTGTTCTGGGTAAAACGGACTAATGAGCTTTCCACAGTCGCTGATTGGTGGGGTGCTGACACTGGGCACCTGCACTACACAGTTACCAGGGTTTGTCTGTGTAAACAGTGGTGACCTTCAACTCATCTCCTATTCACTTGAACAGGACCTGAGCTGCAGTTACAGTTTACCACTGCTACACATTCACTGTGTAGTGCGGGTGCCAAACAGCTGATTGGTTCTCTGTTCTTGCCGATCACTTTTTTTTTTATTTAGAAAACCCTCAGGTCATTACAGCATATTTAATAAAAGTCAAAACAGAATAAATTTAGAATAAACGATAAAAACATACAAAAAATAGTGAAGGTACCCAAAGATGACAGTATATTTTACATTTTCACAAGAAATTTTTCACCTTGTCCAAATGGTCATACTTTTATATAAAAGTAATGTCTATTGAAATTTAATTTGAATTTTTTTAAGCTGTCCATACATATAAAATAGCTGTTGGCCCCCAAAGAAAAGCATGTGTGTGTTCTTGATAGGAGGTAAGGTAATCCACAGCCAGACTCTGGTGGCAGCAGATGAATTGGGGTTGACGTCACAGGGAAGACACCATACATGTAAATGTTAGCTGAAGTTATGAGTTTCAGCAGGGCCAGCCAACCACCTAATCTAATGTGTATGGCCAGCTACAGAGATGCAGATTACCTAAAGCAGTGATTTTCAACCTTTTTTGAGCCGCGGCACACTTTTTATACTTAAAACATCCCGGGGCACACCACCAACCAAAATGGCCCAAAATGCCACTAAAACAGTACATATTATACATATAGTTAATAATATAGATTCTAAATGTATTTATACTCATTTAGTGTGAAACATGGGCCTGTTTTCTTCTCACCCCTGTTTCTCTCCTGTGCTTCTCTCCACCATGCTTCTCTCCCCCATGGTTCTCTCCTGTGCTTCTCCCCCATGCTTCTCTCCACCATACTTCTCCCCCCTGCTTCTCTCCCCCATGCTTCTCTCCTGTGCTTCTCTCCACCATACTTCTTCCCCCTCCTTCTCTCCTGTGCTTCTCTCCCCCATGCTTCTCTCCTGTGCTCCTCTCCACCATACTTCTCCCCCCTGCTTCTCTCCTGTGCTTCTCTCCACCATACTTCTCCCCCTGCTTCTCTCCTGTGCTTCTCTCCCCCATGCTTCTCTTCTGTGCTCCTCTCCACCATACTTCTCCCCCCTGCTTCTCTCCTGTGCTTCTCTCCCCCATACTTCTCCCCCCTGCTTCTCTCCCCCCCTGCTTCTCTCCACCATACTTCTCCCCCCCTGCTTCTCTCCACCATACGTCTCCCCCTGCATCTCTTCCCTATTATTCTCTCCTGTGCTTCTCTCCACCATACTTCTCCCCCTGCTTCTCTCCTGTGCTTCTCTCCTGTGCTTCTCTCCACCATACTTCTCCCCCCTGCTTCTCTCCTGTGCTTCTCTCCACCATACTTCTCCCCCCTGCTTCTCCCCCATGCTTCTCTTCCCCATGCTTCTCTCCACCATACTTCTCCCCCCTGCTTCTCTCCTGTGCTTCTCTGCCCCAAGCTTCTCTCCTGTGCTTCTCTACACCATACTTCTTCCCCTGATTCTCTCCTGTGCTTCTCTCCCCCATGCTTCTCTCCTGTGCTTCTCTCCCCCATGCTTCTCTCCTGTGCTTCTCTCTCCCATGCTTCTCTCCTGTGCTTCTCTCCACCATACTTCTCTCCCCCCTACTTATCTCCACCAAACTTCTCTCCCCCCTGCTTCTCTCCCCCATCCCCAGGTTTCTCTCCCCCCCCTTCCTCCTCACCTCCTCCGAGATGGTCGCTGCTGATGTCCGCCTCACCTACTGGCTGCCCGTAGGGCCCGGACGTGCTCCTCCAATCAGCGGAGACCGGGAGTGTGGTGCGCTGCGACGGGCCGTAGCACACACATTGATTGGATGCGTGCATCACGGCCCGCCGCAGCGTACCACGCAACTGCCCACATTATAATCTGCCACTGATTGCTGCGCATTGCCGGGGAACAAAACACAGGGGCACCATAGTTTGGGGAACTTTCCCCGCGGCACACCCGACCACGTGTCGCGGCACACTGGTTGAAAATCACTGACCTAAAGTGACTGCAGATAAATCTATTGTTTTGTTTCACCTATTGTATCAAATGATTGTATGACATTTTTAGTATAATAAAATGATGAAAAAATTTTTTGTTTTTGTAATTTTTTGTTTCGTTTTATGTACATTATTGTTCCATGCATTAGTAGAGAACTATATGAAAGCCAATTCTCTTTCAAATCATTAAAGGCTGTGAACACCTTTGAAAAGCATTTTTAGTCTTGCTTTGTACTTGTTATTGTACAAAAAAAAACACTTTCTCCATTGGTCTTTATTTTAATAAATATTTAGTTTGTTATCGGTAAAGTACATCAGAGGAACAATTCTTTGAAGCCTTTCTTTCCCTGACCTCAGCCAACTTCTAAGCTAATTTATGACTGTGTAGTGCTGCTCTGTGCCACCTGGTGGCGACATGTTACTTATGCATGGTGGTGCCACTTAGGTCCTGCTCCTGTCTGCTCCTCTGCTATGCTCCACACCGCTCCTGGGCATGCTTACTCTTGTGTTTTCTGGCATCTTCCTTCTGGTCCCTGTTGTAATAACACCTCTGGCCACTAGTGCATGTGGCCGCATGGTCTATATTTATAGGGGCAGCTTGTCTATGCCAGCTGGTGTCTTCTGCCAATCCAGAGCCACCTGCACCCATGTAAACTAGCTCCACCTGCTCTTTCTTGTCTGAGTGGTTTTGCCTTTGTGCATTTTAAGCAAAAGTGCATTTCTGTAATCCTGCTGATTCTCTGTGTGTCCTGAGCATGTTCTCTGGATTACGCTTCTTGTATGACCTCCTGCCTATACTGTATGCTTCTCTTTGGAAATAAAAGTTATATTTTAATATTGATCCTACAGTGGCTAATAGTTCGCGGAAGTTTTCTTTAATAGTCTATAACGACTGGGTCCAGAAGACCGTGGGTGAGAGTCCCCTTACTGATCCGTATGTGGAATAACCTGACTAAGATACCTATCCCGTCCCTGTTACTGACCTGACTCTGCCGCTGATGACTTGGTCTGCTGACTACCTTTACTCGGCCTGTTTTCCAGTGCCTTGCACCTATTCTGTCTCGAAGTTTAGGTCAGATTTAAAAAAAATTAGCTTAGTCATGTGTAACTGTCGATTACATTTTTTCTTTGCAGAAATGAATGTACAAGCGATTTTAAGAAACTCTGTAAAAGGTTTTATTAGGCAAAAAAGCCTTGTTCTGTACTTAAAAAGCAATTTCCCAGCCCCCCCCCCCCCTTTTACTTATTTTCTGTGCATTGTCAGGCAAAAAGTCTTCATTACAGAGGTGCAAAGTGAAGACGGGTTCTGCTGTGTCCATTATGACCTATGGAGGGGGGAGCGGCCGAGGGAGATGAGTAAGCAGGTAGAACGTAAAAGCAGCCCAGCCATTTGGAGACTTGGCACATGAAATGGTGGATTCAGAAGTCAGAAATGTCACTGCATATCTGGGAACTTCATGCTCTTTCACCCCCCTTGGCCCCTCCCCTTTCCATAGAGAATAATAGACACAGAAATCCTGCTTCTTCTGAAGTGAGGGGAGGAGGAAGGAAAACAGCTAAGTACAGTACAGTAAGAAACTCTTCTGCTTAATAAAACCTATAAAAGAGTTTCTTAGAATCGCTCACACTATTTATAGGCTCAAGCTAGCTGCAGTACGAAGGGGTTATTACCGGCCTATAATGTTCTTTATGGCACAAGAGAGCTATGTCTTTAATATGTTAATCATCCAGTAATACTTATTATCCTCACTATTATACTCACTAAGGGTATGTTCGCACACATTGGAGTTTCATTGCATTAACACAATGAAGGACAGCAGGATGGAAATTAAATGATGCAGTAACGCAATGAACAATGCAACATGAACATAGTCTTATGGTGCGTTTACACAGACAGATTTATCTGACAGATTTTTTAAGCCAAAGCCAGGAATGGATTTGAATAAAGGATAGATCTCAGTCTTTCCTTTATGACATGTTCCCTGTTTATAGTCTCCTTCTGACTTTGACTTTGATCTGTCAGATAAATCTCTTTGTGTAAACTCACCATTATTCTCACTGTCTGGGGACCCGGGATAAACATATCTATCCTAGGATACTAGTAAAGGAAATACACTCCCAAAAATGCTCAGTTAATGCTAAGTGGCCACTATGGCACTGCAGCGGAAAACAGACAGGAGTGCAAAGTGGCTGAGTATTAGTACACTGTGCACAGATTATATGTCTGGCTGCTCGGTAACTAGAATCACCTATACTATGATAGGCACACAAAAATAAAGCCACACTTTGTCAACTTCTCTTCAGCACGCAGTATGGTAAACTCCCCCAAAATGTCTACGTGTAAGATGAGAGTGATTGAATACGCCACATCACCATTGTGTAGTCTTGTTTTACTGTCACTCAGCTGTGATTTCATACAATTTTGGCCAATAAATCATCTGGTCATCATGTGCTCACAAAGCTCTCAGTAAATGTGACAGTACATACACGCGTTCCCAGCTGAAAAACATCAGAAGAATTACACAAAAATGTTGGCAATTATGTTACAATATAACAAGCCCCATGGAGGAGGCAGCGCACATAGAAGCTTCCCAGTGGAGAAGCATGTTTCTATGCTGATAGCTCAAAATATACAAGCAAGCCGAGACATTTTGTCATCTGTGCACAGCGCTAGTGCAAATCTAGTCTGACAAGAACTGTAAATGCATTGTGTAAATAATGGTCAGCTGAGCCTAAGTGCTTCTGCGCCTAGAAAAGAGATTTTTTCCTCTTCTTTTAAATAGGTAAATCCGTTAGAGTAGCAATTAGTACTTGCAGAGTGTATTATGACAAATGAACAGGCAGGCGTTCCAGTAGTAATTTTCACATAAAGTAACTGCTCGGAGCACTTTAAAACAATACTTGAGGGATGATGCTGTGTAGGTAAAAGTACTTACCTGAATTCTACTCTGAACTGCCAGCTAATTAATTTCTGTCCAAAGTTCAGTTTTATTATTTTGAATATTTATTATTCCTGTTTTGTCCAATTCTGTTAAACATGAATCAAGAAGATGCAATTTTCAGGGGGGCGCGGACTCAGAGTCCGCTCAATTCAGCGTTTGTTACGCTGAAAAATAGTCAGGACACCTACACCAGCTCTGAGCTGGTGTAGGTTTCCTGGCGCGCGCACCGGCGCGCACGGGATTTATGTAGAGACAGTGCGACTTTACATAAATCTCTGTAGTCTCGGAGCAGCGGGGACGTTTTTAGGTCCGACTTGGAAAACGCCAGACTTAATAAATATCCCCTCTTTGTCCCCAAGTGTATTGACACCATCTCAGCCTGTGAACTGGCTTAATACGGAGGGCTTTTTTCCATGCAGACAAAGATGTCCAATATGTAAATATTTTCCTAAATGTGAACAGATTCCATCTTGTGCTACAGGCAGAACACATAATATCAAATAGTTTACAAATTGTAACACGACTTTTATTGTCTATCTTGCAGAATGTACATCTTATTTGCTACAATATGTTGGATGCACCTCTCGCAAATTGAAAAAAAGAATTGCAGAACACGTCAGATGTTGCTGCTGCATCCAGACCCACCTTCAGCAGGAATTTATCTGGCTTATCCCGACATTTTGTTTAATGCCATCAAGGTGATATATCCAGCTTGAGAATGTGCGGTATAGAAAGGTTAATAAACCAGCAGAGGAGGTGACTGGACCCATCAGCTACATCTCAGAGAAGCGCATTGGATTAGATAGCAGATCCCCACATGGTTTAAACTACAAGAATGATTTAGCATATATGTATTAATATTGTATTGATATACGTCTGATGTTGTACTGGTTGACACTTTTGCATAGTGTAGTTTACCATGGTAATATTCCACACCTGACTGGAAGGAGTGTTTTGAGTCTGAGCTGTCTCCTTCCTTTATCACATGATATATCACATGATATGTAATGTAGTGATGGTTGCACCTGTGTACAATATAAGGCTGGGTTCACACTATGTATATTTCAGTCAGTATTGTGGTCCTCATATTGCAATCAAAACAAGGAGTGGATAAAAAACACAGAAAGGCTCTGTTCACACAATGTTGTAATTGAGTGGATGGCCGCCATTTAATGGCAAATATTTGCTGTTATTTTAAAACAACGGCTGTTATATTGAAATAATGGCCGTTATTTACTGTTATATGGCGGCCATCCACTCAACATTGTGTGAACAGATCCTTTCTGTGTTTTTAAACCACTCCTGGTTTTGGTTGCAATATGAGGACCACAATACTGACTGAAATATACGTAGTGTGAACCTAGCCTAAACATGTTACTGATGGTGCGTTTACACAGGCAGATTTATCTGACAGATTTTTGAAGCCAAAGCCAGGAACAGACCATAGTCAGGGAATGGGTCATAAAGGAAAGACTGAGATTTTTCCTTTTTTCAAATCCATTCCTGGTTTTGGCTTCCAAAATATGTCAGATAAATCTGTCTGTGTAAACGCACCATTACTTTCAGTATTTGAGCCATGAGTAAGGGTGTTCTGTCCGAAACGTGTAAGTAATTTTTTTTTATGAATATCGATGTTTTTTCGAATATTTTTTAACATGTTCTTATAAACACTTTGGATTTTTACTAACTTTGGAGCTGGAGAATATTCTTTATTACATTGCCACGTGTTACCGGGAGTCTGCCCAGTTGCTTTTTCTCTGTGCTTCAAAATAGGACCCAGTGCACATTGTCCATTTGGTGAGCTGACCACAATTGCTATTTTTCAGGTGCTCTAGGTATAATATTTACATAACCTATCTATCAATGTCTATTTTGTATGTATCTATTATCTGTCCATGAATTCACATTTCCTCCTATTTTTTATGTAAATTGTCTGCGCTTTCTGTGAAGCACCAGGGCACCTGGGAATTCTGGTCTTGTGGGCTTTAAGATAGTAGAAGGGGCTAACATGGCGGCCACTAATAGGTAGAAGCTCTTATTTTTATAGAAGGTTGTGTCTTTTTGCAAGGTTGGCACTTTACCACTGTGGTTACCATATGGAATTATTACAAATCATGAAGAAAACACTAGTGGTCATTTTATATCTTTATTAAGGACCCATAGGGGGAGATTTATCAAAACTTGTACATCGGTCATAAAGAAAACCTTGCCCCCATTCACCCTGCCAGATTTACTAAGATTTATTCTCTGGGTGGGACGACTCCAGCTTTTCAGGCCCGTTCACACTAAGCAAAAGTGGCGGAATTTCAATCCAGATCAAGCCGCTGTCCCACTGTTTCATTGGGATTTCTTGCACAACTCCATTCTCAGCCCAAAGAACGGACACGTAGGAGATTCTGTAGTTTGATGAGATGTTATAATCCAGCGTTGTCCGCATGGTTGTTGTTTTATCTCTCTCCAGCCCCCTTGTTCTTACCCCTGGATGTTACTCAGGGTTTTAGGGTTCTGGGTCTTTTTCCTCAGGCAGATGGAGATGCCTTCTCAGGATGACATTAGGGACAGACGCTAGGAAAAAGGAGAAGAAAGAAGATTAATGATGAGACATCACTGATCTCCAGAAACTCTATGAATGTAGAACTTTATATATGTGGAAGGGGATTATATCTGGAGCCCAGGAGACCTTCACACGTCATCTACTCACCTGGATATCTGTATAGTTAGTTGATATAAAGTCACGTCCCAGAGCCTCAGACGGGCAAATAGAAGATCTGTAGGAGATAGAAAGACAGAACAGAGGGTGTTAGTGTCCGGCTGTACTTACCAGGGGCTCTGGTGTGGAACGAGACGGAGGATGACATGTCCACCAAGAGTTTCTATATTACTCTTATACAGGACACATGAGGATTACATAAGATGGTGAATAGTGACAGGCACTCACCTCAGCACATCGCCTGGTACATTCTATATACATCCTAGTTGTTACTCCTGGATCTTACGGAGGGTTTTCAGGGTCCTCGGTCTTCTCCCTCAGGCTGATGGTGACGCCTTTTCGGGAGACCGTTAAAGTTAAGCTCTAAGAAAAACAAGAAGAAAGAACATTAATGATCAGACATCACTAATCTCTTGAAACTTTCTATATGAGGAATAGGATGATATCTGTCGCCCAATGAGACCTTCACACGTCATCTACTCACCTGGAAATCTGTGTAGCTGGTTAGCTGGTGTAATGTCAGGCCGCAGAATCCCACATACTCGGATACTAGGACGGGCAGATAGAAGATCTGCAGGAGATAGAAGGACAGAATAGAGGGGGTTAGTGTCCGGCTGTACTCACCAGGGACTCAGGTATGGAAGGAGATGGAGGGTGACATGTCCACCAAGAGTTTCTATATTACTCTTATACAGGACACATGAGGATTACACAAGATGGTGACTAGTGACAGGGACTCACCTCAGCACATCGCCCAGTACACAGCTCACAGTAGAAGGAGCCCATTCCTACAGCGACTGGAAAGAAACAGAGTAGTAGTATTATATCGCCTCCTATACTGTCATGTCTGATCTATTCTATAATGTATCCAGCACACAACATGTTACTTACACAGAACCAGTATCACAATGGTCCCCAAGGCTGCGGCCAGTCTAATGTGGCACATCAAGCGGCTGCTATAAGATGTTTTATACAGCAATCCAGCTTGGCAAACGTTATGAATTGCTGTGCCGACAAACCCCATTCCTGCGCCGATCCTGTGGGCTAACGGATTGTTTTTCACCTAGAATATAAAGAGACATGTCAGTGTCATACAGCATTCTAAACCTCAGCAGCCTCAGGTGGAGTGTAATACACAACCATAGCCACCAAATGGGTCTGACCCCCTCCTGTATACTACTGTACGGTATATAGAAACTGATAACTCACTGAATATATGGCGTTCACAGAGGTGCCAATGGCTATGATCCACCCGATGACAAAGAGGACTCTCTGGCCGATGACAAAGGACTTCTCCGCTGGTTCAGACCGATGTAACATGAACTTGTACTGGAGGAAAGCCACGCCAGGTCCTGAAATAGAGAAAAGGTGTTATCAGCCCCAGATTTCCACAGGTCATGTCTATAGCTGCTCCAGGACCCAGTGATGGTATAATCTCCAGTTATGGCCGCCGGTCAGCGCTATATAGTGATCAGAGATTTACCGCCATCACTGAACGCTGGGGCCGCTGAGCTCCTCATAATGTCCCTATAGGAAGCTGCAGCCACTTACCTAGGATGGATAATACCATAAAGACAATGGTATATACGACTGACTCCGGGGGTTGTATTCCCGTGTCACTGAAAGAGAGGAAAATATTGGGAGTTATCTAATAATAATAATAATAATAATAATAATAATAATAATCCAGACAGAACACAGAAATAATAATAATAATAATAATAATAAAAAAAATAAAAATACAATAATAATAATCATAATCATAATAATCCAGACAGAACACAGAAATAATAATAATAATAATAATAATAATAATAATAATAAACCAGATAGAACACAGAAATAATAACAATATTATTATTATTAATAATAATAATATTAATAATAAACCAGACAGAACACAGAAATAATAACAATATTAGTATTAATAATAATAATAATAATAATAATAATAATAATAATAATAATAATAATAATAATAAACCAGACAGAACACAGAAATAATAATATTAGTAATAATAATAATAATAATAATAATAATAATAATAATAATAATAAAATAATAATAATAATAGTAATTCTAGGCATCTTACCTGATGAATGGCTTGTGGTTGTGTCCTGAGATGACGGTCAGGATTACAAGCACATACAGACCCCATAGACCCCATAGAGTCCATGTAACAGGCAGGAATGCCAGACCGCGGATCTCCATGGTAAACGCTGGAAAGTAAGACTTGCTGCAATAGACGGCAAGAGGGTCTTCTGTCTCTGCTCTCACAGATCAAGAAGGCAGATTATTGCCAGGCAGGGGGTTTTATGGGCTCGGAAGCAGATGATGTCACTGATGCTGTTACTGTGTCATTGTGACATCATCGGACATGCCTGGACATGATTGGTCCTCAGTGTTGCAGATCTTCTCTCCTGTATTTTTGCTTGTACTTAATGTACATATTGTATAAGGGGGTATGTCACATTGTAGTATATATATATTATGGGATGCACTGTCGCTATGGGCTGCATATATTATGGGATGCACTGTCGCTATGGGCTGTATAGTGTTTATTATGGGATACACTGTCACTATGGGCTGTATACTGTATATTATGGGATGCACTGTCACTATGTGCTGTATACAGTATATTATGGGATGCACTGTCACTATGGGCTGTATACTGTATATTATGGGATGCACTGTTTCTATGGGCTGTATACTGTATATTATGGGATGCACTGTCACTATGTGCTGTATACAGTATATTATGGGATGCACTGTCGCTATGGGCTGCATATATTATGGGATGCGTTGTGGCTATGGGCTGTATACTGTATATTATGGGATGCACTGTCACTATGGGCTGTATACTGTATATTATGGGATGCACTGTTTCTATGGGCTGTATACTGTATATTATGGGATGCACTGTCACTATGTGCTGTATATAGTATATTATGGGATGCACTGTCGCTATGAGCTGCATATATTATGGGATGCGTTGTGGCTATGGGCTGTATACTGTATATTATGGGATGCACTGTCACTATGAGCTGTATACTGTATATTATGGGATGCACTGTCACTATGTGCTGTATACAGTATATTGTGGGATGCACTGTCGCTATGAGCTGCATATATTATGGGATGCGTTGTGGCTATGGGCTGTATACTGTATATTATGGGATGCACTGTCACTATGAGCTGTATACTGTATATTATGGGATGCACTGTCACTATGTGCTGTCCACAGTATATTATGGGATGCACTGTCACTATGGGCTGTATATATTATGGGATGCACTGTGTCTATGGGCTGTATATTGTATATTATGGGATGCACTGTCGCTATGGGCTGTATACGGTATATTATAGGATGCACTGTCGCTATGGGCTGTATACAGTATATTATGGAATGCATTGTCGCCATTGGCTGTATACAGTATATTATAGAATGCCCTGTCACTATGGGCTGTATACAGTATATTATGGGATTCACTGTCATTATGGGCTCTATATATTATGGGATGCACTCTTACAATGCTCTGCATACAGTATATTATGGGATACACCGTTACTTTGGGTTGTATACACTATGGGATGCATTTTAACCATAGGATATATACAGTATATTATGGGATGCACTGTCGCTAAGATCTGTTTACATTAAGGGATAGAATGTCAATATGGTATGTATATATTATGGGATGCACTTTAGGCTATGTTCACACTACGTATATTTGAGGCTGTATATTTGAGGCTGTATAGCAACCAAAACAAGGAGTGGATTGAAAACACAGAAAGGCTCTGTTCACATAATGTTGTAATTGAGTGGATGGCCGTCATTTAATGGCAAATATGTGCTGTTATTTTAAAACAACGGCTGTTGTATTGAAATAATGGCAGTTATTAACCGTTATATGGCGGCCATCCACTCAATTTCAACATTATGTGAACAGAGCCTTTCTGTGTTTTTAATCCACTCCTGGTTTTGGTTGCTATGAGGACCTGACATGAGGACCAAATACAGCCTCAAATATACATATTGTGAACCCAGCCTTACTATGGGATGCATATAGTATATTATGGGATGCAATGTCACTATAGGATGCATACATTTGATTATGGGATGCACTGTCAATATAGGTTGTATATATTGGTAGAGGCAATGTCCCTATGTATATATCATAGGATGCAATATGGAAAGCATATATTATGGGATGCATTTTCACTATGGGTTGTACATATTATGGGATGCACTGTCACTATGGGTTGAATATATTATGGGGTGCACTGTCACTATGGGTTGAATATATTATGGGGTGCACTGTCATTATGGGCTGTATACAGTATATTATGGGCTGCTGTGTCACTATGGGCTATGTATATTATTGGATGCACTGTCACTATGGGCTGTATATATTATGGGATGCATTGTCATTATGGGCTGTATATATTATTGGATGCACTGTCACTATGGGCTGTATATATTATGGGATGCACTGTCACTATGGGCTGTACATATTATTGGATGCACTGTCACTATGGGATGTATATATTATGGGATGCACTGTCACTATGGGCTATATATATTATTGGATGCACTGTCACTATGGGCTGTATATATTATGGGATGCACTGTCACTATGGGCTGTATATTGTGGGGAGTGCACTGTCACTATGGGCTGTATATTGTGGGGAGTGCACTGTCAGTATAGAATGTATATATTATGGGATGCATTGTCACTATGGGATGTATATATTATGGGATGCACTGTCACTATGGGCTATATATATTATTGGATGCACTGTCACTATGGGCTATATATATTATTGGATGCACTGTCACTATGGGCTGTATATATTATGGGATGCACTGTCACTATGGGCTGTATATTGTGGGGAGTGCACTGTCACTATGGGCTGTATATTGTGGGGAGTGCACTGTCAGTATAGAATGTATATATTATGGGATGCATTGTCACTATGGGATGTATATATTATGGGATGCACTGTCACTATGGGCTATATATATTATTGGATGCACTGTCACTATGGGCTGTATATATTATGGGATGCACTGTCACTATGGGCTGTATATATTATTGGATGCACTGTCACTATGGGATGTATATATTATGGGATGCACTGTCACTATGGGCTATATATATTATTGGATGCACTGTCACTATGGGCTGTATATATTATGGGATGCACTGTCACTATGGGCTGTATATTGTGGGGAGTGCACTGTCACTATGGGCTGTATATTGTGGGGAGTGCACTGTCAGTATAGAATGTATATATTATGGGATGCATTGTCACTATGGGATGTATATATTATGGGATGCACTGTCACTATGGGCTATATATATTATTGGATGCACTGTCACTATGGGCTGTATATATTATGGGATGCACTGTCACTATGGGCTGTATATTGTGGGGAGTGCACTGTCAGTATAGAATGTATATATTATGGGATGCATTGTCACTATGTGATGAATATATTATAGGATGTACTGTCACTATGGGCTGTATATATTATGGGATGCACTGTCACTATGGGCTGTATACTGTATATTATGGGGTCAGGGCCAATTCTAGCTTTTCTGCTGCCTGAGGCTAAATTTAAAATGTCGTAAACTTATTTTCTCATTGTGTATTATGATGTTCTGCAGAACCTCATAATATATCTCAGCTGCTGCAGAACCTCATCATACATCTCAGCTGCTGCAGAACCTCATCATACAACTCAGCTGCTGCAGAACCTCATCATACAACTCAGCTGCTGCAGAACCTCATCAAACACCTCAGCTGCTGAAGAACCACATAAGCCTCTTTTTTAAAGAACCAGTCATAATAATTAGCTGTAATTGTTGTACTACAAGTTCCAGCACAGAGGGGCTGAGGATCCAGGCAAGCTGTGCGCTTCACTTCTAAATAGTGTGCACAGCATGGCAGCCTGCCGCTCCACACTATTTAGCAGTATAGTGTGGTATATGGCAGCACAGTGGGGTATATATAGCAGCACATGTGGCTATGTATGTATGCTGTAGTATATTAGTAGAGGGGATGGTATATAGCAGCACCTGTGGATAAATGTACACTGGGGCATAATGGAGGAGGTGATATATATGTATACTGGGGCAGAGTGGAGGAGGTGATATATACTGTATGTATACTGGGGCAGAGTGGAGGAGGTGATATATACTGTATGTATACTGGGGCAAAGTGGAGGTGATATATATGTATACTGGGGCAGAGTGGAGGAGCTGATATATATGTATACTGGGGCATAGTGGAGGAGGTTATATATATGTATACTGGGGCAAAGTGGAGGAGCTGATATATATGTATACTGGGGCATAGTGGAGGAGGTTATATATATATGTATACTGGGGCATAGTGGAGGAGGTGATATATATATGTATACTGGGGCAGAGGGGAGGAGGTGATATATATTTATATTGGGGCATAGTGGAGGAGGTGATATATATGTATACTGGGGCAGAGTGGAGAAGGTGATATATATTTATATTGGGGCATAGTGGAGGAGGTGATATATATGTATACTGGGGCAGAGTGGAGGAGGTGATGTATATGTATACTGGGGCATAGTGGAGGAGGTGATATATATGTATACTGGGGCATAATGGAGGAGGTGAGATATATGTATACTGGGACAGAGTGGAGGAGGTGATGTATATGTATACTGGGGCATAGTGGAGGAGGTGATATATATGTATACTGGGGCATAATGGAGGAGGTGATCTATATGTATACTGGGACAGAGTGGAGGAGGTGATGTATATGTATACTGGGGCATAGTGGAGGAGGTGATATATATGTATACTGGGGCATAATGGAGGAGGTGAGATATATGTATACTGGGACAGAGTGGAGGAGGTGATGTATATGTATACTGGGGCATAGTGGAGGAGGTGATATATATGTATACTGGGGCATAATGGAGGAGGTGATCTATATGTATACTGGGACAGAGTGGAGGAGGTGATGTATATGTATACTGGGGCATAGTGGAGGAGGTGATATATATGTATACTGGGGCAGAGGGGAGGAGGTGATATATATTTATATTGGGGCATAGTGGAGGAGGTGATATATATGTATACTGGGGCAGAGTGGAGGAGCTGATATATATGTATACTGGGGCATAGTGGAGGAGGTTATATATATGTATACTGGGGCAAAGTGGAGGAGCTGATATATATGTATACTGGGGCATAGTGGAGGAGGTTATATATATGTATACTGGGGCATAGTGGAGGAGGTGATATATATATGTATACTGGGGCAGAGGGGAGGAGGTGATATATATTTATATTGGGGCATAGTGGAGGAGGTGATATATATGTATACTGGGGCAGAGTGGAGAAGGTGATATATATTTATATTGGGGCATAGTGGAGGAGGTGATATATATGTATACTGGGACAGAGTGGAGGAGGTGATGTATATGTATACTGGGGCATAGTGGAGGAGGTGATATATATGTATACTGGGGCATAATGGAGGAGGTGAGATATATGTATACTGGGACAGAGTGGAGGAGGTGATGTATATGTATCCTGGGGCATAGTGGAGGAGGTGATATATATGTATACTGGGGCATAATGGAGGAGGTGATCTATATGTATACTGGGACAGAGTGGAGGAGGTGATGTATATGTATACTGGGGCATAGTGGAGGAGGTGATATATATGTATACTGGGGCATAATGGAGGAGGTGATCTATATGTATACTGGGACAGAGTGGAGGAGGTGATATATATGTATACTGGGGCATAGTGGAGGAGGTGATATATATGTATACTGGGGCATAGTGGAGGAGGTGATATATATGTATACTGGGGCATAGTGGAGGAGGTGATATATATGTATACTGGGGCAGAGTGGAGGAGGTGATGTATTGCAGCAAATGTGGATATATGTACACTGGCGACTGGCTGCTATGTAACACCACTATGTCCCAGTGTACATATATCCACATGTGCTGCTATATACTACCTCCACCACTATATCCCAGACTAGGGTATACACTGGGGTATAATAGTGGGCTGGAGTCCAGCACAGACAGGGGGAGAAGGAGCTCACACTGACAGGATACAACATGCTGGAGGAGCCTGCTCTTATGTCTGCTGCTATCAGTCTGCAGCTGTCACAAAGACGGATGATGTGCGGTGTGCACACTCTCCTATAAGACTGCATTTTAGTGAAGTGCTGATAGCGTGACTGCAGTCCTATAAGCACACTACACTTCCTGTATAACCCGGGTCCCTCTCGATCTTACCCCCCCCCCCCCCTTACTAACAATACCACCCTCAGCCACCAGCCTCCCCCCTCAGCCCTGTTATCATACTTACCAGGACTGGGGCAGAGGAGGGACCAGTATGTGGAGCCACTGTGGCCGGCCGTGCAGGCTTATACCCAATCCTCAGGAAGACTGCCGCTGCAGCCCGGCAGTTCCTGGGGAGGGCGATACGGGCGGCCAGGCACTCAGCACTGTTAGAAAGCCGGGGCTTCTGTCATTTTAGTGAAGTTAAACTTCACTAAAATGACAGTGGCAGGGAAGATTCTGCCGCCCCCTGCAGGATCACAGGAGGATCCTCATTCCGCCTCATGGCAGAAGCGGCCCTGTTTGGGATGCACTGTCATTAGGGGTTTATATATTATGGGATGCGCTGTCACTATGGGCTGTATACAGTATATGATGGGATTCACTATATGGGATGCACTATTACTATGGGCTGTAAATATGGGAGGATGCACTGTTACTATGGGCTGTATACAGTATATGATGGGATTCACTATATGGGATGCACTATCACTATAGGCTCTAAATATGGGAGGATGCACTGTTACTATGGGCTGTACATATGGGAGGATGCACTGTCACTATGGGCTGTACATATGGGAGGATGCACTTCTTGATGCATATGGGAGGATGCACTGTCTTGAGGGACTGTTTGTATTGGGGAATGCACTGTCACTATGGGCTGAATATATTGCGGGATGAATCGTCACTATGGGTTGCATATGTATTGAGTAGTGCAATATCACTATGGGCTGCAAATAGGGGGGGGGTCCAATGTTTTCTTAAGGATGCTCGGTCACTATGGGCTTAATATTTTCGGGCATGCACTGTCACTATGGGCAGTATATACGGTGGATTCAATGTCACTATAGGCTGAACATATAGGGGATGCACTGCCATTATGGGCTGTGTATATTGGGGATGCAAAGTCATTATGGGCTTGATGTATGGGGTATGCATTTTTACTATTGGCAGTATATGTTGGGGGATGCAATGTCACTATGGGCTGTATATATTGCGGGATTCTATGTCACTATAGGCTCTATATATAAGGGACACACTGTCACTTTATGGCCCTTGCTGCACAATCATCTGTTTTTTTACGGTAGATGAAAAGTACAAAAATAGAGGCAAAACATTCAAGAAATTTCTAAAAAGGTGAAAAAATTATCCAAATGTTTTTGGCCTGTGAAAACCTTGAAAGAGAATGGTATAATGCGTTCCTTTGTATGGAAAGAATCATCTTAGGTGAACCAGGAAAGCACTATGTCCCATGATGCACTGAACTTTATTGTGTCAGCTGGTGGATGTGTTTGGATTCTTTTTGATTGCTGAAAATATTGGACCAGTTATCCAGGATTGGATCAATGGAGAAGGCAGACAACTCCGCACCTGTAAGCTGAGTGTGTTACTGGGTGGATTGGGAGAGATAGGGTCCTATTCCACGGGCCGAGGAGGGCCCGATCAACGATGTAAACGAGCGGCGATCTGCTAGATCGCCGCTCGTTTACTGGGCCTATTCCACGGCCCGATGATCGTTGAGCGAGGTCTGCAAGGACATCGTTACCGATGTCCTTGCAGCCCTTGCTGCAGCAGTAATACATTACCTGTCCAGGCTTCTTCTCCGCGCTGTCTTCATCCCAGGGTCCCGCGCACTCTATCTTCTGAATGGCCGGTCAGCTGACAGGCCACACTCAGCCAATCACAGGCCGCGGCGGTCCCGGCCTATGATTGGCTGAGCGCTCCGTCAGCTGACCGGCAATTCAGAAGATAGAGAGCGCGGGACCCTGGGATGAAGACAGCGCTGAGAAGCCTGGACAGGTAATGTATTACTGCTGCTGCTGCTGTCCAATCGTCGGTCGCCCGCCGCGCACCGCTATTCAACCGTAGCGATGCGCGGTGGGGGAACGATGATTTTAGGTCTGGCCCTAAATGAACGATCAGCCGATGACACGATCATCTGCTGATCGTTCTCTTTATTTCACCAAACGATTATCGGCCGAATCGGGCCAAATGGGGCCGATCCGGCCGATTATCGTTACTGTGGAATAGGGCCCATAGTCATTGGCCAAACAAGCTTTTAGCTGACAGGGATCTAAAGGAGGCCATACATTTTCAATAACTATTGGCCGAATCTATGTCTCCTGACCTCCCCAAACATATGAATGTTGGGCGCGGTTAAACATTTATGCATTCTCTGTCAGATGGGGAGGGGTAAACCTTAGTCAGTCAGTTCTGGGCCCAGCATATCCAGAGGTCCCAATACACCTAAATAACGACTGACAGATGGCGTGGTGAAAGGGGTCAGGTGTAATGGAAAATCACAGCTGCCTCCTTTGTTTTGGGAGAGATAAGCCACAGCCAGAGCTCTCTCACTGCGGCTTACCCCTCCCCACAGAGAATACAGGAACACTGAACCACATCAAACATTCCTATATGTGGGGGGAAAGAGCGGTGGATGGGAGAGAAAACTGACAGCCGAACAATTGCTTAGTTATTGAAGGTGTATCGGGACCTTTCTACTGTTGGTTGAACCCATCAGTGTTTGCCCAACTTTATTATAGGGTGCATGGGTAGCTTTAGTCTTCTAGTATACATGTCCAACTTAAATGGATATTCAACGGAAATATATATATATTAATTTTAAATATTGGGGATTGGGCTGGTGGAAATATACAGAATAGCTTCTGTAAGACAACCACCAAAATGAGCATTGAAAAGTGGCCTTTCAATTGGGATGGTTTTTTAAAAGTAAATGGCCACTGTGCATAATGTATAGTGGATTAGAAATTCATCACTTGAAGTCTATTCTGGATAATTGGGTGGGCTTTCACAGAGAATAAACAACAGACAGGGCACAACAGCAGCTCACAATTCTCTAAGCATATGAGTAAGGTTACACTACAAAGGTGCTCTTACCTACAAAGGGTATATGGGGTAACAGTATTGGTAATTAAATATGTAGTCATCTAAAACATATCTTCACTATAATACAGGTATGTAGCAAAAATGTATAAGTAAAATCAAATGGGATAAATAGATGAACATAAATGAATACAAAATCCGTGGTAATAGACAAAAGCAATATAGTGCCATGATGTACAATCATCCAACTGGGCCCTGGCGGTGTGCAGATGATACTAAAATAAATCAGTTAACAGTTCCTAAGGTCTTGAAAAGTAAAAAAAAAAAGTATATATAAGAATTAGATTATATCACTCACAAGACTGATACTGGCCGTTGGAGTCTGTAGAATGAGATCGGTGGCAGCTCGTTCATAAATATATATTTCCCTTGAGCTGTGTAGTTGTAACTGATGCCATAGAAGGTATTAAGGCCGTATTACAAGGAACGTTTACCGTCCGTATTCGGCGGATATCATCCATATTCGGCCAATAATCGTTCTGTGTAATAGAAGGCAATGATCAGCCGACATTAACGATGTCGGCTAATCGTCGCAGTCCTTTGTCTTTCAACATGTTGAAAGACAGACGACTGTGATAGCAGTGATCTGCTGCCATCACTCTGTGAAATAGGAGTGGCGCCAGAACGCCACTATCCTCTATAGGCTGCCTGGACGATCTAGCGATCACCCGGGCAGCCGCCCCCCTGCGGCTCCCCGCAGCCTCCCCTGTACTCACCCGCTGGCTGCTGCTGCGTGTAATGGCAGTGGCAGTGAGCAGGGAGCTGACAGCGCTCATTTGTTCCTCTAGTTGCCCCGTGTAATAGGGGCTTTAGTCAGACAGGCTCCCAGAGCATTAGTAGCTATTGTGCTGCTATGATATTGCTATTTGTTGTTGACAGAATGTTATAATGTAACTGTTCATCAAGATAGTAGGTTGTAACAGTAGCTGAGTTAACACTGTAGCACAATCACTAGAATATACAGAAATTGTTGCCTACAGCACCTCTCACCTCTGCGGGTTGCACAATCTCCGGAGTAGGTAGGGACGTTGTTGTGTATCGTGCATCCTGGTGGCATAGGATGCTCTTTGCGCGCTGTGTGCAGTTTCCTCTCTTCAATTGTGATGATGGGCGTAGTAGTGACTGTGCTCCAACCAGGTTGCTGTGCTCCAACAGGGTCTCAGGCAGGCAGGCAATACCTTGGGAGGATATGTTCTGAAATCCTAGTCTTCAATATTTCCCCATTTTTCTTGTAGGGGTCATTTAAATATTTAAATAAATTAATCATATCTCCCCTTAAACGTTTCTTCTCTAGACAAAACATATTTAATTCCTCTATTCTATCCTCATAACTAATATACTCCATTCCCCTTATTAGTTTAGTTGTCCGTCTTTGTACCTTTCCAGCTCTAGAACGTCCTTTTTATGAATCGGTGCTCAGAACTGGACAGCATACTCCAGATGAGGCCGCACCAAAGCTTTATAAAGCGGTAATATTATACCCCTGTTCCGAGATTCCATGCCTGTGTTAATGCATGACAATATCCTGCTGGCCTTAGAAGCCACTGACTGACATTGTGTGCTGTTCTGTAGTCTATTATCTACAAGTACACCCAGATCCTTCTCCATCAGTGACTCTCCCAGTGTAACTCCCCCTAGGACATATGATGCATGCGGGTTATTAGTACCCAGGTGCATAACTTTACATTTATCCACATTGAACCTCATTTGCCAAGTGGACGCCCAAACACTCAATGGGGGACATTTATTAATTTAAAAAAAGTGTGTTTTTTGTTGGAAAATTGCCAGATGTGAATAAATTTATTCGCAAATGGCTGTTTTCCGCCCGGTACGCCAGGGGGAGGCGGGGAGCGGGTGTGCAGGGGGCTCAACGGGGGGGCGCAGTCTCAGAGTCTGCTTAATTCATAATTTTTTTCCACCAGAAAATAGACAGGAAACCTACTCCAGCTCTGAGCTGGCATAGGTTTCCTCGTTGCACACGCTGGTGCGCAGGGGATTTATGTAGAGGCAGTACACCTCTACATAAATCTCCGTAGTGTTGAAGCTTTTCTGCGCCGGACTTAATAAATGTCCCCCATAGTGTCTAAGTCATCCTGTAACATCTGCACATCCTCCATAGACTAAACTATACTACAAAGCTTGGTGTCATCTGCAAAGATAGAAACAATTCTGTTAATCCATCCTCAATATAATTAATAAACAAGTTAGACAGAAGGGGGCCATTACTTACCCTTGGGGTACACCACTTATTACCGGGGACCATTCGGAGTAGGGTATGATTATTAAGACAGTTTTCAATACAGTTAAAGACTAAACTTTCTAAACCCATAGACCTCAATTAACCCATCAGATGCCCATGAGGGACAGTGTCAAACATTACCTTAAAGGGATGCTCATGACATTCATATTTTTTTAACTTTTTTGCTGAGATTGCAAAGAAACTAACAAATAACCAATACTCACTTAACATGCTCACCCAGGGGGTCCTATTGTGATGTCTTGGGGTCCTCCACTGAACAGACTTGACTCGGCAGTGACAGCCAATCATTGTTGAAGCCGGACAGCGACAGAACAGTAATTGGTGGAGCAGTCTGGACCCCTGGTTCAGAATGTTAGGTGAGTATGAGTGTTTTATATAATTTTTTTTTTGCACAGCAACAATAAAAAATAATAATAATGATCGGCCCACCCCTTTAACCACCAAACATGGTTTGAGGTCTTAAGGGATCTTATTTATGCAATAAGGAGTAGGTACATTGGTTTATGGCAAATTTCACATGATAAGTGGTTGCCCCATTTCTCCCCATCATTTTTTTTTTGTGTTTGTGGTTTTAGAATTGCCTTTTGTACAACTATTTGGTAAATAAACATTTAATTTCACATTAATTAATTATAACTTTTGTATTTATTGTAGAAGGCTTCATCTAGGAGTACAGATGTCTTTTAGAAAAGCCTAAGGGTACTATTACACCAAGCAATTTTCCGACGACTAACGATTAACGATAAACGATCTTAAACGACCGCTAAAGCAAACGACCCGAAATCGTTCGCCCAAGTACACGAAACGATGATCGTTATTTATGATCGTTCTTGCGGTCGTTTAGTCGTCGATATTGCGTACGTTTCAGCTGTGAATTCTTATTCCACCGAACGATATGCGAACGATGTGCGAACGATGAGCGAACGATCAAACGATAAAAATAGGTACGGATCCTATTAAACGATCAACGATTTCTTGTTGGTCGTTTAATCGTTGCCTGCTATTACACGAAATGATTATCGTTCAAATCCGAACGATTTAACGATTTTTCGAACGATAATCGTTCCGTGTAATACCACCCTAACTCTGTTATTGTGGGTATCTCCATAATTTATGATCAAAGAAACATGACCAATTTATCTGCACTTGTGCTCAGCTCTACTGCGTCATGTGGGTGTCAGCTCTGCTACATCACCGACTTAGCTCTGCTGTGTCATGCGGGTGTCAGCTCTACTACAACACCGACTCAGCTCTGCTCTGTCATGCGGGTATCAGCTTTGCTACAACATCGACTCAACTCTGCTGTGTCATGCGTGTCTCAGCTCTGCTACAACATTGACTCAGCTCTGCTGTGTCATGCAGGTGTCAGCTCTGCTACATCACCGACTCAGCTCTGCTATGTCATGCGGGCATCAGCTCCACTACATCACTGACTGACCTCTGCTACATCACTGACTGACCTCTGCTACTTCACTAACTCACCTCTGCTACATCACTGACTCATCTCTGCTACTTCAATAACTCATTCCTCAGTTACCATGACAATCTTACTCATGTCAGTGAGACAAAATTGTTAAGGACCTTCCATCTTCTACATATTTTATTGGTAAATAGTGGACATGTGACTGCGTGGATGATGTCAGGCATTGACTGACAAGACCTTAGAATTTCTATTGGCTGCTATATTTCAACTATTTGCATTTGTAATTTGATTGGCTGTTAATGCTTTACTGTGTGGCCATTATTTCCTATGGGCCATTATTTCCTAAGAGAAATTAGGGATTTTTAAATGTAAATTTCTTAAAACAACAAATTCGATCGAAACAAAAAATACTTAGCACACCCTTCAATGCCGAGGGCTTTGAAATGCAGTTTGAACAGGGTCTATGCACAAAGCGGTTCGAGCTGTATCAATTGCAGAAGAATGGCTGGAAGAAGAAGAAGCGGAAGAAGATGAAGAATACGGATTACAATATAGTGCTTTTTCAAGCACTATAACTAGAAAAAAGCAGAGAAGAGAAATTTTTATGATGATAAAAAAAAGATGTGAAATGATAAACAGGTAAGATAAACCCTATAACATATACTACAATGAATGCAAACTTATAATAGAGCATGGCATACATTTCTTATGTCAGCACTCTGTCCTATTAGTGTTAATGGGACATTTAGTGATTCCTGCATGTTTCCATTTTGATTTATATTGCTCATTTAAACACTCACAATTTCTCTTGTCGAATAATGAGCTTTCCAATGCTTTCTTCATAGTACGCTATATAGCAGCTCTTACTGTAAGTCACAGCCATGTTAATGAGTGTAAATTACTATAAAGGGTTGCCATGGCAACTTGCCTGATAATGAGATGACAAAGGGTATTTTCTGATGTGTTAAAATGTTAACAAATGCTATATATCATAATGCAAGATACATTCAGAAAGGCCAGTAGCCAGAATGAGCCTTAGTTATTACACTTACAAAATAAATCCTGAACAATGATTTGTAATGAGTAGACTCTTGTGTTACACTTGAAGTGGACCTAAAATCAGGCCTATCAGTTCTGATCAGTTCTATGTAAATGGGGCTATACGTCTCTGGCAGGTGCCAACAATTGGGGGGGGGGGGGGGCGCTGATTTTGTGGGAAGTTAATTAGAATATGATTGCTTTTAAAGGGTTAAAATTCTAGACTAGTATAGTACATCTGCTAGGAAACTTCTAAGGGGTTGATCTGAGTCTATTACAATAATTTACTCTATCAATTTGTGGAGTTTTCCCCTTTTTAACCCCTTCCCGTCAGTAATACGTAGATATACGTTCCTACTGCACATACCTCGTGCAGTAGGAATGTATATATACGTTCCTAATTTCAGGGGCTTACTGATGTGTGGGGGACCACTGCAGTGAGAGCGGTCCCGCACACATCAGTGTGTCCGGGGCCAGAGGTTATGTGAGGCAGCCGTGATCCTGCAGCTGCGTCTCGTTAACCCCTTAAATGCTACGATCTATAACAATGGCAATGTTTAAGGTACTCAGTGATAGAACAAGCTTCTGTCACTGAGTGATCAGGATCCAATCGCATGTACCAACGGGCGGGGGTAAGCCTCGTACCTTCGTCCTATCGGATCGCCCACCCATGCATAGAGTCTGCTCTCAGGCAGGCTCTGTGCACAGATCACCAATAACACTGATCTATGCTATGCTATGGCATAGCATAGATCAGTACAGGCAATCTAATGATTGCATGTTGTACAGTGAAAAAAAAAGTGTTTAAAAAAAAAGTGTAATAAAAAAAGTTTTTAAAAGTATTAAGAAAACCCTTATAAACCCCCCTCCCAATAAAAGTTTAAAATACCCCCTTGCCTATTATAAAAATAAAAATATTGGAAAATAAATATATTACATATCATAGCATGCAGAATTGTCCGATCTATTAGACTATAACATCATTATTCCCTGAATTTATTAAATTATATATCAGAAAAAAATTAATAGACAGCGATCAAAATGTTTCTGTTACATCAATATGATATTAATAAAAACTAGAGATTATGGCACAAAAAATGATGCCTCAAACAGCCCTGTAGGTGGAAAAATAAAAGCGCTATGGCTTTTAGAAGGTGAGGGGGAACATTGCATTAATTTGACCTGGACATCCGGGCATCAAAGGGCTCTGTCTTGAAAGGGGTTAATAAGGAGGTGATAGATCCTCTTCAGGGCTATGTTAAAATGAAAAATTGCAAATGATTGCATTGTGAAAACAATGGCAATTATTTTCATAAAAAGTAGGGTGTGTGAACATAGCCTAAAGGAACAAAGTGAACAAAGTCTAATGTCCAATGCACTGAATAAAGGCCCTATTCCACGGAATGATTATCGTTCATAAACTCGCTCTAACGACCGCTCGTTAACGATCACTAAACAATTTTTTTTAGCGAAGGATAACACATAACACACGGGAATGTGAACAATATATGTAGTGTAAAGGGTTAAAACGTTCGCCAGGGTGATCATGACCATACGACACTACTTTTTTTAACCTTTTTACGAACGACGAAAAGATTTCTAATTTTACGAAACGATTAGCAAATTATCTTTCAAAGACCAAAGATTTTTTTTCGACATGCTGAAAAACTATTTTGAATGACAGTATAACGATTTCGCCTTTGTCGTTTGCTTGTTTACACCTCTTCCACGAAGCGATTATCGTTAACGAGCGGTCATTGGAGTGAGTTTATAAACAGTTATCATTCCGTGGAATAGGGCCTTAATAACTAGTTTACTGTAACCAAACTAAATTTCATATTTTTTCAGCATTAACAGGCTTTAGCTTTCTGTGCACCAACATGAGTATAAACATTGTCTTCCTAACTTAAAAGCGACTCTGTACCCAAAATCTGCCCCCCCCCCCAAACCACTTAAAACCGTTGGATAGCCAAGATCTGTTCTGTGGTCCGTTTGGCAGGTGATGCATCTATTGTCCTAAAAACTTTTAAACTTGCAGCCCTGTGCCAAATTGGCGTGGCCCAGATTGTGGTACAGAGTCGCTTTAAGGCTATGTTCCCATGCTGTATAGACAACGGCCATTGTTAAGCATGTTCCTCTGGTGTAATATCAGCCGTAGGAACATTATTTTAGCTCAATATTGACTGCTGTGCTATTTGCGTGTGTCCTATAATTAAATTCCATTGACTTTAATGCAAAAGAGAGGTAAACAAAAAAAGTACTGTGTGTAAACAACTTAATACAACGGATGGAAAAATTTTATTTATTTTTGCAAAATTGCTACAGATTTTCTATTTAACGTCATGTGTAGGTGTGTGTGTGTATGTGTTTGTGGATCTAAATTTGCAATAAATTCTCTGCAATTTGTGAAAGCAGTAAGCATCACAACAACAGGCCAGGATGCATTTCTGGTAGGGATGGTGCGAACCCGAACTCTCGGTAATGATTCCCGCTGTCTGCCCGCTCCGTGGAGAGGGTGGATACAGCGGGAGGACCGCCTGGAAAACTGGGATACAGCCATAGCCATAGGCTGTATCCCAGTTTTCCAGGCGGTCCTCTCGCTGTATCCACCCGCTCCACGGAGTGGGCAGACAGCGGGAATCTGATGCAGAGCGTTCGGGTTCATACGAACCCGAACCTCGGCAGTTTCGGACCATCCCTAATTTCTGGTGAATGAATATGAAAAAGTTGCTGTTCACGTTACGTTTTTATCATTTTTATTTGCTTTGCGTATGACAATGGGTTGTGTAATGTAAATTAACATCCCTTTTTCCCATTGATATTAAAGGGGTTTCCCTTAAGAAAAACATGACAGCCCATCTCCTGTCTTTAGTGTGGTTGTGGTTTTGCAGCTCTGTTCCATGGAAGTGAAGGGAGTTGAATTGTAATACCACACACAACCTGAGAACAGGAATGGTGCTGCAATCCTCAAAACATGTTGTTCTTGTTTTATTATTTAGCAAATTTACAATACAGTTTAAGAATCTTTATGTGGTCCCAGTGTCGGGTATCTGGTGAGAAACAATATGTCAATCAGTGTTTTTGCAGGTTCTAAAGCTGGGAGCCCATCGGAGGATGCTCTGGTCCTCTGGTGGGCCAGTCTGACAGTTTACTGTGAGTGGTCTATATCGGTGTACAGCAGAAAAGCTTCAGGCCAACCCTATGGAAGGGACAAATGCCCTGTTGACCAGCAGTAAGGAGCTACATGGCCTCCCTCTGATGCCACCAACATTTGTGTAGGGAACTGTAGACCTATTTAAGCCCCACAGATCCCAATCACCTGATTTGCTCAAGCGCTGCCTAACAACACTATACACAGCAGGGTCCCATTCCCTTGTTAACTGCATATAAGCAATCAGATCATATTGGGAAAACTCCCCCTGGGTACTGTATATAACCATTCAGATCATATCAGGGAGCCTCTCCCTGGGTGCTCTGTATTGCAGTGTGTGCAAGCACTTAAACAGAGCAGGAGATTGGAAACTGCAGGGCTGAGAAAGCCCTGACACAAACGTTGGTGAAAGCAGAGGGGGCTGTGTCTCCCCTTGCTGCTGCCAGTCAATGAAAGTATATATGTAAATAAAAAAAAACTGTTTAGTTTATTAACCCATTCCTCTGGTGTTAATGTCCTCTGGTGGGTGGGGAGGTTCAAAGAGGGGTTGCACGGTCACCCCGCTCTGAACCGCCGCGATCCTGGCTGCTTTCTGCGCGGCTATTAGCAGGTGCGTCCGATCGCAACACCCAGTAATTAGGACAGTTAAATGCAGCTCTCAAACATGAAAACTGCATTTAAAAGTCCTTTGCAGCCCCATTCCTGGTTTGTAGTGGCTGGATTCCCCCCCACCCTCGCGCAATGCGATCTTGGAGGGGGGATCCGTCATACTGGCCAAGCCGGGACTCAGCCTCGGAGTGACGATGATTCCGGTTTCATGTATCTAGTCTGCTGCACTAGAGCACTGATCTAATGGATCAACACTCTATTATATATACAGCACTGATCTCAATGGGAGATCAGTGCTGTGTTTATAGAATAAGTAAAAACACTACAGAGACACCATCACATGTCTCGACGTCAGTGAGCTAGCCAAACCTTCCTCCGGGAAGGAACAACCTAGTCATGCACGTGATGGTGTCTCTGTGGTGTTTTGGTTGCTGTGTATATAGAAGTCCCCCAGGGGGCTTCTAATTAATGTAAGTGAAAAAAAGTTTTTTAATTAATAAAAAATCCCCTTTCCTAATAAAAGTTTTAATCACCCCCCTTTCCCATTTTATAAATAAATAAAAAAATTGGTATTGCCGCGTGCGTAATTGCCCCAACTATTAAATTATCACATTTCTGATCTTACACAGTAAACAGCGTAAGCGCCAAAAAAATCCAAAATGCAAAATTGCACATTTTTCGTTGCATCAAATCCAGAAAAATTGTGATAAAAAGCGATCAAAAAGTTACATATCCATACGTAAGGTACCAATAGAAAGTACAGATCATGGCACAAAAAATGACACCTCACACAGCTCCATAGAACAAAGGATAAAAGCAATGGAAATAGAGCAATTTTAAGGAACATTTTGGGGGGGGGGGGGGGGTTATATATATATTTTTAAAAAACATCAAATAAAAGTTATGCAAGTTGCCTATCGCTGTAATCATACAGATTTGAGCAGTCATGTCAAACTCTGGCTGGCCAGCCAAATCTGGCCCGTGGTGCCATTATCTTTGGCCCGCCATGCTTTTCCATTGCTGTGTTAAATTTGGCCCACCTGACGTTGCAGCAGATTATAATATGGGTCGTCCGTAGAGCTGCTTGGACCACCCATATTATAATCTCATAGGCCGTAGGCAGTTTTTAGCCCGTGGCCTAGAAGTGTCTCAATAGTGCCCCAATGCTGGCAATTTGGAGAAGTCATCGCATGCATCCTCCGAGGGCGCCTCCTGCAGCCTCTGGAGCCGCAGGAAGGGTGAGTCCAAGCTAAGGTGGCAGTCATGAACAACTACAGAAGGGACTGGCTTCTATTTTAGAGACTATTCTTGAGGACTGGCTTCTACATAAGAGACTATAGGGGAGGGCTGGCTACTATATAAGACTACTGGAGAGGGCTGACTACTATAAAAAAAACTAGGTGGGCTGGCTACTATATAAGACACTATTTGGGAGGGCTGGCTACTATATAAGACACTATTGGAAGGGCTGGCTACTGTGTAAGACACTATTGGGGAGGGCTGGCTACTATTTAAAACAATCGGAGAGGGCTGGCTACTATATAAGACACTATTTTAGGGGCTGGCTTCTATATAAGACACTATTGGGGAAGGCTGGCTACTATATTGGGCACTTAGGAGGGCTGGTTACTATATAAGACACTATTGGGAGGGCTAGCTACTATATAAGACACTATTGGGGGCTGGTTACTATATGGGACACTATCGGGAGGGCCGGCTACTATGTAGGTCTCTAATACTAGGCCTGGCTACTATGTGGGGCACTGTTTGGGGTGGCTACTACATGGGGCACAATTATGGGACTGCTTGAGGGATATAATGGGATATAAATTACTTTACTGCTTGAGGGATATAATGGGATATAAATTACTTTAGGAAAGGCAGTGCCAGAAACGCTGCATGCAATCTTCATTAAGTATCATGGTTGGCCCGCGACTTTGTCCAATTTTTAAATTTTGGCATTTGCATTTAGGTATCCCTCCAACATGAAAAACAGTGAATGGAAAATATTTCCAACATATTTCAGATAAAATGTACTGTATTTGCTTCGTACATTATGTTCAAGTCATTTAAATTCCGTTTCATGTGCATTGCGTTCTGATGTTTTATCAGCAACAAGGACAGCCATTAAGCGTGACATTTTTTTTTTACGTATTATGGAGTCAATAGCTGTGATGTCATCTGGAAATGCATTATTTAAAAAAGATATCAACCTTAGTGGTAAAGGAAAAAAGTCACCTCACTGGAAATCCTTGAAAAATAAAGATGACAAAAATAATGCTATATTCAATAACCCTTTTAAATAACAGGTGAAAATTCTTTATGTATAGGACGTAGCAGGTAGTAAGAGAATCTCTGACCCTGAATCAACTTTTTTTTCAGTTTTTTTTAATCTGCCTCTTGCTTCATGGTGTTACAGTGTTTAAATAGAAAGGCATGTTCTTTTCAAGGTGTTGTCATAAAGGTTCCTTTTATGTTGGTATTCAGTTTGCAATAGTTTAATGGGTCTAAAAAGTTTAAAATGATTTATGTGCTTCTACTCAAGGATTGGTTATTTAAATTAGACTGACACAGGTGGGGCCCTATCACAAACACCAGAAAATCTGTGAAGACAGAAGTAGAACATATATTAACCCTTTAAAGACAGGGCCAATTTTCATTTTTGCGCTTTCGTTTTTTCCTCGTCGTGCTTAACCCCTTCAGGACCAGGCTAATTTTCGTTTTTGCATTTTCGTTTTTTCCTCCTTGTGCTTAAAAGGCCATGGCACTTGCATTTTTACACCTACAGATACACATGAGCCCTTATTTTTTGCGTCACTAATTGTACTTTGCAGTGACAGGCTGAACTTTTGCATAAAATATGCTGCGAAACCAGTAAAAAATTATATGTGCAGTGAAATTGAAAAAAAACACAATTCTTTTTCTTTGGGGGGTTTCGTTTTTACCGCGTGTGCCCTTTGGAAAAACTGACATGTTATATATGTTCCTCATGTCGTTACGATTACAACGATATGTAACATGTATAACTTTTATATTATCTGATGGCCTGTAAAAAATTCAAACCATTGTTACCGAATATATGTTCCTTAAAATCGCTCCATTCCCAGGCTTATAATGCTTTTATCCTTTAGTCTATGGGGCTGTGTGAGGTGTCATTTTTTGCGCCATGATGTGTTCTTTCTATTGGTACCTTCATTGCGCATATGCAACTTTTTGATCGCTTTTTATTACAATTTTACTGGATTTGATGCGACCAAAAATGCGCAATTTTGCACTTTGGGACTTTTGGGACCATCTGACATGATGGCTTTTAAAAAATGTAAATCTTTTCTTTAAAAAAAAGTTCCTTAAAATTGCTATATGACCAGGCTTATAAAACTTTCATTTTTTGGTTTATGGTGCTGTGTGAGGTGTCACCTTTTGTGCCATGTTCTGAACTTTCTTTCGGTACCTTGACTGCGTATATGCAACTATTTGATCACTTTTTATTAGAATTGTTCTGGATTAGATGTGACCAAAAATGCACAATTTTGCACTTTTTTTGTGCTTATGCAGTTTACCATGCGAGATCAGGAATGTCATAATTTAATAGTTCGGGCAATTACTCACATGGCGATCACAAACATGTTTGTTTATTTATTTATCTTTATAAAATTGGAAAAGGGGAGTGATTCAGACTTTTATTGGGGGAGGGGATTTTTTTTATTAATAAAAAAACATAAAAACATTTTTTACACACTAACTTGAAGTCCCCCTGGGGAACTTCTAGCATTACTACTCTGATCTCTCATTGAGATCTATGCAGTACATATATACTGCATAGATCAATGAGATCAGCGATCAATTGCTGTAGCCTGCTGCAGCCGAGAACAATAGATTGCCGGGCTGGGATCAGCACCATTATGGCACAGATCCTCGGCCAGACCAGATGGAGGGATCGCTCCTCCGCGATCGCGTTGCGAAAAGCAGCCATTTAAATGCAGCTGTCAGCTTTGTCAACTGCATTTAAATGAGAGGGCATGGACCGTGCCCGCTAATTGCAGCGGTCCCGGGCTGCACATAGCAGCTGAAATCGTGACAGTTCAGAGCAGGGTCACCGCATGGAACTCCCCTAGCGACACCAGCGCATACAAGTACGCCCTGTGTCGTTGAGGGGTTAATATGTGGACGAAAATATTCTACTCCAAACATGGGTTAACGGGTATAGGTCCGGATACAGGCAGCCTAAAATGTTTGAAAACGTATTGCTTAAAAAACACAACACGTTTCAAAGCCATTCCACTTCGAAACCCATTTGGTATGTACAGTTTTTATTTTCTGTTGATAACAACCCTTAGTAAAGTACTGTACAAAATACTACTTACAGTAGCCACCATAACAAGGAGTCACTAAGGGGTTATTGGTATTATGGTTATCAGAAAACTTAAATTGGGTCTATAAATAAACAGAAAGTAAAGCAAACCTTTACATATTTATGCTAAACAAGATAATTTATGATACATAATTCTATAGAACAATGTAATTAATTGATTTGAATATCAGGAATATTGTGTAAGTAATATTTGAAAACACCTGTTTATGTTGTTTCCTTGGTAACCTTAATTGCTAGACGCAATCTGACTTACAGTCTGAAGTAAACATATCAAATGAACCCAAGTATTAATTTATTTGTCAATGTGTGGTGAAAACACGGATCTATTTGTTCTGGCTTAATGACAGACATTACCATCACAGTGAGATATATGCCATATACGATCAGCATGCAGATAGATTAGAATGGAATAACGGCTTGAAAAAGCCCTGCATGGTGATCAAGTGACTAGCTGCTATTAGCATTCCACTGACGGGTTGTGCATCACGCCAGCAGTGCCAATTATATTCATTTTAATGCACTTAAGCCAGATACTTCAGAAATCTTTTATTTCTCAGTCTCTTCAACTAAGCACTGAATGCAAACATAAATGCAGTATCATTTACCTTGGATAATTTTTTTTGTGGATTAGGATGTCAGAAAATGATCATTTATTTGACCATCAACCATTTTCCTGAGCAAAATAAAATTATAATACTAACATGCCAGTAACTATAGAAGTATTCTGTTTAACGGAACACTTTATCCTAGAGCAAACCCCCACCTAACGTGAAACATTATGGACACTCCATGTAACGTATGTTAGATAAGAGTAGAGGTATCCAAGACACCAGATTACTATGGTTTAGATTAAATAAAGCAATCTAAAATACCTCAAAATTTGGGGTGTTGGTAAATGCCTTGGGTTGGCTAAGTAGCCCCCTTACACTTAGAAAGATCATCCAGTACCAATCCATGAAAGTAGAGGAGCTCACCTCCCTCCATGATGATGCAGAAAATCATGACAGGAGGAGTAATGTGCATCTGAGAGGTCTGTCGGAATGTGCCATAGATTTAACATCAAAGTATTGTTGAAGTTACTTTTATAGGGAACCTTGGACACTACACAGTTGAACAGGATCCATAGGGCTTTAGGCTCCAAAGTACCAATTGGTCTTTCAGCTTCTCTTGGCTGAAATTAAATATAATTAGTAAAGATGAGCAACCAAACTTCCTGAACCAAGGGTCGTTCCAAACTCAGCAAAAAATTCAGTTCAGTTTGTAAAAAGCTCACAAAGATGGCAGCCACACATTGTACATTACATTACATAAAAAGCACTTTTGCAAGGGATTTTCTTCAATCCCTGCAAACCACCCCCCTGCAGCATCACATTTCCTTCTTCATCATATATGCAGAAACACACCATCGACCATTCAGCACATTGTAAAGAGAGAGTCATGGAGAAGCAGAGAGAGAGAAGGTTGAGATAGAAAAAAGTTTGAGGAAAGTAGTTGTGTAATCTATATAGCTGTAAAAATTGCTCCTGTCACTTTGTGTGTCACTACTAGAGATGATTGAACAGCGGAAAAACTTAGGTTCTATCAAACTCGGACCTTGCCGAACCTTCCACATTTGAAGGGGACCGTCTGTATCCTGGGTACCGCCTGGAATTCTGGGATACAGTCTATTACCTAGGCTGAATCCCAGAATTCCAGGTGGTACCCGGGCTGTCTCCGCCTTCCCCACGGACCTGGAAGGTATCGGGAATCAAATGCAGAAGGTTCCGCAAGGTTTGTGTTTGAAAGAACCTAAGATTTTCCGCTGTTCAATCATCTTTAGTGATTTTAACCCTTTAAATTACCTGTCTTTTAGAATGCAGAATGTAATTATACATGAGTCATCCAACTCTCTCGGTTTAATTTAACCCCTCAAATCACCAGTCAAATGACATCTTCAGTGCTTTATAAAAACTGTGTCTTTTAGGATAAAAAAAATGTAATTATATATCAGTAATATAACTCTTCTGGTTCAATTTAACCATTAGAATTACGTGTCAGGTGACATCTTCAGTGCTTTATAACAAAAAAAAATGTGTATTTTAGGATAAAAACTGTATTTATACACTAGTCATCCACCTCTGTAGGTTCAATTTAACATTATTAATCATCTATTAAGTGACATATTCATTTTTTTCTTAAACCGTGTCTGGCAGGATAAAAACATGATTATATGGCAGTAATCCAACTTTCCTGGTTCAAGTTAACGCTGTGAATCACCTGTCAAGTGACATATTCAGTGCTTTCTTAAAACAGTTGCAGGGCCGTTCCATGGCCTCCCTTCCCTGGCTGTGCACGCCTGCGGGGGTTGTGGTCACTGACCGGCACAGTGTGGACTTAGTGTAGGGACCCATGTGTATCAGATACCTGCACGCGGTACAGTGTGGCTTAATCAATTCATACAAAAAATTCTGATGTTTTTTATGCAGCCGAGAGGCACTAGTGTCAGCCATAGGTGTGAGGTGCAGCGCTCTTTTCTCTCCTGTATTGCATTTTGCTTTCTTTCTCCGTGTTTTGCACTTCTCCTGGTGAGACCCACATAACCGTAATCAGCAGGAGACACCTGAGTGCACATGCTTTTAATCCCTTCTGTTTGTCCCATTCTATCTGCAGTAGCTATGGTGAGCGCAATACCTCATCCAGACTCGTGCTGTTTGGGGGCGACCTTCTCCGCCGGCGGTGCTGGCCGGGTTCTGGCGTGGCATTTTTGTGATATGGGAGTCGCAGGGCCGTTCCAGGGGCTCCCTTCCTTACTGTGTCTACGACAGTGCTGCTGGTGTCACCACATTCAAGTTTCTGTCCTAGGCCCTGTGGGGTCACTTAAACTGTGCGGCAAAACCTGTTACAGGGCAAGTAAGGTCTAAATAAATACTATGCTTGTCTGTCTTTGGCCTGTGAGTTCACTGAGTACGCTGATACCTCTACTTACTGATTCCAGCAGTAATACCCTGTTCATATGGTTATTAAAAGCCTTACTTTTTGTGGTTTTCAAAGTGTTTTTTTTAGCAGTTTTGCCGCAAAAGCACTTTTTAATGCCTGGAACAAGCACAAACTCTCCAAAGAAGTGACATGTTCATTTTAAGCGCAGCTTTTAAACTTGAGTTTTGGACTTCTCTCATATTGAAAACATAGTTTTTCTTATCAATTTTTCTTTTTACTCATATAGTCCCACTTTTGTAGCTGCAATCATTTAGCTGTTGTAATGCAGTATGTTAAACCGAACTTTTGAAAAGTTTGCTTATCTCATTTCATCCGTATCAGCTTAATTTAATATTCAGATTCTAATCAACTGCTATAAAGCAGTTTACTGTTTTTCAGTTTTAACAATTGTGTAATTGTAATTCTACTTTACAAGGTTTATATGTAAGTAACCTGTAACATGAACTTTGGGCCCATTTTGGTTTAGAAAACCAATAAACACATGCTAAACCACTGAAAATTACGCAAAGATATATTTATTTTATTGATTAAAACATGATTAAATGGAGTAAATTCCACAAACAATGGTCCACAACTAATGATACATAAAGCAACAAAAGGGGGACAGCGACTAAGGGCCACTTCTAAGGTGCAGGAAAAATATTACAAAAAGTGCAACGTAATGACATCATAGTACACAGGTAAATACACAAAAGCATCATTACAGGAAGACAAGTGTATGAAAAACATGTGCAAAGCATACATTACATATTGCATGAAGTATACTTGTAAACAAGTAAGAAGTGTTAAGGTCCAGACTAAGCCCCCATGAGGCACATTTTGGTAAGCAGCCTTTATTGAGGGGTACCATTTTGGTATAGAATGCCTTGGGGGCAATATATATAGTGCTTTCACGTGTCCTTTATTCATTGGAGTGTTACCCTGCTCCAGGGTAGGAATCAAGCAATACTGAAAGTTTGATAATACAGTTTGACTATTTCGATTTGATATCTGTTTTGTTACATAAGGTATGGGGGCTGGGAAAAGGGGAATAGGTGTGCCATTTTCTGTTTTCACCCTTAAAGGGGTTATCCACCTAAGAGCGAAAAAAAATAAATGCTAGCTGGCCTTACTCAATAAGCTCCCCTGAGTATTGTGAGCTATCTCCTATCTTTCTAGCTGCTGCCATTCCTGAGTTACAAGTTTTTCTAAAAGCCGATTTATATCCAAGATAGGAGACTACATTTGCATCATGCATCTCCCTTATTGGTCCCTGATTGCATACTTGCCTCCTTAGCTTTCTTTCCTGCCCACTTCTGTCATTACTATTACACAGTAAACACAGGACTGTTTTTTTTTTTTTTTTACTAATTTTGCATCACATCACCCCAATATGTGCTGAATAACGGGCATCTGTTTACCAGGGGGTGGGGGTGTAGTGTAGGTTTAGATCTCTGCTTGCTGTTTGTGAATGAAGACATTCTAGCTCCATCCAGACTCTAACTACATCTATAACACTTACAATATACAGAGCTGTGACATAAAGACAGGTACATATGCCTGCATTCATTGACAGCAAACAGAGATAGAACTATAACTTTTATATTATGGAAACCTAGGGTCAGGGACACATGCAAGTCTATGAAAGCAGCACAGGTGCATGTAGATGATGCAGATGATGTCTCCTGGGGGTCAGGTTACCAAGTCAATAGACAGCTAACCCAACCCCCAGAGAGGAGATCACATGTCCTATGACTACAAAGGGAGGTGGGAAGAGGGAGCTGAGGGTGTTCTGAGTGCACCCAGAGTAGGGGATTTTAGACAACAAAAGTCTATAGTAATGAGAAAAAACAGGGAAAGGGTGGTATTAGGAAGGGGGGTTGTTTAGAATATTGTTTTTGTTACCCAGATAACCCCTTTAATATGAAATCTGGTTATGCTTTTCTGAAGTATTATTTATATAAGAAGAGAACTTTCACAGTATTTTTATAGGTGACTCTTTTTAAATTGGACAATATCTCTAAGTGTAGCTTAAACTACTACCAGATATGGTACCTTGGCCCAAATCCAAAAAATAAGCTTTAATACAACTGTTTTATCTCTTCTTTCAGATACAAGTTGTAAATACTTGTTACTGATTTCTCAGCAACATTGCAGGTACATCCGTGACAATGTCTATTTTCCTAAACTGTAGGCTAGAAGGGAGACAAGATTTGTAAATTATCATTTCAGATATCCATCTTGGGAAATTTCCCACAAACTTACCTTATTCCCAACCATATACTTAGAGCTGTCCACTTGGAATAAATTTCAACAAATGCTAAAACTAAAAACACATTGTCTCATGGAAAAATTGAGAGCCTGGTAATATGAATCGGGGACCAAAAAGGCCACTAAACATATTACAGCCGTTAGAGGTTTGTATACCTCCCTATAGGCCAATAAATTCAAATATAAAAATTTATATCACTCTGAGGTCCAAGCCAAAGTCAAAACGTATATGTCAGGGTATCCTATTTCCTGGACCTAGTTTGAGAATAATTTTGCTTGTAAAATAGGCATTGAAATACACTGTGTGAAAATAGACTTACAAGTGAGAATTGTGCATCTTCACATAGATCGTTCTCTCTAAAAGTTCCCCATAATTTGTATAATTTGTGCAATGGTAGGTATAGCATATTAACATGAGTAATACAATATAACAAAGTGCTTAATTGGAAAATGAGTATTGCTGTTGGGAGACCAACTACGGTGTGTGGTCCACCAACCCTTAATAAGGAAGCTCAATTTTATGATTAAGAAGGGGCAAGTGTAGAGGGGGTAAAATAAAGGGGGATGAAGGTGAATAAGAAGGGGCATGGGGTAAAAAAGGGGGCATGGTAAGGTAGGAAGAAAGGGCATTAAGTATGGAAAAGAAAAGGGGGGGAGGGGGGAGCAAAGGGAAAGGTGGGTCAAGACCGAGCACATCATTCAAACAACTACCTAGCAGAGCTTAAAGCGTAACTTTCATTTCCAGGCCCAAATTACACCACCACAGCCAAACAGTAGATTATGCATAGGTATAATCATACATCCAGTCATTTAGCTGAAATCATTTGGTTTAGTACCTTTTTCATCCCCTGTACATGCTGCAGCTGCCACCTCAATAACTGTCCGGTATTTCAGCTGGTGGGCGGGATCCTCCTTTGATGATGTCTGCCCTTCCTTTCTGCCTCACGCAGCCTTCCCACACTACCCATAATCCACCACAAACCAGCCGGGAGCGAGGACAGACCAATCAGAGCACTGCAAGCTCTGACACCCCCCCTCCCATTCTCATAGTGCAGCTAGTATTGCCCCTTTCAAGCAGGTAAGCACATATTACACATGTACTGTATGCCCAATGCAGCTAGTATTGCCCCTTGCAAGCAGGTAAGCCCCTATTACACATGTATGCCCAATGCAGCTAGTAATGCAGGTGTTCACATATTACACAACTATGGGTAATGCAGATGTTCACATACTACACAAGTGTGTCCAATGCAACTAGTAATTCAGAACAGAACAATATGCTGGTATTAAAAAAGTTTACCAGTCAAGCAGTGAAGTTGCTGTAGCTGGATGCTGTGGCGGGAGAGCAAGAGACCAGTGGCACCAGAGACAGGGAGATCAGCAGCGCGGGAAAGTCCTTCTTCCTGACAGCTTGTGAGTGAGGGGACAGATTCTGGCGCCTTCTAAAGAAGGGGAGGGCTTAAAAGAAAAATGGTAATGCACTTCCTTTAATGTGTTCAGAAGTCATTGAAATGTTCAGGCCAGCATCTATTCCAATCCACACTATAAAGGAGAGTGCAGTCTGGGAGATCAAAATATGAAGTTTAGATAAGGGGAGTCTGGGATAGAAAACAAGGGGTAAATTGACTTGTCCACTTGCCTTGCTGGGCTGTCTTAATCTTCACATAAGGATCTCCCCGCTCTTTGCAGCTGACAGCTCCCTCACATCACACTGCACCGTGAATAGGAGAGGACGGACTGAGAGATAAGAATGTGAAGATTACATGCCGGCAGTCTGGACAGCAAGCAAGGGGTTAACTGACCTGACCTCCTCTCTTGCTGTCCAGACTGCCGGCATGTAATTTTCACATTCTTATCTCTCAGTCCGTCCTCTCCTATTCACGGTGCAGTGTGATGTGAGGGAGCTGTCAGCTGCAAAGAGAGGGGAGATCCTCATGTGAAGATTCTGATTCGGACGGCAGCACCTCTCTCTATGTAGTAGGAGCTATGACACAGCTCCTGTGTCCCTGTACAGGCTGGGCATCGGCTTCTACACGGGAGCGCGCACGTAAGCTCTGAGGGAGGTGCTCACAGAGAATCCGTCTTCACAAAGGCAGAAAAAGTGAAGACGGATTTTATTGAAAAACTGTGACAGATTGTGCAGATAACAAAGGCTAGGGGGGAGAATAGAAGTGAAGATTAATTGGACTAGATGAAAAAAAAAACTGATAAAGTATATTAGTAATTAATTTGAAAACGCTTATTCTATGCAAATTAAAAAAAAAAAAAAACATGACAGTTACGCTTTAAAGACCAGCCAGCGAAGAAGAGGGAGGAGAAGGGCACACAGGTGAAGAACTAATGGGTGAGAGCCATGACAGATCGTGACTGCATCCAAGACTGCCACATCTTCAAGAAAGAGTCATGTGTCCTCTACTAGACCAGCTTGGAAGCTTCTCAAAATGGCATATTTGGTAACCCCCCCCCCCCAGTCCTCTCAGAGAAGGTTGGTGGGTTTGTCTGTTTCCATTTCAGCGGGATTAGAGACAGTTGGCAGTGGCCAACAAGTGAAAGACCACATTAAGCTTAGAAAGTATGTATTGCATAGGAGGTTTATCCAGTGCGAACTGGTCTAATGAAAGGAACAACTTGAGGGATGTGACGAAATTAATGGCAACAACTTTTTGCTTCCAATAGGTGACTGAGTGGGCAAGTCCACCAAATGTGATACAGGAAGCCCCTGTAAGAGAGGCCTCTCCAGCACTTATCCGAAGGAGAGAGTTTTAGGCATATAACCATTCTGGTGTCTTATACCACCTTATCAGTAATTTCAAGCGATTCTTCTGTAACAAGACACATTAAATCCATGAGCCTTCTGTAGGATGACTTGAACTTCTGCTTATGTGAGGGAAATCTGTACAGGTAATAAGGCCTGGTCTAGAGTTATGAGATTGGGCTATAAGAAGTTGGTATATGAAGGGTATACAATGCTCTTTAATTAATGTGTTCCTGCACATTTTTTCAAATTCAGTCAGGTCTCTAGGAAGCTTTTTCTCAGCCAAAAGCTGAGAGAAAGAGCTAGTTATAGGCTCCGGGTGCAGAGAGGAAACGTTGCGTGATCCCAGGAGTCCTCGAAGCTTGTCCATCTTAACGCTATGTTCACATGTAGTATGAGACCGGCCATTCCGTGACCCGGCGGGGTCACGGAACGGCCGATCTCAGAAAAGATCATCGTGTCTGGCACTACAGTACTGTCCGGATCATCTTTAGCGCCGCAGAGTTCTGATGCGGGTGCATCCATGTGCCCCTGCATCAGAACTCCCCACTGCACACTATGGAGCGAGCAGCCAGAGCCGCTTGCTCCATAGTGTGCACTGACAGGGTTTTCTGCGGCTGCTATTCAATGAAAAGCTGCTGCAGAAAACTGACATTTTTCTACTGCGCCGCTAGACATCTTGGCATACTATGTGTATACGCTCCGGCCGGGATTCCATAGACGGCATGATAACATTTATTTGCGTATTAATCATGGCTGTTGTTGTAATCGGCAACAACGGACGTACTTTTACAAAAATATACTTGTGTGAACATGGCCTAACAGTGGATTCCATGGCAACTAAGTCAGAGAGAGGAACCTGCTCAAGGCGCAACCAAATGGGCAAATAGGTGGGCGAGGGATTATGGACTAACCATGGGGTGAGTGCAGCAGTCATGATGGAGGAGGGAGAGGGAGTAAGTGCTGCAGAAAGACCCTTCCAGATGGAGAAGCTTTTATGACACATATTACTCCTTCTGTTTATTGCTTTTACTCCCCCCCTTTTATTTCCTTATCATGTATAGTCACCAATGTGTGAAATCATTTTGAATTTGCTAGCGTATTCATGTATTAGTCACTGTAATCATGTATTGTCTTTCAAAATTAGTAAAAGCCTTCACACTTTCATATTAAAATGTTACATTCGCTCGTGTTGTATTGTTTTCATGTTTATTCATATGCAGGCAGGGGTAGTATAATAAGATACAAAATTCATGGCACAAGCCCCAGCTTGACAATGTTGACTAATATTCTGCCAAAATACTGTTAACATTTTAAAAGTCTGAACAACATAATTGCTCACAAAATGATACGAACCTTTTTAATAAGGCACTTACTGTCTGAGAGCATGCTTTATCGTCAGTTTGTACATTTTACCAAAAGTTTCTTTCACATTCAAATGATGACTACCTTCTATCTACCCTAATGGATTCTATAATGGGATTAAAGGAGATGCTTAGGAAGTTGAGCCAAAATGCGTATTCACATATGCAGATTTAGTCAAGAGGAAAAATATCAGCAAGTACGTAACAACCTCTGAAGACAGAGAGCGACATGTTGGCACAATAGTGAAACAGCTACTGGAATCTGGCTTCCATACAGGAAGTGATTTGCTGCTTCAGCATCAGCAGCAGTTCTAATAGACAATAATAATAAGAAAAAAAGTTTTAGAGGAGCATACTAGATAATTGCGGCTCCAGAGTAACACACCAGAAAAAAAAAAAGCAAACCGAATCATCATGGTTTTACAATTACTGTCCACCCAGACGTTCTAGTATGCACAGTGCTTCAGTTGTCAGTATTCCTACACTCCTTGAGAGCAGTAGTGTTCCTTGCCCCTGTGGATTCTTTTTTTTTAAAGGTTGGAGTCCTCTGTAATAAGTTTTCCTTACTATCAAATCTTATTTTTATTTATATTTCCTCTCTCTTTTCTTAAAGGTGAAGTCCGGCAAAATTTTTTATTAAAGTATTGTATTGCTCCCCAAAAGTTATACAAATCAGCAATATACACTTATTACGGGAAATGCACATAAAGTGCTTTTTTCCCTACACTTACTACTGCATCAAGGCTTCACTTCCTAGATAAAATAGTGATGTCACGACGCGACTCCCAGGGCTGTGCGGACTGTGGCTGCTGGAGAGGATGATGGCAGGGGGACACTGAGGGACACAGGGCACTTGAAGGACACAGAGCATCCCCCTGCCATCATCCTCTCCAGCAGCCACAGCCCGAACAGCTTTGGCAGTCGGGTTTTGACATCACCATTTTATCCAGGAAGTGAAGCCTTGATGCAGTAGTAAGTGCAGGGAAAAAAGCACTTTATAAGCATTTCCCGTAATAAGTGTATATTGCTGATTTGTATAACTTTTGGGGGGCAATAAAATACTTTAATAAAATTTTTTGCTGGATCTCTCCTTTAAGGCCAGTTTCACACATATTGGATCACAGCAGATTTCAGGCTGCTTGTTCCTCAGCAAAATCCGCTGTGATTTTCGATAGGCTTACATACTTGGAGCAGATTTTTCATTCTGCTGCGAGAATGTAAAGCCCCTTCCCACTTAAACCAGCACTGCCCGGCTAATACATTACCTGTCAGGTTACGTGGGAAGGGGCTTTACATACTCGCAGTGGAATGAAAAATCCGCTGCAAGTATGTAAGCCTATCGAAAATGACAGCGGATTTCTCTGCAGAACTTGCAGAATGAAATCCACTGCAATCCTGTATGTGTAAAACTGGCCTAAAGGGGTATTCCACTCAAACATAACTTTTCTTATGTTGCTGCCCATGGTGAGACTAACAATTCATTCCATACTTGTTATTATCTATTCAGTCTCCTTCCCCAAAGTTCTGAGATGCTGCTGTCTGCTGAAGACACAAAAATCTGTGTCTGAGCTTTTCTCTCCATCTACCCCTCCTCCTCCCTTCAGAGACGGCTGATGTAAACAAGTACCTGTCTTCAACTTTGTGATGCCAGGAGAGAGATTCACAGTGGGTTCATCAGCAACTTGACCTCAGATTAACCCTAGCATACAAGTGAGACGGCATTATGCTTTTTAAAAAATTTTATTATGGCACTTACTGTCTGACAGCATGCTTTGTCAGTTTGTACATTTTATCAATCATTTCTTTCACATTCAAATAATGACTACCTTACATTTGCACTAATGGAGGCTATGATGGAATGAAAGGAGATGCTTGGGAAGATACATAAGTGCAGATTTAGTGAAGAAGGAAAATATCAGCAAGTACGTAACAACCTCTGAAGTTAGAGAGCGACATGTTGGCACAATAGTGAAAAAGCTACTGCAATTCGGCTTCCATACGAGAAGTGATTTGCTGCTTCAGCATCAGCAGCAGTTCACATAAACAATTTAAAAAAGTTTTAGAAGACCATTAATGTTTCAATAATTTTTTATTGAAGATTTTACATAAATTTTTAACATAGTGCAAATAAAGAGTTGCAAGTACAAGGATAACGCATATATAATAGCAAATTTAGCAACATAGCATACATAGTGAAAAGAGCTATAAACAATGCTATCCAGGCCCGGATTGGTAATCTTGCAGAGCGGGCAAATGCCCGCTGGGCTGCCAGGATTACCAATCAGAGGGGCTGCTGGTCCCCCTGCACACTTACATCGGCTGGGAGAACAGCTGCTGCCGGCCTCTGCGCTGTTCACTCGGCCTTTGCTGGTGGGCTGGGCCGGCACATTCCTCCCTCCCTCCCCGCTCTGCCCCTTTAGGCCCCGTTCCCACTGAGCAAAGCTAGCGGAATTCCGCGACGGAATTGTCCGCCGCGGAATGCCGTTAGCCTCCCGCTCATAATGGGACTCTATGGGAGGCGCGCGCTGCTGCTCTATACGCGCTGAAGAATGAACATGTTCATTCTTCAGCGCGGACAGGGCAGGAGCGCGCGCCTCCCATAGAGTCCCATTATGAGCGGGAGGCTAACGGCATTCCGCGGCGGACAATTCCGTCGCGGAATTCCGCTAGCTTTGCTCAGTGGGAACGGGGCCTTAAACTTTCCCTGTGTGTAGCAGAGGTGCTGCACCGGCACCTCTGCTACAACTTACTCTGAGGAGGGCCGGCTGACATAATTTCCTGGAGCCGCAGAGGATCAGCTTCCTGGAGGAGAGAGGAGAAGAAGCTGCAGCACAGAGTGGCTGCTGCCTGAGGTGACTGAGAGGGGGCCGTTACTGCTATTAACAGAGAGCACTGCCTGGTGAGGAGAAAGGACTTCCCACCAAGCTACAGCCCAGGCCTGCCCTCTCCCCCTGCTGTGTAACCAGTGACTTCCTGCAGTCGGAGAGGCAGGGGAGCTCCATGCTGGCGTTGAGGAAGAGAAGGCCTGTCAGCAGCTGGGATGTAAGGAGCTTATTTATGGACAGTAATGGTTGCTTCTTGTCTTTATGTGTGCATATGTGCACAGTGATAGTGTGTACCTATATAGTGTGTCCTAGTATGTAATGTGCACTGTATGTGTCCTGTGTGTGTAAAGGATTTCTGTGTGTGTATATATATGATACATGTACAGTATATATGTGTGTGTATATATAATATATGTATGTACAGTATGTGTATATAGTGTATGCATGCCTCTGTAGTAGGTTTATGATATATCATATATAAACACATAGGAGGAGATTTATCAAACATGGTGTAACGTGAAACTGGCTTAGTCGCCCCTAGCAACCAATCAGATTCCACCTTTCATTCCTCACAGACTCTTTGGAAAATGAAAGGTGGAATCTGATTGGTTGCTAGGGGCGACTGAGCCAGTTTCACGTTACACCATGTTTGATAAATCTCCCCCATATAGTCCATGTTCTTACGCTGTTAGAGACCGTCCGTTCTTAGAGAGTGGCCGGTCTCAGAAAAGATCCTACCGCCCAGTACTACAGTACCAACCGGAAGATCTTTAGCGCTGCTAAGTTCTTATGCGGGTGTATCTGTGTGCGCCCGCATCAGATCTCCCTGCACGCTCCATTGTGTGAACTGACAAAGTTTTCTGCGGCCGCTATTCATTGACATGTCAGTTTCTCACAACGCCACTAGGGATCCCGGCCAGAGTGTATACTATGTGTATACACTCCGGCCGGGATTCCCTCAGCCTGCAGCACTACATAAGTACAGCAGAAATCACTGCCGTTGTAACAACGGCCGTGATTTCTGCGGAACTTACATAGTGTGAACATAGCCATATACTGTACATACATACAGTACATGCATATATCATAAACCTACTACAGAGGCATGCATACACTATATACACATACTGTACATACATATATTATATATACACACATATATACTGTACATACATACATGTATGCAACAATGTGTGTACTGTATATAGTATATGCATGCCTCTGTATTATGTTTTTGATGTATGTATGTGCAGTAGGCATATGTGTATATAATGTATGTTTGTACATATATATTATGCATGTATTAAACAAAATCCAGAGGACAGCATCTACTTCATGCAAAAATTGTGTCTTCTTATTCTGACAGATAGCACATACAATATTATGTACATTTTGTATATGCAATATGGCAGAATATGAAACCACATTTTTTGCATGAAGGAGATGCTGTCCTAGCTTATAGTCTGCATTGTGTGACAGGGATGCCATGGTTGGTTGTAGTGCACCCAGCCCAGGGAATCTGCAATACACAGCGCTATGCAAAGTGTATACTGCCAGTGTTAGACAAGTCATGCTGAGAGGTCACGATACATGAACTGTAGTGTCAGCACAATCTGTTTAATGCTAAATGTGTATGTATGTATGATATATGTATATATGTATATATGCACAGTGTGTGTATGTATGTATGTATGTATGCACAGTGTGTGTGTGTGTATGTATGTATGTATGTATGTATGTATGCACAGTGTGTGTGTGTGTGTGTGTGTGTGTATGTCTGTATGTATGTATGTATGCACAGTGGGGCTGCATTCACACTACGTATATTTCAGTCAGTATATTTCAGTCAGTATTGCAACCAAAACCAGGAGTGGATTAAAAACACAGAAAGGATCTGTTCACATAATGTTGAAATTGAGTGGATGGCCGCCATTTAAAGGGGTTGTCCGGCGAAAAAAAATTATTCACAGAATAACACACATTACAAAGTTATACAACTTTGTAATGTATGTTATGTCTGTGAATGGCCCCCTTCCCCGTGTTTCCCCCCACCCACGCTAGACCCGGAAGTGTGGTGCATTATACTCACCGCATGTCGTGTCGTCCACGGTCTCCGATCGTCAGCAGTGACGTCTTCTTCGGGAGCTTGGCGGATCTTCCCGAGTGCCGGCCACCCTCTGCAGCGTCATCCGAAGCTCAGCCGCGATTGGCTGAGCATAACTGTGCTCAGCCAATCGCGGCTGAGCGGCTGATGACGCGGCCACGTCATCAGCTGCTCAGCCGCGATTGGCTGAGCACAGTTATGCTCAGCCAATCGCGGCTGAGCTTCGGATGACGCTGCAGAGGGCGGCCGGCACTCGGGAAGATCCGCCAAGCTCCCGAAGAAGACGTCACTGCTGACGATCGGAGACCGTGGTCGGCACACGACAGGTAATGTATAGCGCACCACACTTCCGGGTACACGGGTGGGGGTGGTGGGACACGGGGAAGGGGGCCATTCACAGACATAACATACATTACAAAGTTGTATAACTTTGTAATGTGTGTTATTCTGTGAATAATTTTTTTTCGCCGGACAACCCCTTTAATGGTAAATAACGGCCATTATTTCAATATAACAGCCGTTGTTCTAAAATAACAGCAAATATTTGCCATTAAATGGCGGCCATCCACTCAATTTCACCATTGTGTGAACAGATCCTTTCTGTGTTTTTAATCCACTACTGGTTTTGGTTGCAATACTGACTGAAATATACTGACTGAAATATACATATACTGACTGAAATATACATATACTGACTGAAATATACGTAGTGTGAACACAGCCTGTGTGTGTGTGTGTGTATATATAATATATGTATGCATGCAGTGTGTGTATATATGATGTCTCTATGTAGGCACAGTGTGTGTGTATATATTATATATGTATGCATGCAGTGTGTGTATATATGATGTCTGTATGTATGCACAGTGTGTGTGTATTCATGATATATGGATGTATCTATGCATGCACCGTGTGTGTGGGTATATATGATATATGTATGCACCGTGTGTGTGTGTATATATGATATATGTATGTATGTATGTATGTATGTATGCACAGTGTGTGTTTATGTATGCACCGTGTGTGTGTGTGTGTATATGATATATGTATACAGTATATGCACAGTGTGTGTGTATATATAATATATGTAGGTATGCACAGTGTGTGTGTATATGTATGCACCGTGTGTGTGTGTGTGTGTGTGTGTATATGATGTATGTATGCACAGTGTGTGTGTATATATATGTGTGTATGCACAGTGTGTGTGTGTATATGATGTATGTATGCACAGTGTGTGTGTATATATATGTGTGTATGCACAGTGTGTGTGTGTGTGTGTATATGATATATGTATGTATGCACAGTGTGTGTGTGTGTGTGTGTGTATATGATGTATTTATAGCATGCATGATGTGTGGATGCAGGCGACCAGCACATCCTACAGCACTTACACCACTGGAATAATCTGTATTTGAATGTGACTAAATGTACATAGGATTCCATAGACAAAAGTCCAGCACTTTCTTCCAGTGAAATAATATTCACAACTTTATAGCAAATCCCTGATACAAGACGCCATCACCATCACGTGCCGCATTTGTTGAAAACAATGGTGTCTTGCATTATGGATCTCTTATAAGGCTGTGAATTCAAATACACAAGAAAGAAGTGCTGGACTTCTTTCTGTCAGGCTATGTTCACACTCACTTTTTTGAGCCATACAGTAGCTGCTCAAAAAGTCCTAAATGGTCCTTTATGGTTTATTGTGCTAATTTAAACTTGATATTAAAATGGCTTTTGTGCACACATTTAGTGACTTTAAGGTCATAATTAGAGATGAGTGAGCCTGGCCGATGTTTGGCGTCATATGAACCTGAACAATCGGCCTTTTAATCCCGCTGTATTCCCGCTCCGTAGGGAAGGTGGAGATAGCACGAGTCCCATCTTTAAACAGGAATACAACCTAGGTCATAGGCTGTATCTCTGTTTTCCAGGGGGGACTTGTGACATAAGTGACATAAGTGTCATCAGGAGGGGGGCAAATGACATTAGCGTCATCGGGAGGAGGGGGCAAATGACATAAGCGTCATCAGGAGGGGGGGGCAAATGACATTAGCATCATCAGGAGGAGGTGGGGCAAATTACATTAGCGTCAACAGGAGGAGGTGGGGCAAATGACATAAGCGTCATCAGGAGGAGGAGCAAATGACATAAGCATCATCAGGAGGAGGGGCAAATGACATAAGCGTCATCAGGAGGGAGGCAAGTGACATTAGCACCATCAGGAGGAGGTGGGGCAAATGACATTAGCAACATCAGGAGGAGGTGGGGCAAATGACATTAGCATCATGAGGAGGAGGTAGGGCAAGTGACATTAGCATCATCAGGAGGAGGTGGGGCAAATGACATTAGCGTCAACAGGAGGAGAGGCAAATGACAAGCGTCATCAGGAGGGGGGCAAGTGACATTAGCATCATCAGGAGGAGGTGGGGCAAATGACATAAGCGTCATCAGGAGGGGGGCAAATGACATAAGCATCATCAGGAGAAAGTGGGGCAAATGACATAAGCGTCATCAGGAGGGGGGCAAGTGACATTAGCATCATCAGGAGGGGGTGGGGCAAATGACATAAGCGTCATCAGGAGGGGGGCAAATGACATAAGCATCATCAGGAGGGGGGCAGATGACATAAGCATCATCAGGAGGGGGCAAATGACATAAGTGTCATCAGGAGGAGGGGGCAAATGAAATATGCCCTCCTCCTGATGATGCTCTTTGCAAAAAGAAACTAGTTGAGGGGCCATGCAGCTTTTAATATATCATTAAAAGCCTTGGCTATACTATAAGAAGGCTTAGAGAGGACCAATACAGTGGGGCCTATGTTTCATGCAGCCAAAGAGGGTGGTCCAATACTATGTTGGGATAGAGAGGAGGCCTATAATCTATTGAAGCACAGAGAGGGCATTTGGGGCATAGAAGGGGCCTTACTACTATAGGGGAAAATGTTTTATTACTATACGGAGACACAGCACAGAAGACTCCTATTACTATATGGGGTACAGAGTGAACTTTATACTATAATACTATATGGGGTGCAGAAGGGCTGGACTATTGTTTAGAGGCACAGACTGGGCCTAACTGCTTATAAGGGGGTCAAAAAAGGAGCAAGGTTACTGTGTGAAGAAATACACTTGGGGATGATGCTGGAGCAAGGATCCAAAATTATTTGTCTGGTAGATCTTGCAGAGAGGAGTCACGGCGGGAGAAGTCTTCATGATGGCCGAGCAAGAAAAAGAGAACAAGTTTAAAAACGTCACTTGCAATTCATGCAGAGAAGACAACTCCTGTAAGTCACTGGACGTAATTGCACTATAATCACTCATTTCATAATCATTCTTTTCATTACTAGCTAAAGTGTCACAGCGACATCCGCAGCATCGCCGTGTATGTAAATCAGTCAGAGCAGGAAGGGGCAGTGGGAGGTGCAGCTGTGGCTTGTCTCCGCCTCTGTGACACTTCAGGTGGTAATGGAAAGGTTGATTATAAAAGTTTAGACTAGACTAAAGGTCCTGTCGCTTATATCTTCCCGCACCTGTATTCCAGGATCTATATCTTTGTACCTGGTATGGACCACACAGATCCATTGTGGATTTGGTGCAGCTGAGATACATAAATATGCAACAACAAATCCACAGCAGATTATATTGTTTTCTATGTGTTGATGGTAGGGTTCATATATTTAATGAAGTAGTGAGCAGAATTTGCTACAGCATGTATAGCACACCGCTATCTATCATATATTGGGGAGGATATATTATGTGGGCTGCTGAGGTTTGAGTGCCAGGGCTGATTTTAAGTCCCAGTCCGGCCCTGATGCTATCTATGGGGTTGGTTAGTAATGATGAAGACAGTAGCTCAGTATTTAGTAATAAAGAAGAAAAGAAGATAAAGCTGAAGGTTGCATATCTATTATGAAGACAAGAACTGCTGAAATAAGAACTATGCTATACGCTGCAGTGCTAAGAAAAGCCCTAAAACAATATAACGCTAATCTAACATACATCTTAGTGGAGTGTCAATGGCTATAGGTTGAAGTAACACACAGTCGCAATAACAGACAAGGTTTCATGTGAATATTAGGCATCGTCCAGGCTGTAAACAAGGCGCTAAAAATATACAGTAACGCTGCGGAACTCCCGTCATAAGGGGAGCAATGCAGCGACAGAACGAGGGGGTATAAGGTCCAGTTTTGGCTGAAGAGAGAAAAGTTAAAGGCTGTAGATCCAAATCCGCCTTACAGGGTCCTGCACAGGGATGCGAAGATCATAGATCACCGGATGTAGAACAGTTAGTGGACCGAAGCCCTTCTCAACAGTGGTGTAGTTGTGGTTCCTCCAGGGCTACAAGCAAGGTTGTTGTCGCTCAAAAATTGGAGGCCTGCCGCAACATCTGGTAATAAGAGAGATCCAGAATCTTGGTGTATTATCAGACCTCCCGATCTCCCCCATCTGTATGAAATCCCATGTAACCGTAGGGAGGCAGTAACTGAGGAGAACTGTCGTCACACAGCCAGGGTATGAGCTGAAAGGTCAGGGAAAACCGAGATATGAGTGTATCAGGGAGAGGTTGCAGGTTGCTTCCTAGAAGTCATTAAAAATCGGTGCTTAACATGAAGATGTCTTAACCTTACAATGACATCCCGCGGTGCATCCGAAGGAATGTAGTCAGGCTTGGGAACCCGGTACGCTAAATCAATATGTAAGTCACCTTTTTTAAGCGATGGGTCCAAGTGTTCAATAAAACCTCTGGCGAAATCAGGAAGCTCAGGGGTAGCGATAGGTTCAGGTATACCCCTCAACTTAATATTACGGTCCCTCGTACGGTTATCCACAGTAGCCAATGTTTGTTTAATCCTAGCCAGTTCCGACTCCAGTTGGTGATGAGAAAGTAATAATGAGTTATGTTCGTTAATGACTGAGGAAAGGGTGTCCTCCAGGCACTGAATCCTTTTTATAGCTGAGCGTACCGATTCAGAAATTGCTGAAGTAGCTCGATCTATATCCGCCCGGATAGAGTCGCGTAGAGCCATCATCACCTGTTTCAATGAAGGCATTGTGGACAGTTCTGGAGTAGAGAATGTGTCATCCCAGGGATCACACTGTATGGACTTACATGCACCTGTGGCCGATGGTGACGAGTGTACAGAAAGATATTGTTTAAAGTCCTGTGGACCAGCGTCCGGTATAGAGGCTACAGGGATCTCAAAGCAAATGTTCAATGTCTCTGAGAACAATGTCGGCAGGCACAAGTCAGACATTGAACTGCTAGGGCTGACATCCCCGGCCGGCGAGAAAGGAGGCATCGGGAAGGGGGCGGCATATGGTGACAAGGAGTGTGGCTGCTGCTGCTGATGGGATTGAGTAGCAGAGTCCAAGTTAGTCTGGCCGGCGCCACTGCCAGCTCCCCTCCTCCTCCGCTTCTTCTTTTTTAACTTGGGAGAAGTTGGTTGCTCACCCGTTCGAGTCTCCTGTCGGTATTCCGGCGGGTCGGGTATCGGAGGACCGTGTCCTGTAGTTTCCATGCCTAAGTAGAGCTGGTGTCGCTGAGCATTCCTGTACGAGGAAGCGCCATCTTGGTTAAGTCTGGCCGACAACATGGAGGAGAGAAACCTCCGTTTAGCTGCTGCAGAAGCTCTCTTTGAAGTGGCAATCAGTACCGGGAGGGAGTCTGGAGGATGAAGCAGCTTCTTAGGGCAAAATAAGACCAAGTTCGCTGATACAAAAGCAGAATAATCCCCCGTTATGCAGGAGCTCTGGCGGCATGTGTCTACTCTCTTCAGCAGCAAACCACGCCCCCTTTAGAAGAACATTAAGTTACATGAATATCTGCAGCTTCAAATCTGCTGCAGATTCTGTATGTGTGAACAGTACCCAAAAATAGGTTTTACCTGATCCAACTCTGGAGCAGGCAACATACAATCATCCATGCTAGAAACATGCAGAATGCAGATTTATGCCAGTCAGGCCTAGAATGGCGTTCAAAAGGGTGCTGGTTGACCTCAGGGGAATTAACCAAAACACTGCAGAGACACCATCACAAGTCTTGACGTCAGTGTATCTAGAACATTGCACCCTGGAAAATCAAATATGCAAAAAGACTGCATAGACACCATTACATGCTGGCTGGGCTGGGCAGATAACTTTAGTCAGTACCTTCCTGTAGTGGGCTGCGTATATGATTATATAGCAACAGGTTGCACCCCTTGCAGCTGCTGCAGTGCTTACACATGCACAGTACCAGTCACTGTGTCTGCCTGTCAGGAGTCTCAAAACCTGTGTGCATGGCAGCTGCGGCATCAGATACACATAGGCCCTGATCTCACTGCAGTTACTGTCTGCTCTCTATAACGGCTCCTCCTGAGGACATGCTCCTTCCCTTCACACACAGGAAGAGATCCCTGGGATATGCTGCAACTACATCATTATATATCCAATACTGATGCAATGTGGGATTGGACAGAATGAGGTTGGGATCCAGATCCAAAAATTTGTCCATGGGATTCTACTTACACCCCTGCAGAGAGCACATTGGAACAGGTAGACTATTTACAGTAGTGACCATGTACAGTAGCAAGAAAATATTAAAATAAAACGTTACTGTACACATGTGATTCAACTCCCCACTTACTGGATATTTATGTTTCAAAATGAACCATATGGCTGCATACATAGTGTGCCTTGGTCCATGCAGATTTTAAATCCTGTCTGCAGAGACACCATTATGCTTGAGCATTGTCAATGTTCCTTGCTGCAGCCGCTAATTTGTTGCTGTCAGATTTGAATAGCCAGAGCCGGCGTACTTGTAGCTCAGTGTGCCAGGCTCTGGTGAAGAAAGAAGACGGCTAGGGTGAGTATCAATAGAGCCCCCATTCTCCCCCCAGCACTGCACCCATCCCAGCATGGAAGGGGGTACTTGACCCCTTTCCTTGCTGGGATGGGTACATTGCTTTTTTGTATGTTTTTTTCCTTTTGTTTTTCATATATCGGTATCCAAAGGATTGCAGCAGATTCAGTGGACTACGTCGATGACCAGCATTTTTTTTTTTTACAAAATGGTCAATGAGGGGTGTGGGGGTGTTAATTTTCGAATAAAAAATTTGTAGTGGGCCCTGTCTGATAGACGCATCCCTTACTAAGTCAGGGCCTAGTGTTAACCAGTATAAAATGGCTAACACTAACCCCCCTATTAGTACCCAGTACCCATCACACCAGGGGTCTTGGGAAGAGCTGGGTACCAGTAGTTCCAGAGCATTAAAATTGGTGTTCCTGGACTGGGTGGTAGCAGGCTGGTATTATTAGGTTGGGGAGGGCCCAAAAAATGACCCTGTTACTAAAACGCTGGGGCTGTTTTGTTTTTAAGTTTCTGATGTCAAAACAGTATGTTAAAATTCTCTACAATCTCTTTAGTTGTGACTGCAGCCAGTGAGAACATCTCTTAACTCTACAGATACTTAAGAGATTTAAAGTTTACTGCCCCCAAAAAGAACTCTTAAGTTCTAAAAGTACTCGGTGTAGAATTTTGGCCAATTTAGATTATAAAATGATGTTTAATGGTGAACGTTTTCTTTTAGTGTAGCACATACACTGAAATGTACGTTGTGTATAACTTGGTTTTATGCCTCTAGAACAGTGAAATTCTATTTTCCATAAATATTACAGCTTGGCTGTCCCGCAGTATGATATTCTAAGCTCTGAAATAGTTTTGCATATTTGGAACATTAAACCATAATTTCCTTGGCATGTCACTATAAATGAGAAGATTTATGTTACATGATCACTTAGGCTATGTCACAACATCTCTGCATTTCTGTGATTACAAAATGTATTTAATTCACCCAAGTTTCTTCACTGGCTGTAGTATAAAAACCTGCTTCAATCCAAATCCTTCAGCGTATCTGGGTGTCTTTAGTTAGGATCAGATTGATGATTAAGGTAACTGTAAATAACAGTGGTTATGTGTAACATAAAAATAGGTTTAGGTCCTTTTATATCAGGCCAATAAGCGTTTGTAGGATTGCTTATCCCCAACAATAAGCTGGTGTAAAATTTTTGTGCAGCCAATTAAAATTCCTCAATAACGGCCACACATCACCCTGTCTGAAGAATGATGAGTTTAAATGACAATGCGGAACATCAATTGATCATTCGAACCAGTTACTTGAATAATCAAGACGGCTAAAGGCTCTGAATGGGCAGTAAATAATTGATGTTATCTGGATGCCATGAGTCTTTGTAAAAGGGCCCTTATAAACTATGGGGGAGATCCCTTAAAACATGGTGTAAAGAGTCTGTGAGAAATGAAAAGTGGAATCTGATTGGTTGAAATTGATTGATTTAAAAAAAAATAATATCAGCTGCTGTATGCCCTACAGGAAGTGGTGTATTCTTTCCAGTCTGACATGGTGCTCTCTGCTGCCACCTCTGTCCATGACAGGAACTGTCCAGAGCAGTAGCAAATCCCCATAGAAAACCTCTCCAGCATTGGACAGTTCCTGACATGGACAGAGGTGGCAACAGAGAGCATCATGTTAGTCTTGAGTTTTCAAATTGAATTAATTTACAAATATGTTTACCTCAAGAGGTATCCAAATATTCACAAAACATGCCGATATTTGTTTTGTGTAATAGAAGACAACGATCAGCAGACATGCATGATGTCGGCTGATCATTGTCTTTCAACAGGCTGAAACGGCAATGATCAGCTTGGCAACGATTGAACGTGGCGACGGCAACAGACCGCTGCTTTCTCCTGTGGGCTGCCCGGTCTATCTGATGGTTGCCTGGGTAGCCCCCCCGCAGCTCCCTGCAGCCCCCTGGCTCTTACCTGCTCCTCCTAGCTCGCTGTCGGCGTGTGTAATACTGCCGGCAGTGGGCAAGGGAACGAAGAGCAAGCAAACAGACCTGAAAGGTCGGGGCTCCCTTGCACTCCACATTACCCAGTGTAATAGGGGCTTAACACGTGATGCTACCATTCAGTGTTTATATACCATGGCAACCAGATGCTATTCATATCCAGTGGACTTCCAGATTGTATTAGTCCTGACTCCTTACCTGAGTATCAGAAGTCTCAAGTTTACTTTATTTTTTATCACTTGCTTGTGTTTCTACCCATGCTCTATCACTATTTCCTTACTTTTTGGATTGACTTTGCCCATGTATTTACTGGCTTCAACTCATGTTCATCTGCATCTCTGTCCGTGGACTCACTTTCATTCATATTGCATGCCATTGCCAATTAGTGACAACTGTGATGATTGTAACCAGTAAACTAATTGTAATCTCACCTGTTAAGTCCAAACGTCGGTGCATGGGTGCCTGGCGAATAACAGCAGGATCAACTACACATCTCCCTTTTGTCAGCGCCAGAACAACTGTAGCCTCAAAGTTTCATGTTATGCCTGCTTATCAGGATTTAAAGAGCATTATTGTGGATCCATTCCAATGAGTTTTCTCCTAAATGTAGCTCAGAATTGGCAAACAACGGAATTTATTTATTTAAAAATAATAGAACAAAAATTTGCTAGGCGGGCCAATCAGGAAAAGATATCTCACATACTGTGAGGGTGATCAATACATATGAGATAGATGAAAAGAAAGAATATACATGATTAAAACCATCTGTAAGGTATAATCAAAGAAACGTCTGCAGGGAGCTATACATCAGTTATAGTTAAAGATGACGCCGCACAGGATCAATACAGCACAAAGAGAAACAAAGATTGTCAATTATATCATTGTCCTACAATTGTTCTCTGCAATCATTTCAAGGTTGGATGTTGATTTTAACACACAGCATTATGTCATATTATTATTTTATAAGTTTTAGTTAAAAGTGCTATAAAAGAAAACTAAACAAGGTGTTAAAAACAATTCCAAGCAAATCCGTTAAATCATAAATAGCAGTATGAAGAAGACAAATTGGTAGTGTTTAGAGGAGGAAGCGAGATAACACAATAGGGGTCAGTATAGTGCAAGGCAGATAAGTTAGAGAGGTTCCATGGAAGCTCCAATTAGACAAGGTAACTGTGAAGACAAAGAAACACTGTGGATCAGTAATATGAACTAAGGAACTAGCAGAAATAGTACATATCAGTCCAGGGAGAGAACAAGGAGAGATTACATTTTGTATATTTGCAGCTTATGAAATGAAGGAAACAAACAATGGTGATCATTCTTACTGCAGAGTACTTGCATGGTGTAGTACATTTCCACTTCTTGCAATTGTTGCTTGAACTGCATATGTAATATGGATAAAATAATGTCTCTTGGAAAAGCAATATATAGTCAAGAAAAAAAGTCAGTACTGGCTAATGTGGCTAATGGACCTTATACAGTAAAAGCAAAGAATTTGTTTCGGAATGGTTGGCCAAGAAGATTATTAATGGAAGATATTTATTTCATACATACTCCCCTGCCTGAGTCACTTGTTGATGTCTAGGCTATATTCACACAATGTACGAACAACGGCCGTTGTTTGGCACTCGAAAACAATAGCTGTTGTGCCTGTTGATGCACTGAAATTTTTTTTTTATTTGTATAACGCACACAGATTCCGCAGCACTTCACCTATCTGTATGTTTTTGGGTGTGGGAGGAAACGGGAGTACCCGGAGGAAACCCACACAAACACGGAGAGAACATATGAACATTTTGCAGATGTTGTCCTTGGTCGTCTTTGAACCCAGGACTCCAGCGCTGCAAGGCTACAGTGCTAACCACTGAGCCACCATGCACACAACTGACATTTTAATCATTTCCATGGCCGAACCAAACAACAGCCGTTAAATGGCTATAAAAATATATTGTGTGAACATAGCCCCAGAGTGTAGCAGGCATAAATTTTTTTTTAAACTTGTAAAAGTTTAAGCTGGATATAATGTCTGATGTAGTCAAAATAAGCAAATGTATTATAAGGGTGCCCTTACACACACCGGATCCGCAGCGGATTTCATGCTACGAATTCGCAGCGAAATCCGCTGCAGATCCAATGCCTGTTCATCCCAATAAGAATACATACTCGCAGCGGGATTGACATCTCACTGCATGTATGTAAGTTAAACCCCTGTGGACACAATTTAGCAGCTGTTCTTCATTATTTTATTTTTTAAAACAGTTTATTATACGTTACATATGACATGTTATCTTTATTCGTCAGGTCGGTACGATTACAGAGATATCCACTTTATACAGCGTTTGTTATAGTGTATGACACTTATGCTATAAAAACTCTTTGTGTCTTGCATATTGTATGAGCAGTAATATTTACATTTTTTTCACCAATGGAGTTATGTGAGGGCTTTTTTATTTGCGACATAAGCTGACGTTTTAGTGGTACACCTTTTGGGTGCATGTGACGGCGTGATTAACAAAAAAATTTCATTTTGATTAGTATTTTATTTATTTTTCTTACAGTGTTAATCGGGCGGGATAATTAATGAAACGGGTTGATAGATAAGGTCATTACAGATACTGCAATACCAAACATGTATATTTTACTTAAAGGGGATAAATAGGGACACCGGGGTGGGAGTGAGGGGTTGTGGAGGCAGGGACTGCATGACATCCAGGGATGTCATGATGCAGTAACTTACTGTTTTTATTGACGTCCCTGGACATCATATTGGGGAAAGGGGTTAATTGGATCTTCTTAGTAATGCAGTTTCCGTTCCTTGAAAGGTAAATAGACAAAGATACGATAATATTTAACTGATATGATTTTAAGCATATATTTGGAATGACCATTACAATATCTGTTCAAACTACAGTATAAAAGGATTCTCATCTCAACTAATATTGTTATACTACTGGGGCTCATTAAGTTTTATATTTCTGCAAATACATTCATTTAGCAAACTTTCCTCCTTCTTCTAATATGCTGGTCTTTCCTTCCAATTGTTGACAGCTTATTGTCTAGGTTACTGACCACCACTGTGCTCTAAACAGTGGTCTGACTGGCGGATATATAGCTATATTGTAAGGTATAAAGATAAAGGGGGAGATTTATCAAACATGGTGTAAAGTAAAACTGGCTCAGTTGCCCCTAGCAACCAATCAGACTCCACTTTTCATTCCTCACAGACTCTTTGAAAATGAAAGGTGGAATCTGATTGGTTGCTAGGGGCAACTGAGCCAGTTTCACTTTACACCATGATTGATAAGTCTTCCATATAGTGTACATATACTGTAATATATATATATATATATATATATATATATATATATATACTATAAAATGTACCCGGCGCTGCCCGGGTATAAAGTGTCAGTGTGTTAATTAGATTTGTTCTAAGGTGCCCAGGAGGCCAAGCTAAAGGTATTGTTTCATCTGAGTTAATCAGTGGAATTAGTGTATACCTGTAGTGCATAGTTGGAGGGGTTCTGTATACCCACAATGTATAGCTTTTAGGGGTCTCGCATATCTGTAGTGCATAGTTGGGGGGGCTGTATACCTATAGTGTATAGTTGAGGGAGGTCCTGTATACCTGCAGTGTACAGTTGGTGAAGGTCCTGTATACCTGTACTGTATAGTTTGGGGGTCCTGTATACCTGTAGTATATAGTTGGTGCTGTATACCTGTACTGTATAGTTGGTGGAGGTCTTGTATACCTGTAGTTTATAGTTTGAGGGTCCTGGATACCTGTAGTGTATAATTGGTGGAGGTCTTGTATACCTGTAGTATATAGTTCGGGGGTCCTGTATACCTGTAGTAAATAGTTTGAGGGTCCTGTATAACTATAGTATAGAGTAGGTGGAGGTCCTGTATACCTGTAGTGTATAGTTTGGGGTCCTATATACCTGTAGTATATAGCTGGTGGAGTTCCTGTATACCTGTAGTATATTTGGGGTCCTGTATACTTGTAGTATAGAGTTGGTGAAGGTGCTGTATACCTGTATTATAGAGTTGGTGTAGGTCCTGTATACCTGTAGTGTATAGTTTTGAGGTCCTGTATACCTGTAGTGTATAGTTTGGGGTCCTATATACCTGTAGTATATAGTTGGTGGAGTTCCTGTATACCTGTAGTGTATAGTTTTGGGGTCCTGTATACCTGTAGTGTATAGTTTGGGGTCCTGTATACCTGTAGTATATAGTTGGTGGAGGTCCTGTATACCTGAAGTATATAGTTTTGTGGAGGTCCGGTGCACTTGTAATGTATAGTTTTGGGGTCCTGTATACCTGTAGTGTCCTGTATACCTGCAGGGTTGTATTTACCCGTATGGCAGTGTTATTCAGTCACAGTGTGTCGGTATTGGTCATGTCTGGTATGGGGGTGTTATCCAGTCACAGTATGGCGGTATTGGTCAGGTCTGGTGTGGTGGTGTTATCCAGTCACGGTATGGTGGTATTGGTCAGGTCTGGTATAGCGGTGTTATCCAGTCACAGTAAGGCAGTATTGGTCAGGTCTGATATGATAGTGTTATCCAGTCACAGTATGGAGGTATTGGTCAGGACTGGTGTGGCGGTGTTACCCAGTCACAGTTTGCCGGTATTGGTCAGGTCTGGTATGGCAGTGTTATCCAGTCACAGTATGGCGGTATTGGTCAGGTCTGGTATGACAGTGTTATCCAGCACAGTATGGCGGTATTGGTCAGGTCTGGTATGGCAGTGTTATCCAGTCACAGTATGGCGGTATTGGTCAGGTCTGGTATGACAGTGTTATCCAGCACAGTATAGCGGTATTGGTCAGGTCTGGTGTGGCAGTGTTATCCAGTCACAGTATGGCGGTATTGGTCAGGTCTGGTGTGGCAGTGTTATCCAGTCACAGTATGGCGGTATAGGTCAGGTCTGGTGTGGCAGTGTTACCCAGTCACAGTATGGCGGTATTGGTCAGGTCTGGTATGGAGGTGTTATCCAGTCACAGTATGGCGGTATTGGTCAGGTCTGGCAGTGTTATCCAGTCACAGTATGGCGGTATTGGTCAGGTCTGGTATGACAGTGTTATCCAGTGCAGTATGGTGGTATTGGTCAGGTCTGGTGTAGCAGTGTTATCCAGTCACAGTTTGGTATACCTGTTGTGCCCTGTATATACATGTACTGTATAGATGCAGTAGGGGGCCCTGTATATACATGTATTGTATGGATGGAGTAGGGGGCCCTGTATATACATGTACTGTATAGATGGTGTAGGGGGTCCTGTATATATGTACTGTATAGATGGAGTAGGGGGTCCTGTATATACATGTACTGTATAGATGGAGTAGGGGGTCCTGTATAAACATGTACTGTATAGATGGAGTAGGGGGTCCTGTATATACATGTACTGTATGGATGGAGTAGGGGGTCCTGTATATACATGTACTGTATAGATGGAGTAGGGGGTCCTGTATACATGTACTGTATAGATGGAGTAGGGGGCCCTGTATATATATATGTCCTGTATAGATGGAGTAGGGGGTCTACCAGTTATTACTGTGGATGTTGTGAGGCAGCTTCCCTAGCAACCATTGCTCCCTGTGAAAATGAAAGCAGTAATCCTATTGGTTGCTTAGGCTCCAACTGCCGTGTCTGCTGCAGCTAATTATATCACCTGTGTTTGCAGTGAGGAGATTTTCCCATTCATCTCTATGGGGTGCCTCTTTCCCCTCCCCCTTCCCTCCTGTACATCTGGCGGGGATGGGACCTTCGCAATAACCTTCCCGGGCACCCAATGTATCTGTGTGCCAAATTTGGGGTCAAACGGTTCAGGCGTTTGGAAGTCTATAGAGGACAGACAGACAAACAGAAGGACAGACAGACAGACAGACTTTGATTTTTATGATATATATATATATATATATATATATATATATATATATATATATATATAATAACTGACCGGCACAGATTTAGTCAGTATTTGTAATTCTCCTGTTAGTCTTATATATTTTCACTGACAAAAAGAAGGAGTATAAGAATAAAAAATAACCTTTATTGATCTCTTAAAAATACTTTTCAAAAAACTTTTTGTATATATAAACCCTACACGCAGCCATCACCAGTACACCTTGGAAACCGTAATAAATAACTTATATCTTCAATACTGCACCTATGTACTTTGTGCATGTATCAGCAACAGTCCATCATATGCATACCATAGCATCAGTTCACACTTTGTTTCAATTTGGCTAATGATGAAGTTCATATGAATGTCTGTTCACACTGTTAGTTGCATTTGTTCTATTACTCTGTGTATTTTTGTGTTTTTTGTATACACTTGTAATGACATTTTATTCCTTTAGCATATATCTGTATCTTGCACATGTCCCTTTAGTAAACATATTAGTTATGTTGCACTGAAAGAATTTTGTAAACAGAGGGGTACTTTCCTTATTTTCCGTAATAAAGTCTTTTTTAAGACGATCCCCTCTTGCGATGTAATGAGGCCCTACTCGTTTCACATGTATATATATCAGCCAGACCTAGCTTGGTGGTCTGTAAGCTAGGCAATAAAAAAAGGTAGGGAGATAGCAGCATATCAGGAGAAAGAGGCAAGTTTGCTAAATGAATGTATTTGCAGAAATATAAAACTTAATGAGCCCCAAGAGTATAACAATATTAGTTGAGATGGGAATAACCCTTTATTATATTCCTTTGTTAGTCATGGATGAAAGAATTACAAACCTGTCATCCTACATGAAATGCAATACAATTTAAACAAAGGTCACCCTTGAATTTTAGATGATAATTATTTTTGTTCAATATGTGTTTGACACATTTGACTTTACTGTACTATGCCTTACATCATTAAAGTGGGAGACAATATTTCCAGGACTAAAAGAAAACTGAAATTGGTTTATCATAGGTTGTAGTTGTGGAACCTACAGTTCTTTCCTTTTCACTGGATTTTAAAATTCCTCATCTGTAGCTACTGTTTTGAGCATAATATAACTGGAGTTGCCATCACCCTACACATATTGCAATACTAGACTGTGACCAAGCCTCAGTGGTGTACTAATATCTATGGTATCAGTGCAGTTACAGACACTAACTCTGCCAATTGTACAGATATTCCCTCCAATGTCATTATTACTGCATGTTGAACGCAAGAACACAAGCCCCCACACAACAAATTTATTCAAAAAATTAAAAAGGTATTGCTGGGTTCACACGCAACATTGGGGTCAGTATTTTGGTCAATGTTTTTAGTCAAACTACAAGTGAAATGAACAGAAAAAAAACTATCATGGTAAGTTTTGTACCTTTTCGTTTTTACCCTCACTGGTTTTGGTTTAAAATATTGATCACAATACTAATCATAATGGTCTCCAAAGTAGGGATGGTCCGAACCTGCCGAGGTTTATGTTCGTATGAACCCGAACGCTCGGCATCAGATTCCCGCTGTCTGCCCGCTCCGTGCAGGGGGTGGATACAGCGGGAGGACCGCCTGGAAAACTGGGATACAGCCTATGGTTATGGCTGTATCCCAGTTTTCCAGGTGGTCCTCCCGCTGTATCCACCCTCTCCACAGAGCAGGCAGACAGCGGGAATTATTTCCGAGAGCTCGGGTTCATACGAACCCGAACCGAAGCAGGTTCAGGCCATCCCTACTCCAAAGGCCTAGTGCATTGGCCGCACGCTCCGTTGTGTGCAGTGGTGAATTGGGATGCGGGCGCTCACGGGTGCGCCCGCATCCAAATTCACCAGAAATGAAGATCATCTGGCCGGTACTAAAAATCCTCCCAGCCAGTATTGCAGTAACACCAGCCGTTCTGTGACCCGGACGTGTCACAGAACGGCTGGTGTTATACGTAGTGTGAACCCGGCCTTAAGGTATATCTTTTAAATTAACTAGTGACATCTTCACTGCTGTGTATTCTGTGTTGGTATTTTGTGTTCATCAAATAACTAGTTAAGCCTTTACTCTTTTTGTATCAAGTTAAATACTGTATGCTCCATTCTTTTCAATTCTTCTGAAGAGAACAAAGTACTCACTTTTTGTCTACAGGCACTTTTCCAAAATCGTAGCCTGTGTGCCCCTTGAGGACATTAAAGAGGCCTTCAGAAACTGTTTATCTTCTGCTTTCACAATGCAATCAATAAGAACTTTTATTTCTTCCTTACCGATGCTTGCTTTCTCTGCGTGTCCTAGTCTGACTGCCAGATGAATGGGAGATAAGCTGCTCTGCTGTGAAGGTGTAAACACAACTGGCAATTTAAGAATCCCATAAAGGTTGTAAGATTGTGCAGACATCCAATACTTTAGAATTGTATACACACCTATTTCAATTAGAAACTGCTCTTTGATTAACCTTTCCTAAAATGAATTGTCAGACATTTTATAAGTTAAAGTGTACCTGAGTAAAAAGCATGCCATGTCTCTAGAGCCAGTGATCTGTGCAGTAATGGTAAGATCTAGACAGCTATCACCCCTGTGTTGGTCATACAGCTCCTATCTATGATGCTGCAAGCACTGCTCTATCTTCTACTTCCTACAGTAGCCCTCACTTCCCATACCTAGAGCTTGTTTTAGCAGCTAAATAACACATTCACAATCAAAGTACAGACCAAAAATAAGTGTGATAAAATGGGTCCCAGACCCATATTAGGAGAGGTGAACAATATTAGGCTATTTACTGCGAGGAACAGAATGGTTAATCAGTTTAGATGAAGTAAACCTTATGTGCTAGCTAAATATCATGTCAAGAGGTCACATGTTTAATAAGAAATTAACGTCTGAGTTTCCTCTGATCATGAGGAGTTTGGACTGGTAATAAAATAATAAAGCTGGAGTAAACAAGTTATATGGTATAACTAAATAAGGAAGATAATCAATAATAGACTTTGATATATCATACGCTAGATGAATATTGCTATTACATGATTACATGATGTCACATGATGGGAAAATTCCCTGATTCTTGTGAAATACATATTTAGGCTATGTTCACACTACGTATATGTTCAGCCGCATATTTTTCGTGGCCGGACATATACATGTAAAACTCCGGCCGGGATTTACGCAAGTTGCGTCCGGCTACGTAGGGTCCGCGAACTTACGCCCGTAATGTACGTACACTTCCCGAGCAGCGTACGTAGTGATCTGACAGCGGTATTTTACTAGGATATCTTTGGCTAGCCCCGGACACCCCACAGAACCTTTTGGATCGGCAAATCAAAGTGTAAAAAAGAAGAAATCACCACTCCGTACGGGACCGCATGTTACGCTACGGGCGTAAGTTACAGCATTTCCATCCCGAAACAATGGTCTGTTTCATTTTTTACGGTGCCCCATACGATCCGGGCGTAAGTTCTTACGTAGTGTGAACTGTGCAGCCGTTTATTCAACTTACGTAGTGTGAACATAGCCTCAAGTGTATACGCCCACTGTGATAGGTATATAAGGGGATCAGTGTTGAATGCATCCTCTGCAGTCTGGGCTGCTCTATCTGATCTGGCAACCATCCAATATACTTAGGTGGTCCCATTGAAGACCACCCTAATATTGTTGGCGCCCAACGTGGGTCTGGCAAGTGCATAAGATCCCCCCAATACCTGAAGACCCAACATCTCTGCAGATGGAAGACCGGGGGAAACATGGACTAAAACACCAGTGTTAAGTAAGAGCCTATAGTCCTTACAAATTGTGTCTCCTCTGTCTTCTCAACTGTGAGTTGGACCTTATGGTATGTTATAGCCTGTCTTCTCAAACTTCCAGCCCATATTATTTGGCAAAAACATTAGAATATCTGTGTTCTATATGCTCTATATGCTTGAATATTGGGGCTGCTAAAGCGTCTAGTAATTTGACTTTTTGTGGTGTGGAGTAAAGACACTTTTTTTTTTAAACTGAAAGTGCTGTCTCTGGGAAAATAAAAATATTATTACTGATAGAAGGTAGATAGGAAGAAAATGTAAGAAGTAGGAGAGAAAGAGTTATCTTGGCTGCTGCATACAGGAAAGATGGCAGAGGGAAAAGGTCTGGAGAGGGGAAGACCAATTAGTAATGAATTACAGTGATCAAAGCAAAAATGAATCAGCGCAACAATAAAATTTTTGACTTCAATCTCCTGTAGTGGTATATTGTCCTCCAAATATGATTATTTTACTTTTATAACTCTCTTTTATACTGCTTCAACAGCATATTCTTGTTCACTTCATAAACTTACAATCCTAAAAAAAATAGTTCCAGGCATAAAAGTGATTTGTGCCCGGTAAAGCCATCTTACGGAAAATGATAGTTTAGGATTAAAAATGAAAAATAAAAATCCCATGTGCATGTTGCTCAAGGCAGTAGAAAAAAAAAAAAACCTTTCAGCTATGTTTTCCTTTCTTCTCTTTCTGACCAGGAAGACAAAAATATAATTATAACTTGCTAAATAAATAATGCCTCCTTCACTGTAATGGCTTTATATGCTCCTAACTTGCACCAAACCAAATTTATTAAAGATTTATTAGAAACACTTCAGAATAATAAAAAAATGCAGTGGCTTTAACCCCTTCCCAACATTTATGTACTTGTATGGAGTATGAAGTGGATGCGGTGTATTATAGCTGAGATAGCTCCAACGCTGGCTTTTCAGCCAATAGGGAATGGTGCAAATAGGCAATTAGATGGCCATATTAAATTAGATGGCCATATAGACTGCCATATTAGTATACCTAGTACAGGATATAAAGCTGTTAGCCCTGTAGGGAGACAAAAAAACAAAATTAAAGAAAAAAACCCACAAATATTGAAAAAAAACCTAAAAATAAAAATCATAAAAATTGTAATTTGTAATGCCTTTAAAAGACTGAACTAATAACTTCTAAACTACATGGGTTACTTTTTTTTTCGTCCTTGCCGTCTAAGAACTAATATTATTTTTATTTATTATTATTTTCTCTATTGAGCTATATAAAGGCTTGTTTTTTGTTTTTGAATGACAGTGAAATAGAGCAACCATAACAGTTTTAGTGCTCTCAGCTGTAAGGGAAGGTCGAAACTTGGAGAGGTTTTGAAGTACAGGTGATAAGAGCATGCAAATAACTGGATAAAAGGATATATTCTCATACATCCTCATAATACACATGAAATAAAAATTCTGAAGCATTCTTGAATTCTTCAAGCGGTCTTAGGGCCCTAGTACACGGAGCGATAATTCGGCAGATTATCGCTTTGCGTAATAAAGACAACTATCAGTTGATGACAACGATCATCAGCTGATCGTATCTTTTGGCCCTGACCTTAACTCATTTGCCGCCAACCGCGCATCGCTACGTGCAATAGGGATGTGTGGCCAATTGTTGATAAATGTGTAAAGAAAATAATGAAGTTCATACATTAACTCTCCACAAACCCTGGCTTCTCCCCACTCTCTGCAGTCGATGGTGCAACTTCAGAGCTGGTCACTGAAGTGACAGGCTGCTCAGCCAATCACTGGTCGGACTAGCCCTTACTGCATCAAGAAGTGTAATAGGCTCAGTAAACGAGCGCCGATCTAGCAGATTTACTAGTTCGTGATTTACTATAGTCAAATACTGCCCTTACAATAGGAATGTTCTTTGTTGCCCATAGCAATTAGTGAGTATTTGAAAGCTTAGCTGTGATTGGTTGCTGTAGGCAACAAAGGACGTTCCTACTGTAAGACAGCTATAAAATTCATCTATGTTATGTGTTCCTGGGTTATTGCTTTTAGAAAAGTAAAAGCAATCTGGCCAATATGGAGACTTTTTGTGATGCAACTAACTGATTATAACCATGGCCCTATAGCCACAGTACACAGTCATAAAGCTGCATGTAATCTTCTGGATGTCAGCTGTCACTTCATAGGTAAAATAAATCAATAGTGATATAGAAAGAATCAGTGTAGACCAAACATTGGGCACTGTGGGTGTGGGGATACAACCCTTTGGCAAGGGAAATATTAACAGCTAGTTGACAAATTGTTCAAGCATTTCTAGGAAAAATATCATAGGAGCAGAAAGGACAAGGAACAGTGAAGCCGTCTGAATAGGGGGCTATGGGCAAGGGTGACAGCCCATAGCCCTCATTATGAATCTCCTCTGTTTTAAGAAAACATTTATCAGAATAGTAATTTTATACTAGAAAATGTACCCGGCGCTGCCCGGGTATAAAGTGTCAGTGTTTTAATTAGATTTGTTCTAAGGTGCCCAAGAGGCCAAGCTAAAGGTATTGTTTCATCTGAGTTAATCAGTGGAATTAATGTATACCTGTAGTGCATAGTTGGAGGGGTTCTGTATACCCACAATGTATAGTTTTTAGGGGTCTCCCATATCTGTAGTGCATAGTTGGGGGGGGCTGTATACCTAAAGTGTATAGTTGGGGGAGGGTCCTGTATACCTGTAGTGTGTAGTTGGGGGGGCTGTATACCTGTAGTGTATAGTTGAGGGAGGTCCTGTATACCTGCAGTGTACAGTTGGTGAAGGTCCTGTATACCTGTACTGGTATAGTTCGGGGGTCCTGTATACCTGTAATGTATAGTTGGTGGAGGTCCAGTATACCTGTAGTGCATAGTTTGAGGGTCCTGTATAACTGTAGTATAGAGTTGGTGGAGGTCCTGTATACCTGTAGTGTATAGTTTGGGGTCCTATATACCTGTAGTAAGTATATAGTTGGTGGAGTTCCTGTATACCTGTAGTATATAGCTTTGGGGTCCTGTATACCTGTAGTATAGAGTTGGTGAAGGTGCTGTATATCTGTATTATAGAGTTGGTGTAGGTCCTGTATACCTGTAGTGTATAGTTTTGAGGTCCTGTATACCTGTAGTGTATAGTTTGGGGTCCTATATACCTGTAGTATATAGTTGGTGGAGGTCCTGTGTACCTGAAGTATATAGTTGGTGGAGGTCCTGTATACCTGTAGTGTATAGTTTTGGGGTCCTGTATACCTGTAGTGTAAAGTTTGGGGTCCTGTATACCTGTAGTATATAGTTGGTGGAGGTCCCGTGCACCTGTAGTGTATAGTTTTGGGGTCCTGTATACCTGTAGTGTCCTGTATACCTGCAGGGTCGTATTTACCCGTATGGCAGTGTTTTTCAGTCACAGTGTGTCGGTATTGGTCAGTTCTGGTATAGTGGTGTTATCCAGTCACAGTATGGCGGTATTAGTCAGGTGTGGTATGGCAGTGTTATCCAGTCACAGTATGGCAGTATTGGTCAGGTCTGGTATGGCAGTGTTATCCAGTCATAGTATGGCGGTATTGGTCAGGTCTTGTATGGCAGTGTTATCCAGTCACAGTATGGTGATATTGGTCAGGTGTGTTATGACAGTGTTACCCAGTCACAGTATGGTGGTATTGGTCAGGTCTGGTATAGCGGTGTTATCCAGTCACAGTATGGCGGTATTGGTCAGGTCTGATATGATGGTGTTATCCAGTCACAGTATGGCGGTATTGGTCAGGTCTGGTGTGGCGGTGTTACTCAGTCACAGTTTGGCGGTATTGGTCAGGTCTGGTATGGCAGTGCTATCCAGTCACAGTATGGCGGTATTGGTCAGGTCTGGTATGACCGTGTTATCCAGCACAGTATGGTGGTATTGGTCAGGTCTGGTACGACAGTGTTATCCAGCACAGTATGGCGGTATTGGTCAGGTCTGGTATGGCAGTGTTATCCAACACAGTATGGCGGTATTGGTCAGGTCTGGTATGGCAGTGTTATCCAGTCACAGTATGGCGGTATTGGTCAGGTCTGGTATGACAGTGTTATCCAGTCACAGTATGGTGGTATTGGTCAGGTCTGGTATGGCAGTGTTATCCAGCACAGTATGGCGGTATTGGTCAGGTCTGGTATGGCAGTGTTATCCAGTCACAGTATGGCGGTATTGGTCAGGTCTGGTATGGCAGTGTTATCCAGCACAGTATGGCAGTATTGGTCAGGTCTGGTATGGCGGTGTTATCCAGTCACAGTATGGTGGTATTGGTCAGGTCTGGTATGACAGTGTTATCCAGCACTGTATGGCGGTATTGGTCAGGTCTGGTGTGGCAGTGTTACCCAGTAACAGTTTGGTATACCTGTAGTGCCCTGTATATACATGTACTGTATAGATGGAGTAGGGGGTCCTGTATATACATGTACTGTATAGATGGAGTAGGGGGTCCTGTATATATGTACTGTATAGATGGAGTAGGGGGCCCTGTATATACATGTACTGTATAGATGGAGTAGGGGGTCCTGTATATACATGTACTGTATAGATGGAGTAGGGGGTCCTGTATATACATGTCCTGTATAGATGGAGTAGGGGGCCCTGTATATACATGTCCTGTATAGATGGAGTAGGGGGTCCTGTATATATGTACTGTATAGATGGAGTAGGGGGCCCTGTATATACATGTACTGTATAGATGGAGTAGGGGGTCCTGTATATACATGTACTGTATAGATGGAGTAGGGGGTCCTGTATATACATGTACTGTATAGATGGAGTAGGGGGTCCTGTATATACATGTCCTGTATAGATGGAGTAGGGGGTCCTGTATATACATGTACTGTATAGATGGAGTAGGGGGCCCTGTATATACATGTACTGTATAGATGGAGTAGGGGGCCCTGTATATACATGTACTGTATAGATGGAGTAGGGGGTCCTGTATATACATGTACTGTATAGATGGAGTAGGGGGTCCTGTATATACATGTACTGTATAGATGGAGTAGGGGGTCCTGTATATACATGTACTGTATGGATGGAGTAGGGGGTCCTATATATACATGTACTGTATAGATGGAGTAGGGGGCCCTGTATATACATGTACTGTATAGATGGAGTAGGGGGTCCTGTATATACATGTACTGTATAGATGGAGTAGGGGGTCCTGTATATACATGTACTGTATGGATGGAGTAGGGGGTCCTGTATATACATGTACTGTACAGATGGAGTAGGGGGTCCTGTATATACATGTACTGTATAGATGGAGTAGGGGGTCCTGTATATACATGTACTGTATAGATGGAGTAGGGGATCTACCAGTTATTACTGTGGATGTTGTGAGGCAGCTTCCCTAGCAACCATTGCTCCCTGTGAAAATGAAAGCAGTAATCCTATTGGTTGCTAAGGCTCCAACTGCCGTGTCTGCTGCAGCTAATTATATCACCTGTGTTTGCAGTGAGTAGATTTTCCCATTCATCTCTATGGGGCGCCTCTCTTTCCCCTCCCCCTCCCCTCCTGTACATCTGGCGGGGACGGGACCTTCGCAATAACCTTCCCGGGTACCCAATGTATCTGTGTGCCAAATTTGGGGTCAAACGGTTCAGGCGTTTGGAAGTCTATAGAGGACAGACAGAAGGACAGACAGACAGACTTTGATTTTTATGATATAGATATAAGCGGTTGTAGGACAGATCAGGAGAGGTGATAGATCCTCATTAATACATATTTTGCCTATCGGGGAGGGCAAAGTAAAGCAAAACTAACATCAATGGCCATTGCACACCACTATTTGTGATGTAGAGTGGAGCCAGATTGTATGTGGACAGTAACAAAGTCAAAGTCACAACCAGAGGACAGCACATGTACAAGTGATCAAAAGCAGGTGGATAGACAGGTCCTGTAGCAAACGGTCAGGTCAAATTTATGGCCAAAAACCCCAGTCTTGGTCTTACAAACTGAGAACTGTGCCAAGGTCACAACAGGTACAGCCATAACAGTATACTTTATAATACAAAAGTATAAATTATTTCTTTGAAAATCTAGATTCTCCTGTTTGGGCAGTAAAGCATTTAAACTACTAGTAGTTTATTTATCACTAGCTCTGCATCTGCTTTTTTTTTTTTTTTTTTTAAATCTATTCATAATATCAATCATTTCAAATATTAAAGGAAAAGTCCAGCAAAATTTTTTATTAAAGTATTGTATTGCTCCCAAAAGTTATACAAATCCCCAATATACACTTATTACAGGGGATGCTTATAAAGTGCTTTTGCCCTGCACTTACTACTGCATCAAGGCTTCACTTCCTGGATAAAATGGTGATGTCACGACCTGACTCCCAGAGCTGTGCGGGCTGTGGCTGCTGGAGAGGATAATGGCAGGGGGACACTGAGGCACACAGGGCACTGGAGGGGACACTGAGCATCCCTCTGCCATCATTTTTGAAGCCTTGAAGTGAAGCCGTGATGCAGTGGTAAGTACAGGGATAGGTTATTTGATAATTACCAAAGTGGTAAGTGTATATTGGTAGTTTGTATAACTTTTGGGGGGCAATACAATACTTTAATAAAAAATGTTGCCGAACTTCTCCTTTAAATCTTAGCCTGAGTTAAAAAAATTTATCTGGCTCTTAAACAAATTTGCACTAGTCCATGAAGCATGAAATTAACTTATTTACCCTTCAAACTCTTAAAATGGTATCATCCCACCTTTGAAAGAAATACAAGAATAACTTAAAGGCTATGAATACCCATTTATCGTTTTTCTTTAGTGATTTATTTCCTTAATGCAAAATGAAGCAATTTTCGAAATAGTCTACATAAAACTTTCAAGCTGCCATTCACAGAAAGGTAACACAAACACACCAGCTTAAAGGGTTATTGTTATCACCTAAACTTTATTATGTGATAAAAATTGCAAAAGTAAGACATTTTTCAAATGCTTTTGCTTTCTCCTCCCATATAGTTCACAATACTACAATGGCTGCGTCTGCGGCACATATTTCCCGCCGTGGCCGCACATTGTCAGGGGCCTCTCAGTGTTCCCTTGGCTCTCTCTTCCCTGCTCCGTTCAGTGCTGCCTCCTCTCTTGCATCCTGGGGGCAACGTGTGCATCCCTACTTCCCAGGTCGCATGCTCGTTGCCTCTGCTTAAAGGGCCAGCGTGCCCTTAATTGGCTGCTACAGAGCAGCCTTGGGGCTATAAATTACAGCCCCTTCCCTGGCTCCCTTGTTGGAGCCTCTGCATGCTTATCCAAAGCTTGGGGTTCCAACTTTCCTGTCTGTGATTCCTACCTGTCGTTTCTGCCTGTGGCTGAGGGGAAGTGAGAGGGATGCAATGGTGACAAGACAGATGTTTGGCACCTGAGAATACCCCTTAAAAGAGTGGATGATGGAAAAGAAACCTTGCAGGAAAGCTAACACTAGCTGTAAAAGGGTGGAGATAACACAAAAGGCAGTTTGCAGTGGAGGAGTATATAGGCTCACATCTCACAAATGTTAAAAAAAGACATGCATTTTCTGTAAAATTCTAAATTTAATTAGTAAAAAAAAGGGGGTGGGATGATTGCGGTGGGAGGGTTAAGAGGGTTGGTTATATTGTATTTTGTAATGGTATTGATAATTTGAATATGTACCTTTTGGATATTATGTAATAATAACTTGTAAAGAAAAAGTAGCTAAGACATCATATATAACACCAAACAGCAATGGAAATCAAATCTTTCTTTATCTATTGTGGGGGAACAACAGAAATGCATGAACCATTTGGAAAAATACTATATCCTTGGCCCTTCCAACCTCAAAACTTTTTTCCCACACCATCAAATTGTTATAAATGTTCATGCCATATTCATATTCTATTTTAATAAGGTAAATTGTAGGAATATAAGGATTGCTTGGCAGACAATAATCTCTCCCGTCCTCCCCATACACTGGAACATTCAGCATGGCTGTGTTTTAATATTTTAAATCGAAAAAACAACAATATATAAAAACAACAACAACAACAACATTAGACTGTGTCAGTCCACATCATGTCCACACACTTGTATCACAATATCAGCGTGTAATAGTCCACAGAAGGAAAAAAGACTCCACAGCTACAAGGATCAGTTAAATAATAAATAAACTGATTAAAAATGTGAGTTTTATTTTCATTTTAAAAGTTTTATACTATTCCAGTAACCATTTACTTAGACCTATTTCATTCATATAGGTTAACTGTCAATTGAGAAAAAAAATCAATAAACCAATGCATGGTCTTTATGTTAAGTCTTGAAAGGCCATTTGGCATGCTGCAGAAGCGATTTCACTAATTGTAGTCATCAGTTATCTTGCAGCTCACTGAAAAGGCCAAAATCGAAAAAATCATTCCTACTAACCTTTTCCCTTAACCTTTTCACAAATATTTGATTGTCTTAATGTAAGATGTTCTAATGTCAGTCCTGGTTTGTGCTCCTTTCTGACAAACAGTACAGATAAATCAAATTAACTATATGTGCTATTTCGCTTTTTACATGACAGAACAGACCATGGAAAAACTGACAAAAGTCAAATCTATATCCTAGTAAAATAAATTAATAATATAATAAATGAAAAAAGATATTGAACAAATAGAAAGATGGCAAAGATAGGCTACAAAAATGGTGGGTGGTCTGAAGCATGAAACCTATTAGGAAAGATTTAAGGAGAAACTGACAACATGTAAATGCATATACTCCTGTATTTTTTGTTAAGCTTTTGTTTATAATAAAGCCTTGTTTGATGTGCTGGTTCCAGAATCTTCCAGAATCGGGGGTCAAAACATGCCATTACTCTTATGCAGCTGAGGTGGCACTGGGGCGAGGAGGGTGTGTGTGTAAAGTTTATTGTTTTAATGACTCAAATTAATTGTAATTAAGTCCTTTGAAACTGGCCTAATAATAAATACTATTTTAGGGAGATATACTTGTCTCTACTGGTTGAGCAGTAGAAGTATGCTTAACCCCTTCAAGACCAAGCCTATTTGGGCCTATTTGGGCTCATTTTTCAAAATCTGACCTGTCTCACTTTATGCTCTTATAGCTCAGTGATGCTTTAACGTATGCTAGCGATTCTGAGATTATTTTTCGACACATATGGCACTTTATATTTGTGGCAAAATTTGGTCACTACTTTGTGTGTTTTTTGTTAAAAACATCAAAATATCATGACATTTTTTTAAAATTTGCATTTTATAAACTTTGAAATTCTCTGCTTCTAAAAAAAGAAAGTTGTTTCACATAAATTAGTTACTAAGTCACATTACCAATATGTCCTCTTTATTCTGGCTTCATTTCATAAACATATTTGACTTTTTAGGGTGTTACGGGGGTTAGAAATTTATCAGCAAATTACCACATTTTCGTGAAAGTTTCCAAAACTGATTTTTTTAGGGACCAGTTCTTTTTTTACATTCATTTAGGAGGCTTGTATACTGGAAACCCCCATAAGTGACCCCATTTTGGAAACTACACACCTTAAAGAATTAATCTTGGGGTATAATGAGCATTTTAACCCTACAGGGGCTGGAGCAAAGTATTCACCATTAGGCCATAAAAAAATGGAAAATTAAAATTTTCCAATAATATATACATTTAGATTAAAGTTTCTATTTTTCAAAAGGAACATGAGACAAAAAGCACCCCAAAATTTGTAATGCAGGTTCTCCTGAGTACAATGGTACCCCATATGTGGGCGTAAACCACTATTTGGGCACACACGCCTCAGAAGTGAAGGAGCGCCAATTAGCTTTTCCAATGCAGATTTTGCTGAAGAAGTTTCTGAGCGCCAGGTGCGTTTGCAGAGCCCCTGTAGTGTCAGCAGAATAGAACCCCCTAAAAGTCACCCCATTTTGGAAAGTACACCCCTCAAAGAAATCATCTTGGGGCAGGATGACCATTTTGACCCCACAGGGGCTTAGAAATTTTTTAGGGAGGAAAGTATTCAAAATTAAACAGTAAAAATGAAAAACTCGTATTTTTCCAAAAATATGTTCGTTTAGTTTGAAATTTCTCAATTTCACGAGGAACAAGAGAAAAAAAGCACCACAAAATCTGTAAGGCAGGTTCTCCTGAGTAAAAAGGTACCCCATATGTGGGCATAAACCACTGTATGGGCACACAGCCGTGGTTACGGACAGTCCGGGGTGGTTCTGGGTAATCTGGAGGTGGTTACGGGCAACCTGAGGTGGTTATGGGTAATCTGGGGTGGATACGGAAAACCTGGGGTGGTTACGGTCAACATGGGGTGGTCACGGGCAACCTGGGGTCAAGGAAAGGTATAAGGGGTAGGGAGGGTGACTGGGGGACGGGGGTGACTGGGGGGGTGGGGGGCGACTGGGGGGGGGGGACACTATCACTTTTTATCCCCTGTCACCAATCATTTATGGTGGCAGGGGATAAAAAGTGCTGATCAGCACATGGCACAAGCGATCAGCGGTATATAGTATATACAGCTGATCGCTTGTACCGGGACCCCACAGGGGGGTCCCCGATCACTGCCCCATGCTCTCCGCTACCTCCGGTGGCGGAGAGCATGGGACTTTGATTTATTTTTACATTTCCATCGCTGTGAACAGACACAGTCTGTTCACAGCGATGGCGGCGGCCATCTTAGATCTGATGGCCGCCGGGGGAGGGGGGTTAGTGACTGCCCTACTAGGGGGGGGGGGGGCTGATCTGGGGTCTGATTTTACTTATTTCATCTCCCCCCGCTTATTTACTTGGAAATGGAAATTCAATTTTACATTACATAGAAGTTCAACGAAGACACGGTGTGGATTCTGGCACTCCAAGCATGGCCACTTTAAATATAACTTTTAATAAGATAGATGAGAGATTAAAACATGGTACACACAAGACGACCTGTGCGTACCATGTTTTAATCTATCTTATTAAAAGTTATGTTTTAAGTTGCCATGTTTGGAGTGCCGGAATCCACACCGTGTCTTCGTTGAACTTCTATGCTTAAAATATTTATAGATAACTATTGAAAAAATTATCATTTGGACCCATAGAAAAGTTTAAAAACTTTTGCATACATACAGCCCATAAATAAGAACAACTTTGTAATATATATTAACATGTCGGCAGCGGTAAATTGGGATGCGGGCACCATAAATGTAGATTATCCGGACGATACTGCAGTACCAGCTGGGATAATCTTCAGTAACACATGGCCTTACAGTGTATTACATTTCCACATTACTAGTGTACCCAATCAAGGGAGGTTTTGGTCACTCGGATCTTGGTCAGCCAGGTATACTATGGAGAAAGGAAGAGAGAGAAATGGAAGAAGGTAGAAAAAAGGAAGAAAATAGTGCCTACTGGTGTCAGTAGGAATATGTGACAGACTGTGAGAATCCAGCCATAAACAAGCATGTTTCTTTACAATGAACCGAAGAAATATTTCTTTTTTATAAGCATAAATCTCAAAACTGCATTGGAAATCATGCAATATTGGAGGGACTGGCTCACCGTAGAAGCATCTACTGTGATGTTTTAAATGCTAGGCTTACTTATATTTTCACAGCAGGGTAGGCAAAATGAATAGTTAGATAAAACTGCTATTTGATTATCTATTGTAAGAAAAACAATGTTAATGGAACTCTAATTATAGGTCTTGGAATATCGAAGAGAAAAACGTCACACTAGAGTTGATGATATAAAAAATTACAATACCTGCCTTTTCTCTTTATTCTCAGATTTTCACTAAGCTGTACAATTCATCAGTACTTGAGCAGTCGGGTAATGGTGCCAGATAACAAAACCAGAAGGTTATTCTTTGTTAATTGCAAACCATGAATACAAAAATAGGCAGTTTATTATAAAACAAGGTGTATATAGTTGCAGTGTGATTAAACTAAAAATATTCCTACTAAGTGTAATATCTCGAATAAATATCATTCTTTACTACCCAGCTACTGAGGTAAAATATTATATGGCTATGTTTATACAGAGTATTTCTGTCAGTATTTTGGTCAGTCTTTTTTGAACCAAAACCAGGAGTGGCTATGTTCACACTACTGTTAACAGCGTCTGTTGAACAGCAACGGACGCTGTTAAACTGCCATCCGCCGGGCTGCATTCAGGACGTTTCTGCAGCCAATATCTTTTTATCAGCTGCAGTAAGGTTTTTTTGTTTTGATTTTTTACAATTGACTTGGGGGCACCGTCAGGTGTGCCCGCAAATCAATTACCCATTTACTTCAATGTAAAGTACGGCACTAAAGAATGGGCACTGAGCCCATTGCAATCAGTGTCCGTTCTTTACTGAAAAAGAACGTTGTGTGAAGATAGCCAGTGGGTTGAAAACACGGAAACTGTACAGTTCTTTTCATGATAATTTTGCCCTGTCAGTTCCACTCCTGATTTTGGATATAAATACTGACCAAAATACTAACAGAAATACTGATCAAAATATAATGTATGAACATTATAGCCTATAACTATAAAAGTATAAATATGGGGGAGATTTATCAAACTGGTGTAGAGTTTGCCCAGTTGCCCCCAGCAACCAATAAGATTCCACATTTCATTTTCCAAAAAGTCTGTTAGGAATGAAAAGTTGAATCTGATTGGTTGCTAGGGGCAACTGAGCCAGTTCTACTTTACACCCCCTTTGATAAATCTCCCCCAATGTGTATATAGTTGCAATTTTGTAAAGTAAAATATTTCTCTAAATTTATTGACTACCTTGTTTAAATGCAATTTTCTGAGGTAAATTACCATACTGATTAATGTGCCTGCATTGAGGTTTCTTGCATTAAAAGGAAACTTCGGCCAAAATGAAAAATCGGCTTCAGGCAGGGGAGTGTGGGAACATAATAAAGGAGCTCTACTTACCTGTCCCTGTGCCCCAACAGCGCTGTGTCACAGGCTCACTGACTGCTGGGCTCCAGTCTCTATTGTTTCAGTGTCATCGTGACCCAGCAGGAAGGGTCTGCTCAGCCAGCAGGAGCAGGAGATCCAGGAGCCCAGTGCTGGTCAGTGAGCGGTAAGGAAGTGCAGCAGGGGCACAGGGATAGGTAAGTAGAGCTTCTTTATTATGTTCCCGCACCCCCTTCCTGCAGCAAATTTGTTATCTTGGCCAAACAACTCCTTTAAGGTTTAACAGCTCCTTTGTATGGAGGCTCTATCAGGCTGTTTTTACCAAGAAATATTCTCCTCTAAATGCATACTGAAATGATGAAAGAGGTAGTTACAAATAACTTTAACAGTCAGCTGCATTTTGCACTCCAAACAGAGTGTAAGGGATAGGAGGAGAGACAGTGTTACAGCCCTCAGAAGATCAGGAGCGGAAAAATGTGTAATTTTTTGGGCCATGATCTCTAGTTTTTATTGGTATCATATTGGTGTAGGAGAAAAAAATTGATTGTTTTTTATTAATTCTTTTCCTGATATATAATTTTAAAAAATCAGCAATCCTGATGTTTTCTTCCGCTTTTCATTTACGCTGTTCATCTTATTGTTATATTTTAATAGATGAGACAATTTTGCACGCTACAATATGGAATATGGAATATGTTTATTTATTATGTTTTATGTTTTTTCTTTATATATATATATATTTTTTTTTTTTTACACATTTTGCCTTAGGGAGCTTATATATGCAATGCTCTGATTGCATATACTGATGAATCCTATGCCATAGCAAAGCATTCATCATTGTTATCGACGATCTGTACATAAAGTCTGTCTGAGAAAAGACTGGCTTACCCCCACCGTTCAGTACAAGCAATCGGGATCCTGATTAGTCAGTGACAGATCCTTGTCCTGTCACTGACTATCTTAAATGCAATGATCGCTGTGCATCGCAGCGTTTAAGGTGGTTAATGATGGGCAGCTGCGGGACTGTGGCTGCCTGTTATTATGCCCGGATCTGGGGACAGTAATGTGTGCAGGGCCGATTGCATTGAAACGGCCCTGCACATAATAAAAACAGTTCAATGTCAGGAATGTTTATATGCGTTTCTGCTGCACGGGCTGACGTGAAGGGGTTAAGAATAGCTTCATTTGTACATAGCCTAGACAAGACTGTCCGCAATCAGGATAACCGGACACATGCCAAATGTGTTTCCTTTTGGCATATGTTCAGGCGGGGTGGATCAGAATACCTTCACTATGCATTACTGGTTATATTAAAATTTCATGAGTCTGCTATACACTCCTGTGCATTTCATGTTTGCTTACTAATCAATATGCATTATTTTGTGGTTGCATAAAAATTACTTCAGTGTTTAGTATAGCATTAAAGCACTTACCAAAATTCCTCTGTGGTGGATGATGTATCTAATGGTCCATTCTATAAAAGTAGTATAGTGCCCTTCAATCCATGAGTGTCTTAAATGGCATAATCCATATATAACATTGTGGGGTTAAATACTTTTGTTTCAGGAATGGTAAATACAGTATATTCTGGGAATAATACCTTTATTTCCCAATAAAAAAAATACAAGTTAAAAAAAGCAGAGAAAAGCACAATATTCATACTGCCATAGTTGTTGTTCTAAAGAACTTATATTTAATGATGGCTAATTGCAGTACATGGCCTCTTGTTGTACCAGTGATCATTTGTGCAGCCCCCCCCCCCCCCCCCCCCGATGATTAGCACTATTGTGTTGTGCCTTATGATCAGGCTACCTGAATCTGTATGACACAGTAATACTGAGATATTATTTTGGAAAAAGGGAACATCTTCATGATACAGCATCCATTGAAACATGAGATGATTCTTTTTGCTTTAATGTGTTCTGTATTACTGCTTCTAAATGATGTGGCTGATCGTTTTTCTGCTATTTGCCATTTTAGACATAAAAGAGTAGCAAAGCACAATGATGTGTAGCATAGCATAATAGAATCTTTGTTGTGACCAGGGTCTTACATTAATAATAGTGATCAAATAGCACACCTCTAGCAAAGCAAAGACCTCAACAAATCAAAGACAGGTGTTCATGTATTATTAAATTTAGTTTTAATTTACTATGAGGAGAACATATAGCTTGGAGCCTATACAGCATTCTTTCAAAGCAGTTCAAGTTTATTCCTGCTAAAAATGTAAAAACAACAATTGATTTATGTTACTAAACTGTTCTTTATAGAACAAGGTCATAAAATCAAAAAGTTAAATATTTCAACAAAACTGGATTATTATAATTAATAAGATGCTATTAATTAGTATAATGTTTGTTATAGCCGGAAAAATTTCATCTGTGACTTGTTGTCTTTTAGGCTATGTTCCCACAAAAAGAAAAAAAAAAAAAGAGAAAATAGTCCTGATAATTAATGATTACTTTGCAACAACGGCACAACAGAACATAGCCTTAATGTTATGATCAGATAGATACTTTGTGCATTAATGGGAATTTAAGGCTATGTTCACACACCATCAACATTTATAATAATATTTTATAACAAACAGCCATCATTTTCACAATGTATGAAGATACAAGCCTAAAACTTAAGCCCAATGTATATATTAACCAATGTTCATCACTAGTTTCTTCTGACGACCTAACTTAACATGGTTGCATTACGGTCATATTTTACCCCTTGTGTCACAGTCATACTTGTGATATTCTAATAGTAATGTTATGTGAAAGCTCAATCAGTCCAAGAACGGAGTAATAGAAATGACTGAGTGCACAACTTGATCTTGTACCCTAGAGATCCATAAAAGTGGAAAAATGGAAATTTAAGTTGTCGTTCAAGGTATTCTCATAAAATAAACATTATTTATTAGAGGTGGTAGTAAAAGGGGCTAAAATAACTCATACCTGCATATCACAGAGGTAATAAAAACCATGTATGTAGTAAATATATTGATTGCAGTGACATTAATTAATTGTAATTCACAGTTAAATTTATGAGTGTCGTAAAAATGCCAATATAAAATGTGTAAAAACTGTAGGGCCCTTGTAGAGAAAACTCATATTTGCATGTGTATGTAATCAAGTTCAGCACACTAGGTATATCAGGTCATGTTATAATTGCTTTATAATATGTCAATAGAACTTTAAATATTGTCTTTCTTGCTGCCTAAGGCCTCATTTGTAGTGCGACACATAATAGCGGATGTGCTTCAGTAGCGGTCCGCAATTCAAAGACCTCTGCATAGACTGTGCTGCCATTGGTGTGTACTAAGACCTAGCTTTTATTTTTTTGCGGCACGAATCAAGGCCTCGTACACACATATGAATTTGTGAATGAGGCCATTAAAATGTATTGGTCCTAAGCACATTCATGGTTATGTAAATTAGGCCTAAGTATCAAGATGTGCCCTTAATATAGATCTAATGACAATCCTTTGTTAGGCTTGTAAGGATTATAACTGGCCTGGTCACTTTAGCAAAAGGCCCTCTTTCCAGGGCTGTAAGCGGCCAACGGATGTTCCTTATCTTTGTAGAATTTAGGTATGTTTTCCCCATACTAATTTCCTATAGATGAGGCGCCCTGGCCAGTGGCAAGAACCATTAATGTTTAGTCGGAGAATACATACTACCCATGGGGTTGTTGACGTCAGCGCCGGTGGTACAAATCCTAGTATAGGCCACAATTACCCACAGTGTACGGTTGTCGTCATCAGGACAACTCTGGTCAGAGGGCCCTTGCCTTTTGCTACAGTGACCAGGTACAGATTACATTCTTTCATTATAACATTATAACTTTATCATTGATAGACATTGCTGTCCTGAAGTAGTGTCAGGCAGCATATGTGCTGAATACATACTATACATTCAGTTTATATTTTATTTATAAGGTCTACGGGTCACCTTATTAGTGTTCTGAGCTGAAGATAGTGTAGTGCTGTGGGGGACATCATGCACTCACAAACTTCTCTACAACACCCAGTTAATATATTATAGACTTTGTTATATTATAGGCTCAAGCTACTTTGTGCTATTAAGCCAGTTATAATCCTTACAAGCCTGAACAAACAATTGTCATTGGATCTATATTAAGGGCACTTCTGATCCTAATAGGTGGATTATATTTAAAGTCCTATTGCCACAATATAAAGTACCTGATATACCTATGCATGGCCAACTAACGTGGTGAACTTGATCACAGTATAGGCCTTGCGGTTTTTACACATTTTATAAGTTTTTACACATTTTATATTGCCACTTTTATGAAAGCCATGAATAGATCTATGAAGTACAATTAATTCATATCTCTGCAATATGCATGTATAAGTTATTTTATCCCTTATAAGCTCACGTCTAATAAATGCTTTATAATTAACCCTTAGAGGACCGGGCCAATTTCAATTTTTGTGTTTTTGTTTTTTCCTCCTTGTGCTTAAAAGGCCATAGCACTTGCATTTTTTCACCTAGAAACCCACATGAGCCCTTATATTTTGCGCCAATAATTGTACTTTGCAATGAAAGGTTGTATTTTTTCATAAAGTACACTGTGAAACCAGAAAAAAATTTAATGTGTGGTGAAGTTGAAAAAAAAAAAAAGCATTTCTTTTATTTGGGGGGTATTTGCTTTTAGGCCGTTTGCCCTGGGGTAAAACTGACTTATTATATATGTTCGTTCAAGTCGTTACAATTACAACGATATGCAACATGTATAACTTTTATTTTATTTGATGGCTTGTAAAAAATTCAAACCATTGTTAACAAATATATGTTCCTTAAAATCGCTCTATTCCCAAGCTTCTATGGGGCTGTGTGAGGTGTCATTTTTTTGCGTTATGATGTGTTCTTTCTATCGGTACCTTGATTGCTCATATGCGACTTTTTGATCGCTTTTTATTACAATTTTTCTGGATTTGATGCGACCAAAAATGCGCACTTTGGGATTTTTTTTGCACTTGCGAGATCAGAAATGAAATAAATTAATATTTTGGGTGATTATGCATGCGGCGATACCAAACATGTTTATTTATTTATTTTTATTTCTAACATTTGAAAAGGGGGTGATTCAAACTTTTATTAGGGGAGAGGGCTTTTGATTAACAACAACACTTTTTTTTTCTACACTTATACTAGAAGCCCCCCTGGGGGACTTCTAGTATAAGCACACTGATCTCTCATTGAGATCTATGCATTATAGTTATACTGCATAGATAAATGAGATAGGCACTGGATTGCTTCCGGCTGCTGCAGCCGAAAGCAATCGAGTGCAGAGCTGGGATCAGCGTTATTACGGCACAGACCCTGGCCGGTGCCGGATGTGTGGATCGCTCCTCCAGGACAACGTCCTGGGGGGGTGATCCACTCCACCAGACACCAGAAATGCTTTACTGTTAACTTTGACAGCTGCATCTGATTGCTTAATTAGTGGGCACAGCGATTGGACCATGTCCGCTAATAGCCATGGTCCCAGGCTACTTGTGGCACCCAGGAACTTGGCGGTTCATAGTGGGGCCGCCACGCGGCCCCGCTCTGAACACCCGTAGACGATCCTGGACATACGGGTACACCCAGGGTCGTCTAGAGGTTAATGAGACTACCTCGAGATACAACTTAAATTTCCATTTATAACTTTCTACTGAACATAGATCACCACTGCATCGTATAGTTAGAGGTATTGTAGGATTTTAACCGATTAAATGAAGCCATTTTAATGTATGTAAAGCTGCTCTTACTCTTGCTCTTAGTACATGTAAGCAATGCACTTAAGCAATATTCGGAATTACATTTATTGCACATAATCCGATTTTTGATGTAAATCGATATACACAATGGAAACAAAACACAGAATGCATGGGAAAATTCTCCTACATTATGAATGATGGAATAAAAAGAAAGACCATTGATGGGAGTTTATGTAGTCAGAATACTGTCAAACAGGTTACATACAACATCTTAGAGGAGTTCAGTGGTGCATTTACTAAAGTCATAGAGCTTGCATCTATTATTCAAAGAATTACTTCCTTTGCTTGCTGCTGTGAAATAATCAGGACTGCACTTCGGACCTGAAACCACAAGTAAATATAAAAGTAGTTTTCTGGGCAAAAATAATTAAGGCCTGTCCTCAGAATAGGTCACCAATCTCTGGTGGTTGTTGTTCAGTTGCATGGGAGCTGAGCTGCAGTAATCAGGCATGGCCACTACACAGCATATGAAGCAATGATTAGGCCATGGCAGCTTGCTGGATAGGGAATGTTTGCCTAAGGATAGACCTATAATTATTTTTGCCAAGAAAAGTTTTTTAACTTTAATTAAGACAAAGTATAATTAGTTGAGCGCACAGTGTGGATTTTGAGCCATTCTAAGTTTTGCAATGAAACTGCAATATAAACATAGCCTTAGGGCTCTATTCCACCGGACGATTATCGTTCAGATTATCGTTAAATCGTTCGAATCTAAACGATAATCGTTCGTTTGAATAGCAGTTAACGATAAACGACCGAACGAGAAATCGTTTATCGCTTTATAAGACCTGGAGCTATTTTTATTGTTGCTCGTTCGCAAATCGTTCGCATTGAATAAGACGTTGTTCGGTCGTTCGCAGTAGATACGAACGCAATAGCGAAGAAATAAAATACGATCATAAGTAACGATTATCGTTCCATGGAAATGAGTGAACGTTTTCAGGGTTTTCCCAATAGCGGTCGTTTGAGATCATTAATCGTTAACAATTATGCGAACGATAATCGTCCGATAAAATAGGGCCCTTAGAGAAGTCCTAGAGTGGTATAACTTATCAAAGCCCATTTGTCATCATGGAGGAGCAGTCCATGTGTTGGTTGAATATACTGTTGGGCTATGTTAAACCATCCAGTAAGAGGTAATTTCTGGAGCCATTATGTGGACTATGCAATACCTTGAGTCCAAGGGAAAAAAAATTACAATTGTGACATTTTCATCCCTATTGGGAACTACAGTGAGGCCTACAAGGACAGTGGGAGTAAGCTGTACATCATGGGAGATTGGCCAACTTGTGGTTTACTGAGCATTCAAAGAAGGAACAGCTAGTAGTTATAAACTAGTAGACTGGTGGGAGGAAAATGAAACAAAGTTAAGAAGTCCATGCTGGAGGAAGAGGATAAGAGAGGAGGACTCTGCCCTCAAGCTTAGTAAAAAATATAGTTTTTTTTTTTTTAAAGGGGTTGGCCACTTTATAGTAAAATAGCTCAGTGTACAGTATTAGTAAGTGTACTCACTGTATATACTGACAGCAGCTCCCTGTGTACCTCATAGAGCTAATATCAGACTCCCCTCCTCCAGGCTGTACTGCCCTGCTCTGTGGTGTTTTGGTCCATAAGATTGCTGACATGGAGGAGCATGTGACCATGCCCCGCCCCCCTGTGTCCACCACTGAGCCTGTATGTGTCTATGGAGGACACAGGGGACAGGGCATGGTCACATGCTCCTCCATGTCAGCCATTTTATGGACTGAAACAAAACAGAGCAGGGCAGCCCAGCCTGGTGAAGAGGAGTCTTATTTTAGCTCTATGAGGTAAACAGGGGGCTGCTGTCAGTATATACATTGAGTACACTTACTGATTCTTTGTACTGACCTATTTTACTATAAAGTGGCAAACCCCAAGTTACAAGCTGAAGATAACCCTGTGTTATCTTCTCTGCCAGCTTACCGCAACTGCCCTCAGTGACACTGATAACTGGGAGAAAATCCCTAGCCTGAACAGGTGTAAACACAGAATGCGGACAAGACGAACAAACACAATAAATCCGGGTTGGGAAGCAAGGTCAGTAACAGATGGTCAGTGTGGCACAGAGTCAAAAGGGAAAGACGGAAGCCAAAAACCAAAATCAGGAAACCAGGAGTTCAATCAGAATAAACGCTAGGTCAAGGGACACTTAGGTACTAAGGTTCTATTGCAGGCAAGGAATGACACACAAGGGAGCATACATATGGAGGCCGGAGTCCCAGCCCCAGAGCGGGATTTGGACTGAGACTACAGCCCCAGACCTTAATGCAAAGTTGACTGGCGGTACCGACCACCTGGGCTGATCATCTGGGGTTGGTGAGGCCAACTGTGGCAACAAGGAAGGAAACCACTACATCCCTATTAACCATCAGGGATGCTGTTGGCGCATCCCCCGCACCTGGCAGGGTCGGTTGCTGGGGACACTATCGGAGTTGCCAGGGTGCCGGCCTCATGCTCCAGTAGTGCCAGAGCCGAGCGTGATGGTCAGCTCCTGACACTAATATATTAGCAAATAAGAATTCTTGATGATTAGTGCAGGGAAGTAAATAAAGTGAATGAGAAGGCACACGTTTTCAATCCCACCTATGACCCACAGTAGGAGGTGGGAGCAGGAGGGATATACAGTGCAGCTGATTTGGAATCCCTTTAATTTTGTAATACCAATTAATTTCATCATCCACATGTACTAATTCTCTCTGACCATTATTGCTCACTATTCTTCTTCTTCCAGGAACTGTATATTCAGAATGTGTTGGACAGACCTGGAAAAAGAACAGTTGTTTCTATATCTCTGTGAGAGCGTGTTCCATATTAACTATTCATTTGATGGGAGAAAAGGAACATGATGACAGTGAACACTAATTGTCACAAAAGGTAGAAAATGTACAGAATGAGAAGTGTGTGCTGTGCGCTATGTTCTGCTCTTTATTAAAAATGTATGGTGCACATCGAGTGCATGAATATAGATGTGAAGTACCTGCACCTGTACTTTTTATCAATAAATATTATAAAATCAGTTCACAAAACTGCATCGTGACCTTAGTAACCTTCTTCTATTATTTACATGATAATACAAGTGAACGGCTAAGAGGGGCAAAATCATTATCCACTCCATTTACAACATCATTTATAGTTTGAGGGGTAGTACAATGATTGACATTTATGGCATATCCATCACGGAAGCAGCTGGGTCAGATATACCATAAATGTCAGTCATTGGAATAGCTTGTTATATAGGTTTTTTCCAGCAGTGCAAAATATTGTTATATGCAGGTATATACATTATGTCATGGTAACCTCCCCTTGCTGATGTATTGGTCAAAAAATAATCTTCTTTAGCACCTAATTTTTCTTGGTAAATAATGTTGTACACTGGTAGCTTACGATTCATGAGGGTCCTTGGCCAATACAGTAGCATATTTTGTCTTATATGAAAAATTTAGTATGGAGTAACTACTTGCTTCATTTAATCTAAATTTAATATATTTAAATGACTTTAGGGCTATTAAGTTATACATTATACAATTACATATCTTTGCTATTTTTCCCAATATATAATTCACTATCTGGCAAGGTGTGAACGCAAAAGAGTTACTGCCGATGCTGCCTACCCTCCGTCTTCTGATGATTCAGTTTTTTTCATGTCACTGTTCATATGAAAAAAACTGACAATCATGAGTAAATGGGCAGGCAGTGGCAGCTGTGACTCTTTTCTGGTAGGAGCCATTCTTTTAGGACTGTGCCATGCCAGCTATCTGGTTCCTTTTCTCTAAATCTACAACATGAAGCAGCATTAAAGGGGAACTATCAGCAGGTTAGACAAAGTCCCCCTATTGTGCACGGGTGCTGAGGAGGAAGTTATGTCTCTTACCTTCATCCTCGGTGCCACTCCTGTGCAGTTAGCAATGTAATTATCAGTCTGGAGCACCGCAAGGAGCACTGCCCAGCCCCCAGAATGAGATCCACCTGCTAAATTTATTGTCATTAGAAAGAGCGGGCTGGCTTGCACAATAGAGGCAGGGCAGTGCTCCTAACGGTGCTTCAGACTAAGGATTATACTGCTAACAGCATGGGAATGGAGCCGAGGAGGAAGGTAAGAGACATACCTTCCTCCTCGGTGCCACATGTGCATCAGCAGGTTAGATTCACCTGTAAGAAATTGAGAAGAGACTTCTGGAAACAGTGTGTCTGTCCCTATTTCATGCCGACCTCATTGAAAGCAGCATAGCATAGCTGTCAGGATCTCTTCAAGGGGTTTAGGATGATGCCACACATAGCACTGCTCAGAAATCCTTTGCTGGAGGAAGTCAGTAGAAAAATATAACCACACACCAAGTTTTTCTTATTTGTAGTAAGTAGAATTATATAAAATCTGAATTAAAATAAATATTAACTAAATAATGTATACATCACAGAATAGGAGACATAATGGTTAATGTAGTCAGCAGAATACAGTAATGTCATGTCCCAACTTTAGCAAATCTGGCTGCACTGCAGCACATTTTTAAGGGATAGTTGCAAATCAAAAACGGTGCATTCATTTGGCAACTGCACTGAAAGAACACTAATCTCTTTGTGTAAGGAGACGCTTATAGATTAAGAAATTATTACTGCGGCAGCTGTGCTAATAGAGATAAGGTAGTAAGTAAATACTTCTCCAATAAACTCTTATTGCTGCCAACCTACTCAGTTTAGGTGGTTAACATGCAGAAGTACTCAGGAGACCAAACATGCAAACAGAGATGGAACTGGGAATCTCACAGGCAAAAGTGACCACACAGTTTTGCGCTTTAACATAGGGTATAAAGTTAATTTAAGCAACCCCCCCCCCTCTCAATTAAAAAAAAATAATTGCAATCTCATTTTCGATTTCATCTCACGTTTTTATTTATAATTTTGTAGTGTATTTTACACGTTTAAAATGAAAAAAGGTATTTGGAAACTTTTGATTTAAAGGCGTTCTTTAGCTATCAGCAAAAAAATTAAAAATTGCTGGTGTTGTGTCTAGGCTTATCTAAATATCCCTGCCAAGTTTTGTTGCTATATGATCTTTATTGTGGCTGCTCTGGAGCCGTTCCCTACCATTCATATTCTCTTCACGTACTGTTTCAGGCCATGTGCACACTACGTGTAATCCTGTCCTGGTCGCAGAACGGCTAGTGTTACTGAAGATCATCCCAGCTGGTACTGCAGTATCAGCCGGATGCTCTTCACGTCTGCTGAATTGGGTTGCAGGTGCACCCGTGTTCGCCCGCATCCGAATTCCCCGCTGCACACTTCATTGTGCGAGGCAGCTATTCAATAAATAGCAGCCGCAGAAAACGGACATGTCAGTTTTTTGCATGGACACTAGTGATCCCGGACGAAGTGTATACTATGTGTATACACTCCGGCCGGGATTCCCTCTAGCTACAGCACAATGTAAGTGAAATTTTAATCACGGCCGTGTTGCAAATCGGCAACAACGGCCGTGATTAACCCTTTGAGGACCAGGCCCAAAATGACCCAGTGGACCGCGCAAATTTTAATCTTAGTGTTTCCGTTTTTCCCTCCTCCCCTTCTAAGAACTCTAGCACTTTCAGTTTTTTATCTACAAGGCCATGTAATGGCTTATTTGTTACAGGAATAGTTGTACTTTGTAATGGCGTCTTTCATTTTACCATAACATGTATGATGGAATTCCAAATATATTATTTATGAAGATATAAATAGGTGAAATCGTAAAAAAGAATGCAATATGGTAATGTTTGGGGGGTTCCTGTGTCTACGTAATGCACTATATGGTAAAAGCGACATGATACTATTACTCTATAGGTCAGCCCGAACACAACCATATGCAGGTTACACAGATTCTCTAATGTTATATATTTTTTTTAAATTAAATCCTTTTTTTTGGCAATTAATTATAAATAAAATGGGACTATTGTGACGCTTATAACGGTTTTATTTTTTCACCAATGAGGCTGTATGTGGTGTCATTTTTTCCGTCATGATCTCTAGTTTTTATTAATACAATATTTGTGAAGATCGGACGTTTTGATCACTTTTTATATATTTTTTTTCTATATAATGTAACATAAAATCGGTAATCCGCGCACTTTTTTCCCTCTTTCCGTGTACGCCGTTTACCGTTCGCAATGAAGCTTGTTATATTTTAATAGATCGGACAATTACGCACGCTAAGGTATGTTATATGTTTATTTGTTTATTTATTTTTATATGTTTTATTTATATAATGGGAAAGGGGGGTGATTTCAACTTTTATTGGGGGAGGGGTTTTGGGGTAGTGTGTTAGTGTTTTTAACTTTTTTTTTTTTTACACATTTGAAGTCCCTTTGGGGGACTTTTACATCCAGTACTTGGATTTTTACACTGATCATTGCTATGCCGTAGGCATAGCATTGATCAGTGTTATCGGCGCTCTGCTCATTGAGCCTGCCTGTGCAGGCTTAGTGCAGCAGATCGCAGATCGGACCGCACGGAGGCAGGTAAGAGACCTCCGGCAGTCCGTTTTACCGATCGGGACCCCCGCAGTCACACTGCGGGGGTCCCGATCGGTAAGTGACAGGGGACTCCCCCTGTCACTTACACTTAAACGCCGCGGTCGCGCCGCGGCGTTTAAGGAGTTAATGACACGCGGCAGCGCGATCGCTGCAGCGTGTCATTACCGGGGAGGTCCCGGCTGCTCACTGCAGCCGGCCCCCACCTCCTATGAAGCGCGCTCCGCTCCGGAGCACGCTTCAGAGCGGGAGAAACACCCAGGGCGTACAGTTACGCCCTAGGTCGTCTGGGGACAGACTTCCATGGCGTAACTATACGCCCTGGGTCGTCTAGGGGTTAATAATTTACTTTCTTTGAACATGGCCTTATATTGTGTTTGCCTGTGAGGGCTAAAACTACTGAGGCCAGCATTCCTTGTGTGCAAGCCAGACCCCTTAGTAACACCCACTGCTGCTAAGACAGCCCACTCCCCACCTCCTCACCTCAATGAGGTCAATAACAACAGTCCAGGATATCATATCACACAACCCAACAGACACCCCACAGCCCCTCCTGCCTCAGCCTGCAGAGGGAATGTAACCATCACACAGTGACTTATCAGCACCAGGGAAAGCTGGGTGCCTGCCTGTGTGAATCAAACTGAAAGGCATAAGTGTATATGTTATTCCTGCACAGGCTTTCATCACAGTTGAATAATTATGATCTAATAACAACATGGAGACAGAAAGAGAGCAAGATATATATAGAGAGCAGGAAATAAGGAGGCAGAGAAGGGGGAGGGTAATGTGAGAGAGAGTGAGATGAAAAGGGATAGGTAGAGAATAGACAGAGACAGGGATGCAAATATACACAGAGAGAGAGATAATAATGCACTTCTTGATAACAGCTACCCAACTTTCCCAGGTGCAGATAAACCAAGCTTAAAGTAGTCAGAACTACAGCCACTTACAAAAATTAGAATGAGTTGACGATGTGTCTGCACCTAGGAAATCAGGGTGATTTACAGTGGGCATTAACACCTCACTCTGTCTCTTTCCCTCTTCTCTCAGACATCACCCTTCCTCCTTTTCTGTCTCTTTCTCTCCCTCTTTCCCCACCCCCTTCTCTGTCTCTTTCCCTCTTCTCTCACACATCCTCCTCCCCCTTCTCTGTCTCTTTCCCTCTTCTCTCACACATCACCCTTCCCCCTTCTCTGTCTCTTTCCCTCTTCTCTCACACATCACCCTTCCCCCTTCTCTGTCTCTTTCCCTCTTCTCTCACACATCACCCTCTTACCTTCTCTGTCTCTTTCCCTCTTCTCTCACACATCACCCTCCTCTGTCTCTTTCCCTCTTCTCTCACACATCACCCTCTTCCCTTCTCTGTCTCTTTCCCTCTTCTCTCACACATCACCCTCTTCCCTTCTCTGTCTCTTTCCCTCTTCTCTCACACATCACCCTCCCCCTTCTCTGTCTCTTTCCCTCTTCTCTCACACATCACCCTCTCCCCTTCTCTATCTCTTTCCCTCTTCTCTCACACATCACCCTCCCCCCTTTTGTCTCTTTCCCTCTTCTCTCACACATCACCCTCTTCCCTTCTCTGTCTCTTTCCCTCTTCTCTCACACATCACCCTCCCCCTTCTCTGTCTCTTTCCCTCTTCTCTCACACATCACCCTCCCCCCTTCTGTCTCTTTCCCTCTTCTCTCAAACATCACCCTCTCCTCTTCTCTGTCTCTTTCCCTCTTCTCTCATGCTTCACCCTTTTCTGTCTCTCCATTTCCTGCTATCTCTGTATATCTCCCCCTATATACCTCTCCCCCTCACACCTGTTCATCACACATGTTGTTATGAGACCATATGAAAGCCTGTGCAGGAATAACATATACACTTCTGCCCTTTAGTCTGAGTCACACATACAAGCACCCTGCTTACCCAGGTAGCAGAGTTGTGCAAATACCAGTCAGTAATAGACAGATATTGTAGCTGGGAAGGTGCACAGCCATTACTGACATCCATATATAAGAGATCCCCTTAGTCCAGCATGAGCATGTGATCAGTATTCCCGCCTGCCTGGTTATTGGCCAGCAAGCGACATGTGACTAACAGGCCAATCAAAAGTAACAGGAGAACTGATGCAAATTAGCCATGAGGAAGGGAGATGGTTTACAGGCCAGGACAGAGAATGCCCAGCCCAGAGCAGTGACTGCACACTGACAGGCTGACACAAAATGGCTGCACACTGACAGGCTGACACAAAATGGCGGCAGCTAGAGATAAGATGGGTCACCAGTAATAGAAAAAATAGAAACTACAGAACTTCCTGGGCAGCAGCTGAGAGCAGAAAAGTGGCTGAAAACAGCAGGACAGATAAAACATCCCTATGTGAGTAATGTATATGTTGGGGAAAGAAATAGAAATTTGGGTAAATGTTTTTAGTGGAGTATCCCTTTAATGCTGCAGTTATATAGAAAATAATAAAGATCTTATCCTTACCTCTCCACGCCCCAGTGTCCTACTGCGGCACTTCGGGCCCCCAGCTTACCCGAGCCGCCACATTTGTAATGAATTTAGAAGTGACATCCTACTCAGCCAATCACTGGCAACAGCACTGTCCCTTCTCAGTCAGTGATTGGCTGAGCAAGATGACTTTCTCTCGGAAGTGGTATCGGCTGCGGTCAGTGGGTGGTGACAGGATAACACTGGAGGAGCATGGAGAGTTAGGCATAAGATGTGAATATTTTCTATATAGCTGCAGCATTAATGCACAAATGGACATTTTCTTGGATACTAACCTAAAACTGCATTGGAATCAAGGTGCCATGAGCTACACAATCTTACAAATGGGATTGTATACATCATACTCTTTTTCTTTTTCCTCAAGGGAGGGAGAAAACACTAACTTCATCAAAATATTGTTTTGGCTCGTATTAAAGCAGAGCACTTCGGTACTACTAAAGGCCCTATTACACGGAGCGATAATTGGCCGTATTTGGCTCGTATCAGCCGTTACAGCCGATAATTGTTTTGTGTAATAGAAGACAACGATAAGCCGACATGCACGATGTCGAGTGATCATTGTCTTTCAACAGGCTGAAACGGCAACGATCAGCCTGGCAACGATCTGCAGCCGTCGCTCCATGCAGAAGAAGCAGATCACTACTGTCTCCTATGGGCTGCCTGGACAATCTGACGATCACCTGGGCAGACCACATAACTCCCCACCCCAGCGCGGCCTCCCCGGTCTTACCTGCTCCTCTATGCTTGCTGTTGGCGCTGGCAGCGGGCAGGGAAACAAGTAGCAAGAAAGCGCTTACCTGACAGGTCGGCGCTCGCTTGCTCTCCGCATCGCCCCCTATAATAGGGGCTTTAGACAACAATGCTAAGTCACAGAGCTGAACCAATAAAATATAAAAACAATTAGATGCTATGAAACTGTGTGCGCATTTTTAACAATAACAGTAAATAGATGTATGCAACTGTATCTTACCAGTTTTATGTAGATTTTATCAAGTGAAAACATACACCTCTTTGCTTAAAATGTGAAAAGAGTCTAAGTGTTATTTTTTTTTTTTATATTAATAGTGTAATAGTGTTATTTTTAGATTGTCTCCACATCCTATTTTAAACATAGAACAGGTATGAAAATATTGGACATTTGGAACTGTATCCTGATCATTTTTCTCTAGGGGATTTATGAGGTGTCTAATTCCAGTGACAACAGCAGGCAGAACAGTAACCTGATGATATTCATTTACACGTTGTCAACAGAGTTCCCGCTGTGTATTGATTTCTTCCAGGAGTTTATATTATACCGTGCTTTATTTATATTTCTCAGTTGCATTGTGTTATTTTCTGTATTAGTGGTGTGGGACGAGTTTTTGATGTGAATGGTACTGAGTCATTTAATTAGGCAATTGTCTATAAAATATTGGGAGTTGTCTTTGGGGAAATCAGCCCCTGATAGCGGTTTCTATAGTAATTTCCTCCTGTCAAATCTGCTACCTCTTCATTTCACTCAAAGACTGCGCACCAGTATCATAACGTGTGTAGTTGTCCAATTCTAACATTTATTGCAAAACTGATACTTTGATGGAAGTACTCTCACTTGGGGTACGTGCACACTATGGAATGGCGACTTAAAAAACAAATTGCGGACTCTGCAGCTCACACCTGATCGCGGACAGGTTCATTCTTCGGACAGAGGGCAGTATCTGCCCGTGCATAGAATGGAGTCAATGGCACGGGCGGAAATGTGCGTGGCCGGCAGAGTCTGCGAGTGAGTGCGAGCTGTGCAATCCGCAACAGATTTTTCATCGACATTCCGTTGTGTGCATGTACCCTTACTGTACCTGCTTGCTATGTTGTTAAATGTGCACCGTTGATGAATGCAGTATATGGTAAATAGTTTGATGTTTTGCATTGAATACTGATGTTTTATAAGGAAATTAGTTATTTCCTTTCCTTCGTTGTAAGAAAATGTGTTTGTAAAATTAGTAAAGAGCTCAAAATGATAGTTAACTTTGAACACTGCTGATATTTATACTCAGAAATCATTCATATCATAGATGGGACAGTTACAAGTGCGTCTATATGGATTACAAGTGAGTGGCAGATAACACAAAACCAAAATAAAACTAATGGCAACATAACATAATTAGTGTAACCAGCCCTATAATAGACCCCCACCACCATTACCACCATGCAATGATTTTTGTGAAGGAAAAAAACAGACATTGCAGGAAAGCAAAATGAAATTTTACTTTTTTCTTCCTTCGGGCAGCATGAAATGATGAAGGGGACACAACAAGCAATAAAATGTGGTTGTTGATTGTAAGCGTCAATTATAACATCCTTCAGCCATCTAGGTAACGAGTCTTTCTAGCCTTGAAGCTTCTTCTTGGAGCTCTGTCTAGATAATTAAACATGACCATTTAACGTCCAGCAGCTGAAACTCCCATTGAGCATCATCCTGAAGGTAAGGATACAGTTTACATAAGCAGAATTTCACAGATTAATCTTTCTTTATTTTCATCCAATTAAATGCCCATTTTACCACAACTTAAGACCACATTGTCCCTTTTAGCAGGTGCAAATAGTTTTTGCCTCTGACATGTTTCAAACTCAACAGCTATGATTAAAGGGGTTGTCCAGCGAAAATCTTTTGCTGGTGTCAGAAAGTTATATAGATTTGTAATTTACTTCCAGTACTTATTAGCTTCTAAATGTCTTGCAGGAAATGTTGTTTTATTTCCAGTCTGACACAGTGCTCTCTGCTGACATCTCTGGCCGAGACAGGAACTGTCCAGAGCAGGAGAGGTTTCTAGGGGGATTCATATAAAACCGAGACAGAATTCCTGTCTCGGCCAGAGATGTCAGCAGACAGCACTGTGTCAGACTTAAAGGACAACTCCCTCGGGACCCCAAAAAAAAAAAAAACACAGACACACACAGACACCATACTCACCATCTCTCCGGTGACGATCGCCACTCGATTCGCCCGCCATCCGCCTCTCCGTCGCCGCCGTCCGCCATCCAGCGATGACTCCAACTTCCGGGTCCAGGGGATGGAAAAGGCTGCCAGTGCGCTTGCGCACCGGCAGCCTTTTCATTGGCTGGAGCGCATCACATGGCTTCCAGCAAGCTCAGCCAATCAGGGCTGAGCAAGCTGGAAGCCATGTGATGCGCTCCAGCCAATGAAAAGGCTGCTGGTGCGCATGTGCACCAGCAGCCTTTTCATCCCCATTCACTTTGCATGAAGACGCCGAGGAGGAAGAAGACCCGGACCGCCCCTCGGCTCTGACGTCGTCGTCACCAGATGCCGCCCCGGAGAAGAGGACCGTGACGATCGTAATAGGTAATGTATACATTCCTTAACTTCCGGGGTGGGGGGTCGGGGGTCCGAAAGTGGGGGAAGGGGGCCAGGCCGGGTATTTAACCACATTACAAAGTTATATAACTTTGTAATGTGTGTTAAATGAGCAAAAAAAATTTTTTGTGGGAGTTGTCCTTTAAAATAAAACAACATTTCCTGCATGACATATAGGAGCTAATAAGTATGGGAAGACTTGAGAAGTAGAAGTAAATTACAAATCTATATAGCTTTCTAATATCAGTTGATCTGAAAGAAAAAGAATTTTGCTGGATAACCACTTTAAGGACTAATGAGCCTGAAACATGTCAAAGAGAAAGTTTTTGCTCCTACTAAAGAATGTTGTTTCCAGTTGTGGTTATGTGGACTTATAATTGGCTGCAGATAAAGAAAGATCTATATTGCCAAATATCAACTGTTAATGTTTCATGTTACAAGCAGATACAAGAAAGATGTGTACCATCTTCACAATGCTTGGTGTCTCTCGCTTAATTTTGACTGGCAGTTCTGCCCTAAACATAGGGTCCTATTCCACGGGCCGAGGAGGGCCCGATCAACGATGTAAACGAGCGGCGAACTGCTAGATCGCCGCTCGTTTACTGGGCCTATTCCACGGCCCGATGATCGTTGAGCGAGGGCTGCAAGGACATCGTTACCAATGTCCTTGCTGCCCTTGCAGCATCATACATTACCTGGCTGCAGGGCTTGTCCTCCGCTCCGTCTCCTTCCCGGGTCCCCCGCACTCTATCTTCTGAATGGCCGGTCAGCTGACAGGCCACACTCAGCCAATCACAGGCCGCGGCGGTCCCGGCCTGTGATTGGCTGAGCGCTCTGTCAGCTGACCGGCCATTCAGAAGATAGAGCGCGCGGGACCCGGGGATGAAGACAGTGTGGAGAAGAAGCCCTGCAGCCAGGTAATGTATGATGATGCTGCTGTTTCTTCTCAAATCGTCGGTCGCCCGCCACGCACCGCTATTCAACCGACCGTAGCGATGCGCGGTGGGGGAACGATGATTTTAGGTCTGGCCCTAAATGAACGATCAGCTGATGACACGATCATCGGCTGATCGTTCTCTCTATTTCACCGAACGATAATCGGCCGAATCGGGCCAAATGGGGCTGATCCTGCCGATTATCGTTACTGTGGAATAGAGCCCATAGTCAACAGTCTTTGGACCACTTCATGCTGGTATGCTTTAATTTACCAGGACACAACATAGCAGACCACACTGCTGAGTCTTGGAAATTAGCATTTTTGTTCTGAACATAGTCACCAGCTAAATACACTTGGCCCATTGAAATAGTACAAGGTTCAACTGACAACTCTAACATTTAAATTACATTACACATGGAGCATGCTTCATGTGCTGCAAAAACCCATTGCTGGGCTTTTACAGGCCAGGGGAACACTGTCAGGACAGGATAGATCAGGGTACATAAAGGGAATATACACAGACAGATCAAGCCCTGACGCTGTCCCAAACGCTCTGTCCCTGGCTTCTTGTCTCAAGACCACCCAAAATGATGGTGGACAACTTGGAGCCATTCCCTGATCTAGAATAAGGTGGCATGTATGATGAGACAAAAGACAGGGCAAGGGCAGAAAAAACACAATGACAGCAAAAAAAACGATCAGGACCAGAAGTGTCAAAATACAGACCAAATTTCGAAGCTAAACAGTAGTCATAAACAAGCTGAGGTCAGGTATAACAGTAGTTCAGAATAATCAAAGATAAGGAGCATGAAATAGGTACAGCAAGTGTAATCCTATAGCAGGCATCAGGCATAGGAAATGACAGAGTTTTAAATGATACAAGGTTCCAGTCACAGAGGTGATTGGAGCAGAGAAACAAGAAACCAGAGAGGAGGAACAGGCTGTTAATCACTATGCAAGGCAGGGTGTTAACATATACTTGCTGAAAGAAATCTTCCCAGAGAATGGAAGTCTGCGGCAACGGCCGTATGCGGTGACCAAAGCTTGAAACCAAGGGTTTATGAGGTATAATCATGACACGCTAAGGCTGTGTTTATATACACACACCATAATGTGCTTTGTTGAAGTCAATGAGAAATAACAGCTGTAGTTGAATACGATTGTACAAATAATAAATACGCACATTCTCATAAAATGCTTATAACCTGTTTTTGCAAAGTTCCTTTTTGAAGGAGAAATCCAGCCAAAATGAAAAATCTGCTGCATCTATACTTACCCGTCCTGAGCCCGGCTGTAGTGCTGCATCACCCCTAACGGAACTATGGATTTCCTGCATCTGCAATGTCATGACACAGCTCAGGATTGCCTTCCTAGCTGGTCAGTGACTGGCTGAGTGGGTGCTTCCTGTCAGGACACTGGAACCTGGGAGAAAGTGGTCCATGTAATAGGAGGTGTGCTGATTATAGTATATAGAAAATAATAAAGATCTATACTTACCTGTACATGCTCCCCGATGTCCTCCTGCCTGTTTCACTGACTGAGACAGAAAAGCACTGCGGCCTGTGATTGGCTGAGCCGCTTTCATTTCAATGATGGGTATAAAGGCTTTAGGTGGCTTCATTCAGGAGGACACTGAGGAGCACGGACAGGTAAGTAAAACTTTTGTTACTTTCTATATAAAGCAAGGACTGCACCGACATTGTTAACAATGTTCGTACAGCCATTGATGCATGAAATCAAGCCATATAATATGCTTTAGCAGATCGGCGCTTGCTTACATGGCGCATCTGGCCCTTTAAGACTGCTCTAGGTCCTTGGCTTTTCCCCTGATATCAGATTTCTGATTTTGAACTCTTGTGTTTAAGGCTTTAAAGCTTTAAAGATTTTTGTATGTTCTTTATTGCCTGTAAAAATTTATTTTGCCTGTGGACTGATTATATATTTGGAACGTGAATAATCTTATATACTTTTGGGGCGACTGAGAAAAAACTGTCACCTTTACCTTCTTAGATCTAAAATCTTTTTTAATCCTGATTCAAGGAGACTTGATGGTAGTAAAATAATTTTTTTAATATAATACTCCTAGGACCTAATGGTACGTTTACACAGAGAGATTTATCTGACAGATTTTTGAAGCCAAAGCCAGGAACAGACTGTAAACAGGGTGCAGGTCATAAAGGAAAGACTGAGATTCCCTGTCTTTTCAAGTCCATTCCTGACTTTGGCTTCCAAAATTGGTCAGATGAATCTGCCTGTGTAAACGCACCATTAGGAGACCTGAGGAGAATATCAATAATCTGATTCCTAGGAACACTATCTTATAAAATCACACCCTCAATTACTTATCCACATTTGGAGGGATCTTGCCACTAATACAGTTACCAGAGAATCCTTGTGTACTAGAGTGCGTCTCATCATTGCTTCTGCTTTCTGGTCTAGAAGATCTACTGCTTTGTATCTGGAACCAATTGTTTGCAATCTGGAAAGTTACAGTAATTCTCTAAATGGGTCTTTAATTTAGAATGTCCTGGTATAAGTCTCAGCTTTTGAAAAAGAAATCTTTATTAGCCATGTCCTCCACTTCTTCATATGTTTCTATTTATGTCTGTAACAGCTTTTATTATCTTAGCAGCTCTGTCCTTGTGGAAAAAGAAACAATCCTCTGAGACCTCTGTGACTGACTTAGCTGACTCAATTTCTCTCTCTGAAAGAACAATAACATCACCATCAGATTCCTCTGAATATGCTTTCCTAGACCCTTTCTTGAAATATTCTCTAGTGTCCCCCTCCTTTTTTTGAGATTTACTATCCTGTGTGACTTCCGACAGTTGGGACTTAAATCGGGAAAATAATTCCTCTGTAGTTAAAGTAATCTCTGATTGAATGCTATATAGCTTGCACAATTGACATATATAGAACAGCAGATACTTTACCCTGTACAAGCTGGTGTCAGGATTTACATAATCTGTATTGTGACTGTCCTGGCATCAACAACTTTACATACACAGCATATATATATATATATATATATATATATATATATATCTATCTCAATCATGCCCCCTGCTGTGCCCTTCATATAATAATAATGCTTCCTGCTGTGCCCTAAATATAGTAATAATACCCCCTGCTGTGCTACCCCACATTGTAAAATGCCCTCTACTGTGCAGTCCCATAGTAATAATGCCACCTGCTGTCGCCCCCATAGTAATTATGTTCCTCCCTATGCCTGCAATTAACCCCTCTCTGACTCCCCACTGCCAGTTATTAACCACCTCCATCCCTCATGCCTGCAATTAAACCTCGCTTACCCACCATTACCAGCAATTAACCCTCCCCCTTGGTATGGCATGCTGCCAGTGTAGTCAGGGCATTACCTGTTGCCCTGCAGCCTTCTGGTGCTCCCCGGCCTTCAGCAGCTCTCCTATGTCCCGGAGCGGCCATCCCAGTGTCTTGGTGAGGCACGTATCCATAGAGGCCCAAACTTTTGTATTTGTGGTGGATTTCAATGCAAATCTGGAAGTGTGGCTGGTGACAGGTACACTAACAGGTCCTGTGGGGAAAGCGTCCTATGTGCCAGCAGCAGCCAGCAGCACCAGATCCCGCACTTTTTCTTTTATATCATGAGCCCCCCACTGCCCTGAGGGAACAGACGAAAACCCGGATCCAGCCCACAGAAAAAGTTAGTTTTTATTTATTTATTTATTCTGCTGCAGAGGCAAAAAACATTTGGGGCTATCCTAATTTTCTTTGGGGCTTGGGCCCTGGATATTTAGGCCTAGTGTCGCCCCTGATTGTATGTATATTTTTACCCCCTTTGGGTATGTGCACACTGAGCAATTCTCGAGGAATTGAAGCAGAAAGCTTTGAGGCAGAATTCAAGCAGAATTTAAGCCCCCCCATTGACTTCTATAGGATTCCTCTAGCAGATCTACAGCAGAAAATTCTGCTTGGAAATTCTGCAGTGTGAACAACAGAGCAGAAAACCCATTAAACACAATGGGACTTTGCTCTGTACATATTTTACGAGAGGAATTTCAAGCTGAATTTCAAGCTGAATTCCTCGCCTTTTCCTCAGTGTGCACATAGCCTTTGCTAAGAAATATCTAAAAAGATCTGGTTAAACCAATTAACTTAAGAAGTCACAATGTTCTGAAAAGCCCCTGAACCCCACAAAACAAGCAACATAAAGACCAAGGAGCGCTCCAAATAGGTCGTGGATGGCTTTCACTGCCAGGGATTGAAAAACTGGTCAAGATTGAAGTAAATGATAGATGGCAGTAAGTGAAGGGCAATTCTTGAGGAAAACCTCAGGATGAGATTCGAGACAGGATTGTTGTTCACACTCCAGCAGAGCAATAATGACCTTAAAGTGTACCTATCATTAAAAAAAACATTGAATATGTAGTACAGACAAATGAAAAGTTATTGCTGGTCGAGTTCGGAGGGTTCAGATCCCAACTGATCACACTTAGCATGTTTATTCCTGGTCTCATAGAAACAAAGTGGGGAGAGATGGGCATGGCCGCACCTTGTGACTGGTAAGGGTGTATCTCCCGCTGCTCATTTGTTGGGGTCTGAGCATTTAGATATTAACTCCTAAAAACTTTTGACATCTCCCTAGGACAGGTACACAAATTACTACAGCTACACTGAACTTCTGTAAGGAATGAGTTGTATAGAATGGTTTAAACTGTACCTCTTCCTGTTGGATTTACTAGTGACTATATATCTTAGACTTAAGTGGTCCAGACCTGCTGCCTCTGGCATCCTATTGTTCTGGGGGATAAGCCACTAAAACTGGTTGCAGCTTACCCCTATCCTCCTCATAGCCACAATGTGTATGTGTATGGAGAGGTAAGGAGAGATAACTGTCGGCCAATAGTTCCTGAAAGTGTAAGACTACTTCTACTTTGGAAGTAAAAAAACTGAATGAGGTCGTAATGTGTACAGCGAAAGCATCAGTATGCGTCAGACACCTGTTCTGAAAGTCCCTTGAGTCTGCAACACCAGTTAGTAAGCAAAATGAATAACAAGGAGTTCTCGAAACAGGTAAAAATAGAACTTTGAACATCCCATTGAGCAGTATTAAATCTGTTATGACCAAATGTGAAGAATGTTCAACTAGTACGTTAGCAAGAGTAGGTCACTAAACTCACAGACGAACCAAGGAGGGTATTCAGAGACACTGTGACATACACATCCATATATTGTGGTAAGAAGGTAAAGTAATATCCTGCCAACTGGCTGATACTAGAGGTGTCCACAAATGGTACCTCAAACCTAGAGGACACTCCTGTAAGCAAAATAGAATCCTAGGAACACTGGCTTATACTGTCCAAAATGAAAAAAAAAAAAAAAAAATATATATATATATATATATATATATATATATATATTTGATTGCCGCATAGGGGATCTATTAGGGAAGCATCAGATGCAGCATTTTTTTTCCTTCTCAAATAAAAGCTGCTACAGTTTTTGATGCAATGTACTTTTGATATATGCAATTTACTTTTGATATATCAAAAAGTTTTATCACTCACGGACTGAGTGTTCACACAGCAACCAGGAGAACAAGTGGAGAGAAGACTCCTTGCTCTGTGTCTGGGACCTAGACAGCCTCATAGACTTGCACTGGTAGTCTGTGTAGGGCCGTCTAGAGTCGAGAGTGAAAGCACTGTACGTGTACTTCTCCTGACTCGTTCTTTGGAAGGGTCGCTGTTTGAACTCTCGCTGTCTCACTGACGTATCAAACATTTATTTATTTTAATTAATGACAGTGCCCATGTTAAGTTTTGAATCCACCTCTGACTTTGACTCCAAAACCTGCAATGACAGTGGATATAAAAGAAAAAAATAAATAAACCTAGAATACTAGACTAAGGTTACGTTCACATTTAGTTCTACATTCTGGTTATGATATACATCCTCAACTCAGCAGAATGCTATGCCAGCCAATACGACAATGTACTATTGATACCCTGATTTCAATGGACCAAACATATTCAATTTTAGACTTTGATACCCCCTCCTTTGATACCCCCACCACACCTGAGTACTGACACCTACTAGCATCGGGACAGAACGTTGAACATGAACGTTGTTCCACAAACAGCATTTTGTGGTGATTCATCATTCAGGTTTTAATGTTAAAGGGAACCAATCACCCCAATTGGGCTGATATGGTTCCGTGAAGCACTGTATACAGCTCCCGAGCAGCCAGTGGCACGTATCGGTGCGACTGCATCGTCAGCTTTGTACGAGAGAAAGAGCAGCTTTATACAGTGCTCCAGAGAACCATATCAGCCCAACTGGGCTGATTGGTTCCCTTTAAAGCCAGTAGTAGATACTAATGGAATGGGGAAAATAAAGCAAGGACTTGTACTTCTTGCCTCACCCTGTCCTGGGTTAGGCTAAATGAAGAACTGCCATAAAACACTTTGCATGAACCCTGACTAATCTCATTGTTTATGTGTAGAGATGAGTGAACCGGGTTTGGGTTCGAGTCCATCCGAACCCGATCGTTCGGCATTTGATTAGTGGCGGCTGCTGAACTTGGATAAAGCTCTAAGGTTGTCTGGAAAACCTGGATATAGTCATTGGCTGTATTCATGTTTTCCACATAGCCTTAGGGCTTTATCCAACTTCAGCAGCCACCGCTAATCAAATGCCGAAAGTTCGGGTTTGGATGGACTCGAGCGTGCTCCAGGTTCGCTCATCTCTATTTATGTGTCACTAATCATTTGACGGCTCTGTCCTCTTCAAGAGACAGATTTCATTAACTCTTTGTGCTGCCTGTAACCTTCTAATGTGGCCTCAATTTACATCAATAAATAGTCCCAATAAGTGAGACACAGGCGTTGCTCAGACTGGTATCATTCATTTCTCCATTAAGAATCCCATGACTTCACTGACATCCGGCAGATGCATGACATGCAGCGTAATGACCTATGAAGTAATAACATGCTTCCTTCCTTCTATTGCCTGTATAAAACCTCTGGCTTGTTTTTCCCTTCCCTATAAAGAGCAGCACTAGGATCCAGGGGACATCAGGCAGTAAGTGAGCTGTCTGCTGAGCTCCACCCACATCCCCATCACATTGAAGCTTTCACCCTTTGCTGCACTCCAGAATCATCTATTTATTTCCCCTTTCTTGGATGTGGCGGTCCTGCTATGTGTATGTGCTCCCTGGTGAATGCTGATCGCCTGTGCTGACGTCTCAGAGCTGGAGCCTGCTGCACAGGGATGGCAGGATCCTCTTATTGTGCTGCTGGGAAGGAATGCACACAGTCTGCTGCTGCTGCTGCAGTCATACAAGAAAGCTTGTCCCTGCTGCACACTGGAAATCTAATTCTTACTTCCTCCCTATACTTTGAGCTGTAGACTATTATTGCTGCACTGCTTGCAGATACCACACATCAACCATGCTACATAGACCTTCCTGATCTCAATGCAGAGCTTAAGTTTTGTTGCTGATTCTATTTTGCTGACAAAACAAAACAAAATAATACACTGCAATCTAATAATATTAATGCCCCCCTTGTCATCACATCAGCAGCAGCAGCAACAGGGAAGCCTTAATTCCCATGCAACACCAGCCTCTCCTCTGCCTTGTGTGGTGAGTATACAATATGCTTCTACTTCTTGGGGTTGGTGTATCTCAAGAATTCTGTTTGATCTTGTTTGTTGCTAGAAAATCATTAAGATTAGACACCGGCTAGTGGATGCTGTTTTTTTTTTTTAATTACTATATGGTCGTTTTTGATGTCTGAATAGTGTTTGTGTTTTATGGTGAAGCAATCATTTGCCATGGCTGACAAAAGTTCATATTGCTCAATATCATAAATAAATGATAAAAAGGAAACCGAGTATACGGAAGGTTTACAGTACATGAGTATGACCACACAGCAGATTTTTTGCAGATATCTGTGTGAATGCAACCAAAATACTACTATTCACGTGAATGGAAGTGATATTTTTTTTTTGTTTAATAAATTTTTACAGCCATCAAGTTTGACTGCCAGGAATTTTTCTGGGTTATGAAAAACTTCTCTGTGGCCATAAAATGTAAATGACAACAAACTTTGGTGTACTGTATACTCCAGATTTGTGTATGTTTGTGCCTGCTGCCTTATGGACAACTACCAGATCTATCTCCAAAACTTCCCAGTTACAGGTCCTCTGTAAGGAGTGACCCTGGGATCTGTGAATATATATATATATATATATATATATATATATATATAAGCTTCCAGCCTAAAGGACTAAAGGGCAGGACTTTTATGTGCAAGCAATACTGCCTACTGATCAGTCTATCAGTGAAATCAATTAGATTTTATGTAGAGTGACCTGCCATTGCATAACTCAGGAATTATGTCTAATAAATACAGTAAGGTGAATAGTAACCAACACCTTAGGCTATAAAATAGTAATTACAAAAGACATACAAAAGAAATAGGTAGTTTCTAGCACTTTGAATATTAATCTTTATTATATTTACATTAAAATAGGTTACAGCTTGTGGGTACACCATGTTTACGATTCAAACAAATAAGAGCAAATGTACTAATCTTAGCGTGAAATGTATCTAAACTTTTAGGTTATGTTCACACACAGTAAAGTAATACCAAATTACGGCTGTAATTTTGAAGTAAAAATGAGGCTGTATTTTCAATGCATACGCTCCATGTACGTCAATGGGAAATTGTCCGCAGTGTACACACAGTATAGAATAAGGGCTGTAACTATGACCATACAAATATTGAACATGCTCAATCTTTACAAATCTTTTTTTACCTCTTTTTACTCAAAATTACGGCTGTATTATGTTATTATTTTGCTGCACATGAACATAGCCTCATGCAACTTGTGATATGTCACAGTGATACATCTGAAGTTCTGATTGGTTGGAGTCCAGGGGGATGAGATCCTCACTGATCATTATAAGGAAAAGACAGATACATATTTTTTTCTCTTCATTTCTTCTCTTCTTTCCTAAGAAAGCGAAGTTTACAGAGTATGGGTGGGTTTACACTACAGAATCCACATGGATAAGTTCCAGCGGATTTCATCGCTCGTACCCTGCCCATCCCAAAGACTCAGTTCTATGGGCAGGCAAATTCCGCCATCCACCGAAAGAATTGACATGTCGGACAGCAGAATCCGTCCATGCATAGAATGGTGGCTATGGCACGGGCGGATAGGCGCACTGCTATGAGTGAGTATGAGCGACAGAATCCGCTGGAAATTATCTGCGTGGATTCGGTATTGTCAACCCACCCTAGTGTAACAATTGGTGGGGGACTCTGCACCTTCACTATTCACAACTTATGACATGTTACTATAATATGTCAGAACTTGTATGAAAGTTAAGGCTCACTTTAAACTTAAAATAGTCTGATGCCAGTTTCAGACAAACGTAATGTGGATGCATCTATGATGCTTTTAGCTTACTAGACCTGTAGTTGCAATAATGCTTCTTATTTATGCTCATCTGAAACTGGCCTAGGGATGTGCCAAAGTTTACAGGGGCTCACATTGGCATGTAAACTTTATTAACTTTTTATACCATCTGGAGAACTTGTGTTAAACTGCAGCCGTCTAGTTGTTGCAAATTCCAATCAGACCAGGACAACTAAAGCTATACACACAGAATACACTCCGGTCTGGGATTCCATTCGGCCACACTCAAAACTGACATGTCAATTTTGTGCGGCTGCTATTCATTGAATAGCAGCCGCAAGAAATTGACAGTGCAGACAATGTATAGTACGTCCCCAGCCGTACTTTACATTGTCTGCAATGGTAAATTGGAACGTGGACACCCCTGAATGTGCCCGCATTCCAATTCAAAAGAAATTGAGTTCATCTGGATGGTACTGTTACTTTATTTATATATTAATAAAAGTAGGTGCATGTTTACCCATTGTACAAAGTACAAAGATGCTTAGGATGGTTCACACACGCCCAGGAAAATGCACGGTTTGTAGCCAGATGTTAACTGGAAGTGAGTAGGAAAATACAAAACTGCATACCTACAATGTTGTTCCTTCATTTGCCATGATTTTCTGCCATTTTTTTATTTTAGTTTAATTAGTATAAGTTAGTATAAGCATTTAATTCCCTGTGTTTTGTGATTCTTTCATTATGTGATTTCAGGATTTTTGTTCCAAATGTAAAAATAAATAAAAAGAAGTTTTTTTGTTTTTTTAAACCACTTAAGGACACTTGACATACTGGTACATCATAGGAGCCTGTCACTTAAGAACCTATGACGTACGCCAGGTCCTCGCTATAAGTAACTGGGTCCTCACTGTTAAAGACGGGCTGCCGCGATCGCATCTAAAACAGTGACTCCTGTCATTGTCCGTTTGGAACCCCTAAAGCATGACTGTTTTTACTGACTGCCGGAAGTCTCTTACCTTCCTCCCAGAAGTCTGCCACAGCAAGCGAACTCACCAAAAGTTTCAGGCAGTCCTCGAGCTGCACCTACCTTCTCCAGGCAGTGGGATTTAAGTGCTGATTATTTGGGTTTCAGCAAGTTCGCTCATCTCTAGGGCTCATCCATTATGGGAATTGTAGTCTTGCAACAGGTTGTGCACCACTGGTATTAAAGGGGTTATCCAGCGAAAATCTTTTTCTTTCCAGTCAACTGATATCAGAAAGTTATAAAGATTTGTAATTTACTTCTATCAAAAAATCTCAAGTCTTCCCATACTTATTAGCTGCTGTATGTCATGCAGGAAATGTTGTTTTATTTTCAGTCTGACACAGTGATCTCTGCTGACATCTCTGGCCGAGACAGGAACTCTGTCTCTCTTTTCTATGAATCCCTATAGTAAACCTCTCCTGCTCTGGACAGTTCCTGTATTGGTCAGAGATGTCAGCAGAGAGCACTGTGTCAGACTGAAAATAAAACAACATTTCCTGCAGGACATACAGCAGCTAATAACTATGGGAAGACTTGAGATTTTTTTAATAGACGTTAACTACAAATCTATATAACTTTCTGACACCAGTTGATTTGAAAGAAAGATTTTCACTGGACAACCCCTTTAAGTGTTGCAGCATTGTGTCATTTATAAGATTGGACAAGGCTTGAATACTTTCCCTTACAGAATGGGGGACATGCAGATATACTGTACAGACCCATGTACATAGGGAAAAGGGCAAAGTGCTCACACGTGTGGCTTCATTGGTCAACTTATAAGCAGGGCCAAGAGTGTGGAATGGACAGTGTTTCTGATATAGCTATCCTCTTCTATCAGCCACACATCTGTGTATCAGGAGCTGGGTGGCTGACAATGATAAAAGTACAGGGCTCCACAAATGATCCTGTGATTGCCAAAGCGCCTCTGCCTATATGATGGTGAAGCCCTATAATAGGCCTATATATGGAGCACCTATCCAACAGACTGGTGCTCGTATCGTGCATACTGTAGGTCTGCCAATACAGCTACTACAGTATAGGAAGGACAAAAAAAAGGCCTCCACCTTCCAGTTACTCCCACTATTCGAACAAGAGTGTAAAGGTTTTTTTTATTGTAAAGTATCTACAACAAAACAAATTTAAATATGTAACAGAAGTTATTTATACCTTTTTACTTACATATTATATATTAAAAGGTTGTAACTCCTTTCATCTTGGGCATGGTACTCGATTTGCCTGCATTGCTAACTAAAAGAATACCAATCTCTGAGTTTTGTTGAATGTTAATGGATATTCAGGGTAAGGAGATAAATGGTTTTCTATATCTCTAGTTACCTGCAGGACCAACAAAATATCACATAACAGGAGGTACCGACCATTATAAAATGTTATTGTCCCTTTTAGAGTGCTTGTAATTTCAATAGTAAGTTAGCATGTTGTAGTTTATCTTGTACATCTGACCAATGAATCTATGTAACTTGTCATTCTGTTCCCAAGTAGAAAAAATAAGACATTCTTTTAACATTCTTGAATGCTAAAACAAGTTTTACTGTTCTGTTAGCTACTTTTTTTTTTTTTTTTTCATTCTGGGCTGAAGCATGTATAGTAAATTAGTCATCTCTGCCCTTGGCTTTTGTGTTACAAGTTGTGCAGATATTTAGCTTATGGCTATGCCTTACTGAACGGACATGGGCTGTATGATAGCAGAACAATAGACTCAAGTGAGTGTTTATGTTTTGTTTTTTTTTCCACTTTTTTTGTAGCTCACTATTTTATAAACACTTCTATATTGAATAGCTGTTAGAAATGAACTTGCTGCATTGCTTCATACAACAGTGCCATAAAGAAATTGGGCTGCTTTGGAAGGCAGTAAGAATAGAAAAGTATTTTTTTTTCTGTAACCTTTTTCTTCTTTCTTGATGCTAAGCTATTTATTTTGGAAAGTTTACAGTTTCTATATAACCCCTTCAAGACAGAGCCCTTTGATGCACAGATGTCCGGCTCAAATTAATGCAATGTTCCTCCCCGCCTTCTAGAGCCATAGCGCTTTTATTTTTCCACTTACGCCATGATCTCTAGTTTTTATTAATATCATATTGATGTAAAAGAAAAATTTTGATTGCTTTTTATAAAAAAATTTCTGATATATAATTTAAAAAAAATCTGCAATCCTGGTGTTTTTTTTTTAATTTTATTTTTTTTCATTTTACGCCATTCACCGTACGGGAACAATAATGTAATATATTAATAGATCTGACAATTCTGCACGCTACAATATATAATATGTTTATTTACTTTAAATATTTTTATAATGGGCAAGAAAGTAAATTAAACTTTAATGGGGGGGTTATAAGTTTTTTTTTAAAATACTTTTAAAAACTTTATTACACTTTTTCACTTCAAAACATGCAATCAATAGATTGCATATACTGATCTATGCTATGCTATAGCATATATATATATATATATACATGCATGCAAGTGCTCAAACCATGTAACAGGGCTTAAATGGTTAATACAACCAATAGGAAGTAATAAGAACAGGGGGGTTGACCAGTACGCCTATCACACGTCCCCAGCCACAAACCTGTGAACCAGCAATGGATCCATTGCATCAGTGCTCTATCATTTTGGTCTGCTATAGAATGTAGAATACCGAGCTGGGATCAGCGTCATTCTGAAGCTGAGGCCCGGCCAGGTAAGGAGAAGGGATCCCCCCTCCACGATTGTCCCACTAGACCACCATGGAGAGGCTATGGCGGGCATTTAAATGCAGCTGTTATGTTTGAAAGCTGCATTTGAATGTCCTTATTAGCAGGCACTAATAGCCGCAATCCCGGGCTGCAGAAAGCAGCCAGGATTGCGGCGGTTCAGAAGGGGGTTGTAGCGCGCCACCTCTCTGAACTCTCTTAACAGCACCATGATGTTTGAGATACGTCATGGGTCATTAAGGGGTTGAAGGGTTAAAGGAAATATGTCACTTTTTATTTTACTGATTAGAATCAAATACTTAAAAATATTATTTTTTAATCTGTTTTTATTTTCTGAGTATAACTTTTTGTACATTATTATGGGGGGGGGCTGCCAACTTGCCTCAGCTATTTATATTCACTTTTAGTGACATGTTTGTCGGCAAGCCTCATGGACAGAGATGACAATTGATAACGTCTGTCCCCTTGGAATGAATGTGAAACATTACTAAGCATACTCTGTGACCTTTGAAGAGGTCATTCCACAGGGAGCTGCTATTGTCTCCTGTATCTACTGGTGTCACCTGTGGCTGCAATGCTGTATCACTTTACTGCAGCCTCCTTTTTATTACCACAGACGTAACAGGAAGTCTCAGCTTAAGATCATAATACATGGCACAATTTCCCAGGGGAAGCAAGTGCCAATCTGTCAGTTCAAAGCTTGCCTCCCTCTCATTTCCTGCTAACTACCTTTGCTATTTCACACAAAGACAGTGAGCAGGGAGGAGTTTGAGGATCGATTATTTTTTTTTTTTTTAGATCTATTGACCCATTAAAGTCAGTGGCAGAGTGACGAACAGCAGATCTTCGCTGCAACATGTTGAAATATCACGATCGTGACCTTTCACATGTCCTATTACACTAAACTATTAATAGCCTGAACGATTGGTTATCGGCCAAGTAAGGCTGATAATCATTTAGTAGTTTTAGACTCAGTGGTGAGAATGAAAACTGCAAGATTTGAGGATTATTTTATAATTTAGATAGAAAAATTACATTTTCTGATGACACATTCCCTTTAAGAAAGTGCACTGTCTAATGTGTATCTAGGGATATAAAAAAAACCAATAGAGTTGTCATACTGACATTTTGTCATTCCAACCTACCTACCCATTATTTTAAATAAGACTACCAAACAGATAATGTGTATCCCTTAAATACTCTTTACACAGGCCAGTTATTGTTAAAGGGGTATTCCACTCAAACATAACTTGATATGTTGCTGCCCATGGTGAGACTAACAATTCATCCTATACTTGTTATTATCTATTCAGTTTCCTTCTCTTAGTTCTCAGCTGCTGCTTTCTGCTGAAAAGACAAAAAATTGTGTGGGAGCCTTTCTGCCTGTCTTTCTGTCTGCCCCCCTCCTTCTGAGAGAGCTGATATAAACAAGTCCCTGGCAGGCTTTAACTGCAACATTGTAGCTTCTTTGTAATGCTGGGAGGCTTAATCTGGAGTCAAGTTGCTAATAAACTCACTGTGATTATCCCTCCCAGCATTACAAAGAAGCTACAGTGTTGCTGATAAAGCCAATCAGGGACTTGTTTACATCATCTGTACCAGAAGGGTGGGGGAAGGGTGAGGAGAGACAGAGGAACAATCAATTGGCCGATAATTGGCCTGTGTAAAAGGGCCAGCAATCAGCTGACGAAAGAGCAAATGCCCACTTGGCGCCGGATTGAATCTTTTGTGCCGCCACTAAAATCAATATCGGTTGCACATCTGTCTTAACAGTGTTATGTGTGGCCAAAAACAATGCATTTAAATAGCCGACACAGGGATCATTCATGTGGCCCAGCTGTACCTTTAATTGCGCCACTGCCACACATTGGGATGCATAAAAAAAAGCTTTTAGAGCAACGGTAGAATGACTAAAGAAATTCTTCAAAAATATTGAGTAAAAAAAAATTCCTGATATCTGATCTTTAAAGTATATCCAGAGGTTGCCAGAGGTTTTCATCAGAGGGGGCCTAGGTACTGAGCATTCATTTTAGCCATCTGTGGGGGGTGTCATCGCCTGGTCTCCCACTGATTAAAAATTCTGGCATGTCGCTAAGATATGTCAGCTTTTCAAGTTAAGTTTTTTTTTTCCTAGTTTTTTTTAAAAGGGGTTGTCTAGCAAAAATCTTTTCTTTCAAATAAATTGGTTTCAGAAAGATATATAGATTTGTAATTTACTTCTATTTTAAAATCTCAAGTCATACCGTACTCAGCTGCTCTATATCCTGCAGGAAATTTTGTTTTCTTTTCAATCTGACAAAGTGCTCTCTGCTGCCACCTTTGTCCAAGACAGGAATTGTCCAGAACAGCAGCAAATTCCCAAAGAAAACCTCTCCTGCTCTGGACAGTTCCTGTCTCGGACATAGATGTCAGCAGAGAGCACCGTGTCAGACTGAAAAGAAAACATTTCCTGCAGGACATACAGCAGCTGATTAGTATGGGAAGACTTGAGATTTTTTAAATAGAAGTAAATTACAAATCTATAGAACTTTCTCAAACCAGTTGATTTGAAAGAAAGAGATTTAACTCAAAAACCCATTTAACTCTAGGTACCCGTTAATCCAACACCTGCCTACTTAGTTCCATTTTTCCCCACTAATGCACTGTCTATATATGGATGTTTCTTATGAATCTGGCATAGGATAAAGCCCTCTTACACCGCCTGATTATCTTTAATGTGCATTCTTAGAAATGCTTTGCCATCTACTCCCTCCTTTACGTTCCTTACAATCAGCCCATGTAAAAGGGCCAGCGATCATCAGATGAGTGAGAAAATGTCCGCTTGTCGGGTGATTTGATTTTTGTGCAGCCAGTAAAATCATTGTTATCAGCCATATGTTTATCTAAACAAATGATAACAGTTGATAATATTTTATTTAAAGTACCACCTGAATAATACAGCGATCACAATGATTTGTGCTGTGTTAAGGCACTGCAAGTACATTTGGCCCATGTAAAATGGCCCATAAACACAGTGGCAGGATGAACATGCAATATTTTCCAACACATAGTAGACAAGCGGTATATAATACTTGCGTCTTCTTTTTTATGTTATACAATGGGGAAGTTAGCAGGAAGCAGGGGACAGATAGAATGGAGTATGCCATTGATGCATGAAAACAAATAATTTCAAAGGTTAATAAACTCCTGTCAGTGTTACTGTATTATGCTGCCTTGTTCAAGCAAGAAAATCTCCCGAAACTCATTCTGCACTAACTATGTGATTTTTTTTTTAAAACAATTATATAGCATTTAAATGTTCTGTCCCTTGGATGCTTTGGTATGATCCCAGGGTAATCAATATATTGAGTGCCTTGCCTCTCCTTGGCTCATACATCACCTCGTTGTTGCTTATTTAATTTTCATTAGCAGACTTCTAATTGAAGTACAAGCTGGAATCCATTTTCCATCCTTTGTATAAATTACATTTATCTGTTATTTGATGTCTGAAAGGCCCGGTATAGAATTATTTTACTGATCTCAGATTCCATATCATTACAAAGATACAAAATAGAAAAAAAAGTTATTTGTTGTTGAGCACATTTTAGATGATTAGAATTTCTGTATATCTCAGTAGCGTTTGTCGGTTGTATGTAATGTAATTCAGATTGAAGAACAGTGGAGCCAAAGTCCTGATGAAATTTCTCTAGTTTATCAGGGTCAATTGTCTCTGAGGCATTTTGCATTTCTAATCAATATGCCAAAGGAGTGTTTCTAGTAACTCTTCGAAATCTCCTGAAAGTAGAAGGGTCTTTCCTATTCATGTGTAGGTTTCCGGTGTGTTTCCAGCAGGTCTGCACATCTCCACTTTGTTTTGTTCCTACAGTGGGCAAATGAGGAAGAGTCAGGTCTCTATGTTATCCATTGAAAGAGATGACATTTTAATTCCCTTGCATATTGGAAGAAAAAGATCTGAAAAGTTTCTTTTTAAATAATGGCCGTTATTTCCCATTAAATGTGTGTTTTTAATCCATTCCTGATTTTGTTTGCTGAATACTGACTAAAATACTGCGCAAAAATACTGTGTGGGAACATAACCTTAGGCTATTTTCGGACATAGTACTTCACTAAGTATTTTGGTCAGTATCTTTTCTAACCAAAACCAGGAGCTGGTTGAAAACACAGACTAGGCTCCCACAATGTATTTTTTGGCAGTTTGAGGCCTAAGGTCTAAGGTCAACCTGAGAAGACAGGGATACTAGGATAGCAATTCTGGATCAAAACGCTAGGTCAAGAAACACTTTGAGTACAAGGCAGGGAACACATGTATGGGGAAGATACTTATGGGGCCTTAAGTCCCAGCCCCACGACATATCAGACAGCTGACTGGCGGTGCTTGCTGCCTGCCGGTAATAACAATAGAAAACACCTATTGCCTATTGACAAGGGGTGGTGAAGCAGTCGTAAGGGATTCCATCGGTGCGCTCCCTGCACCTAGCCAGACCATTGGAAATCTGGGAATTGATTAATTTAAGACCAATGAACAGATACGTCTGTCTTTATAAAATCCCCTGTTATTCTTTTGGGGGTGGGGTGTCTTAGTAAGCTTTTTTTTTTACTTTTACTTTTTTTTACTTTACTTTTTTTCTAAGGAGACTTTAAGGGTGCGTTCACACGTACAGGATCGGCAGCAGATCTGCAGCGGACACCATCAAGTCCGCTGCAAGACGGTATGTGTGAAGCTACCCTAAAGCGGCACTATCAACAGGTTCAGCCCAATGAACCTACTGATATGCCGCAGAAGTTCTTTACCTTTACAAAGCTGCTAATGATTCCTCTCTTCTCCCCTGCAGTTTGTAGATGGCCCCTAATCACCCCTATGCTAATCAGGGGCTTAGGAGCATTTGGGACATCGAGCACCAGCTCAGCCTGCCCATTATGCCCCTTCCGTGCTGCCCCTCCCATGCCATGAATATGCATAGTGGGAAACCTTTAAACACCTGGTGATTGTGTTGCTATGTAATGCACTTTACAGTATAACTGACATATATTTACTCTATAGGTTAGTCTGAATACAGTGATATGCATTTTACATAGCTTTTCTAATGTTTTACCATATTTGTTTAAATGAGACAAAATTGATCTTGGATGATTGGATTTCTTACACTGATTTCTGCTATGCTATAGCACAGCATAGCATTGATCAGTGTAATCTGCGATCATTGCATTGAGCCTGCCAGACTGCCAATCTGACTGCCAGGAGGAGGGTAAAAGATCTCCGACAGTCAGATAGAACGATCGGAACCCCCGCAGTCACACTGGCAGGGGTCCTGATCGGCATAAAGCAGCCAGTCCCCGCATGCTTTGAAGTGAGCACTTCAAAGCACTGCCAGACTCCATGACGTATGGGTACGGCATGGGTCCTTAAGTGACAGGATTCTATGATGTACCCGTACGGCATGAGTCCTTAAGGGGTTAAAATTATCAATAGTATTTCTTACACTCACATAATTTTATAATTAAAACCACGAACAAGGAACTGCTTATGTATTTTAAACATGTGGTTTTGGTTATTCTAGCTTCTTCCAAATGATGTCAGAGGGAAAAAAGGCCACACACCCAGAGCTATGTAAAAGTGTGTATACATAAACACTGCCATCGGCCAATGGGCAATTATATGCCAATGATGATCAAAGTTCGCTGCAGAGCTTGAACTTTAAAAATCATTGAAATGTTATTTAATAATATTTATGGCTGTTATTATAAAATGCCTTAGCATGGTGGTTTGGAATAAAAAAAACTGTCCTGGCTTTTACTGAGGAGTCTTTCCCCAGCAAATATGTTAAGTATGTTTAGTACTTTAACAGGAATTTAGGTTACAGTGGTTAGGTGAAAAAAAAACCAACAACTATACTTATGACTCCTTGTCCACCGCACAACATACGGTAAAGGGTGGGTATAGCGTTTTTTGTTGTTGTCGTTTCTCTCTTAGGGCTCGGCCACACTAGCCTTTTTACATGAAACTGATGGATCCATTCATTTTTTGTAAACGGATAGCCAAAAATGTTAGTGTATCTATTTATTTTAGTAAAATTAGAAGAAGCTTGCCATCCATTTGCTTCCGTTGTCATCCGTTTGTAATTCTGTTTGTGTCCGTTTTTCACAGTTTTTTTCAGCTCCTCCCCTTCCTTCCCAGAAGAACTTCCTGTCTTCTCCCCTCTTCTGCGAATGCTCCAACTAGAAAACTGAATGGGACGGAAACTTGAACAACGGACACAAACTGTTTAACCGTTTCGATCCGTCACCATTGACTATCATTATAAAAAAAAAAAACGATTGCATCAATCCGTTTAAGTTCCGTTTTTGAAAATGGAAAAAAAAAATACTGCAAACACAATTTTTTCGTCCATTCATAAAAACGGAACTTGAACGGATTGCATGCTAACGGAGCATTATTTGGTCAAACGGAGCACAATAAAATGTCATTGAAACCTATGGGGATTATAACGTATCCGACAATATCCGTTTTGCTTTATCTAAAACGGAAAAGGATGACGGAATGGTGCCGAAAGGACGAACGCTAATTTGAACGTAGCCTTAATCTCTGCCCCTTAAAAATTATAGGTCTACAATTGCACTTATATAACCTAGATTTTATTTTACTGATTAGAGACAGATATTATAAGTTTATAACTTTTCTCTAATCTGTTTTCTGACTGTCTTTGTTTTTATTTCATTTTTTTATACATTGTTATGGGGGCTGCCATTTTCCCTAAGCAGCTTTCAACAGCATTTAGTGTTATGCTTTACAACAATCCTCATGGACATTGACAAACATTAAAAAAGGTTTATTCCACAGGGAGCCGCTATTGTCTTCTACTGGTGCTATCTATATACTGGTGTCATCTGTCTCTGAAAGGCTAAGTTCACACAAAGTATCTTTTCTATTAATCACGGCCGTTGTTGCCCATTTGCAACAACGGCTGTGATTAATAGAAAAGATACATTGCACTGCAGTCAATAGGATCCGGGCTGGAGTGTATACACATAGGGGGAGATTTATCAAACATGATGTAAAGTGAAACTGGCTCAGTTGCCCCTAGCAACCGATCAGCTGGGTTAACCTGGCCTAATTCTGTACATATCACTTTACAGACACCTACTCTTATCACAAGAGACGGAACAGGAAGTCACGGTTAGGGTCCTGTTACATGGAGCGATTTTTAACAATTAACGACTAACCATAAACAATCGCAAACGCAATTGTTTATCGTTAACCTGAAATCGTTCACCATATTACACCAAACGATAATCATTCATTATGATCGTTATTGCGATCATTACTATGATCATTTATTCCTTCTGATCCCAGCAAAACAATTAACAATGTGCAATTGCAGTGAACGATTAGAGAAGAAATGTGGAACTTTAGGGCACAAATGTGGAATTTCAGCAAACGATTAGCGAACGATTAATGATAATTTTAGGTTCAGATCTAAATCAATGATCAACGACATACGAATGATTTTTCGATCGCTGTCTGCAATTACACAGAACAATTATCGTTTAAATTCGAACAATATAACGATTGTTCGCACGATAATCGTCTTGTGTAATAGGGCCTTTAGTTTTAGACCTAGTGGTGAAAGTTAAAACTGCAGTATTTTAGATTTTTTTTTTTTATAATATAGATAATAAAATGGAAAATTACAATATAGTGCTTTTCAAGCACTAGAATTAGAAAAAAAAAATCACCATTCTTAAAAAAGTTTATCAAACAAACTAAATTTAATTAAAAAGTTAACTATAGGTCATATTCTGATGGCACTTTCCCTTTAAACGTTAATGTTAGCCTTAAATAATTTAGTTAAAGCGTAACTGTCATTTCAGGGTAATTTTTCTGAAAACATTAAATATCAACAGTACAAGCGATTTTAAGAAACTCTGTAAGGGTGCGTTCACACCTACAGGATCTGCAGCAGATCTGCAGCAGATTTGATGCTGTGTTCAGTTATTTAAATGAAATCTGCTGCAGAAAATCAGCTGCAGATCCTGTAGGTGTGAACGCACCATAATAGATTTTATGTACTAAAAATGTTTCCTTCTGTACTGAAAAAGCAATCTCCCAGCCTTCCCCCTCACATCAAATGAAGCAGGATTTCTGTCTCCATTATGTGTCTATGGAGAGGGGAGGAGCTGTTAGGAGTGACTGAGCACAGAGGATTCCTGCAAAGCACAACACCCTGCAATCTTCTCTCAGTAAGTTCATAGATAAGCACTGACCTTTCTGACCAGGCTCGGACTGGGCCACCGGGGGGCCGGGGAAACCCCCGGTGGGCCCCGAGCTGGAGTGGGCCCCGCCCCCCTGTCAGGGGACACAGGGCTGAAGACTGCAACCATGTGGTCTCCAGCCAGCAAGCCCAGCCGGGGCCCCGTGCTCCCGGGGGGCCCACTCAGGTGCCGCACCTATCTTTTTAACTGGAATCGATCGCAACAATCGCTTCCAGTTAAATGTAGTGTGCTGATTGACAGCGCGAGAAGCCATAGGCTTCCCGCCCTGTCAATCACTCTTGTGACCGCAAGCATCTCCGCTCCCGCCCCCGACAGATCCGCAGCATCCTGGGGAAGTCCCAGGCAGCACGTCGCTTCTGAGTTCAGTGTGCGCTGCGGCGGCTGGGACTTCCGTCTGGGAGCGTGTACCGGAAGTCTCAGCCACCGCGGCGCACACAGAGCTCAGAGGCGACGTGCTGCTCGGGACTTCAACAGGATGCGGCTGATCTGTCGTGAAGAGAGAAGACACCCGCAACCGACGGGGGAGCGTGTTGTAAGGTGAGTTGTTTTTGTTTATTTTTAGGGGGACAACAGGAGGGGGCTATATGGGGGATGGACAACAGGAGGGGGCTATATTGGGGTGAACAACAGAAGGGGGGCTATATGGGGGATGGACAACAGGAGGGGGCTATATAGGGGATGGACAACAGGAGGGGGCTATATTGGGGTGAACAACAGAAGGGGGGCTATATGGGGGATGGGCAACATAAGGGGCTATATAGGGGATGGACAACAGAAGGGGGGCTATATGGGGGATGGACAACAGAAGGTGGGCTATATGGGGGATGGACAACAGGAGGGGGCTATATAGGGGGATGGACAACAGAAGGGGGGCTATATGGGGGATGGACAACAGAAGGGGGGCTATATGGGGGATGGACAACAGGAGGGGGCTATATGGGGTATGGACAACAGGAGGGGGCTATATTGGGGTGAACAACAGAAGGGGGGCTATATTGGGGTGAACAACAGAAGGGGGCTATATGGGGGATGGACAACAGGAGGGGGCTATATAGGGGTTGGACAACAGGAGGGGGCTATATGGGGGATGGACAACAGGAGGGGGCTATATGGGGGATGGACAACAGAAGGGGGCTATATAGGGGGTGGACAACAGAAGGGGGCTATATAGGGGGTGGACAACAGAAGGGGGCTATATGGGGGATTAACAACAGAAGGGGGGCTATATAGAGGGATTAACAACAGAAGGGGGCTATTTAGGGGGGTAAACAACAGAAGGGGGCTATATAGGGTGAACAACAGAAGGGGGCTCTATAGGGGGGTGAACAACAGAAGGGGGCTAAATAGGGGGGTGAACAACAGAAGGGGGCTATAAAGGGGGATGGACAACAGAAGGGGGCTATATAGGGGGATGGACAACAGAAGGGGCTATATAGGGGGGTAAACAACAGAAGGGGGCTATATAGGGGGGTGAATAACAGAAGGGGGCTATATAGGGGGATGGAAACAGAAGGGGGCTAAATAGGGGTGTGAATAACAGAAGGGGGCTATATAGGGGGGTGAACAACAGAAGGGGGCTATATAGGGGGGTGAACAACAAAAGGGGTCTGTTTAGGGGGATGGACAACATAAGGGGGCCATATAGGAGGATGGACAACATAAGGGGCTATATAGGGGGATTGACAACAGAAGGGGGCTATATAGGGGGATGGACAACATAAGGGGGCTGTATAGGGGGATGGACAACAAAAGGGGGCTATCTACAGTATATGTATATAAAAGGGCATGCACAGAGGGGGTCATATACTATTGGGCAGTGATAGGGAACCTTGGCTCTCCAGCTAATGCAAAACTACAGTTTTAGCTTTGGCTGTCCAGGCATGATGGGAGTTGTAGTTTTGCAACAGCTGGAGAGCCAAGGTTCCCTACCCCTTGTATAGGGGATGCACAGAGGTTGTCATCTACTATAGGGGGACTGCGCATAGGGGGATTTCTACTATAGTAGATGCACATGGGGCCATCTATATGGAAGACTGAACAAGGGACCAGTAAAGGGGCCAATACAGATGTGCAGTGTGTAGAGAGATGAGGATGGTGCCAGAGTGTGAAGCCTAATATGTCTGTCTGGCAGATTCTGTGGATTCGTGGCTCGGAGAAGTTCTAATAGCCCAGGGCAGATGGAGAAGAAAATGAAAAGCGAAGAACTCCGATCAGAGAAGACGTCTCCTGTGAGTCACCTGATGTAACTGCAGTGTAATGTATATAGTGTATAGAGCCTGTGTAGAGCTGGGTCTGCCTCTATATGACTGGATGAGGTGATAGTGGTCTGTGTACAGAGGATTTTATTCAGTAGCAGTGGTGACGGTGTAAGTCAGTATGTGGTGGTACTAGTCAGTAGTAGCGGCGGTAATATTTCCCCCTTGTATACTGGTAATATTGGTCATAGTATACCGGATTTGGTCAGCACCAGTATAGCGGTAATATGTATGGTGATACTATTTCCCTCCTATATACTGGTATTATTGGTAATATCAGTCTTGGTATACAGGATCTGGTCAGTAACAGTATGGCGGTAATATGTGTGGGGATATTTGCTCTTTATATACTGGTGTTATTGGTAGCTGTATGACTTTTGTATCTGTATAAAGTGTTATGCAAAGAAACCTGTCTTATAGCCAATTGCACAGGGCAATTATAGGTAACAAAAGCTCCTAGGAAGCCCCATGTAAAAGTGTCAGAGATCAGCTGACACGCAAATGCCCGCTAGTCGGCTGATTTGATCTTTTGTGCGGCTGTATAAATCATTGTTGTTGGCCGCACATCTCTGTGCATTCCTGCCCTGCTGATTAGCAATCGTTTGCAGCCCTACGCTGCCCCATATCACACCGTGTTAATGGACCCTTATTAATGTTACCATAGATAAGTATAGTGGCTGAAGGGTGGGCCCCAAGAATGATTTCCCCTGGTGGGCCCAAGCACTCCAGTCCGACACTGTTTCTGACACCTGAATTTAGCGTTTTAGGTGCCCAGAGAGTCTACAAACAGCTGACCTTCATGTCACCTCTTCCTGCTCCCTCATCTCCCTCAGCCCCTCCCCCCTTCATAGGCTTACAATGGAGAGAGCAGAACCCGTCTTCACTGGCTTCTCTGTAATGAAGACGTGTTTGCCTGATAATGCACAGATAAAAAGTCAGGGGGGGAGGCTGGGAAATTGCTTCTTGAGTACAGAAGGAGGCTTTTTTTGCTGATGAAACCTATTACAGAGTTTCTTAAAATCGCTTATACTACTGATTTCTGCAATAAAAAAAACATGACAGTTACGCTTTAAGACTTTTCCTTGAGACTTTTATGATGACAGGTACACTTTAATGTTTGAACATTTAATCTAGTAACAGGTTTACCAAGACGTTCTTTTTGATATATAGAGCCAAATGGACTGTTAATGCATGGCTTTTTACATATAGCCAACTGTATCAGACTGTGGAATTAAATCAGTCATTTGGTAAAGTACTTAGCACTACTCATAGTGATAGAAATGTTCACTTACTTAGAAATCCTTAAAGTGTAAAGATATATTTTGGCTGGGGTTAAGTTTGGCAGTACATCTTATTGCTGTTTTATTTATGAAAGTCTTGGCGTAGAATTTTAGACATTCATCTCAATATGTTAGTTTAAAAAACCTTTTCATATAAGTTTGTGACGTAAAGGGGTACTCAGGAGAGTAATGATTTTACTTTTATTTTATTTTTTAAATGTTGCTTTACTAAAGTTATATTACTTTGTTATAGTATAATTTCATTAAAATAAATGCCTTTTTGTTTTTTACATTTAGATATCATTTTACATTGAGTGCCTGTAGTACAGGCCCCTCTGCTGCCACCAATGTTTGTGTCACTCCCTGGCCCTTCACCCCTGCTGTAATCCACTATATCTCTCTGTAAGCGGCAGCCTCTACAGGACAAGTGGTTATTATTATCACTGCTCGCTTTGTAGAGCCACTGGCAGAACAAACAGTCATAGGAAACACCATTCACTATGCAGTGGAAAAAAAATAAATAATAAAATACATTTTTATATAGTTTTATTAAAAAATAATGCAACTGTATAAAAACAGTGTATTAAAAAAATCATTACTCCTTAAATAAGTTAGCAGTTATTAAAATGACTTCTTGAAGTGTGCTAAACATATTATATATATATGTTTTTCTTTACTTTTTGATTCATTGCCTATCCTATTTGATAAATGTGCTGCTATCACCCCATGACTCTACCAATCAGCTATTCATCAGAGCCACTGCATCTGCAATACACAGTGAATGAAACTGAAATCATATGGCTTCATATATGGCAGCTTAGCTTCTGCTGAATGGAGACTGAGCTGCAGTAACCCAGCAAGGTTAGTACTAGAGATGAGCGCGCATGCTCATGCAAGCTTGGTACTCGTTCGAGTATTAGGGTACTCGATGGTACTCGTTACTCGGAAGAGCATCTTGCGATACACGAGACAATGGCATCTTCCTCTTCCTGCATGTTTGGCGGCTTTTTCTCAGCCAATCATCATGCAGGAGAGTCTTTGGGAGCTTGTAGCATCACGTGGAAACCCTATATGTCGATAGCAGTGATTGGCTGAGCCAGATCAGATGACCGAGGCATATAAGATCCAGATCCCGCGATGCTCGCTTCAGATGCAGGCTGGATGAGCTTAGGGAGAGAGCTGCTGTCTGTCAGGGAGAGTGTTAGGGTGGGGAAAATAGTGTCTGTTAGGCGGGAATCATCCACAAAGAACCCAACAGACCTAAGGGCTACAACTAAATTTTTTTTGGCCTCCTCTTGGCTGCTGGCTGGGACTTGTAATGCAGCTACCGCCATCTTGGCTGCACACTATGCAGAGCGACTGGTGCCAGAAAGGGGACAGCACGTGGTCCACATAGACCCCAAAGAAATTGCCCAAAGTCCTCTCAGTACTCATTTTTTTCTGCTGCTGCACCCTGGCTTGCTGGGACCTGTAGTGCAGCTACACCTATCCTGGCTGTGCAGTGTGCTCTAAAACAAACAGCACCTGGTACACACAGACTCCATAGACTACACCAAAAGTCCTCCCAGTTGCACCTAGTTGTGTGCTTTCCTAACATGTGCCAGCACATGTACCTTGCCCATCTTGATCTGGGTCAGCAATATTGTATTGACGGCCACCACCCGGCTGTTGCCCATAATTTGGCGTACTTTGGACTGGAGTGGATTTGTTCCAGCCTTAGTGACTTTTGAACTAAAGTCATTAATTAAAGGAGTACTCCATCAAAAACAAATTTGTTTAAAATCAACTAGTTTCAGAAAGTTATACAGATTTGTAAATGACTTCTATTTAAAAATCAGAAAATGTTGGCCCACATTTACTAAAACTAAGTGCAAACATAGACTAGACAACGTTCAAACATGCCAGATTGATCAGACTCTCTTGCACTTAAAGACTGTCTAGTTTTTTTTGGGTGCAAAGTTTACACTAGCTATTTCTTGGCTTGAAGTCCGCGAGAATTTTCAGCCAGATTCAAATGCATTTTTTTTTTTTTTTGCAAAGTTGACCATGACCTCTTTTTGCTTAAACCATTTAAGTGATGGAGAAGTGTCTACAATGTACAATAAATATGGAGAAAAGTCCAGTGCATCACTTTTTTCAGCCAAAATGCTGGTGAAGGCACATTAGTAAATCTGTGCCACTGTGTCAGACTGGAAAGAAAACTTGACTAGAAGTCATTTACAAATCTGTATAACTTTCTGAAACCAGTTGATATGAGATTTTTTTTTTTTTTACTAGAGTACCCCTTTAATAAATATGCTGTGAGATTGAAAGGCAACTATAACAAGACATATAACAAATAACGCTTAAGTGGCAACAAACATGAGAGGTAACACATAGTCGCATATTTTTGAGCAATGAAGCGATTCCTCTAAAATCTATGACTTTACACAATCTATGAATCCACAGGTGTACAGCAATGATAATTTCCCCAAGTATCCTTTTCTAATTATTGCAATTAAAATTTTATCTACTCCAGGGGCATCCTTCTTGAGCTTAACCCACTAGAACGAGCAAAGATTAACTGAGACAAACTCAATAAGTACACTGGAAGTTATACAGATCCATGGTATCTTGAGTTAGCCTACCATATTGGTTTTTATGCTTTAGAAGTATAATTACAATTTAAACATTATTTAATTTAAAGGCTATGTTCACACATCATATTTCGGTAAGTATTTTTTTCAACCAAAACCAGTAGTGAGTTGAATACACAGAAAGGCCATGACCATACATAATCATCTTTTGGCCATTTGGCAGACTTTCTTTTGAATGGCTGTCATTTCCTGGCCAAATAACGTACTTTGAAATAACGGATGGTATTTGGCTGGAAAAAAAAAATGCAGGGAACCGGCCATAAAAAGATGTTGTGGGGTCATGGCCAAACAGTGCAAATACTTCTATTACATTTTGCTCTGTCAGTTCCACTCCTGATTTTTGGCAGCAAGTACTGATAAAAATACTAACCAAAATACAATGTATAAATATACCCTAAGGGTCCTTTTACACTAACTGACCCAGGGATGTGCAAGGAAGCAATTTACACAGCACAATGTATCGAACAGCCAGGCTTCATGAACCATGCCAACATCTTTGTGCAGCTAGAGTATTTACAGAAGGAAAACTGACAGCATGGATATGCATATATCCTTGCTTCCAGTTTCCAGATGCTCATGACATCAGCTGTGTATACTTACCATCAGCACTGCTGTGATCCAGCGTTTTCACCTTCTCCATAACTGTGTCACAGATGCGTCCTGCTCCCATCCTGCTCTTTGTTCACTGTAACTCCTGCCCCTGCTTCTCCGGCTGTCACAGACTTGGAGAGCTTGTGTGAAGCAGGATACATGTGACACTGATGGTATGTATTCACTTCTGGTGTGATCGGCATCTGGAGACTAGCAGCATATATGCATATCCGGGCTGCCAGTTTCCCTTTTCCTACCGGCCGCTTATGTCCTGATTACAGTGGAAGATGTGCGGCCAATAATGATAAAATGTGAAGTGAGCTCTAAATAGGTGATCAGCTGAGGATTTTTTTTTACGATTGGTTCAGACCTTGGCTAATTGCTAGAATGAGCTGGAAGAAAAGCCCTTCTCTCACCATCCTCTGTCCATGGAACTAGATATGAGACTGTTCCATATGCTATGAGACCATTTTGGTCACGTAATACACAGTCGAGAGAGAATGTGCTTAGTGCGCAATTCTCCCGACTCTGTCTAGCAACGAGTTAGTGTTCTGACCCTAACCAGTTAAAACATTACTACATATCAAAAAAAAAATTTAAAATGACAGTGCCCATTAAAACACTATTTTGAAAATTATCAGCACAGAGTCTTGGATGAGACAACTCTAATGTTCAGTGGTGGAGATTTATATAATATTTATAGCATCTAAGTATGAGAATCCAGCTCTGTGTTAAAGCTGATTACCTCATTACAACATTATAGAATTAGTACAAATCAATGTATATGCATTATTTGTAGAGGCCTTATAGTATTATAGTAATACTACTACTATTTCTCTTTTAAAGCATGCATATTTGGTAATGTTTGGCATTCTTTCATGACACGTTGTTTCTCTTCTCAGGACATGGAGTTAAAGATGGGAAATTGAAACAACAAACAGAACTGGAAAAGCAGATGTTATATTTCTGAGATTATCTCTGCGTCAACAACATAAAGGATAAAACAGCAAAGAAGAGCAGTATTTAGCTAATATAACAAGGCAAATCCAGAAAAAATGAAAAGCTTTTCTTCAACGTGTCAGGCTTTTTAATTGCTGACAACAGAAAAATGAATTAATAGCACAAAGCCCTTTTCACGTTTGCTTTTTGGCAGTCACTCAAGACACGACTCAAAACACAAAGCAAATGTGCCAGTTGTACTCAACAGTTATTTAAGTGAGCAAGTATGTATACACTTCACAAAGACTCAGTATGCTACTATTGTACTGCTCCCGCTTATAGCAAAGTATCCATAGCAATCACAGATTTTTAAAATCTATAACCTGCACCATGTATATGTCTTATTATATTACAGTACTGCAAACATAATCATTACACTCAAAGGAAAGCCATCAAATAGATGGAATAATTGTAACTAAGATATTCTGAATGTACAAAGTCTCTGATATGATTTTACCAATATATTTTAAAGGGAATTATTCAAATATCAAAAGACTTCAAAGGATACCTAAAACCCTAGAAGAGAGTAGAAAGACGTCTCATTGATTTATAGCCAAATGGAACATGGCTCTAAATGTTGCAGGACAGTCTTTTTTTGCGATGTTTTTTATTTTTCTGTCGCCTGTCTGTTGTAGCAATTATACCGATGACTGGATGGCACTTAAAGGGGATATCAGCCCTTATAACAGATTATTTCATGTTACTGCTGGTGTAAAGCAGAAAAGTAATCCTTCACATCCAAGATTATATTTTGATGGTGCAGATGTTCCGGGATTGAGGCAGAAGTCTCACACTACTCACATACACTTATTTAGAGCGATTAGAAATGCTGTTAACAAGATGCTGGCTAATCCATCTTACTACTTGCCCCCTCTAAAGCATGCTGACTTTGCAGCTAAATGGAATGAGATTTATGGGAACAATTTGCCTCCATTGGCTTTATATTGCTTGCTGTTTCCAGATGATAAAACTGCATTCACCTTTGCACTGGAATATATGGACAGGATGGTGAATTACAAAGACTGGCTGGTTCAAAATGCACCTGGTGATGAGGTACCACCAGCGCACTCTTTGACGGGATTTGCAACAGCTTTTGATTTTTTATACCGTTTTCTTGACAATGATAGAAGACAAAAGTATTTGGAAAAAATTGAGACTGTCAGTGATGAAATGTATGAATGGTCCAAAGTTCGTGCATGGGGAAAACAATTCCTCCACAACCACCAAACCACTAATATGCTTGCACTGCTTATCGGAGCACTCGTTGTTGAAGAGCACAATGCAAAACAAGCTAATATATGGAAACAAACTGTTGTTGATGTGCTGGAAAAAACAATGTTCCTCCTAAATCATGTTGTGGATGGCTCTCTCGATGAAGGAGTTGCCTATGGTAGCTACACAGCAAAATCAATTACACAATATGTTTTTTTAGCAAAACGTCATTTTGGTATGAATCATTTTGACAACAACTGGCTGAGGATGCACTTCTGGTTTTACTATTCTACGTTGTTGCCAGGATATCAGAGAACAATTGGAATTGCAGATTCTAATTACAATTGGTTTTATGGACCCGAAAGCCAGTTAGTATTTCTGGATTCGTTCATATTGAAGAATGGAGCTGGAAACTGGTTGGCCAGTCAGATCAGAAAACACAGACCAAAAGATGGACCAATGGTACAGTCCACAGCACAGAGGTGGAGTACACTTCACACAGAGTATTTGTGGTATAATCCTGAATTTACCCCCCATCCGCCAGTTGATCATGGCACACCAAAAATGCATGTGTTTCCTAATTGGGGAGTTGTAACATATGGTGCTGGTTTGTCCAACACTCAAACCAACACATTTGTTTCATTTAAGTCTGGAAAGCTTGGTGGTCGAGCAGTATATGACATTGTTCATTTTCAGCCATATTCCTGGGTAGATGGGTGGAGAAGTTTTAATCCCGGTCATGAACATCCTGATCAAAATTCGTTCACCTTTGCTCCTAATGGACAGGTTTTTGTTTCAGAGGCACTCTATGGACCAAAACTGAGTCATTTAAATAATGTTTTAGTTTTTGCTCCTTCTCCTACAAGTCAGTGCAATAAACCATGGGAAGGTCAACTTGGCGAATGCTCACAGTGGCTAAAGTGGACAGCAAATGACACCGGAGATGCAGCTGGTGAGGTTATTACAGCAAGTCAACAAGGGGAGACAATGTTTGTATGTGGTGAAGCAGTGTCTGCCTACTCGTCTTCCATGAAATTAAAAAGTGTTTACCGTTGCTTGCTGCTTTTAAATCACCAGACACTGCTTATAGTCGATCACATTGAAAAGCATGAAGATTCTCCACTGTCCTTAGTCAGTGCCTTTTTTCATAATTTAGATATAGATTTTAAGTATGTTCCATTTAGGTTTCTTAATAAATTTAATGGTGCTATGATGGATATATGGGATGCACATTACAAAATGATTTGGGTAGACCAAAATGGTAATAGTCCTGTAGGTAGTATTCAGGAAGCTGAGCAGACAGCGGAATTCAAAAAGCGTTGGACACAATTTGTAAATGTCACCTTTCAGTTAAACCAAAAAATGTCAAGGATAGCTTATGTATTTAATGGACCGTACGTTAATGTTTCAGATTTGAAATTCCTAGACAGTAACAACCATGGTGTCAAAATATCTGTTAAAGTTAACAATACAGAAAATTTTGTGTCTATAGTAACAGACTATAATGATCTTGAGGTAAGATTCAACTTTCTTGGCTTTGGAGGGTATGGGAAGTTAGAAGATCAGAATAGAATAGTTCGATTTGGCTTGGGCACTGAGCATATTAAGAAAACAACTAAATCAATTAATATGAATGTTTTTCACTTTGGGCTCAGATTCAATTTGGTTATCGGCTTAATATTGTGTGCAGGCTTGGGCATTTTAGTATTTCATTGGAGATTCTATATTCCCTTTGGTAAGTTGATGCGTTGGATCCTTGTATTAATTATAACCCTGTGGGTTTTTGAATTTATCGATGTATGGACAGCATGCACTCAGCCTATTTGTACAAAGTGGAGTAGTGAGGGAGCCGATACAGAAAGTAGTAAGAAAAGTGAAGTCCATTCTGATCTACCCATTGTAGTAATTACATCTTTACCAGGTTCGGGAGCTGAGATTTTAAAGCAACTCTTTTTTAACACTTCAGATTTTGTTTATATCAAGGTTCCTACAGTTTACATTGACATTCCAGAGGCAGAATACAAAATTGATTCATTTGTGGATCCATGTGAATGGAGTAGCTCTGATGTTGTGGATGGACATTTTAAACTTATCCAGGGTTGGCTTCAATCATTGCTCCAGAACACAAAACTTCATTTACAGAATATTGATTTGCAAGGACCCTTAAAGCCTAAACTTTTTCACCATTTACCAGTTACCAAGGATAAAAAAAAACGCTATAAAAGACGAGACCCATTTTTTGAACAAAGAACCAGATACAAAGGATATTATGACAGAGATGCTGACTATGTTAGACAACTTCGCAAACATTTAACATTGTTTCCCAAAGCTCAGCCAGTGCTCGGCTTAAGCAGTGGTAGCTGGACTTTAAAGCTTCCATTCATTGAAAAAATTATTGGACCTCAGTTAAGAGCATTATTTATTGTAAGAGACCCACGTGCTTGGGCCTATTCCATGTTATATAAAAGCAGTCCAAGTTTGTTTTCCTTAAGGAACGTTGACCAGCGTTTATCAACAATGTTCAGAGATGAAGAAAAGCAGAAATGTAGGTCAAATGCCGGCTATGCTCCGGAATATGAGTCATCGAAAGAAGAGCTTACTAATCGTAAATCACACGCTCTGACAAAACTTACCCATGTTTGGCTAGCCAATACTGCAGCAGCCATCCGAATAAATAACGATTTAGAATCAAAAAGTTACCTTCTGGTTAAATTTGAGGACATTGTAAATTTTCCTGAAGAAACAACACAAAAAATATATAGCTTTTTTGGCATTCCTCTATCTCCTGCAAGTTTAAATCAAATAATGTTCGCAAGTTACACTAACTTATTTTATTTACCCCATGAAGGGGAAATTTCCCCGGCAAATATAAACACATGGAAGATAAATATGCCTAGAGAAGATATTGCCCTGATTGAGGAGATATGCTGGACACAAATGAATAAACTTGGATATGCAAGATTTAGAGAGTAATATGAGACTAAGCCAAATATCATTGAGTATTGATTTTGTAAATAATAGTCCCTATGTGCTGCAGGTCAGCAATCTTTTGCACTAAATACTCTATCTCAATATTCCTTATGCTCCACAATCAGAATAAAGAAATATATTGTTTATTCTTGAATATTGTCATAATAGAAATATGGAAAGATTATGTAAATGTGCATTTTAAGTACTATAAAAATTTAATTTCATAAACCTTTTTTCTTTTTGAATCTGTATTGTTACTTTCACTTTTACTGATCCCACTGTTCAGACATGCATTGAAGTACCACTGAACCTGCTGGTGGAGAAAAGTGTTGGGTCTGATGGATATTTACTGACGACCCTTTTATTCTCAAGGAATAAGCCGGGAGTCTGGGTTTGGCTTACTCCTGCATTTTTGAAGTGTCTGTGCTATTCTATCCAGTAATAAATAGGAACCCCCTGATGCAGAACATCTATACAGAAACCAGAAACAAATTATTTTGCCACTGTGAAGGGATGGGGTTCAATGGGTACATTTCCAATATAAGGCAGATATCCTGACACATATCACAAATGCACATCAAAGACATAGTATGTATGTGTAAACAGAAGGTTGAGCACCTATTTTAGTCATGCTTAATTCTGGACACCTGCTTTCTAGCATGTTTGTCTGTGCGGGAGGACTGAGCTAACTGGGAAACAGAAGGAGGTATTTTTTAACTGAAATTTTTGAACTAAAAAGTGTGCAACTTTTCGGTGGGTTTTCACTGCCTTGGTACATTTATTATATTTACATTTACTATAATTTCTGCAAGCTAATAAAGCCTTCCCTTCACACCCACCCTTCATGGAACCCTGCACTCTCTGACAGTGCTCTGACATGTCTAAGGGGCCTATTCTACGGGAGCGATAATCGTCCAAATCGGCCCCGTTCGGCCGATAATCGCTCGGTGGAATAGAGAAAACGATCAGCCCATAGATGTAGGGCGAAGTGATGTCATTGCCGCACGTCATGGGAGAGGGCGGTCTATTTCTCTGTGCCAAGACCAGGCTGTTCCCACTCTGCTGAAATGTGTCAATGATTCATTGACACAAAATAGCACCAATCTGTCAGAACAGGGGCGACTGTTAAGGGAAAAGCCTGACTTTCATGATTTCATAGAAACATAAAAGATTGTTGGCAGAAAAAGACCACTTGGTCCATCTAGTCTGCCCTTTTAGTATTTCCTTTATTATTATCTTCAGATAGATATTTGTCCCAGGCAGGTTTAAATTCCGTTATTTAAGATTTACCAACCACATCTGCTGGAAGTTTGTACCAATATTATATTACCAATACTATATTGTTCAAAAAAGGGGAAATGGTTGTATAGACTTGACTACTGTGTATTAGCAGTTTATATAACTTTGGGTTAGACAGGGCATTTTAAAATGCTGGACTCCCCTTGTAGATCTCATCAAGTAAAATATTTTTCCACATATCTTCATTCTTGTCTCCTCCTGACATGCAATTTGTTCCCTTTTTAATGTTGACAGTTTACTGTCTAGGTCAGTGCTTCTTAGTTCCAGTCCTCAGGCCTCACCAACAGGTCATGTTTTGAGGATTTCCTTAGTATTTCACAGGTGATATAATTATACTCAGTGCATCAGGTATTATCACAGGTGTTCTTTGTATGGCATATCCTCAAAACATGACCTGTTGGTGAGGCCTGAGGACTGGAACTGATAAGCGCTGGTCTAGGTTACCGACCACCACTGTGCTCTATAAGCAATGGTCACACTGATGTATGGACTGTCAACAATAGGAGGGAAAAAGCATGTATGCATGTAAATGTATTTGCAAAACTATTTTACTTGACAAGCCCTACAAGTTTAACTAAATTTCTTGAGAAAGGAAAACCCCTTAACCCCTTAAAGGGGTAGTCCACCCAAAATTTTTTTCTTTCAAATCAACTGGTGCCATAAAGTGCCAGAGATTTGTAATTCACTTCTATTAAAAAATCTTAAGTCTTGCAGTACTTATCAGCTGCTGTGTGTCCAGCAGGAAGTGGTGTTTTCTTTCCAGTCTGACACAGTGCTCTCTACTGCCACCTCTGTCCATGTCAGGAACTGTCCAGAGCAGTAGCAAATCCCCATAGAAAACCTCTGTTGCTCTCTAGACTGGAAATAATACAACTTCCTGTTGGGCATACAGCAGCTGATAAGTACTGGAAGGCTTGAGATTTTTTAATAGAAGTAAATTACAAATCTCTGGCACTTCATGGCAGCAGTTGATTTGAAAGAAATTTTTTTTGGGTGGACTACCCCTTTAAGGTCAAAGCCAATTTTCGTTTTTGCGCTTTTGCTTTTTCCATTTTATGTTTAAAAGTCCATAGCGCTTGCATTTTTTCACCTAGAGACTTATATGAGTGCTTATTTTTTGAGAAACCAATTGTACTTTGCAATTACAGGCATAATTTTTCCATAAAATATGTTGTGAAACCGGAAAAAAATCATTTGCGCTGTCAAATTGAAAAAAAAATGAATTTGTTTTGATTTCGGGGAGTTTTGCATTTACGCCGTTCGCCCTATGGTAAAACTGACTTGTTATTCATGTTCCTCAAGTCGTTACGATTACAACGATATATAACATGTATAACGTATATTGTATCTGATGCCCTGTAAAAAATTCAAACCATTGTTAACAAATATATGTCACTTAAAATCGCTCCATTCCCAGGCTAATAGCGCTTTTATCCTTTGGTCTATGGGGCTGTGTGAGGTGTCAGTTTTTGCGCCATGATGCGTTCTTTCTACCGGTATCTTGATTGCCCATATACGACTTTTTATTCATGTTCCTCAAGTCGTTACGATTACAACGATATATAACATGTATAACGTATATTGTATCTGATGCCCTGTAAAAAATTCAAACCATTGTTAACAAATATATGTCACTTAAAATCGCTCCATTCCCAGGCTAATAGCGCTTTTATCCTTTGGTCTATGGGGCTGTGTGAGGTGTCAGTTTTTGCGCCATGATGCGTTCTTTCTACCGGTATCTTGATTGCGCATATACGACTCTTTGATCGCTTTTTATTACATTTTTTCAGGATTTGATGCGACCAAAAATGCGCAATTTTGCACTTTGGGATTTTTTTGCGCTTACGCCGTTTACCGTGCGAGATCAGGAATGTGATTAATTAATAGTTCGGGCGATTACGTGTGCGGTGATACTAAATATGTTTATTAATTTATTTATTTATTAATTTATATTTATAAAATGGGAAAAGGGGGGTGATTTGGACTTTTATTAGGGGAGGGGATTTTTTATTAATAAAAACACTTTTTTACTTTTTTTTTTACATACACTAGAAGCCCCACTGGGGGGCTTGTATATACATAGCACTGATCTCTCATAGAGATCAATGCTGTGTATATACACAGCAAAGATCCATTAGATCGGTCATAGATTGCTATGGCCTGCTGCAGGCCATAGCAATCTATTGCCGAGCCGGGATCAGCGTCATTCCGACGTCATTCCGGGCAGAAGAACGGGGGAGATCCGTGCCACTAGACACCAGGGATGCACGGAGGAAAGCACTTCAATGCAGCTGTCAGGTTTGACAGCTGCATTGAAGGGCTTAATTAGCCGGCGCGGCAACGGGGACCGCGCCGGCTAATAGAGGCACTGCCCGGCTGCAGATTGCAGCCGGGATCGGTACCGTTCAGAGCGGGGTCCCGGCGGGACCCCGCTCTGAACACCCCCTGCGGCACCATGACGTATCAGATACGTCATGGGTCGCTAAGGGGTTAATGCTATGTTCCCACACAGTATTTTAGGTCAGTATTTTGGCCAGTATTTTGCAATCAAAATCAGGAGTGGATTTAAAACGCAGAATGGCTATGTTCACACACTCTTGAAATTGAGTGGATGGCCGCTATTTAATGGCAAATAATGGGCGTTATTTCAAAACAACAGCCAGTTTTTAAATAATGGCAATTATCTGCCAATAAATAGCGTCCATCCACTCAATTTCAAAAGTGTGTGAACATAGCCTTTCTGCATTTTAAATCCACTCTTGGTTTTGGTTGCAAAATACTGGCCAAAATACTGACCAAAAATACCATGTGGGAACATAGCCTAAGGCTATCAGATGTATAGGGAAGAAAAACTGTAAAACTTGGATGTAAGCTTTTTTTTCCATAATAATAATAATAATAATAATAATAATAATAATTGTTTAGTTGTAAAAACAGCACATTTGTTCTTTTACCTTCTTTGCTTTGTGACACCACCCCTTTAAGAGGGTTATCCACCTAAGAGCTAAAACATTAAATGCTAACTGGTCTTACTCTCTAAGTCCCCCTGAGTATTTTAAATTGTCTTCTGTCTTTCTAGCTGCTGCCATTCCTGAGTTACAAGTTTTTCTAAAAGCCGATCTTTATCCAAGATAGGAAACTACATTTCCCTGATTGGTCCATTTGTGTACACACCCCCTTAGCTTTCTTTCCTGCCCACTGCGGTCATTACTATTGCACAGTAAACACGGAACTGTCTTTTTCACTGATTTTGCATCACATCACCCCAGTATGTATTCCATATTTATTGATGATGTAGCAGAGCTGATGCACGCATGTTGTAGCTATGTGCTTGCCAACGGGCATCTGTTTACCAGTGGGTGTTGTTTTAGATCTCTGTTTGCTGACTGCGAATGAAAACATTCTATTTCAATCCAGACTCTAGGAACACCCATAACACTTACAATATACAGAGCTGTGACACAAAGACAGATACATACAGTATGCATGCATTCACTGACAGCAAACAGAGATAGAACTATAACTTTTCATATTACAGAAACCTAAGCTTAGGGACATATGCAAGTCTATGGAAGCAGCAAAGGTGCATGGTGATGATGCAGATGATGTCTTTAAGTCAATAGACAGCTAACCTGGCCACTATAGAGGAGATAACATGTCTTGTGTCTACAAAGGGATGGGGAAGAGGAAGCTGAGCGTTGTCAGAGTGGACATAGAGAAGATGATTTTAGACATCCAGAGCAGATAGTTATGAGAAAGTCTATGGAAGTTTATGAGAAAAAATACAGAGGATGCAAGATAGGTTAATATGTATTAGTCCAATATAAATTGAGTATACAGAAAGGACGCAAGGAAGATAGACTAGGAAGTCTTCTGCATGTAGGAACCTAAAAAATTATAATAATCAAAAAACTAATGGTCTCAAAAAATGTTGATCATTTAAAAACAAAATTTGAGGGCAGCGCCAATTAATATATTAAAGGAGCCAATGTACAAGGTAAACTGCCTAAACATCCAGAAACAAGCCATAAAAAGGTAACAAATCATAGCAAACAGCGCGCAGTTTGATTTTTTCCATGAAGACAATTTTTTCCATGCTATTGGACTTATTTTCAGGGGTTTTGCTAGGTCTTTTAGTTCCAGGGGAGGAACATCTCAATGTTTCAGAATACCAAGACATTCTGGATATTAATATGCTACTCACTTTGTAGGAACAGTTTGGAGACGGCTCTATTCTGTTCCAACATGTAAGAACTTTGGTGTAGAAGACCTTAACTTGTCTGCACACAGATAATCACTAGTAAACCACAGGGACTAGCAGACCACAGGGGTCTGAAATAAGTTGTTTTAGATAACAAAGCCCTCAGTTATTTTATTGCATTGTACAGCAATGAGCGGTGCATTAACAATCTCCAAATACTGAAAATATTTGTAGTCATGTCCTGTTTCCCCCCACCCACGCTAGACCCAGAAGTGTGATGCACTATACTTACCTGATTGGTGTCGACCCCCGTCCGCCATCTTGGGACAATGATGTCATCTTCGAGCGGCCGGCCGAACTACTCCATCTGTCCCTCGTGCCGGCCCCCCTCTGCCGCGTCATAACTGTGCTCAGCCCCGATTGGCTGAGCACAGTTATGCTCAGCCAATCGCGGCTGAGCAGCTGATGACGCGGCAGAGGGGGGCCGGCACGAGGGACGGATGGAGCGGTTTGGCCGGACGCCTGAAGATGACATCATTGTCCCAAGATGGCGGACGGTGGTCGACACCAATCAGGTGAGTATAGTGCATCACACTCCTGGGTCTGGTGTGGGTGGGGGGAAACACGGGGAAAAGGGCCATTCACATACATAACATACATTACAAAGTTGTATAACTTTGTAATGTGTGTTATTTAGTATCAGTACAGTCCTATGAACATTTAAACACTTTCGACTCTCCCGTCATCAAATTGGTACATGCCAACGGGAGGTCTATTATTCCACTACACAGCTTCAGGCTATGTGAATGACCTCTTAAAGGGTTAAGATAGTCTTGTTTTTAAAACTGTTCAAGTTTTTTCTTTTTTTTCAACCCAGCTACATATTTTTAATCGAAGAGAGGTCTGGAGTTATTTATATCTGGCGTTTAAAATATTGGATTAGAATTCCATAAAATAATACTTATGACATTTCAGTTTAATGTTTGCATTCCTCCTTTTCACCTCTCTTATGACTTTGCATTAAATGTCGGATCAAATGCCAGAAGGCTTCTCTTTGGACTTCTGAAATGCCAGCAGTTAACAGTAGCAGGTGTTTTATGCACAAGAGAAAAGTAAAAGCTAAACGTTAACCTGCTACCCTATGGATTTTTTTCTCTTCTTTTCCTGCTGTGAGAAGCATCAGTAAAATCACAATTTGACTGATGACCTTCCTCTCGTTTATTTAGGAGATCGACTAGGTTTAAAACCAATCATTTGTTTAATAAAATGCATCATTTTAATTCTTTACTAAAAATCGAAATGTTATAGTGCCAACAATTAAATTCTTTTCCCCAAGGACACGTAGGCTTTGGTAACAAGAGGTGTGGCTTATAGTGGGTGTGTTCTATGGGGGCATGGCCTACTGTGGGTGTGTTTGGCTGGGGTGTGGCTTGTCATCTGTGTTAAATGTTTTTAGAAGTTTCCCTATATTGTCTTCATTGTATGACCCTTACAGTTAGAACCATACACATAAGTACAAGATGCTGGGAAAGCTGGATGACCTTCATCATACTGAGTAAAACATGCTGGGAAAGCTGGGTGACCTCTAACTGGCAGTAAGAGTTAATATCCCACTTGATGTATCCCTCTCGCTGTGGGTATTGGGGGCATGGCCTAATGTCACAGGTAGGGATGAGCGAACCTGGCCGAGGTTCGGGTTCGTATGAATCTGAACTATCGGCTTCTGATTCCCGCTGTCTGCCCGCTCCGTGGAGAGGGTGGATACAACCTTGAGGACCACCTGGAAAACTGGGATACATCCATAGCCTAGGCTGTATCCCAGTTTTCTAGGCGGTCCTCAGGCTGTATCCACCCTCTCTTCATGGAGCGGGCAGACAGCGGGAATCAGAAGCCGATAGTTCAGGTTTATACGAACCCGAACCTCAGCCGGTTCGCTTATCCCTAGTCACAGGGCGCGGCTTGCCTGGACATACCCAGGACATTAATTTGCTGGGACTGTCCTTTCACAACTGGGACTGTTAGCAACTTTGAAATTATAAAATGCACATTAACTAGCCACATAATCATTGAAAACATGGCATGAGTGTTACGAAAAGGTATTACGCACAACATCAAAGCTTTTTCTTTGCCACTTCGAAGCTGCATTGAAGCACTGTATTGGGCCCTTGAAGTTTGCTCTGTACAAAACAGAAGAAGTGTGTTTAGTGTACTTCACTCTTCGGCACTTATATATACAGGGCGCTCTATGTGTCAGGACTCCAGCAACTGTATGGCAACTGTATGGAACAACTCATTGTGTAACAGGGGGCTTTTCCTGCAGATGTAATGTCCCAGGTTACATTGCACTGCTGACAAAGAAAATAGGAGCAGTATGGTAGAGGTAAAGCATAGGACTGATGCAATCTACATGGAGCTGCAAGTTAGAGGAGGCTAAAGGGAGGAAAGTGGTGTTATTTACATCAGACTATCAGATTATGCTATTTTGGATGAGGTTGAGAAGATCAGTGGGTACTATCTACATGAGGACTGAAGGCTGTTAGATTTTGTCTACATTTTCAAGTGTATTAAGATCTTCACTCCACCATTTAAGGAGGATTTGTGAGGATTAAAAAAAAAAAAAAAAAAGATTTGCTTTGTTCTCATCCACGTGGCACACTACAACCAAATCTCCTTGGGTGTTGGAAAGCCCAGCTATAACTTTGGTAGAAGGAATAAAGAAAGTTAGCAAAGTTCCTATATATAGTTTTATACTCCAGAGTCATGCCTTAATAAACTAATCTTGTATGATTAACATGTATTATTCTATCACACGTCCATTTCAAAGTACCAAAAGTGGAATGGTTCCAGAATCCGGGCACCCCATCCTCCCTTTGTGGCAGTTAATAGTAAAACTAATGATTACTGTATATTTCACTAACATATTTTGGGGGTCAAATCCTTTTTGTATGCTTTTTGTCTGGATTTATAATGGATAAGAACCTTCTAATACAATAGAAGTTAATCCTTTATAACTATTCATATGGGCAGATGTGCTTAGAAAGGATAATCTCCAATCCACAAAGAGAGAAATGATGTAGGAAAGAAAACAGGTATACATCTCATGCTAATAGATTATATACATCTGGCCTGCAGTCTGTATACATTTATGTTGCTGAACTCAGATTAGATCATACTTAACCCAGCAGAAGTCTAGTCGGTTGGATAAATAACCTTACACTGACAACAAAGTAATCCTCTGTACGGTTCTTGGCCCAGATTTGTAATGCATAAAGCCTTCCAGTACAATAAAGAAATCAGCCATTCCTAACTATTCATATGGGGGAACGTATTTTCGAATAGTTCACAAAGCATTTCCTCTATATAAAAGGGAAATTATATATCATATAAAAAGGTATACATCTTTTACTGGTAGGTTATATAGATCTGGTCTGTGATCGAAACAATAAAACTTTCTTGCTGCACAAAGTCTAGTTAGTCATGGTAGTTCTGCATTTCATTGTGCAGAGGATTTCACTCTGTGTAAAAGGCACTGTAAAATTCTACAAGATTTGCACACAAGAATGACCATGTTGCAGATGATTATTCTAAGATATGTCCAGACCTTGCAGAATTGCAGTTGTATGAGGATGCAGGGGGTGTTACCATGAGGATGCGAAAGGTGTTTGTATGAGGATGCAGAGGGTTTTTGTATAAGGATGCGGAGGGTGTTTGTATGAGGATTTCTGCTAATGTACAGTGATTAAAGACCTGTCACCCCCGTGCCGGGGTGACAGGCTCCCGCCCCCCAGCTAGATCCCCTTATACTGACCTCATCTCGCCGAGTCCCGGTCCCGGAGCCGGTCCTGGGACGGAGATATCCTGGGCAGAAGCTGGCGCGCGGGCTGTGGAGATAGGTGCAGAGATGAGTCCGGCTGTATTCATTCTCTATGGACGACGGACCTATCTCCACAGCGCGCGCACGCCGGCTTCTGACCAGGATATTTTCGTCCCGGGACTGGCTCCGGGAACGGGACTCGGCGAGATGAGGTCAGTATAAGGGGATCTAGCTGGGGTCGGGAGCCTGTTACCACGTGGGGGGGGGGGGGAGTCCTCTTTAACAGTAACATACAGATTAGTTTTCCAAAAATCCATTCACATATAGTGGAAACACTCAGCATGGAAATATAAGCATGCTGCCAATTTTCACATCTGTAACATGCTCATTCTTATGTATAAATTTCACAAATATTTCCAACAAACAGTGAAACCCAGAAATAAAACCTGTATGTATTGCATTTTGAGGGAAAAAAAACAGTCAGAAAACAGTAAGTCCCATCTTTGCCATGATAACTAAAAAATGAATGTAAATTACAAACTTGCTTTATATCACATCTACTGTTGATTTAGATTTTAAAAGTTATAACGACAGGTACACTATAACATTCTAATCACAAAATTGCCCAGAGAATGGTGGCGGGAATAAAAAAAAAATCTATACTTGTTCTATAATCGTTATGTCATGCCTGACTTTTCAGGAATTGTGCTTTGAGGGTTTGCCCATACACTCAGTAGGGGAAACTGCAGCTACTCACTGGCTTTAGTGGTTGGGTACACTCCCCACTACAAGCGATCACCAAGGCCAGGACTAGGTGTCCTATCATTCCCTATCCCTGAATAATTTTGTAGAAAACCTCTTTAACCAACATTCATTGTAAACAGCAGCTAGCAGTGTCAGTGTCAATAGCTATCATATATTTACGTCCCTCCCTTCCATCGTCAATATCACAGTGGGGCTTCATCTGTAGTGAGGAATGAGCTGTCATATACAGTACACCAGACTGCTGATGCAATAGCCAGGATTGGTGCTAGCTCAGATCCAAGCAGTTTAACCCCTCAGATGTCAAGGGTGACAGTGGCATTTGGGCAGTTGACAGAGGTTGGGGGCTAGGGCAGCTGAGAATGGCCTGAGAACAGTATCTGGTTTGTTCTGTGGAGAAGCTGATGTCTGTAATGACATGAGCTGCATAACAATCATATTATTTAACCAACCTGATGAATAAATATCAAGAGACTGAAAATACTGCTTTTGTCCATTCAGCATTCTGAAAAACAATATCAAAAGCTTTGAAAGTACAGAGTAGAAATCCGACCAAGGATGTATCTCTACGTCCCTTTTTGCAGTGTGTTCCGGCTCAGGACCATACAGATACTTCCACAGCTTGTGCGGACTTTCAGTGATAACCGGGCACCCACCACAATTGCCAAAACTTTAGCCCAGCCCACATCATGGCTGTTTACCCTATAGATGCTGTGATCAGTGTGATTGCAGCATCTATAGGGCAGAACAGAAGGAGAATGGTTGTCATAGCTTACATCGAGGCCGTGCAAACTCTTTGCACAGTCCTAATGGATGCTATGACAACTGGAGGTCTCCTGTGTCATAGCTACGGTGGTTGATCAGGCTACGCCCCAAGGCACAGCCTGATCAGCATTGCCTAATAGGGCCACAATACATTGCAATGCAGATTAGCATTGCAATGTAATGTGCTTGTCATGACAATCAGATAGTGAAGTCCCCATGGTTGACAGTAGAATAAAGTAAAAAAGTAAACAAAACAAAACACTAAAAGAAAATATAAATAAATAAATTACAATGCATACATAATTCCTATAGCCCCCAATGCAATAATAAACAGAAAAAAAATATACATATTTGGTATCACTGCATGAGTTACAATGCTGGCAATAAAATTGTCACATGATTAAACCTGCGATGACAGCAGAAAATTCCAAGTTTTCAAGTCATTTTGTACAGATATTGTCCAAAATGTACCACTAACCTAAAGTACAAAATGTCATGAAAAATCTCAGAATCACATGCATTCACAGAGTTATAACCACACAAAGTGAGACAGGTAAGATTTAAAAAATGGGCTCTGGTCTTTAACCCTTAGGCGACCCTGGACGTACCCATACGTCCAGGGCCGCCTCCCCGCGTTCAGAGCGGGGCCGTGCTCTGAACCGCCGCGATCCCGGGTGCCGCATGTAGCCCGGGATCACGGCTATTAGCGGACACGGTCCGATCGCCGTGCCCGCTAATCAGGTAATCGGAGGCAGCTGTCAAAGATGACAGCTGCCTCCTATTACTGGCTGCAGCACTTCCCTGTTGTCTAGTGGGTGAGATTGCTCCTCCGGGACGTTGTCCCGGAGGAGCGATCTCTGTACCTGATGCCAGCCGGGGACCTCTCCAAGATGGCGCCGTCCCCGGCTCGGCACTCGTTTGTTTTCGGCTGCAGCAGCCGAAAGCAAACTAGTGCAGATCTCATTGATCTTTGCTGTATAACTATACAGCAAATATCTCAATGACAAATCAGTGTACTTATACTAGAAGTCCCCCAGGGGGTCTTCTAGTATATGTGTAAAAGTAAAAATAAAAGTGATGTCATAAGTAAAAAGCTCCCTCCACTAATAAAAGTCAGAATCAACCCCCTTTTTCCCAGGTTATAAATAAAAATAAACAAATAAATAAATAAACATGTTTGCTATCGCTGCGTGCGTAATCGCACAAACTATTAATCACGTTCCTGATCTCGCAAGGTAAACGGCATAAGCGCAAAAAAAAAACAAAATGCAAAATTGCGCATTTTTGGTTGCATCAAATCCAGAAAATTTGTAATAAAAAGCGGTCAAAAAGTCGTATATGTACAATCAAGGTACCGATAGAAAGAACACATCATGGCGCAAAAATAGACCAAAGGATAAAAATGCTATAAGCCTGGGAATGGAGCCATTTTAAGTGACATATATTTGTTAACAATGGTTTGAATTTTTTACAGGCCATCAGATACAATAAAAGTTACACATGTTATATATCGTTTTAATCGTAACGACTTGAGGAACATATATAACAAGTCAGTTTTACCCCAGGGCAAATGACGTAAAAACACAAACCCCCCAAATAAAAGGAAAGGTTTTGGTTTTTTTTTTCAATTTCACCACACTTTGAATTTTTTTCTGGTTTTCCAGGGTACTTTATGCAAAAATGCAGCCTGTCATTGCAAAGTAAAATTAGTGGCGCAAAAAATAAGGGCTCATGTGGGTGAGTGCTATGGCCTTTTAAACACAAGGAGGGAAAAACGAAAATGCAAAAATTGAAATTGGCCGGGTCCTCTAAGGGTTAAGGCACTTTCTGGACTGGTCCTGAAGGGGTTAAAGGAGTATTCTGCTCATTTTAAACTTTTAATAATGTGGCTGCCCCTGCAGAGAACATAACAAACATGCTATTCTGTCTCTAATCTCCCTTTCTTGGAACATCTTGGAGTAATCGCTCTGAAAACTCTCTTCTTGACCCTCTTCAGTTTGCTTTCTGCCATCTTCATTCTACAGAAACTGCCCTAACTAAAATTTCTGACACTGTAGACCACTAGCTCCTGCTCAGTATGCTTGCTCCACTCTATGGCGGGTTCACACTATGGAATTCTCGCGGACAATGTCCGCGGAATTCCGTCAGCTGTCCGCCCGCCTTTCCGCCTGCCCCATAGACACCATTCTATGGGCCGGCGTATTCCGCTATACGCTGAAAGAAGTGTCATGTCACTTCTTTTAGAGGATTGCGGAATACGCTGGCCCATAGAATGGTGTCTATGGAGCCGGCGGAAAAGTGCGTGCCCATGCGGGCGGACAGCTGACGGAATTCCGCGGACATTGTCCGCGAGAATTCCGTAGTGTGAACCCGCCCTTAGGGTATGTGCACACTTAGCAATTCTAGCGGAATTCTGCCCGAATTCCGCCATAAAAAGCGGGCGGAATCCGTGTGGAATTCCGCCCGTATAAATGCAACATTGCTCCTTCCATAGAGAACAATGGGATTTCCGACTGCCTGTGCACACAGAGTAAATTCCGCCCTTTGGGTATGTGCACACTGAGGAAAAGGCGAGGAATTCAGCTTGAAATTCAGCTCAAAATTCAGCTTGAAATTCCTCCCGTAAAAAATGTGCAGAGCAAAGTCCCATTGTGTTCAATGGGTTTTCTGCTCTGATGTTCACACTGCAGAATTTCCGAGCAGAATTTTCTGCTGCAGATCTGCTAGAGGAATCCTATAGAAGTCAATGGGGGGCTTAAATTCTGCTTGAATTCTGCCTGAAAACTTTCAGCTACAATTCCTCGAGAATTGCTCAGTGTGCACATAGCCCAAAGGTTGTCTGACAGATTATCTCACAGATTTTTTTCAGCCAAAGGGCCCTTGCACACGGAGCAATTCTCGAGGAATTGTAGCTGAAAGATTTCTGCTTGAAATTCCTCGCCTATTCTGCTCTGGCAGAATTTAAGCGGAATTTGGGCGGAATTTGGGCGGAATTTGAGCAGAATTCGAGCGGAATTCGAGCGGAATGCTAGCGGAATTACCAGCAGAATTCAAACCCCATTGACTTCTATAGGATTCCTCTAGCGGAATCCGCCCAAAGAATTGACATGTACATTCTTTGGGCGGAATGCGGATTCTGCGCGGAATCCGCGCGGAATTCTGGACGGAAATTTACTCTGTGTGCACGGGCAGTCGGAAATCCCATTGTTCTCTATGGAAAGAGCAATGTTGCATTTACACGGGCGGAATTCCACGCGGATTCCGCCCGCTTTTTATGGCGGAATTCGGGCGGAATTCCGCGAGAATTGCTCCGTGTGCACATACCCAAAGCTAGGAATGGCTTTGAACCAGGTTGTCAGGGAGCTAACCTCTTCAATATTTAGATTATTGGGTGCCACCTCTGTTCACTGAAAAAACATGTATGTCTACCCAAGAACAGAGTGAACAAAAAATAGGTGCACCCACAAAATTTCACAAAAACATATAGGGTGGCATTTATTAAGTCCGGCGTTTTTTATGCCGGACTTATAAATGCCCCCGCAGCTCCGGCGCTACGGAGATTTATGTAGAGGCGGACTGCCTCTACATAAATCCTGTGCGCAACGGTGCGCACCGCCGAAGACCTACGCCAGCTGAGGACTGGAGTAGGTTTTCGGCGTATATTTGGGCGGAACGGATGGTAAATCGCGCGGACTCTGAGTCCGCGCCCTCCATTCCACCCACTACACGCCCCCTTTCCGCCCCCCTGGCGTACTCGGCGGAAAGTGCCGATTTGCGAATATTTTATTTGCAAATCGGCCATTTGCGTATAAAAAAATACGCAAATCGGCACTTTCCGCCAAAAATCATCCGTTCGCCGGATGATACATGTGGCCCATAATCTTTATTCATGATATACAAATAACAGAAAAAGCTGGACACAAAAACATCTAAAAACACTTAAAAAGCCCAAAAGAGCACAGTAAACAAAGAAGCAGACAAAATAAGCTCACTTCCAAACCAGAAAGCTATTCCTATACTCTTCAAGGGTCAAAATTCAGATGACATGTATTAGATTATGGTTAAAAACATATATTGCACATCCTTGAATATCTTCTATAAAGTACACATGCAAAAAAAACCTTATTTTGTTAAACACTGTAAACCCATGATTCCTACAAGACACCATATATGATTGCAAAATTCATGTATCTATATACCATCCATTAAAGTGCTAGTGCCTAGTACAGTATATACCAATTCTGAAAACATGATAAGTGAAAAATCTATTTGAACACCAATACTATCACTAGAACACAAGAAATCATCACAACATTTTTTTTGTGTACAACAAAAAAGGAAGGATGGCAAAAAAAGCTGTAACACAAATATCACATAATAAAGATATCACCCAGGACCCTGGTGGCTACTCTGGTTCAAGAACCCTACGCGTATCGTCAATCCCAGATGGTAACTTCATCAGGGGTAAGATTCCTTTCCACAAAAAAACTTTTTGCTACGGGCTGAAGACTGGAGAAACCAGCTTAGTGCTTTGCTTGTACTGTTTTGCACTTGTAATTTCTTCAGTAAAGAAGCACAATTTATGCGAACCCTGACTCTTTTTCCCATTGGGGTACACCACACCTTACTATCTCTTCCAGAGAGCAGCAACACATGGTGACACCTCAACAGTGTCTTTGGATCTAGCATTAGGACCCCCGAACGCTGCAAACTCACTATTACTGGGCTTGCTATTTTTTCATATGTGTGTTGAAAGACTTTTTGGATTGTATTTTTTTTGTATTAACAGGTAAAAGCTATTAGTGTTTTTAAAAGTATAAGCAAAATTTATTAAGAATCCTTACTTTTTAACTGAATTTCTCTGTTATAAAAGGTTATATGCTTCACTGTCATATTTCATTTTTATAGATAATGATGTATAGATAACATTGTCGTTCTGACATTCTGCACAGTATTAATGATGGCGAGATAATGACCCATTTATGTCCAGTATTTCTTCTCTATACTTTTTTTTCCTTCCATCAGTGGCCTTGATTGTAAGTCTATTCTCTGGTCCTAAATGGTGTGCAGCAGTTGTATGAAGATTAATGGTTGCCATGGAGACTCTGCTGATAGCATTTAGAAAATTCAGACAGTGCCCCTGGAATGTTTTGACTTTTATGCTCAGTTGCTGATCAGCGCTTTGGGAACCTGCAGCAATCCCATATTAAAATATGCAAAATATTCTATACATTGTCCAATGATGATCAGCTGATTTATATGTGGTCGCATGAAGAAACGTTCACATTTTAAGTCATAGTAGAACAGAGTTTAAGATGATTTGTATCTGAGGAAATAATATACTTTTATAATGGTTATTAAGGTTATGATCACACAGGGCGCATACACTATCCAGCATAGTTTTCTATATCTGTACATGTAGGAAAACTATTGTGTAGGATGCTAATAATATAAATCTCATTGTAGGGTTAAAAAAGTTAATACATTATAATAATTATTGCCATAAATATATACCATTATTAGGGAATGAGATGTGAATGAAACCTCATACTGTGATGACCCAAGGATGAAAAGAGTTATAACCAGAGATAGATTTTGCGGTACTGTTGCGGCGCTTGTCATGGAGTTCGGAATGGTAGTTAGCTCTCTCTGGGTACTAAAACACACCCGTTAAGATGTGGCACATCCAGTTCTAAGGGAACCAGCACTGGGAAAGCCAGGCATTGGTATAAGCTTTAGGACTTATTGCACGTTTGTTCTGAGGAAGGGAGAACCTACTCCTGAAACATGTTAACGCTGTGCTTTCAATAAAGGAAAACCTTTTTCACCTTACATCGCTTTGAAAGGAAAATCTTTCCAAAGGAGAATTTTTGCTGGGACAGCGCTGGTCAGTGCACATACCTTTTCTTTTTTCTTTTTTTATCCTCCTCCATTATTTGCGGGCTACCCATTCAGGAGCATCCGCCAACAAGGTATCACCAGCTTGCAGTCCCCCTTTTCTAGTCCCGGAGTGTGGATTATTGCACCATTGTACCCGTTTAGGGTGATATGCATCAAGCCCAAGTGGCTACAAGGTGAGCATTTACCTCGCCTTTACCTTTCTCTGTACCTTGGATAACGCACTAGGCGCCTGTGCCTTTCTTTTTGTTCTTTTTTTCATTATAGCTTTAGGACTTGGCAGGGCATCTTGGGGTACATCAGTGATTAAGCTCTTCTCCAATCCACTGTCTGGGGACCTACTCTGAGTTCCCTGTGGAATGAAGAGCTCTGAGAACTTGGATAACCCCCTCAGCATAGGAAGGTCTTAGTCCCTTGTTGGAGGTAGTTGCGCCCGAGGTGTTTTAGCCAGCTATAGCTGGGATGACAGGAAACCAGGAATGGAGCCTGGATCAGCATACCCTTGTGGGAAGCAGTATTGGGCCTGGTTTGCTAAAGGACTTTTAAAACTCTTTATATGAACTGTATCCTAAATAGAAATTTAATTGTATATAAATCATGTCTATGCACAGATGGTTGATGTTTTACTGCACTTTAAATAAATGCAGAGAGTTTGCTGATTATTTTTATGGTGTTTAAATTTTCCATTAAATCTATTTTGATTTGAAGCAGAACATATCTATCATCTATACTCTATGAATTTATTCATATGATAGGCCACCAAGAGCTGTTTGGCAGGGTGCCAACACACCCCACAGGACAGCTGTTCTGGGGAGCCGTGGTGCTGGCAACAAACAATGTACGGAAGCCAGAAGACTCGGCTCCATATATCGTAGTGGTGGTGCCAGGTTACACCATCATAGCTCCCATTAAATTAATATGACCATATCTTTGTTGTTCTGCAATATGATCAATTAGCAATTCTTCAAGGGCTCAATTCTTTGAAGGGCTTATCCAGCGCTACAAAAACATATCCATTTTCCTCCAGAGACAGCATCGGTCTTGTCTCAAGTGCAGGTGGAGTTTGCAATTAAAGAGGTTATCCAGCGCTACAAAAACATGGCCACTTTTCCCCCTACTGTTGTCTCCAGTTCAGGTGTGGTTTGCAATTAAGCTCCATTTACTTCAATGGAACAGAGTTTAAAAACCCCACCCAAACTGGAGACAACAGTAGGGGGAAAGTGGCCATGTTTTTGTAGTGCTGGATAACCCCTTTAAGCTCCATTCACTTCAACGGAACTGCGTAGCAAAACCACCACCCAAACTGTCATTGCTTTCATGCTGACTAGTCTACCAGCCATCAGGACGATCTCTGGCAGCTTCTTCCCACCCCATGAGTCTTAAGTAATAGATCTCTACCTGCTTGGTTATAGTGAGCAGTCTGTCGATCAAGGCCATAGGGACAGAGAAGCCACACGGGGGCTGCCCCCATGACTTGTGGTTCAGGCAGCATGAAAATGAAAAGCTGGAATCTGATTGATTGCTATGGACAACTTTGCTGTTCCTTTCTACAAGGTTGGATATATTATGGATATATTATGCTTTTTATAAACAGTGTATAGTATAGTATTCCATCCTTACTAATATAGGGGTTTTATATTTTTCTGCCCAATGTGGTACATGGTCACGAATATGACTGATAAGAAAAATATACTTTACAGAACTGGCTTGTGTTTTGATCAGCCTGCCTGACAGGTTTTCTGATCAGAGATTTTTTCTTCCTTTCTCATGAGTTGTTTTTGCACCTGCTGACTTTCATTTCAAAAATGGTCATCGGTAATCAGCATCTGAGTATATAACCTCATGAGCAGGCACAAAGGCACTGCATGGAACCAGCAAATTCTCATTCCTCTTCGATCTCCAACCCATCCTTACTTTTTCTGCCTAAGTGTGCTGTGACTTTTTGTTTTGCTGCTTATTTCCTAGCTGTAAGTAATGGCAAAACTATTTATATTTTACAGTCTGGAATAAAGAACATTTTATCTATTTTTCTGTCTGTCTATCATAAATATATAAAGAAGTCCAATGAATGTAGTCACCATAACATTAACATTTTTAGTAATATATATATTTTAAGAATTAAGTGCAATGAGTTATCTGCCAGTGTTTACAGCTGTACGATTGTAAAAGTAAGTGCCCTATTTCATGGAGCAATAATCGGCCCATTATAGCTTAGTGAAATAGAGAAAACGAACAGCTGATGACAATGATCATCTGCTAATCATGTCTTTTGGTTCTGACCTACAATTGGCTGGCAGGTGCGCATTGCTACGTGTAAGGATGCGCAGCCGACAGCTGTGTAAAAAATGTAAACTGTGTACATTACCTCTCCCACCCCCCAGTGTTTTCCTGCCCTCTGCTCACTTCCCAGAGCCGCCGGTGTAGCTTCAGAGTGGGTCTCTGAACTGACAGGCTGCTCAGCTAATCACTGGCTGTGACAGTCCCGGCCAGTGATTGGCTGAGCGGCCTGTCGGTTCAGAGGTCCACTCTGTAGCTACAGCAGCAGCGTCTGGGGCGAGCAGAGGCCAGATGAATACCAGGGGCCATGGAGAGGTAATGTATACAATTTAGGGGCAAGGGCTGCGTGGTCATCACTAACTAAATATTTATCAAGTTGTGTAATAGACTCTGTAAGCAAGCGCAGATCTAGAAGATCAGTGCTAGCTAACAGGAGGCATCTGGCCGTCTAATATGACCCTAACTTACACGCTTAAACATTGCCCCAATCTCCCCCCCCTTCCCCTGTGACCTGCTCTTTAATTCCTGCACTGGTTGACAGTAGGAGAAGCAGTAGAGTCTCTGTCACCTGCCCTTCTTTCTAGACAACATCACCCTGTGTAAATTGGCTAGTGGTAAGCAGACAAACATTGGGTGATCGCTTAGGGCCATATTACACAGCCCACAGTCGATTACAGAGCCTACTACACAGCTTGATAATGGTTCAGCCAGGCAGTATGGACATTGTTAGCGATGTCTGTGCAGCCCTTGCTTTAAAGAGATACTCTGGCGTCAGTATATAAAATAATAAAGATTATGCTTAACTCTCCACATTCCACCAGTGTCCTCATACCTCTACTGACTGCAGCCACTACAGACAAACCCATCTCTGCAGTGACAGCCTGCTCAGCAAATCCCTGGCCATGGTGCTGTCCTATCTCAGTCAGTAATTGGCTAAGTGTGCCCTCACTGAAGAGATGGATTTCTCTGCGATGGTATTAGCTGTCAGTGGGGTACCCAGAGACAAGGCAAGAGGACAGCAAGGGGGCATGCAGAGGTAAGCATAATCTTACTTATGCTTTATCCACCGAAGGGGTTGGGTTCCTGTTGTAAATAGACCACTTAAATGGGTAAAAACAAGAACAAGTTCGGAGTAGTCTCGGGAATGACAGCCCGCTCAGCCACTTACTGCCTGTGTTGCTGTCCCATCTCAGTCAGTGATCGGCTGAGGGGGCTGCCTCTGCCAAAATAAGTAGCAGCTGCGGTCAATGGGGGGACCAGGAGAAACCAGTGAGCATTGTGAGGTAAGCATAAGGTCTTTTTTATATTTTATATAACCACAGCTATATATCAAATGTTTTCTCAGGCTGTTAAACCCCTTTATGGGGTTAATGTAGCACATTATAAAATGAGAAAAACTGTGTATTATTTCCATAATTTATGGGCATACTTTGCTTTTATTTTACTGTGTGTGAACTTATCCTCAAGGTTAACAGTCTTTACTTGATGGTGTCTAATAATAGTAACCAAGTCACACTGTTCAGGAACTGGATTATTTCTGTGCTTTCAAACTAGAGAGTTTTTACAAAACTGTGACCTTGTTGCAATGCCAAATCGGATTACATAAAGCACACACATTATTAAAAGGATTGTATACCTAAATCGCAATGCTACAAAGCAAAACATAAATCTTTCTCCAAACATTAGAATTACAACATTAGAATTACAATTTCTGAAGAGAGTTTTTGTTTGTGTTCAAATTTCTCAGATTAAATACAGTGAACTTGTCTATGACATTAAGGCCACGTTCACACACTGTATTTTCACATTAAACAACGGCCATTGTTTAAGGACAGCAATCAATCACATTACAGTGTATGGAACGACGGCTGTAGTGTATACACACTGTAAACACTATGGCCGTGGTTCTGTGCGGCCACATAAAATGATTGATAGGTCTATTTTGAGCGGCCGCTATTCAGTGAACACAATCTTTTTAGTATGGCTTTGTAAGGCTATGTTCACACTACGTAAAAGTACAACGGCCGTACTTTTTGCTGAGCGCAACATAACCTTATCTGATATGGGATCCGGGCCGGAGCGTATACACATCGTATATGCTCCGGCCGGGATTCCATACGGGGCCGCAAATAACTGACATGTCAGTTTTCTGCGGCCGGAATTCAGTGAATTCCGGCTGTAGAAAGCCCTGTCAGTTCACACAGTGAAGCGAGCGGCTCCGGCCGCTCGCTTCACTGTGTGGTATGGGAAGCTCTGATGCGGGCGCGGGTCATCAGAGCTCTGCGGCCGGACGGATCATCCAGCCGGTACTTAAGTACCGACCGTGATGAAACGGGGACAAGCCGACCGTTCCGTGACCCGGCCGGGGTCACGGAACGGCCAGTCTGATACGTTGTGTGAACATAGCCTAATAATGTCAATTAAATGCTTTTTGAATTCTTTTAGCTAATAGGGAAGATGCTTAAAATTGTGTGATACTGCATGAACAATGTTGCTTAAACTATAACTATACAGTATTTGTTCTCGTCTGTCAAAACTAGTTTCAAAACTTTCAGGCTAGGTTTTCTCACAGTAATGCTGGGTTCACGCTACGTTTTTTTTTCATACTTTTTTTCGTACGTTTTTGTAAGAAATCAAAAAGATGGAAAATCAAAATGCATCTGTTTTTTATGTACACAAAAATAATTTTTCTGTACAATAAAAAAATAATGCGTTTTGATACATTTTTTTTACAATGTAAATTAATGGAAAATGGATCAAAATAAATACACACAAATGCATCAGTTTTTTTTTTTTTCAAAAACGGATTTAAAAAAAAAAAAAAAAAGATTGCAAAGATGTAGTGTGAACCCTGCCTAACTTTAAACTATGTTCACACATAGTATTTCAATCAGTATTTTTGATAACACAAGGCATGGAGCTGACAAAGAAAAATTATAATGGAAAGATCTGCACATTTCAGTGTTTGTTTTTTTTTATGTGATGGCTGTTTTTCTATTAATGTTAACCCCTTAATACGTAACTACGTAACTGTCCGGAGCCCAATTTACACAGGGTGACTCGCTAATAGCCAACACTGAGCTATCACCATGCTAGCTATTTAACCATTTAGATGCCACTGTGAAAACTGCTGTCAGTCATTGATGATGCAGTGGTCTGGATCCGCTAATCCATTGTCAGTGCAGCCCAAGGCTGCTACAGGCTGCCAGTAGGCTAAAGTGATCAAGTCCCAAGATGTTGGATCAATGCAGTACATAATTCAGGGGATTAATGCCCTGTTTGGTAGGTTATATACCTCAAAATCTTTCAAATAGATATAAAGTATTGGTCACAGAGGATTTTTATATTGGATCTACCTCTTGCAGATGATTCAGCCACCTTGGCTCAAAGTACTAACAGAACTCATTTGATATTCTTTTGTTGTTAAAGGGTTATAACTAGAGATGAGCGAACCGGGTTCGTGTTCGAGTCGATCCGAACCCGAACATTCAGCATTTGATTAGCTGGGGCTGCTGAACTTGGATAAAGCCCTAAGGTTGTCTGGTAAAACATGGATACAGCCAATGACTATATCCATGTTTTCCACATAGCCTTAGGGCTTTATCCAACTTCAGCAGCCACCGCTAATCAAATGCCAAAAGTTCTGGTCAGATCGACTTGAGCATGCTCCAGGTTCGCTCATCTCTAGTTATAACTAAAGTGTCCATACATTCCCACATTTCACACACAATCACATTTTTGCACTTTTTGCCATCTCAGGTCCTGGCATGCTCAATAGTGCTTATTGTTATAATTATAGCACATAATCTACTTATCCACTTAGATATACAAGCTTGCATAGCTACAATAACAATATTAAAAGGGGGTTTCCAGGCAGGGTGCCAACACCCGGAAACTTCACTGACCAGCTGTTTATTTCCCGCCCTATACAGTGAATAGGGCTGGAAGCTGCTTGCTCTGTTCGCTATGTAGCTATGGTGACACATAACTACAGATCAGCTCCTGTTCAAATGAACAGCAGATAATCTGAAAACCCCTCTAATAGCCTTTTTGCAAGGTTTTTTTTTTTTTATTTAAAATGTGTCTTTTGGTTGCATTGTTAACAGGATTATTATTATTATTATTATTATTATTATTATCATCATCCCTATATTACTTGATGGTCTTTGCATCAAGAGCAGTCTCCCATGCAGTTTCACATATAAGACTCTTTCATTTAGCTTTATGTGACATTGCTTCACTTACCCCTTTGGTCATGGCAGCCGTTTAAAATGAAGCATTTTTTGAGTAATGATAACTTATTAGCTATTCAGTCCATCGTCTCCTATTCCCCCAGTGCAACTGAGCACTGATTTTTAGCATTCACTTTGTCATTTTATTATTCAAATGAGAATGTTCACATCATTGATTCAATCACCTTTGTTCTTTTCAATCAACCTAGTTCTATTCATCCCATTTTACACACAAACCTCTTATTTATACATTACATTCTCTATCATTATTATATGTATTATATTATTTGTTACTATAGTGTTTCATATTGGGAGTTATGAGTTGCACTACTAGGTCATGTATTCTCCCTCTACTCTACCCTTGTATGACTTGATTTTATTATTCACCTGAGGAAGGAAAGAGTTTTTTTGTAATGCTTTGTCTGCCTATTCATCAATAAAAGTGGACTTTGTCCAGTATATTGTTTCCTAAGAGGCTCCTAGAGAGGACTGCAATGTGGTGTTGGTGACAACTCTGACTGTAATGCAGGCTGCTTATGGTGCACACAGCACAGCACACCCAGGTGGGCACACACACTACTATTACCAACCTTTTGTTATTTAAGGGATTTATGGCACAAGTGGTGCCTTACTGTTCATTCTTTTTCTGCTATTTTTTCTAATATGTAAAACAAGACTTTTTAAAGATTATTTGTAGTTTATCAATTCATCAGTGAGAAAAGTCTGCACTTTTTAGACAACCATAAGCCTGGCACTAAAAATTGCAACCGTGTCATGTCTGGCCTTGGTCAACCGGCTTTTATAAATTCTCCCCTTTTATCCCCATGTGCAGATGCAGCCTGTAAGCCATTCAGGTTATTTCCATATAGGATATATTTTAAAGGGTCACTGTAGTTATAACTTTCAAAATTTAAATGAACAGTAGGTGTAATATAATGCAAGTTTGCAATTTACATATATATTTTTTTATCATAAAAAAAAAAATAAAAAAATCAGGAAACAGGAAGTCCTCTGTATCCCAGGCCATCTGAGCGCTCACAGAGAAAAGGCAGTCATGTGATTAATAGACACATTGAGCCGTGTCTCTTTACTGGCCGGAAATCCTGTGTTTAGTCTGTTTTTACAACCAGCACAAGTCAGAAAATCTGGCTTCAGGAGACTGGACCTGGATTTCTGGTAAGTATAGTTTTGTTTTACAGCATGATAACAACAACAACAACAAAAATAAAGAATGCATTTTGCAAGCTTGCTTTATATGCAAGCTTGCTTTGAAAGTTATAACGACGCTATAACATTGACATACATACTTTTGTGCCTGTTTTCTGAAGCATCATTAGATTTGCTGATGTGTTCTTGGTTTAATTTGTGTTATTAGATCAAAGTTTGTTAATCTCTAGGAGATCACTTTCCTGAAAGGTATGATGGCTAAATGGTCTCCAGTGTACCATTGCTGTAACATATAGGGTGTTAAAAAGTGTTCCTGATCATGTAATTTTTTTTCTGAGTTTCCAACCCCTTAGTGACCCATGTTGTACTGGTACATCATGGGAGCCTGTCACTTAAGGACCCATGACGGACCTGTATGCCAGTGTGCCCGGCGGCACTTTGAAGAGACAGAAGGACTTGAGCAGCCCAACATCTAAAGATGATCTGTGGTTTGTCCTTCATGATGTTTGAAAGAAAATGGCTGTCACATCAAATATTGATTTACTTTACATTCTCTTGTGTGCATTCATTATCATTTTGTATATTCCATTTAATAAAAATATCCTATTTACAATTTTATATAAAAAAAAAATAATCTTTTTTCCCATACCCACCTAAAACATGTGAGTGGTACTATTAAAGCTATTGAAATAAGCACCAAAGGCTTTTGCTTAGCCACCACCTATGTGTGGATCCTCCAGTAAATAGGTGTGCAAATTATATTAAACTAGGATATTGCCCAATACATATAGTGCAAAAAATACCCCCCCCCCCTAAAAAAAAAAACAAAAAAAAAAACACACACACACATAGGGGGATATTTATTAAACTGGTGTAAAGTCGAATTGTCTTAGTTGCCCCTAGCAACCAATCAGATTCAACCTTTCATTTTTTAAAGAATATCTGATGAATGAAAAGTGGAATCTTATTGGTTGTTTGGGGCAACTAAGACAATTCTACTTTACACCAGTTTGATAAATATCCCCCATTGCTTCTAAACAGGTATGCTATTATGCTATTAACTCTTGGGAACCAAGGGTCATATATACTAGATTAACTGTCTTTAGTGATATATTACTTTCTCAAAGTATTTGACAGCTTTTGTTCCTCTCTACAGAGGCTGACAGCATTCATTTTCACTGTCTCAGTAAATTACACGCCAGCTATATACTGTACTTTTAGACTCTGACAGTTCCTTCAAGTTCTGCCATGACTCACATTGCGTTGTGAGTTATTAAAACAAGAAGTTCACAAACCTCTTATGGATTAAAGTCTTCTAAAATTAATCATAGCTTGACCACCATTACTATTTACTTCCATATAAAGTCATACAGAAAAAATTTGACACTTCAAAATACCGGGCATTGGTTTTCTTCTTTCTAAAGGATTTTTGAGGCATCTAATTACTAGAAAGTCAAAATTGATTTTTATAGTGTGGTAAGATTCAGAAGATAGAGGCATGCAAATTGATAACAGGGAAAGGTTTACTGTGTTTTGCCTTCACATCGTGCAGGGGAATTAATACAATGAGAAAACAAACAGGATGAAGACTTATTAGGAAACTTCTAATAAATCGTTAATACCTGTGTGGTATCCCACCACAGGTGTTACTGGTTTACACACTTCTCGCAAAAGCCTGTACTCTATTTGAAGTGGTAATGAAGTTATGCCTAAATTTTGCCACTAGATGTCACTATTATTTGTTAATGCACTTGTAGTGAACAAGGTGTTATTGTTTGTGTGTAATCTGCTGTTCTCCACCTATCTCTATTCTCTATTCTTTCTCTGCATTTTCTTCTCCACCACTCACAGGAAGTATTACTCACCCTGTAGGAAGTTGTCAGTCCTTAGTGGGAGAGGAAGTGTCAGTCAGTCTTATCTAAGTCTTGGTAGAGAGAGGACGCCCAACATGACGGTCATGCTGTAGTCCAGCTGTAGCCCCCACCTGTAGTCTAGTCTAGAGTGGGGTAGTGGACAGACAAACATGAAGAAAAGACACTCTTTTCTTCTTCAAAGCAACACTTACTCTTATTATGCAGTGCTAAACCACTCAGGAGAGGACAAGTCAGAGATCACCCCAACCTACACCCTGAACATCTCTAACAGTGCAAGATAGTATCCTAAAACAAGAGAAACTGACCCAGATAGAGCAAAGTTGCTACAGGCCTTCATGCTCTATCTCTCAGCACAGGTGTAACCAGGTAACTTGGCCACCTTGCTCAACTCAGGTAACAGGGTCTGGGGCTTGTGTCACCCTAGGAATACGGCTCATTAAACACTGTAGGACAATAGGTGGTAGTCTTCTATTTTCAAGTATCCTTCAGTATTCTACTTCTTCTTCTAAAGTTCTGGCAGAGCACACTTCTTCCCTGGGTTGGGACTCTCAGCACAGACGTCTCTCTACATCTCTGAACCTTCAGCACAAACTCCTCTCTATTGCTCTGAACTCACGGTACTTCTCAGCACACAACCAAGTCAGCACAGCTCTTCTGCTCCAAAAGCTCTTAACGCAGATCGTGTCTAGTCAAGTCAGAAGTCTATAATCAGCTGTATTAAGTATTCCTAAAGTAAAGAATTTTATTTTAAAGTATTTTAAAGTGAAGATTTTATTTATGGTAACAGGACTCAGTGATTATTGTTCTGGCACCTACACAGCCATTACACCATCCTTGGGTCATCTCCCTTTTCTGTGGGTGGCGGTACCAATAGTCTGGATTGGTCACAGCTTCACTCCAGACTACCGTGATAAATACCCAAGGGACCCCCTCACAGCCCGGCAGGTCACTGACCACAGGGGAAAGGGTATAGCCATCCCTAAGATAAAAGCAGGTGTACCCCCTTACCTGTGTGTCCAAGCAGCACTGGCGTCACAACAATCTACTATCCGGCTAAGCTATACTACCAACAACCACAGTAGTGGCGTCACACAACACCATCTGGCAAGTGACCGGTCGTCCATAGGGCTAAATCACATCTGGCTGTACCTTCACAAGGCAATATGAAGATTATTATATTACAGGGGGTTGTCCAAAAGTTTCCTTTAACTTTTAGATGTTGGCAGGCAGAGATTAAAATTAAACAAATAAATGAACCCCAGTGGACCAGACTGTGCTCCCTTCCACTGGGAGGGGGCAGGGGAGGGTCAACTTAGCCTCTGGTCTTCTCCCAGTCTTCTTCTCATCAGTGGCTGAGCAGGGACTCTGCTTTAGCCGCTGATTGGTGGAAATGATTCTTGAGCATCGTCATCTCAGCCAATCAGCGACAGCATCTTTGAAGAGGCAGAGCCTGGCACACCAGGGTTAAGAGTTGTTTAGCCTGCACACTAGGGTTAAGTGTTGTTCAGTCTGGCACACTAGGGTTAAGTGTTGGTCAGCCTGGCACACCAAGGGTTAAGTGTGGATGCCAAGCAACCTCACTTAACCTCTTGTGTGGCAGACTGTAAGCAGCATCTGACAAGATTCTGCATACTGTAAGGCGCAGAACACCTGTCACAATGAAGGGTGTTCTGCTCTTGGCCTTTTTTTGTGTGTGTGTTTTTTCCCTTTTGTTTTTCAGATATCGGTATACAGAGGATTGCATTGGATTCAGTGGACTACATCTTTTTTTAAATTTTTATGAAATGCCTTACCAAGCATGACATAAATATAATTACATGGAAATGCCCAATGCTGCTAACCAATAATCAGCCGAAAAATAATTGACAATTAACTCCCTAATAGGGATTCATAGATCAATTTTTTATGGTAAAATATATATTGACAAATTCCAAATAAAAGCACTTTTTTAGGTCTGTATATTTTAAAATGGGGGGGAGGTCTACAAGTAATTTAACACATTTAGTGTATAATGTATGAACTAGCCCCCTCCCCCCATCCCCCTCCAGGCAGCCAGCAACTGACAAATAGGGTAATGGCCTGCTATAATATCAGGGCTGGTCAGGGTACACACGGAAGACACAGAGACAAGTGCAACCCTAAAGCTGTCCCATGCCAACTGTCCCTGCCTACGTGCCTCAACATATGCTAAGCGACACGGGACAACTAGGAGATGTTCCTGCCACAAAAATAGGTGTTACAAGACACAAGACAAATACTAGACAATTACAAGACAAGAACAAAAATACACAATGGCAAGTGGTAAGCACATTAGGGTCAAACCAGGAGAGTCATGTACTGGTACAAAGTCGCTGGGCAATAAACAGAGTCAACAAGGAAAACCAGAATTTAAAAAAAAATAACAGACCAAATAAGTAGACAAAACACATAGTATGGGGCACAAGCCAAAGTGAGGAAACCAAGGAGTCAAGATAGCTAGGATACAGCAAGTATAGATACACAAGGTAACACTATAGCAGGCAACAATCACTCTAAATGAGTGTGGTGTCCCACCACAGTGTTTCTATTGGTTACATCCTTCACAAAAGCCTGTACTTTTATTTGTAAGTGATAATGAAGCATTACCAGACTTTTGCCACAAGATGTCGGTGTGATAACTATGTATGTTCCGATATTGCACAGCTGTAGTACCTAAGGGGTTATTGTTCTTGTTTATGTGTCACATGGATCTGCACACCAATGAGAGTTCTTTCTTCTCTTAACCTACCACCTCTCTCTTTACTTTTGCACATGCACTCCTCACCCAATCACAGCACAGTTTACACAGGCTGTAGGTAGGAAGTCACATGGGTAGAGGAAGTGTAGGGTCTTTTGCCTTTGGATTCTGTAGGGGAAGGATGTAAGCTAGGATGCTCCCTACAGCAGTCAAGTTGGGCCCTAAGTTGTGGTCTAGACGGACAGCCCATGCAGCTTGACAAATTTTCTCTCCAAGCAACCTCACTAGACACTATGCAGTGTTAAGCTACTACTAGAGAGGACAAGTCAGGGATCATCCTAACACACGCCATGGACCAGAGGAACACAGTGCAGGACAGTATCCACTCAAAGTAAAGGAACTGATCCGGATAGAGCAAAGTTGCTAGAAGCGTATGCACTCTCACAATCTCGCAGCGCGGGTGTCAGAGAACTCTGACCACTCTGCTCATCCCAGGTTACAAGGTCTGGGGTTTGTGTCACCCTCTAGGATGGATCACCCTACACTGGTGGGCAATAGGTGGTGCAAAGACCAAAGAGTCAAAACACAGGCACAAGTACTCTACTTTCAAGTATTTTTCTATCTTCTACCTATAAGTTCCGGCAGAGCACAGTACTACATTGGGTTGGGACTTCCTCTTCTCTACTCTTCTGATCCACTTTTCTATTTCTCATCACGCAACTCAGTCAGCAGGGCTGCATTATTTCTTCTACTCTAAGTGCAGATCTGAACTCTAAAGTGTTAAGTAACTTATTAAGTGTAAAGTGTTATATCAAGGCAAGGCTAAATTATCTTCTGCCTATCTCAAGTATCTTCACAGTAAAACAGATTTTATTTATGATAAAGAGACTCTGTGGTTCCTCGCTACACACTGACACAACAAATACACCTTCCTTGGGTCAACTCCCCTTTCTGTGGGAGGCAGTGCCAATAGTCCGGGTGGGTCACTACTCCCCTCCGGACCACCATGATAATTTCCCGAGGGACCCTGCAACAACTCGGCAGGTTACTGACCACAGGGAAAAAAGGTATAATCTGCCCAGTAAAATAAAAGCAGGTGTGCCTGCATACCTGTGTGCCCCAACGGCACTGGCATCACAACACAACACCATAGGGCAAGGCTATATTTCAGCCAACCACCACAGGAGTGGCGTCACAGTCTGGCAAGTGACCCACTGCCACATGAGCCTTAAAGGAAGTCAGGTCCCAGTGTCAGGGGTGATTGAGGCGGACAGACTGAAACAAAAGGCTGGGGCGGACAGACAGAAGCAAAAGGCTGTCAATCACTGGCAAGGCAAGGATTTAACTGCTAAGGTGCTGATAGAATATACTCCGGAAGATAGAGGGCGTTAACCGGAATGCAATTAAATAGGCCAGGACAGAATCCAACCATGCTCCCACCAGTAAAATGTAAATATAAAAACAATGAAAGAAAACGTAACTTCTGCCGCAGTGGCCTTAGCCAGCAGTCAGAGCTGAAGACCAAGGATTAATCAAGTACAGTCATGACAGTTAAATTGCATGGGCATGGAAACTATATTGGGCATGAAAACTAAATTGCATGGGCATGGGAACTATATTTTGCAACCAAAACCAGGAGTGGATTGAAAACACAATGGCTATGTTCACACACTGTTGAAATTGAGTGAATGGTCATCATTTAATGGCAAATATTGGCAGCTATTTCAAAATGGCCGTTGTTAAAAACAGTAATCATTTGTCTTTAAACGACAGCCATCCACTCAATTACAACAGTGTGTGAATATAATCTTTTTGTTTTTTTAATTCACTCCTATGTTTCCAATCCACCACCTTGTCCAGTCATCCTGCCATTACACAACCTGTCACTGTGGCTTACCAATGTTGCCAAGCCCAGCGCAGCAGGTCTTCCGTGCATGGCTCACATGCTGAACCTGCTTGTGCATAGGTTCCTCTGTTCTTTCTGAGGACTTAAAGCGTAACCATAATTTCAGTAGCCAAAAAATGAAATTCCTCAAATAAAAAGCCCATTTGTTACCCTTTATAAAGAGCCCCAAACTGCGCTCGCAGAGATATCCCCAGTTATTTGGCTCAGAAGAATAAATGAATTTTTCTCCTGGCTGAGAGAAAGTGGGCGTGGCCTGTCCCTCATCTCCCTGGCTGCGTCCCTCCATTCACTGACCAGCACCTTAGCAGATGTATCACACATAGCAGGATCAGATAGAGCCCCAACATACAGTATCACAATGTAAGATTAGATACAGAGCCCCAGCAGATGGTATCACACACAGTGGGATTAGATAGTCATCTGCTCTCATTACACTGTAGGATAATGTCAGCCATGGAGGTGGGGGCACCTGCTACAGACCTCTGATAGTGAATGTTATATGTACTATGGAAAGACTACAGCTGTGTTGTTCTGGGACTTGTAGTCCTCCCCTCAGTGACTCACCCACTCTCCCTCATGCAGCACATTGGAGTCTTGGTGGCATGTCCTCCTTGTTGAAGCACTGAGTACTTGTCCCTCCATCCATCTCCTCCCCTGCGCTGCTCCTCACACACAACACCCTCCGTTCTGCTATGTGATCTCTGTGAGGGGACGAGGGAGAGAGTGTTGCTAGGAGGTGGGGGAGGAGGTTTTGTTTCTGTTTCTCTCTGTGTCAGGGCTGTTATCTGATCCTCCTGTCAGAGTCTGTACTCTAAGTACGGATCTGCAGGGAGGGGGCGTGTCCAGCAGGAATGCAGAAATAAGTCAGAGCCAGACAGAGCTGTAAGGGCATAATCAGCCTTATGTATTTAAAAAACTGTTCATTTTAGGTTATTAATGTATATTGCAAAAGTTGTTATCATGCCCTAAGCTAACTAAAACTGAAAGGTCAAAATATTTTATAGTTACGCTTTAAGAATCTGCTAAAGATGGCGAGGAAACTATGTCTTGACTTTAGCCATATGTGTCATAGAGCGCCCTCTGCAAAATACATTGTCAACGTGAACTACAAGAACATTGGCTGATATGCCATGTGCCGAAGCAGTGGAACTTGTTCCTCCCCATCTTAGATTGGCTGTACCAACATAGATTGGCGGTCTCTGATTTCTTTGTCACATTTCTGGCAGCTTCACGTAGAACTACAATTTCCAGGTCACAGATTGGCAGATAATAATAATAATGCTTTTATTTGTATAGCGCACACAGATTCCGCAGCACTTCACATAGTTTTTTTTTGTCAATTATTGCTCCTTGTCCCTAATAGGGCTCGCAATCTAAATTCACCTATCTGTATATTTTTGGGTGTGGGAGGAAACCGGAGTACCCAGAGTAAACCCACGCAAACACGGAGAGAGCATACAAACTCTTTGCAGATGTTGCCCTTGGTGGGATTTGAACCAAGGACCCCAGCATGATGTATGCCAATTGCTAGTACCGTTAGAGGAAGGCAATCGGTTGGTCAGCCGCAACTACTACAGCGTGAATGACGTCATCCCTCTGCTTTATGTCATGAAGGCTGCACTGAGTGACACCATTACTGAGGGCACTTAGAGCAGTGCAACCATCTATGATGTCAATTTGAGCCTTGAGATGGCCGAATTGGTGGAGAAGCTTACATTCCTTAAAAATTAATTAATCCTAAATAGGACCCAATTTCACCACCCACGAGCCTGATGATTTAAACATCAGCCGGCAGTCCGCACGTGCCAGTCTCTATCCCTAAATGTCCCCAATAAAATATTCATCCAACCGAATAATTTTTTTTGTTTAATACCAAGTAATTTTACCCCTTATGCCAAAAATGTATAGGATAATCTTGTAGCAAATACCCAAAGTCAGTTAGGATATACTGTATTAAACAAAAAAAAATTAACCCCTTAAGGACCCATGATGTACCAGTACATTATGGGAGCCTGTCACTAAAGGACCCATGACATATCGGTATGCCAGTGGGTATGGTGGTGCTATGAAGTGAGCTCCGTAGCTTGATAGCAGCGGGGTCCTCACTGTTAATTAGCGCCATTAACCACTGCAGTGCTGCTCCCATCACTGTCTGATCTGGGCCCCTAAAGTCAAACTGTCCAGATAGTTTTTACTGACTGCCAGAGGTCTCTCTTCTTCCTCCCAGTAGTTCAGGGATCATTGCACAGGCAGACTCTATGTAATGATTACAAATAACACTGAAAAAAAGTTTTGAAAAACATGACATTGCCCTTCCCCCAATAAAAGTGTAAATAACCCCCCTTTCCTATATTATATTTTATAAATAAAACACATAAAAATAAAATAAATAAACACATTGTACAGATGTAGCCATGGTTAACATGACAACAACAATAATTGTGTAAGGGAGGTATCTTAAGTCAATTAGAATGTCATTAAATGCATCATTATGATCCAGTTAACACAGGCTACATCTGTATACCCTAGCATGTGTAATTGTCCAATCTATTAAAATAAAACAATATTGTTCATGCATGGGGAACGGTGTAAACAAAAACCAGTAAAAAAAAATGCCAGGATTGGTGATTTTTAATTACATTTTATTTTTAAAAAATTAATAAAAAATCATCAATACGTCCAATCTACACAAATATAATACTAATCTAGCAATCAAGTCCCCATACAGCCCTGTAGATGGTAAAATAAAAGCATTAAAAGAGTCACAATAGGGCCATTTTATTCATACCTATTGGCAATAAAACAAAATGATACTGTTAAAAAAATAGTAAAACATTAGAAAAGCTATATAAACACGCATATAACTGTATTAAGACTGACCTATAGAATATCATCTCAGTTTTACAGTAAAGTGCATAATGTAAACACAGAACCCCAATTTATGAGGTAAAATGTTCCCAATTTTACCTCATAAATAATATTTTGGGGGTTTTGTAATTAATTTTATGGTAGATTGAAAGGCTCAATTACAAACTTATTTCTGAATAAACAAGCCCTTGCAGGGCCCCGTAGATAAAAAAAAATAAAAGAGTTTTAGCTCTTAGAAGGCGAGAAGGAAAAACGAAAATGCAAAATTTGTTTATTAACCCCTTCAAGACCAAGCCTATTTGGGCCTTAATGACCAGGCTCATTTTTCAAAATCTGACCTGTCTCACTTTATGCGCTTATAGCTCAGTAATGCTTTAACGTATGCTAGCGATTCTGAGACTGTTTTTTCGTCACATATGGCACTTTAAATAAGTGGCAAAATTTGGTCACTACTTTGTGTGTTTTTTGTGAAAAACATCAAAATATCATGAAAAATTAAAAAAAATTTGCATTTTATGAACTTTGAAATTCTCTGCTTCTAAAAAAAGAAAGTCGTATCAAATAAATTAGTTACTAAGTCACATTACCAATATGTCCTCTTTATTCTGGCTTCATTTCATAAACATATTTTATTTTTTTAGAGTGTTACAGGACTTAGAAATTTATCAGCAAATTACCACATTTTTGTGAAAGTTTCCAAAACTGATTTTTTTTAGGCACCAGTTCTTTTTTTAAGTTGATTTAGGAGGTTTGTATACTGGAAACCCCCATAAGTGACCCCATTTTGGAAACTACACACCTTAAAGAATAAATCTAGGGGTATAATGAGCATTTTAACCCTACAGGGGCTGGAGGAAAGTATTCACTACTAAGCCGTAAAAAATTGAAAAATTTAAATTTTCCAATAATATATACATTTAGATTAAAGTTTCTCATTTTCAAAAGGAAAATGAAAGAAAAAGCACCCCAAAATTTGTAACCCAGGTTCTCTTGAGTACCCCACATGTGGGGGTAAACCACTGTATGAGCACACAGCAGGGCTCAGAAGGAAGGGAGCGCCAATTAGCTTTTCCATTGCAAATTTTGCTAAAGAAGTTTCCGAGCGCCAGGTGCGTTTGCAGAGCCCCTGTAGTGTCAGCAGAGAGAAAAAAAAACCCATAAGTCACCCCATTTTGGAAAGTACCCCTCAAAGAATTCATCTTGGGGTACAATGAGCATTTTGAACCCACAGGTGTTAGAGGAAAGTATTCAAAAGTAGACAGTAAAAATGAAAAACTCGAATTTTTCCAATAATATGTTCGTTTAGTTTGAAATTTCTCAATTTCACGAGGAACAAGAGAAAAAAAGTACCCCAAAATCTGTAACGCAGGTTCTCCTCAGTAAAAAGGTACCTCATATGTGGGCATAAACCACTGTATGGGCACACAGCGGGGCTCAGAAGGGGAGGAGCGCCAATTAGCATTTTCCGTGCAGATTTTTCTGAAGTAGTTTCTGAGCGCCAGGTGCGTTTGCAGAGCCCCTGTAGTGCCAGCGGAGTGAAATCTCTCCAAAAGTCACCCCATTTTGGAAAGTACACCCCTCAAAGAATTCATTTTGTGGTGTGGTGAGCATTTTGACCCTACAGGTATTAGAGGAAAGTATTCAAAATTGGCCAGTAAAAATGAAAAACTCAAATTTTTCCAATAATATGTTCCTTTAGTTTGAAATTTTTCAATTTCACGAGGAACAGGAGAGAAAATTCACGCCAAAATTTGTAACTCAGGTTCTCCTGAGTACAACGGTACCCCATATGTGGGTATAAACCACTGTATGGGCACACAGCGGGGCTCAGAAGGGAAGGAGCGCCAATTTACTGGAGCAAAACCGCAGCTAGTAATAGTTATTAGAATAGCGCAGTTACTAAAATAAAATAAAAAAAATAAGATTACAGGTAATGCGGGGTGGTTACGGACAGTCTGGGGTGGTTCCGGGTAATTTGGAGGTGGTTACGGTCAACATGGGGTGGTCACGGGCAACCTGCTGTGGTTACGGCAACCTGGGGTGGTTAGAGGCAACCTAGGGTGGTTAGAGGCAAAAAAGAAGTGGTATTTATTGCTTGTAGCAAGAGACACAAAAAGGGATGCACCGTTTCTGTCTACTCCATGCTTGATAATGGCCTTGGAGTAGACAGAAACGTTGCATCCCTTTTTGTCTCTCTTGCTACAAGCAATAAATACCACTTCTTTTTCACCTGACGCTGGTGTGCTACGGATTTTCTTTTGTAGATAGATAGATAGATAGATAGATAGATAGATAGATAGATAGATTTTTTTTGCTGTTTTTAAGAAAATACAGTACAGTGGGAAAATCTTCTCCAACTTAAGGTTGTTGGAAAATTTGTTCTTCTTTTAATACAATCAGTATAAAGCCTTTTTGAATCTGGGTGCGGTTTTCCGGGCTATTTAAGTGGATCCCAATTAGCTAGTTGTTTAATTCCATGTTGGATGGCCAGTTGGATGGCCTATTTCAGGCCAGGTGGCCCCTAATCATTGGGGGTCCTTAATCTTAATCTATGGTTAAGGGTCACTTGGTCAGAAACGCGTAAGATGGTGCATTTGTTTGTGTTTTTGCTTTTGACTTTTTGTACACATTTTAACACATTTTAACACATTGGAATAAAGTGTGGAATATTTATCTTAGGACGTGACAACCCTCTTTTTCCTCTTTTCATTCATACTATTTTGAGGACTGGTAAATCCCTGGTCATGCACTTATCAGGTGAGCCAGATGGACTGTTTGTGGTTGACCCTGGCAGTCATGTGCAGCATTATAATCTCAATTTTGCTAGTCTTTATAGATTATTTAGCAAAGAATCAATTGGAAAACCAAACACTGAAGTATTAAGAACGCTGTAGTTATAAATATAACAATCTGGAGCTACTTTAACAAGGAAAAATACATTATACAGTACTGAGCAGAAGATAGATGAAAATACTTTTTCAAATATTAGAAAAAAACTATAAAAAAAATCTATTTAATTCCACAGTTTCAAGTGCCGAGTGCTGAAAATGAGTCTAAATTGTTATTAAAAGAGAAAAGTTTGATTGATAGGACACTATATTGATCTGCCATTTTTGTCATATAAAAGATAATATCTGTTGTTTATGGCATAGTTTACTGATTATAGTAAGAAATCTCATATACATTGATTTGTATTCATTCTTAACTGTCACTATGCACCTTTCCACGGATCAGAATGAAGATACAGATGATGCAGGAAGTTCAGGTTGTGAAGGCAAGATCCTACACCCTGCAAGTTTCTACTTTTCTAATTCATAGGGCTCGTGCACAGAATGCATCTGGCATGGACCTTTGACTTGGTAACCCCATTTTCTGGCGTCAACTGCATCTCCATGGTAAACTGTGGAAAGGCACAGAGTGACAGGTACCCTTCTCCATGGCCCCAAAGGATAAAAGCGCTATAAGCATGGTAATAGAGCTATTTTAAGGAACAGATATTTTCAAAAAAAGGTTTTAATTTTTTAAAAGCCACCAAATAAAATAAAAGTTACACTAGTTATATATTGTTGTAGTCATACCAACTTGAGGAACATATATAACAAGTCAGTTTTACCCTAGGGTGAAAGGTGTAAAAACTCTGAAACACCCCCCCCAAAAAAAAAAAAAAAAGAAAAGAAAAAAAGTGTTTTTTTTTTTTTTTTTTTTTACAATTTTACCACACATTTACTTTTTTCCTGGTTTCGCAGTGTACTTTATGCAAAAATTCAGCCTTTCATTGCAAAGTACAATTAGTAGCACAAAAATAGGGCTCATGTGGGTTTCTAGGTAAAAAAAATGCAAGTGCTATGGCCTTTTAAGCACAAGGAGGAAAAAACGAAAGCGCAAAAATGGAAATTGGTCCGGTCTTTAATTCTTTAAGGACGGGGCCAATTTTCGATTTTGCGTTTTCGGTTTTTCCTCCTTGTGTTTAACCCCTTAAGGTCAAAGCCAATTTTCGTTTTTGCGCTTTTGCTTTTTCCATTTTATGTTTAAAAGTCCATAGCGCTTGCATTTTTTCACCTAGAGACTTATATGAGTGCTTATTTTTTGCGAAACCAATTGTACTTTGCAATTACAGGCATCATTTTTCCATAAAATATGTTGTGAAACCGGAAAAAAATCATTTGCGCTGTCAAATTGAAAAAAAAAAAGAATTTGTTTTGATTTCGGGGAGTTTTGCATTTACGCCGTTCGCCCTATGGTAAAACTGACTTGTTATGCATGTTCCTCAAGTCGTTACGATTACTATGATATATAACATGTATAACTTATATTGTATCGGATGGCCTGTAAAAAATTCAAACCATTGTTAACAAATATATGTCACTTAAAATCGCTCCATTCCCAGGCTTATAGCGCTTTTATCCTTTGGTCTATGGGGCTGTGTGAGGTGTCAGTTTTTGCGCCATGATGCGTTCTTTCTACCGGTACCTTGATTGCGCATATACGACTTTTTGATCGCTTTTTATTACATTTTTTCTGGATTTGATGCGACCAAAAATGCGCAATTTTGCACTTTGGGATTTTTTTGCGCTTACGCCGTTTACCGTGCGAGATCAGGAATGTGATAAATTAATAGTTCGGACAATTACGCGCGCGGCAATACTAAATATGTTTATTAATTAATTTATATTTATAAAATGGGAAAAGGGGAGTGATTTGGACTTTTATTAGGGGAGGGGATTTTTTATTAATAAAAACACTTTTTTACTTTTTTTTTTACATGGACTAGAAGCCCCCCTGGGGGGCTTGTATATACATAGCACTGATCTCTCATAGATTGCTATGGCCTGCTGCAGGCCATAGCAATCTACTGCCGAGTCGGGATCAGCGTCATTCCGACGCTGAGGCCCGGCACGGCCAGAAGAACGGATCTCCCCCCCGCGATCGCATCGCGGGGGGGAGATCCGACCCACTAGACACCAGGGATGTTGTGCATAAAGCACTTCAATGCAGCTGTCAGGTTTGACAGCTGCATTGAAGTGCTTAATTAGCCGGCGCGGCAATGGGACCCGCGCCGGCTAACAGAGGCGCGCCGGCTAACAGAGGATCAGCGCCGTTCAGAGCGGGGTCCCGGCGGGACCCCGCTCTGAACACCCCCCGCGGCGCCATGACGTATCAGATACGTCATGGGTCGCTAAGGGGTTAAAAGGCCATAGCACTTGCATTTTTCCACCTAGAAACCCACATGAGCCCTTATTTTTTGCGTCACTAATTGTACTTTGTAATGACAGGATGAACTTTTGCATAAAGTACACTGCGAAACCAGAAAAAAATTCAAAGTGTGGTGTAATTGAAAAAAAAACAAAAAAAAACGCAATTCTTTTATTTGGGGGGATGGTGTATTTACGCCATTCTACCTGGGGTAAAACTGACTTGTTGTGCATGTTTCTCAAGTCGTTAGGATTAAAACGATATATAACATGTATAACTTTTATTGTATCTGATGGCCTGTAAAAAATTCAAACCATTGTTAACAAATATATGTCCCTTAAAATCGCTCCCTTCCCAGGCTTATAATGCTTTTATCCTTTGGTCTATGGGGCTGTGTCAGGTGTCATTTTTTGTGCCATGATGTGTTATTTCTATCGGTACCTTGATTGCAAATATACAAATTTTTGATCGCTTTTTATTACATCTTTTCAGGATTTGATGCGACCAAAAATGCGCAATTTTGCGCTGACGCCGTTTACCGTGCAAGATCAGGAATGTGATTAATTAATAGTTTGGGCGATTACGCACGCGGCGATAGCAAACATGTTTATTTATTTATTTACTCTTATTTAAAACCTGGGAAAAGGGGGGTGATTCAAACTTTTATTAGGGGAGGGGATTTTTACTAATAACAATACTTTTTTTTTTTTTTTACACATATACTAGAAGCCCCCCTGGGAGACTTCTAGTATATACACTTTGATCTCTCATTGAGATCTTTGCTGTATAGTAATACAGCAAAGATCAATGAGATTGGCACTCGTTTGCTTTCGGCTGCTGCAGCCGAAAGCAAACGAGTGCCGAGCCCAGGACGGCGCCATCTTGGAGCGGTCCCCGGCTGGCAGCAGTAACGGAGATCGTGGAGCGATCACCTCCACTAGACACCAGGGAAGTGCTGCATCCGGTGATCGAATGCAGCTGTCATGTTTGACAGCTGCATCTGATTACTGTATTAGTGGGCAAGGTGATCGGACCGTGCCCGCTGATACCCGCAGTCCCGGGCTACGGGTACGTCATGCGTCCTTAAGAGGTTAAGGGGTCAATAGCAGTATATCTTTAAATAAATGTATTCTTTCTATAGCTTTAGCCCTAAAAATGGTTCTCTCCTGCCTAAAATCACCTAATAACAAACTCACTCTGCTACACACTGTCTCCCTCTCTAGCTCCAAGTAGCATCTGACAACGCATCTCAAATCCACTATTCTATTACTGTGAAGGTCAGATGGTTTAGCCAGCCAATGAATGCAGATACTTTTTTCCACTGCCTGTGTGCTCCTAGTGCCTGTTCCACCTTCCCCTGCATAGTTATTGGTTCAAAAAAAGCCAGGGAAGGTGGGAGGGGTTTAACATTTTTACTGGGGTTTTGATTGATCGAATACTAGATTGAAATAGAGTATTTCGAATAGTTTACTATTCGATTTAATACCTACTCGATTGGGTAGTACTCACTCATCTTTAATTGTAATAAAGTTTACTGACACTACTGAATAAATGGTTGAGATATTCCAGAAACATGTTTAGTGATTGTCACAAACAGTACCAGAACTTTATCCCCATGAACATTGATGCTTACAAATGCCAAAAGAAAGCATTGCTGGTGATTCTAAAGTGGAACACTCAATGGGCACATAGGCCACACGCCAATCACGTGCAGTATCTACCCCATAGACCCACTGATCACAGTAATATAGGATTGGTGTCTCCAGTGGGAGAAACAGCAGTTGAAGTTTGCATTAGGGAGGACTGAAGCAAGCAGAGATTGCACTGTAGCCATTGTGAGAGAATGGGACCTGTAGAATCCAGCAACGGGAGGTATACCAGTAAGAGATCAAGCTGGAGCTGCAACAGATGGATTCAGTCACGTTCCAGCTACTACAGACACCGCAGACCCCATCTAAGGTCTGCTTCACTCTTCAGGAAAATCTGTCCATTTTTCTTATCAGGAATTCCTGTCATGATTTCCTGACCCATAGGGTTGCATTGAACACTGACAGCCTTCAGGATTTTTCTTGAAGGGTGTCCGTTCAGGAAAGTAGGTCAGGAAATTATAGAACCTGTTCTATTTTCATCAGGATTTCCTGAACTGGTGCCCCATAGAAGTCCATGGGAGCTTAGGAAACCCTGATGCTTGCCTGATGCACTTTAGGAAATCCTGAAGACACTACTTTTACTGGTTTCCTGAACATAGAAACTAATTACTGTCAGGAAATCCTGATGGTTTCCTGAAGCCTTTTAGGACCTCCTGATCAGGATTTCCTGACAGAAAAAAACTGACACTGATGTGTGAATGAGGCCTTAGCAGGGCCGGCCTTAGGAATGTGCAACCTGTGCCACCGCGCAGGGCGCATCACCCCATCAATCAAAGGGAGCCCCCTTTTAATGTCGGACAGGCCCACTAGAGGTCCAAAAGAGCCTCCAGTGGGCGCCGGCAGCTGCAGGGGCATCCTGGGAATCCAAGACACCTGACCCGGCTATGCATGTGGCAGCGGCAGCAGCAGCCGAGACTTCCGGTACAGGCAGCGTCTCAGACACGATGTCTGTACCGGATCGGAGGAGAAGAGAGGAGAGGAGCTCCGGCTGCCGGGGGAGGCACTGCTGCGGTGGAGCCGGCACTAGGTTAGTTCATTATATATATACTTTTTTTTAAATGTGTTTTACTCTTCTTTTATTTTATTTTTTAATAGACATTTTCTGCCAGGGCCCTGCAGTATTGCATCACCTTCCATAAGTTAAACAATTCTTTGCTTTGAGTTACTTTTACCATTCTTTTTTTTTTATATATATACATATATCCATGGTACTGTATATTACAACGACAGAACAATTGATCACCTGAATTTTTAGAAGTATATCTCAATTACCTACTTAACTATTTTTACAGAACACCTTGAGAGCTGGATTTTACATTTCTTTCATTTCAAACATCTTGTGGGGTATGAGATGTGGTTGTGCACTTGGTAATCTCTGTGGTTGCATTTATGATATTTTGAACTTTCACAAATCATTTATGAATTGTGCACACATTTCTTACCCAATACATATTTTAATATAGAGCATTGTTTTGGTTTAAGAGCTCCCTGTACTGGGTGGTAGCACGAGTAGAGGAGGGGCATGGTCTGCATAGCATGGTCTTCAGCACTATACTCTGACCCAGGAAGTCTCCCTCACCTTCCAAATCATAGCAGATCCACTTCAGGCTGGGGCTTGCATCAGGGGACAGGACTGTGGAGGTAATCTCTCCATAGCTATAACCCCTCTCTGCTCGGACAGAGAGTGCTGCGTGTATGTGCCCACATATGTCCTGTTCATTCCTTCATGCTCCCTGCAGTCTCTGTCAGCCCTTTTATTTCCCTTCCTCTCCATTACTGTAGAGTATCTTATCACATATTCTGCTGTTTCAGAATGTTTGTTTCATCAGTTTTACATGTTATTCAGAATAATAAATCATAATTTTTGGGGCGTGGAACCAATTGTCTGCATTTCTATGATTTCTTATAGGAAAATTTGCTTTGGTTTATGAGTGATTTGGATTACAAGCACGGCCCCGGAACGAATTATGCTCGTAATCCAAGACACCACTGTATATATATTATGAGACAGTGACAGGGATTGTGGTTGGGAATCACTATATCTCCCCGAGATGCCTTTCATATGTGAACACTAGGTTCCAGAAAGTCCATACCTCATCCAGGGAAAGTTGGGTGAGATATGGAGGAATCCAGGAAAGCTATAACCTATAGCAAACTACTAAGGGAATGTTTTGTAGTGTCTGTATATGGGCCTGGATTTTTATGGCCAGTCCAGGTTTTTGTGTATAGCCCAAGTCAGCCCAGGTGCTGGAGGCCACTGATCACAAGAGGATGCACAGAGTGTGGCTGTGCATGGAGGTCTCTCCTGGCAGTGGAGAGGGTCAGGGCTGCTAAAGCTTCTGCTGGGACTTTGAGCCACACTGGTATTGTACCAACTTGTGGTGTTTTATGTTGGGTGGCTGGTAGCAAGTCACCTGTTAAGCTAGGATTTGCAGTGTTAAGTTAGAGCTCAGACGAGCAGGATTTATTTTATTTTGTGCCTATATGTAAGGGTACAAACACACGCAGCAGATACGCAGCAGATTTGATACTGTGTTCAGTTATTTAGATCTAATCTGCTGCGTATCGCAGCAGTAAATACGCAGCGTATATGCCGTGTGTGTTTGTACCCTAAGGCTGAATTTCTTTTGGCTTCAATAAACAAACAGGGGCATCTCTGCTGTTCATGCTGTCTGCCCTGCTCTACAGAGCTAATCTCCCAATATATATATATATATATATATATATATATATATATATATATATATATATATATATATATATATATTGGAAGTCTACAGTGTCACAATAACTTCTGCGATTTTGAAAAATAATTGGATGGAAAAGAAAAAAAAAAGCACTGTAACTTTGAAGAAAGGTCTAAATAATAAATAAAATGAAACATATTTTGTTATATAAAGCCAGATCTTGTGCTCTCTCTCTCATCTCTCCAGGGACTGGTACACTTTTTTCTCTCTTTTTTTTTTTTTTTTTTGGAGCTGCTTTGTATTTCCGATGGATAGTGAGTAGGCTCCCAAGGAGTTTAATATGTTTGTTGGTGGAATGTGACAATGAAAGGTCGGTTCAGTTTTATAAATACATTTTTATGAATTTGAATGTTAGAACAGGATGTGAAGTCATTTTGATGAGACTGTTTAGTTTATAATACATTACAATCATCTTATAATCAAAACAAATGGCTATATACAAGAGTTTCTATTTGTTACTCTACCAGAGTAAGGGTCCTATTGATCGATGAAGGCCAAATCAATATTGTAAACGTGTGCTGATCTGCTTGATAGGCGCTCGTTTACTGGGTCTATTACATGGCCCGATAATCGTTTAGCAAGGGATGCACTGGTATTGTTAGCCATGTCCATGTAGCCCTTGCCCAAACATTAATACTTTACCTGTCCAGGCTCTGAAGCCCAGTCTTCTGCGGTTTGTATGTGTCCCAGCATTGTGTGCTGCAGATTTTAAAGCAGCCTTTCTGAGCTGACAGGCCGCTCAACCAATCACTGGCTGCAGCAGTCCCGGCCAGTGATTGACTGACAGCCGCTCAGAAGCTGCAGCACGTGGTGCCGGTGTAGCAGGCCAGATTAACCCCCGTTAGGCCAGAGTATACCCTGGGGTATAAAATAGCCTAGCCCAGAGTATACCCCGGGGTATAAAATAGCCTAGGCAAACTATACCCTGGGGTGTAACATAACCTAGGCCAGAGTATACCCATTCAGGCCAGAATATATCCATCTAATGTCGAACCAGGCCAAAGTATACCCAGGGGGATAAACCCTACACCTGGGGGTGTAAAACAGCCTAGGCCATGCTATAACCCTCCAGGCCATACTGTTATTATTTCACTGGTTTTCTCACCCCTGGCCCAGGCTACAGTATACCCCAGGGCATATATTTTCATACCCAGGGGTGTAATATAGCCTGGGCCATACTAAAAACCTGGGGACAGTCTAGCCCAGGCCACAATATACCCCACCAGACCAGTGGCGTCGCTAGGCATAATCATTCGGGGCCCAAGCCCCAAATAAATTATGCCTGGCCCCGAAAGTTATTTCGTCCGGACTCACGGCCAGCGCCTATTAACAGCAGCCACGGCCTCTCATCCTTAGCCACTGATGCAGCGTCTGAGCGGTACGTGAGGGCGGGCAAGGTGCGGGTCAGCTCCTGCACAACCTCTCTCCTGCCCGCACCTTGCCCGCCTCACATACCGCTCAGACGCAGCATCAGTGAAGTCACCTGTGCAGTGGATGCATGCGCTGCGGCGGTGCTACGCTCCTGCACAGCCTCTCCCCTGCCCGCCCTCATGTACCGCTCAGACGCGGCATCAGTGAAGTTACTTGTCAATTGTATGCATGCGCCGCGGTGGCGCTACATTCCTGCACAGCCTCTCTCCTGCGACGGACATGCGCTCCACAAAGTCACCCAGTGGTCCTATAGGTGGCGAACTCCTGCCCTGACGCACTTCTTTGCCGTTGGTGAGTATTGTAACCTGGGGAGGCGGGGGCTCAAGTGAGATAGAGTGTGTGTGTGTTGGGGGGGCGATTAAGATGGGGCCCAGGTGGGGTAATGTGTGTGTATGGGAGGGGGTCAGGTGAGGTAGTGTGTGTGGAGAGGGTCTAGTGAGGTGTGGTGGGGAAGGATGAGGGTCAGGTGGGATAGTGTGTGCGTGGGGGGTCACTTGGGGTAGTATGTGTCTGTGTGTGGTGGGGGTCAGATGGGATAGTGTGTGTGTGATGGGGGTCAGATGGGATAGTGTGTGTGTGTGATGGGGGTCAGATGGGATAGTGTGTGTGTGGTGGGGGTCAGATGGGATAGTGTGTGTGTGGTGGGGGTCAGATAGGATAGTGTGTGTGTGGTGGGGGTCAGATGGGATAGTGTGTGTGTGGTGGGGGTCAGGTGGGGTAGTGTGTGTGTGTGTGTGTAGGGGGGAACTTTATTACTATGGTGGGTACAGCAGGCATATTATTACAATATAGGGGGCACAGAAAGAGATTATTACTATTTGATGGCACAGCAGCAGACATTATTACTATATGGGGGGACAGCAGGCGCATAATTACTATATGGGGGCACAGCAGGGGATGTTATTACTATATGGAGGGCACAGCAGTCGCATGATTACTATATGGAGGGCACAGCAGAGGGGGCATTATTACTTTATGGGGGCACAGCAGGAGACGTTATTACTATATGGAGAGCACAGGAGAAGGCATTATTACTATATTGGGCACAGCAGGAGGCATTATTATTATATTGGGGCACAGCAGGAGGCATTATTATTATATTGGGGCACAGCAGGAGGCATTATTACTATATTGGGCACAGCAGGAGGCATTATTAGTATATTGGGGCACAGCAGGAGGCATTATTACTATATGGGGGCACAGCAGGGGCATTATTACTATATAAGGGTGCACAGCAGGGGGACATTTTACAGTGGGAGGCATTATTACTATGGGGCACAACACTGGGCATTATTAATATTTGGGGACACAACACTGGACATTATTACTATTTTGGGGCACAGCAGAGGATCCTACCTACTCACTGACACCAAGCAGTGGAATTACTACTGTACAGGAGCCTATAGGAGGGGGAAATGGAAGGAAGTTGAAGGAAAAGTGCAGAGCCTAATCTAGTTGTCTGGCAGGTTCTAAAGAGATGAATTGCAGCTGGAAGAAATAATCATGGAGGCCAGAGCCGAATGGAGAGGAAAAGGGAAAGAGGAAAAGGGAAAGAGAACAACTCAGATCAAAGAAGAAGTCACCTGTGAGTCACTAAATAAGTTTTCTGCATTTTGTAGACCATTATCTGGTTGGAGTTCCCTGAGGTAGAAAAGGTTGGGAAACACTGGCCTAGTGGATAGGGGCTAGACCTCCCAGAGGCTGTGTGTAAAGGGTGAGCTGTGAAGGAGCTGTCTGTGTCTGCTTAGCCGCAGTTATTATGAGTGGCGACAATAGAGCTGGGCTAATAGAGCGGTCATTGGGGTTACTAGCCTCTGCACTGGGCTCCTTCACTAACGACTTACGACGGCAATCGCAGGCCCGTGCCCCGGATGTTTTAGGACCCTAGCAACTCCCCTGCACCAGACTATATCCCTCCAAGTTATGTCACTGTTTTTCTCAGTTCTGACCCAGGCTACAGTATACCCCAGGGGATATATTCTATACAGGGGGGTGTAAAATAGCCTAGGCCAGAATATATCCCTCCAGGTCATAATGTTATCACTTCACTATTTGTTTTTTTTTCTTCATTTTATCTCTAATTCTAATTGAAAAGTGCACTTTTTTTTTTTTTTTAATCATTCTCGGACACACAGCTGCTTCTTCTTGTTGAGAAATACAGTACAGTGCTTACATGAAACTGACAGTAGATGGCGCTGTCCCATCATTGCATCATCTGCACTATTTAAGCAGGTGGAGGTTTTTAAGGGCTGTGCAAAATTTTACGGTTGTTGCGCAAAAATCATCATAAGATGCAAAATTTATTGCACAATTTATGCGTTTTTTTTTTTTTATGCAGTCCGTTTTTTTTCACCCTTTTTTGCATCAAAAAAATGGATTGAAAAACTGATCAAAACGCATCTTTTTTTAGTGTACACAAAAATGTGGTCAACCACAGTATTTGTGTATGCGAAAAAAAGGATGCATTTTTATCTGTTTTTTTTTTTTTATTATGGAATGAAAAATCTGATCAAAATAGAGGCACACAAACTCTTCCTTTTTTCTCATTCATTTGGCAAAAAACTAATGGAAAAAAATGGACTGCAATAACAGTGTAAACCCAGTCTAAAACAGTTTGGCTACAAAGCTATGCTAGGGTAGGATTTTGCACAAAAAAATGAAAATTTGCACTTGACTAATCTAAATAAAACTAGTTGATAGAGCAACCCCCCTTCCCTTTGCATACATTGAAAAAAGGGGCAGGCATTAAAAACTGATGTAAAATAGCGCAAAACCCTTAATAAGTCTTGGACAGGTATTTATGAAGTGCATAAAATCTTATTAGCCAAAAACAAACAAAAAAACATGATAAATGTCCCCTATGGCCCCGTTAACACTGTGCAAGAATGTCAAATTCTGCAGTGGAGTGCTCTGCCGCGGAATCCCGCAGTGCTCAGTGTGCTGCTTTGATTGAAGGAGAGGGTGTGCGCTCCACCGCTGCCGCTGCTCTCCGCTCAAGGAAATGACATGTCATTTCTTTGAGCTGAGAGGGGAGGAAGCTGATGCGCGTGCCCTCTCCTTCCCTCACAGTGAGACACTGAGCACAGCGGGATTCCGTGGAGGAGCACTCCGCTGCGGAATTCCGACATTCTTGCTCAGTGTGAACAGGGCCTATGGGGGAGGCAACCAATCAGAATCCACCCTTTTTTCCCTCACAGACTCTGAATTGGTTGCTAGGGGCAACTGAGCCAGTTTCACTTAACACCATGGGGGAGATTTATCAAACATGGTTTAAAGTGAAACTGGCTCAGTTGCCCCTAGAATTAGATTCCACCTTTCATTTTCCAAAGAGTCTGTGAGGAATAAAAAGTGGAATCTGATTGGTTGCTAGGGGCAACTGAGCCAGTTTCACTTTACACCATGTTTGATAACTCCCCCCCCTATGTTTGATAAATCTCCCCCTAGGGGTATAAAATAGCCTAGGCCAAAATATACCCAGGGTATAATCTAGCCTAGGCCATTTTAACCCCAGGTATAGTGTGGGCTGGGGGTATATTCTGGCCTGTTACATCGGGACACATACAGAGCAGAAGAAAAGACCAGGAGCGTGGACAGGTAAAGCATCAACGGTTTGGACAATCGTCAGCCGACAGACTTGCATCGCTATTACACGTAGCAATGTCCAGCCAGCGGCCGATGATTTTAGGCCTGGGCCTAAAGAAATGATCAGCTGATGATCGTTTCAGCCGATTCGGCCAATTATGGCTCTGTAATAGGGCCCTTAGGCTATGTGCTCACATAGTTTTAATTTTTTTTGCCCCTTAAGCCATCAAAAGCCCCTTAAAGGGATATTCAGAAAGTTATACAGATTTGTAAATTACTTCTATTTAACAGGAAATGTCCAGAGCAGTAGCAAATCCCTATAGAAAACATCTAGTGCTCTGGGCAGTTCCTGTCACAGGACAGAGGTGGCACCATGTCACACTGAAAAGAAAACACCACTTCCTGTAGTGCATACAGCAGCTGATATGTACTGGGAAACTTGAGATTATCAAACAGAAGTAATTTACAAATCTGTATAATCTTCTGACACCAGTTGATTTGAAAACATTTTTTCCCTAGAGTACCTCTTTAAGCTCTATATGGCTAAAAAGTAGTTTTTAAACCATTTTTAGCCATTTATTCCCACTGCCAGCATACAAATATTTTTTCCAGAACACTGCAGTGACATAACTAAAGGCCACTTATCATTGCAGAGCAGAGGATAAGGTGGGCAGGCATATTGGTACACCAAGTGCTATAGTACCACCCCCAGTGCACCAAACTTTTCCTTTCCCCTCAGGTTGGTATGTGGTAGGGATGGTCCGAACCGAGTTCGGTTCGGGTTCGTACGAACCCGAACTCTCGGTTATGACTCCCGCTGTCTGCCCGCTCCGTGGAGCGGGCGGATCCAGCGGGAGGACCGCCTGGAAAACTGGGATACAGCCATATCCATAGGCTGTATCCCAGTTTTCCAGGCGGTCCTCCCGCTTTATCTGCCCGCTCCGTGGAATCTGCAGGAATCTGATGCCGAGCGTTCGGGTTCATACGAACCCGAACCTCGGAGGGTTCGGACCATCCCTAGTATGTGGTATTAAAACTCTGCTCTGTCCACACCAATGAGATTAAGCTGCATTACTATACACAAACTCACTGTTAATGATGGGCCGCCATGATCACGCGGCGGCCCACCATTAACCCCTGCAGTGCAGTGACTGCGGCATTTAAAGCAGCTACTCTCCTGTCACTGTCCAATCAGGACCCACACTGTGGGGGGTTCCAATTGTTCTAACTAACTGCCACAGGTCTCTTACCTTCTTCATGGCACGTGATCAATGCATAGAGTAAGTCACAATAATCAATACTATGCTATGTTAAATTCCCCTAGGGGGATTTAAAGGGGTAGTGCGGCGCTAAGAAATTATTCACAAAATAACGCACATTACAAAGTTATACAACTTTGTAATGTATGCTATGTATGTGAATAGCCCCCTTCCCGTGTTCCCCGACCCCCGCCCGTGTACCCGGAAGTGTAGTGCAGTATACATACCTAATCCGTGTTGACCGACCCCATCTGTAATCTTGTCAAAGACGTCATCTTCGGGAGGTCGGCCGACCCGCTCCTGCCGCCCCCCCTCTTCCGCGTCATAACTGTGCTCAGCCGCGATTGGCTGCACATAACTGTTGTATAACTTTGTAATGTGTGTTATTTTGTGAATAATTTCTTAGCGCCGCAATACCCCTTTAAAAGGTGTAAAATATATATATATATTTTTTAAGTTTTAAAATACATGACATAGACCCTCCCCCTAATAAAAGTTAAAATGACCCCCCCTTTTCCCATTTTATAAATAAAACATATATGGATTATGTGCAATAGTATCTGTTCACACATTGCAGCAGGTTTATTGGATTATGTGCAATAGTATCGGCTTAACAATTGTATTTTTTTTTTTCAGATACTGAGCTACTTGCACTACAACTCTTTGCTTAGTTCAGTTCACTAGTTATTGCTGGATTTATGTACATTTATTGTTGATTAAAACGTAACTGTCATTTAAATGGATTTTTTCAGAAATCAATAAATGTCAATAGTACAAGCGATTTTAAGAAACTCAGTAAAAGGTTTTATTACACAAAAGTGTTTCCTTTTGTACTACTAAAAAACAGTTTATTTCTTGTTTACCTCCCCATCACTTCAGAAGAAGCAGGATTTCTGTGTCCATTATGCTCTATAGAGAGGGGAGGGGTCCAGAGGAGTGAGGGAAAAGAGAAGAGAGAAATAGTAGTCCTGCAAATCAACACCCATCACAACACATCTTCTCTCAGCAAGTTCCTAGATAAGCACTGACCTTTCTGACCTCTGAGTTTTAGATGCCCAGATAGTCTCCAAACAGCTGACCTTCATGTCTCTTCTTCCTGCTCCCTCATCTCCCTCGCCCCCTCTCCCCTTCATAGGATATAATGGACACAGCAGAACCTGCCTTCCCTTGCTTCTCTATAATGAAGTTAGATTCCCCTGATAATGAACAGTTAAGAAGTGAGGGGGGGGGGGGCGGAGTCTGGGAAACTGCTTTTTGAGTACAGAAAAAGGCTTTTTTTGCCTAATAAAACCTATAACATAGTTTTGTTAAATCGCTTGTATTATTGATTTCTGCAAAAAAAAAAAAAAAACATGACAGTTACACTGTCCGAGATTATAATTAATATTTACAATATTTTCCTAGCAATATACTTGTCTATTCTTTGGGTGGATGGCAGATTCCGCCTGACCATAATATGGAGTCTATAGAACGGGCGGAAAGGGAAGTGGAAGCGCTCTGGGACGAGCGGCGGTATCCATTGCAAGTTATCTGCGAGAATTCCTTAGTGTGCACATACTGTACCAAAACTTAGTATTGCTTACATGCATAGTAGCATGCCTTGCCCTCTTTGATATTCTGTGACATTTTATGTTGCTATTTTACTTCGATCCTCTAAATTTTATGGATCATTTAATTTCATTGCCTCATTCTATATATAAATTAAATAAGATATTCTTGGCAAAGTATATTGTTTTTGGGTGTCCTTGAAAGTTGATAAAATATGCTATGACAGGTACACTGTAATTGAATTTAAAATGATTAAAAATAATGATAACACCAATAGAGTCGTGCTGCATAACGCTATTTACAAGCTTACAGTATGTATTGACATCTACAAAAGGGACAGGTCTGAATGAAGTACTTTAGCTGTACTGGTGTACATATACAGTACATGTGACGCCAAAAAACATTTAAGTTTTCACTTCTTCAGCTAGCTATAACTAATATAACACGGAGGTAGGTGCATCCTACAATAGAGGTATTACAAATTCAAAAGAAAAAAAAAACTGTTAAAAAAAAAAATAATTCACAACCATGTGATATTAAGATCTTGATCTTGTAAAAATTGTGTAAATATCAACCCCAAGAAAAAAAAATTTACAAGATAGATAGTGTAAGAGTAAACAAAGGTGAAAGGTAATGTATAAGCACGAAAATAATGCTGTATATAGTTACACAGCTAAACAGCCAAAGTCCAATTACTGAAATCCTATATAGTGTTATAATAAGAACAGGTCAAGCAAATCATACATAGCAGGTAATTTCATAAAGATCATAAAGGGCAACAGTAAACTATAAAAGTCAGCAAAAAGACATTAATAGGTAGAAGTTAGAAAGGCCAAAATAAACCCAATTTATACTAGTCATAATCACTAGTACATAATGCATCCCTCAACCTCATAATCCAACACATTTCAGTTTCCTTCTTTTGGGGGAAATGAAGTGTTAGTGGCAAAATCAATCCTGCAAGTCTATAGCACTGGCTCAGCTAACAGAAAAATCCAAACTATTGTTGCAGATTGGCCATCTCGAATGGGATGTGGATGTGAGGGCTAAACATCGCTCCCTTTAAAATGTCCCACTCATCTCACATTCAAACTACATGTTGAGAATAATACTTAAAGAGTCACTGTCGTATTTTTTTTTTTGCAGAAATCAATAGTCCAGGCGATTTTAAGAAACTTTGTAATTGGGTTTATTAGCCAAATCTGCCATTATCTGCATGTAAAAAGCCTTTTCCCAGGTCCCCCCCTCCTTCCTCTTTTTCATCCACTCTGAAAAATCTGAAAATTGTGACTTGTTGCAGGAGACGTACCCTGTCTGTTCTAGGGAGAGGGGAGGGGGGAGGAGGAAGGAGGGAGTTAGCTGGCAGCAGAAAGCAGATAACAGAGGATTACAGGCACAGAGCTGGGTGACAGCTGTAATCGGAGCTCAGACAGGTCACTGGTGACTGTCACAGCAGATATCCCGTGAGGGATTTGTAGATTAACTCTTTGTTGTCCTGTTTTGGTCTTTTGTTTAGCTCTCTCCATAGGAGAACAATGAAGACAGGGGGGAGAGCTTCAAACTGCTTTTTCATGATAAAAATGCATTTTTCTGATAATAAACCCAATTACAAAGTTTCTTAAAATCGCCTGGACTATTGATTTCTGCAAAAAAAAATTTCACGACAGTGACACTTTAATCACAAATAGTCTACACACCAAGAAACATCAATGCTGTCACCATTCATCAAATATGGGTGAAGTCCCAATACCACACACAACATATCTACTTGTGCCAAAGAAACATTAGAAGTCCAAGAGATAACACTGATAAAATACAGTTTTAGGCCTCACTATACAGTCTAATGGTACAATGCTTAACAGTTTCATAAACTGTACAAAAATAGTCCTAAAATAAAGTGATTTTGTTTTCCATCCAATTGAATTGGGTGCCCAATTTAGTGATCATGTACATTATATTTATTTTTACTGAAGGTATAAAAGGGTAATGCATCAAATCTAAAAAATAAAAACAAAGAAAGGATAGTGGCACTCACCAAATTGCTGAAGATGAAAAGCAAAGGTTTTATACAGTAATAGCACCTACAATTTAGAAGGCTAGCCTAATAAATACAAAATGAGGCTAGAACACCTATACCCCCCCCCCAAAAAAAAGCAAAAACTCAATATACAAATTAATTCATAGAAATCTATCCGTATTAACCCTTTTAGGACACAGTGGATTTTGGCCTTAACCCCTTAATGACGCATGACGGCCGTTAAGGGGAAACAGAGAGGGCTCCCGGCGTGAGACCTCTCTGCAGCCCACTGTCCCCGGTTGCTATGTGCAGCCAGGGACCGCAGGTCTTAGCCACTGCGGCCGATTGCAGCCTCCGGCTAATTAACTATTCAAATGCAGCTGTCAGCTGCATTTGAAGAGTATATGTGCCCCCTGTCCCTGATGTCTAGTGGGGGATCTCCCCCCCATGATGCGATAGCGGAGGGGAGATACGTTCTAATCAGCCGGCTGGGGCTCAGCGTCGGAATGACGCTGATCCCGGCTCGGCAATCTATTTAGATGGTCTGCAGCAGACCATTATAATAGAGCACCGATCTGATGGATCATTGCTCTATTATATACACAGCATTGATCTCAATGGGAGATCAGTGCTGTATATATAGAAGTCCCCCAGGGGGCTTTTAATTACTGTTAGTAAAAATAAAATAAAGTGTTTTTATTAATAAAAAAAATCCCCTCCCCTAATAAAAGTTTGAATTACCCCCCTTTCCCCATTTTATAAATAAAAATAAACAAACATGTTTTCTATCGCCGCGTGCGTAATCTATTTCTCATCTTGTATGGTAAATGGCGTAAACGCGAAAAAATCCCAAAGTGCAAAATTGCGCATTTTTGGACACATAAAATCCAGAAAAATTGTAATAAAAGGCGATCAAAAAGTCGCATATGCGCAATCAAGGTACCGATAAAAAGAACACAAAATGGCGCAAAAAATTACACCTCACACAACCCCACCAAAGGATAAAAGCGCTATAAGCCTGGGAATAGAGCAATTTTAAAGAACATATTTGTTAACGATGGTTTGAATTTTTTACAAGCCATCAAATAAAATAAAAGTTTTACATGTTACATATCGTTGTAATCTTTACGAATTGAGAAACATATATAACATGTCCGTTTTTTTATAGGACACACGGCGTAAAAGCTAAGCCCCCCCAAGAAAAAGAATTGCGTTTTTTTTAATTTCACCACGTATATAATTTTTTTCTGGTTTCGCAGCATATTCTATGGAAAAATTCAGCATGACAGTGCAAAGTACAATTAGTGGTGCAAAAAATAAGGGCTCATGAGGGTCTGTAGGTGTAAAAATGCAAGTGCTATGGCTTTTTAAGCACAAGGAGGAAAAAACGAAAATGCAAAAATGAAAATTAGCCCTGTCCTTAAGGGGTTAAGAATAGAGACAATTTTCATTTTTACATTTCAACTTTTGCCTCCTCAAGAGCCATAGTGCTTTCATTTTCTCACCTACAGGGCTGACTGGTTGGGGCATTTTTTTTTGTTTTGTTTTGTTTTCATTAGTATCGTGTGTATGTGTGTGTGTGTATATATATATAATATATATATATATATATATATATGTATATATATATATATATATATATATATATATATATATATATATATATATATACACACACACACTATAAAACTATATATTTTTCTTTTTATATTTCTATTATCTTTTCCTAATAAATAAAGTGCTATATGAGAAACATATATAACATCACCTACAGGGCTGACTGGTTGGGGCATTTTTTTTTGTTTTGTTTTGTTTTCATTAGTATCGTGTGTATGTGTGTGTGTGTGTGTGTATATATATAATATATATGTATATATATATATATGTATATATATATATATATATATATATATATATATATATATACACACTATAAAACTATATATTTTTCTTTTTATATTTCTATTATCTTTTCCTAATAAATAAAGTGCTGTTATTCCCGGCCGTGACCGTGTGTTCTCCCGTCCTGCCTGCCGGCTATCTGTTCCCCTGGGCTTCTGCTCCTCCCCCTGCTGGCAGTCTCTGTCTTCCTTGGATAGTGCACGTGTCCTTGTCTCCTAGGGTGTGCTGGCTCTGCTTAAACTTAAAGGGCCAGCTGCTACATAGCAAACTAGGGGTCACCTGCTGCAGCAAGTCCATCCTGCCTTGCTCCTGGTGAAGACCAGCGGCCCCTTAGACTCCACTTCCTGGTGCGGCTAATAGCTAATGGTGGTACAGCGAATCCATGACTTCTGTTGTGACAAAAAAAAAAAAAAAAATCTGCAATCCTGGTGCTTTTTTCCTTTTTTTCATTTATGCCAATCACTTATTGTTGCTTAATAGATCTGACAATTGGGCATGCTACGATATACTGTATGTTTAGTTATTTTTTTTTTAGATGTTTTATTTGTAAAATGGTAACTTAAACTTTTTATTGGGGGAGGGGCACCTAGCGCTTTTTTAGACCTATTTTAACTTTAATAGACTAAATAAAATTTTAGTGGATTGAATAAAACTTTTGGATTTTATCTTCAGTTTTTATCAAAAGTTTTGATCAGTCCGAATCTGAGTGTTCAGACCTGTACTGATCATCAGAACGAGCTTGGAGAACACCTGTACTGTAACCGTGGTCCTCTCCCGTCTTTGTGTCACATGATGAGTCGGGCTCCTAATGTAAGTCTATAGGGCCCGTCTGCAGCGTGGTCCTTTCCCGCTTATTCTCACTAACGATATGAGCCTGAACACTCAGACCTGGACCGGTCAAAGCATTTTACATGTCTCTATGAAATATCAATTCTTTTTCATGATGACAGTGACACTTTAAGTAGCAGCACAGCTCTGCTCCTTCTATATAATCTCTCTCCTACCTAAATAGGAATTATTGTCAGTATTGACTACTACTCCTAATCTCAGGATGATGGCTGTTTTTTTTTTTTTTTTTTTACATCTAAAGTGTATTTTAAAGGGAGTGATGCTCCACCTTCCTGAGTCAGTCTATGGGGAGGGCACTTGATTATGTAAAATCCCACATACATTTGGTAACCATTGCCTATGAAGCATGAAAACACCTCCACGTATATGGAATAATAACAATAACAAGTATTCTTTCCCAAGTCCTAATACATCCTTATGATCGGATTTGGGCTAAACATGGTTCATGGAATCATCTAGGAAGCAACAATAATAAGCCTGGAGATATAACGGAAATTGTTAGGTGTTATTACTTGATTGAAAGCGTTAGACATACCCTGTTTCCCCAAAAATAAGACAGTGTCTTATGTTAATTTTTGCTCACAAAGATGCCTTATTTTCAGAGGATGTCTTATTTTTCCATGAAGAAGAATGCACACTTCTTGTTGAACAACAACAACAACAAAAAAGAACATTTGTTATATACTGTACAGTAGTTGTCATCCCAAACCAGAAGAACCAGACAACCCACCACCTCCCACCACCCCATTGTCCCCTACAGCTCCCCACCCCCTTTCCTCTTACGTTCAGGGGATGCCTTATTTTAAGCTTTCCTGTAAATCCTCCTCTATGCCTTTTTTTCGTCAAAACAGGGTTAAGCCTTCGGGGAAAGCCTTAGTGTGTTTTTTCTACCAACAACACTCATGCACTAGCTCTAGGGGTTCATATCTGTACTTGGCTATCTCTGTCAGCACCATAGAGTCATGGTGACACAGGACCCCAATTATTGGCTGAATCCTCAGAAGACAGGCAATCCGCTGTTCATACCCTAGTCACTTATCCTGTGTATAGCTGATGAGTGTATTGGAAACCCAGCTTAAGAGGAAACCTTATTTTATAATAAAAAATCATGTCACACATCCAGTATCTCTATCTATCTATCTATCTATCTATCTATCTATCTATCTATCTATCTATCTATCTATCTACATGTCCAGATAATCCTCAGCACACCAGCATAGGTGGTAAAACAAGTGATTTTAATTCATAAAGTACAGAGATACAAAAAGATGCGACGATTCGACCTCCTCACGAGGTCATTATCAAGCATGCTTGATAATGACCTCGTGAGGAGGTCGAAACGTCGCATCTTTTTGTATCTCTGTACTTTATGGATTAAAATCACTTGTTTTACCACCTATGCTGGTGTGCTGAGGATTATCTGGACATGTACATGGTGATCCCCTAGCCAGGGGACTTTCTCCTTCCAGCACCCGCTCCATACCACCTTGGATGTGCGGCTTTCTCCTGAATCTATCTATCTATCTATCTATCTATCTATCTTCCTTTTTATTAAACAAATATATTTTCAGAGGTATTTGTATTGCACAGATTGTCAGTATTGTCAGATGTTAATTTTATTACAAAAAACAATGGCTATGGTCACACTAAGTTAAAAAAAAGAAGAAAAGGCATTTGCTTTTTCTTTTTTAAAAATACGTCCGTTATTGCCATTTGAATTGACCTTAAAGCGACTCTGTACCCACAATGTGACCCCCCAAACTGCTTGTACCTTCAGATAGCTGCTTTTAATCCAAGATCTGTCCTGGGATCCGTTCGGCAGCTCATGTAGTAATTGTCCTAAAAAACAACCTTTAAACTTGCAGCCCTGGCCAAACGGCTGTGGCCTAGAGTGTCTATGCTTCAGGCTTGCACAACCTCTGTCCCTCCTCCCTGCCCTATTCATCATTAGGAATGCTCCAGGCAGATTGTCTCCTATTCATCAGCTGTGAGAACACTGCCGGATCGTTAAGGCACCTGTGCAATGTTCAGACAGGAGAAAATGTTCCAGTGGCATTCCTAATGATAAAGAGGGTGGGAAGGAGGGACAGAGGGGTGGTGCATAGTTAGGGCATAGACACTCTAGACCACGGCCGTTTGGCACAGGGCTGTAAGTTTAAAAGTTTTTTTTTAGGACAATAACTGCATCACCTGCCAAACAGACCCCAGGACAGATCTTGGATTAAAAGCAGATATCTGAAGGTACAAGCAGTTTGGGGGGCGGGACAGATTGTGGTTATAGAGTTGCTTTAACGCTATGCATTAAAGTCAATGGAATGATGGATGGCCAATGCACATGCAGACATGCACTACGCAGACATCAAAATAATGATCATGACAATTATTTTTGGATGTCTTTCGCAAACAACGGACATTATTTTATAGTTGTTCACACAGTTTTTCTTTTTTCACCATCCTTTCACAGTCTTAACTATTAAATTCAATGGACTTTTCAATTAAAGACACTCAAAGGCCAATCCAGTCCATCTAAACTAGAATAATAAACCAACAGCAGTCATTGCACTGATGGGTGGCCAAATTGGGAAATGATTTTGACCTAAAAATGACGAATATTAAAAATTAATAAATGGACAACAGAAAATGTTGTGGGAACATAGCCTCTATCAGGCAGTTTTGAGTCAATACTTTTTCTATTTGTAAAACAAAAAAAAGCATGTAAATGTAAAGCCCCTGAGCACAGTTGGTCCAGTTATCAAGAAAACAAACATTGAGATGTTGCTCCATCTAAAAATAAAATGCCCTCTCCATGAAATCTCAAGCAGCAGATTTATTTATTTTTTTTAAAATAAAGAATAAAGGGTCTACTATTATAAAATATATGTACTAGCCAATCATTATGCTTCATGGTAATCATCTACAGTATAGAGACATAAAGAAGAAAACAAGCCAAAAGAGAACATGAAAGCACAATGCAATGCTGGTCCCTCTCTAGTTCCCTCTGACACCCCGTAATTTATGTCCTTGTTGACCATTATCATCTTCCTGGAAAAATATCTTATATTAGTTACGTTCACATTGAATCTAAAATATCTTATAGAAATTTCTTATTATTTGAAGTTTACAATATAGAAAAAGAGCAAAGAATACAACAGATTCAATAGAGATATGCGTTACTGAAGTCACAGCCTGACAGTGCTGCAGATTATGACATGAATAACAATATGGCAATATCACTCATTATCCAAAGAGTAGGGTGGAAGCCGGAAAATGGAAATTTGTTAAAAAATAATAAGAAATGTTCAGCAGCAGTCAGCTCCTTCAATTCCCTAGCCATAAAATAGACATGAACAAAACATTTGTACACTAAAGAGAAAAAAAACGCAGTAGGTGTGCAGAATTGCACTGTGCTGTGTATACATATACCCACATTTACTCTCTTTTAAAAATGGGATTACAAGATAAATTCAAACAATGTTTCAATTAAAAGATATGCAAGAGCAGGGCCAGGACAAAGTATTGTGGTGACCTAGGCACCTTGCACCCCCTTTCCCCACCATGTGACTTTTCCTCAACACCCCCCCCCCAAATCTCCTATTAACAAGTTGTTAGTAGAATGAAATAAAATTAAATCTGTAGCCTAGCCATTCAGATAATTCAGCTGGAAAAAGTAAGCACCTGACTGATGTGGGATCTGTGGCCACTGCCGACAGGGCATAGGCATCCAGGTCTCACCATGCAAAATTTACCTTCCCCAACTCCCCAAAAATTCTCAATTTAGCTACCACTACAGAACCACCTATCATGACTTTAGTACTAAAAACAGGGGCATCTCTAAGAAAGTGCAATGACCCCCCCCCTAACTAAAAGTGGGATAAAACTGTGAGAATGAGCGCTGAGTGGACATTTTTTTTAAAGCCATATTAAAAGGCAACTAGATTATATGCACGACACATTAGCAGAGGGAAGGAGGCAAAATAAAGAATAAACCATCATGGCTGGTGTGAACCAGCTATGCTACTGGGCACCAATTTGACTTTGGGCCACACCCTGTAGCGGAGGATATGGAAGCTACACTTCTGCCAAGGACCAGACAGTACCAGTGTGGAACAACAGACACAGGCTGTGTGTACATATACAGTAGCCCGGGTCATAGAATGGCACCATAGATGAAGCAGCAGTCAACCAGGGAGAGAATGAAGGCCAAGGGGTTCAGGGGATGCAGATTAGATAGGATTGGTTGACAATGGAAGAGACAAATGGTACAGAAGTGGTCAAACAGGCCCTGCAGCAGTATGAGAAGCATGGAACTAAGGCAGGTAAGATAGAGGATGCCATCAGACATCTGGTGCCATAAACCAAATTGGAAGTGTAGCAGAACAATGGATAGGACCAAGACCATACTGCATGTGGTGACTATAGGTACATTTCCTTGTAGAGTTACAGTAAATGTTGTTAAAATGAGAAAAAATGGACAAATATGAGGGGAATAAAAATTTCAGATATAAAACTAACAGGATGAAGAACAAAAACTGGGGTATTACAAAAATAGGCAATGAAGAGAATACCTACTTTTGCTAAATTTTGCCTCCTCCTGAACCTAATTTATAACGGTTTATGCCTTAAAACAGGCATAAATGATGGCAGAAATCTACATAAGCCCTGGGACAGATGAGGTTCCTTCTGGATTTACTAAGATGCATGCTCCTCTTAGTAAATCCAACGGGGCTATTGGGGGCAAGCCTAGATTTATGACGTTGGTACAGGGTACAGATGGCTTCTAGTGGAAAGAGGAAAGCGGGAAGTGTTTTTAAAAAGAAATTGAACACAAGAACAATGGGATGAACATATATCTATCCTAAGATAATAGGAAAGGAAATATAAGAGCAGGCTAGATGGAACAAGTAGTCTTTTCCTGCCAACAATCTTCTATGTTTCTATATCTCTATCTGAGAGACAGCATTTATTGGCATTTTGTAGCAATTAAACCAAACTGCATTTAGTGAAGGAAACATGTTTTTGTTTGAGTGTTGTTGAAAACCAAGAAGACCATATTCACGACTGCACAAAAGATAATTTCTATGTGTGAAAATACTGTGTACTAGTAAATAATAGTCATACAGTTACCAAACAATACAACTATAAAAGGAACTACTTCCAGTTACTCACCGGTAACATCTTCTCAGCTTTTAGCGTTTTTATATATTTTTTTTATTTTCTTCCAGACCACCGTGATGAATTTGCCTTAGTGGAAGAAATGTACCTATTTCCTGCCTCCATGCCAACAAGTTCTGCAATGTAACATCATTAGGTGGGCCATTTTTATTGGACAGACGTTATTTGTATAATTCATTGTGACAGTGTGTAAATTTAACCTGGAAAATGTGCCTTGGGTAAAAATGTGGTAATATGGTGAAAGGAAACACATTTTTCCCCCTACAATAATAAGAGATCTAAATACAAGAAAAGCACATGTTCCACTTAAGCTAAGTGGTGGGCATGCTTGAATGCCCATGTAGTAAAATTTATAATGGAGCAGCTACTGTACACCTGAAATACATGAGCTGAGCAACAAGCTTGTAGGTACCTTTTAGGCAATAGACGGTTAAATTACAAGCCACGCAATATTTCACCGTGAATAGAGCATACTGTTTACAGATATTATAGGTCATTATTGATCGCGTTCCATTATTGAGCAAATGTAGTGAAACTGAGAAATTATTTACATAAAAAAAGTTAAATCCTCACGCTTGATGTGTTACAGATCATAGGGTTAAATATCAAATTCAAGCTAGGAGGTTTGTAATTGACTTGAATTGGTACTTTTGACATTTCTTGGTACTTTAATTTCTTCCTTCCTTTGATATTAGATATAAGATTTTTTTTTAACTTTTAGATGACCATGGGTGTACCCGTACGTCCAGGCTCGCCTACGGGGAGTTCAGAGCGGGGTCACAGTTTCGGCATGTAGCCCGGGACCGCAGCTTTAGTGGAGACGGTCCGAACGCCGTGCCCGCCAATCAAGTTTTCAGATGCAGCTGTCAAAGTTGAATATGCGCAATCAAGGTACCGATAAAAAGAACACATCATGGTGCAAAAAATGACACCTCACACAGCCCCATAGACTAAAGTATAAAAGTGTTATAAGCCTGGGAATAGAGCGATTTTAAGGAACATATATTTAATAACAATGGTTTGATTTTTTTACAAGCCATCACATAAAATAAAAATTATTCATGTTACATATCGTTGTAATCATAACGACTTGAGGAACACATATAACAAGTCAGTTTTACCCCAGGGCGAATGGCGTAAATACAAAACCCCCTGAATAAAAAAAATGTTTGTTTTCAGTTTCACCACACATTGAATTTTTTCCTGGTTGTGCAGTGTAATTTATGCAAAAATTCTGCCTCTCATTGCCAAGTACAATTAGTGGGTTTCTAGGTAAAAAATTCAAGTGCTATCGCCTTTTAAGCACAAGGAGGAGAAAAACGGAAATGAAAAAATTCTAATTGGCCCGGTCCTCTAAGGGTTAAACTTATTTTATTGCATTATATAGTGGTTTTATAGTTAGATGTTGGAGTGCCAATCCAGAACAATGCAGACCAGAAGACTAAAAATTTGAAAAGTCTGAAGTTTAGAAATTATTTAAGCTGTTGTCTTTATTACACCAACAAACAGAACAACATTTAGGCAGGTATATGTGTATCATGCACCATTAACACCTTAACGACCACGGGTGTACATTTACGCCACCACTGCCCTGCGGGGGTCACGGGCTATGAAGCAGGCTCAGGAGCTGAGCTTGCTCCATAGCAGGTAAGGACTGACAGCTATGTACAGCCAGGCCAGGCCGTTAATGGCGGGCGGCCGCAATCTTGCATCCACCTGCCATTAACCCCTTAAGTGCTGCAACCGCGCCACGACGTTTAAGTGTAAATGACTGGAGCATCTCCAGTCACTTACTGATCGGGACTCCCGCAGCGGCCTTACTGCTGGAGGTCTCTTACCTTCCTCCTTGCAGTCAGGTCTTCAGTCTTCTGATCTTCAGAAGATCACAGATAACACTGATCCCTGCTATGCTATGGCATAGCAGTGATCAGTGTATTAAATCTAATGTGTTAATGTAAAAGTACCCTAAGGGGACTTAAAAAGTGTAAAAAAAAAAAAAATCAATAAAAGTTTTTGAAAATGTTCCCCTTCCCATTTTATACTTAAGAATAATACAGTTCATTAACATACTGTATTATATACTGTAGCGTGTATAATCACCCGATATATTGAAATAAAACAAATTTGTTCCCGCATGGTGAACAGCGTGAACAAAAAGCTGTAAAAAACAGCAGGGATTGCTTTTTTGTAATTAGATTTTATGAATAAAAAAAAAAATTGATAAAAAGTTATCAATACGTCTGATCTAAAAAAAAAATTATACTAATAAAAACTAGAGATCATGGCACAAAAAAAATTATGCTCGATATGACCCCGTAGGTGAAAAAATAAAAGCGCTATAAGAGTCACTCCTCTACACTGGTAACATCAGATTGTCCTCATCAGTTGTAACATAGCTGACATGTAGAGGTGTTTTTTTTTTTTTTTACCTCCATCTTTTCTTTTTTAGAAGGATTTTAAAGCAGTAGAGGGGTCCTTTTGTTTCTGCCAGGTATATGCTGTTTCTGTACGGTAATCCTTTCAAAAGTCTCTAATAAATGTATGTTTTTTTATTTGAGCGGTCTCTTGTTGAAACTTGTTAATTTTTCTTTTATTTGATTGTTATGTTCCAGAAATTCTGCAGACAATCCTTTTGTTGAGACCATGGCTTGGATCCTTTTTATTACCTCCCATAGCTGCGTTAACGCTATTTCCTCATGTTTAATGATCAGTTTTATCAGTCACATGGAGCTATCAGAGAGGGACTCAAACCATTCCTTCATAAATGCTTCAGAGATAATCGTAAATGGGACTTTCTGAATTCTTAGGCCACGGGGGATCATATTTTTTTCAACATAGTTCTTTAAGCTTGAGGAGTCCCACTATAATTTGCTTTCTTTAACAAGTAGCTTTTCTAAAGTGTGCATAGTATCCTTTAAAGTTAAATCTGTGGATTCCTGTGTTTGTTGGAATATCTCTGCCATTATAGTGATTCGTTCATTGTAGTCCTCTGTTGGCCTGAGACTGACACAGGGTTTGGAGGATATACATTCTATCTCCTCCATTTCCATGTATGGGAGGACCTTCTTTCTGGAATGGAAACAGTAAATCAGGAGTAGTAGTAGTGTGGCAACACGAAGGCTTGAAATAAGGAAACAGGAGAAAATGTTCAGCTCAACACACCTGCAGTCAATCCACCCATCCGGTACACGGCAGAACAAATGATAATGGGTTATCTACACAGTTGGCACCCTCCGATCGCAACATAAGAAGCAAAAGCAACTTAAATTCTGTTCAGACTAATAGAGAATGTATCAAATCGAAGCTGGTACTTACCACTCCCTATAGCATGGAATTTAATAAAATAAGATTTTTTTTATAAAAATCTTCCTATTCACACGAGAAAGGGATCTACATGAGATAATCCAGGAAGGAGTATCCATTGTCCCCCATAAAAGCACTACCATAGGCCAAAGATTGTCACCTAGTTTATTTTAGAGTGGAAACATCAGTAAGACATGTAAATATATTAAGATAGGAAGAACTTTTACTTCATGCAGTAATAATATAAATTTTCCTAATAAACAGTTTATCAATTGTAGCTCTTCTTATGTTAAATATCTAATCACCTGTACTATCTGCTCTGTTCAGTATATAGGTTGTACCGCTTGTCCCCTGAAAGTTCGGATATGGAGGCACCTTTGGGATAGTGTGAACAATAGTGCAGTCAATGTATCAGCCGTGTCCAAACATTTCCGAATGTGTCATCAAGGTGATCTCTTCAGTTTCACCTGTATGGGGATTGAACAAGTGAGTAATCCAGTTAGAGGAGGTGATTGGAGAAGTCTTTTATTGAGCTGAGAGACATGTTGGATTTTTAAATCGGGGACGTGGCACCCGGAAGGGTTAAACTTGAGGCAAGATCTCATGTATTAATATTGATGCACTATGTTGGTCTGCTTCCTCTTATCTTATTTTATATGTTTCTTTTCTTTATCTTACAATGGCTTTCACTCTTGATTACTATTCTATATTTAGCATCCTTATTTTCTCCATGAACTTTGCCATGTACTGTATATGTTGGGCTGCAATTCAGTAGTATCTGGACCTAAGATGTATATATTTTCATACCATGGATGCAATCTATGCATTATCCTTTTTTGGCCATATGATTACATAAGTGCCATAAACACCAGTTCATCTTTTGTTTAAGGGTGCCTTCACACCTACTGTATCGCAGCAGAAAATCCGCTGCGGATCCGCAGCAGATCCGCAGAAGATTTAACTAAGTGAATGAACACAGCATTAAATACGCACTGTCAAATCCGCTGCGGATCCGCAGCAGATTTGTAAGTGCGGATTTGATGCTGTGTTCATTCATTTAGTTAAATCTGCTGCGGATCTGCTGCGGATCCGCAGCGGATTTTCTGCTGCGATACGGTAGGTGTGAAGGCACCCTAAAACAAAATATTTAATGTTTACATGATTATATTTTTTCACGCCCAGTGATTAGGTAGCCACTCCTATTTGTTTGATCATTGGCTTCTGGGGCATGAACCATGTATATAAGACTTGTATTCTATATGTATTACTAGCTAGGAGTAAGGCTGCATGGCCAAAACGCATCAGCTGAATTGTTAATCTGTATTTATGTGAAGAACCAATAAAGTATTGCATTATGGATGGAATACCGGTTTGGAATATGGTTTGCTGGCCTTTATCATATGGTTCCTGGTGAAGCTTGCACTGCCGTGCACCGGACGGGTGGATTGCCTGCAGGTGTGGTGAGCTGAACAACAGGTGTGGTGAGCATTTTCTCATGTTTCTAAACTGTCTGTTGCACCTATTCCTCCTTCTTTCTCCTGTTTTTTTTTTTCGGTTTGAATGTTTTAAACAATTTTATAAAGCTTAATTAGTTTTAATATATCTCAATAACAAAATATTTTATTACCTTATTGATTTTTGTCTGCATGTGTTACATTTCTTCTTTGGTGCAACATACTGAAAGACATTTAAACTATAGCATTAGTATGGTTAATGTAATTTTTTGGTAATATTGGGAATTTAGTAAGTAAATACAAAATCTAGCATTTTCACTGCATATTTTCCTGTTTTAATCATTTTCGGTTGATTTTTATTCTTTACTGACAGATCTTTTAATACAGTAGTGTTATCCTTCTTCTAATTATGGCTGATGTATGTTAATGCACCCTGCAGCTCGGCTCATTAATGCTCCAAGACCCAAACTGTCTGATTAACATTTGAATACCAAATGCTTGTCTGACTGCAAGAAATACTTAATGAGGGAAATAGATCACAGCCCATCCAGAACAGTCCATCAATGTACATTAAAAGTACAATATATAGCGAAAGATTAAAGGGGTTAGCTCACAAATCATTTTCAAACCAAAACCCCCGAAAGACTGTCAATAGCTGCTTTGAAGTAATTTGCAGTGTTTATAACCTTAAAAAAAACAAAACAAAAAAAAAAACTTTTCATCATCTTTGGTGTCCATATTCCCACATCTTGCTGCAGCAAATGTGACAAACCTATGCTGCTAGGGATGGGCTTTTCAGAATCAGTCTCCTTCCTCCTGGCAGTTGACAATATATTCTCTTCCCACTACTCACACAATATTTTTTAAGGTTCATTTTCTTAAAAGGAAGTATGTGCACACTATGGAATTAAGCGAGGAAATTTAAGCAGAGTCCACACAGTGGGTTCTGTTTGAAGTTCCGCTACTTTACCTCAGTACAACTCAACACAACTATTTCCTACTCAGCACTCTCACAGACCTGGTTGTCCGATGTGCAAGTTTGTATTGGATCTTTTGTCAAGTGTCTCAAAGCTCTTCTGTATTACCTGCTACACATTTGCAAGTAGTAAACCAACTCAATGTTATCCCAGATTCTGTTATTATTCATTACCACCTGCACAGCATATACAGTACACCGGAACCTTGGGACACTTCCCCTTTCTGTGGGTGGCGGGTCCTACTATCCGGGAGAGTCATTACACCTCTCTGGACCTGTTACTACATCATCTGTGAGACTATCCCAAGGGACCCGGTAGCAACCCGGCAGGACACTGACCACAGAGAAAAAGAGTACAACAAGCCTTACACTCTCAAAGCCATCACACCTTTGTGCCCACCTGGCACTGGCATCACGTGACAATCTAATAAGGTTCGGCTGTATCTCCGCCATCCACCACCAGAGTGGTGTCACACTACAACACCTAGCAAGTGACCGGCCGTCCCTCCGCTAAAACACCATCTGGGGGTACACCACACACACATCAGTGTGTCTGGGGCCGGAGGAAATGAGAGGCAGCTGCGATCCTGCAGTTGCGTCTCATTAACCCCTTACACCTCACAGCGTTTAAGGTACTCAGTGACAGAACAAGCATCTGAGTGATCCCAATTGCATGTACCGATGGGCGGGGGTAAGCCTCTTGCCCTGTCGGTTCGGCGATCTGTGCATAGAGTCTGCTCTAAGGCAGGCTCTATGCATAGATACCCGATAACACTGAAATATGCTATGCTATGCTATGTTTTACAGTGAAAAAAGTGTAATAAAGTTTTAAAAAGTATTAAAAAACCCTTATAAACTCCCCTACAAAAAAAAAAAAAAATTAAAATACTGCTTTGCCCATTCTAAAAATAAAAATATGGATAAAAAAATAAGTTAACATATTACATATTGTAGCGTGCGGAATTGTCCGTTCGTCCGTTCTATTAAAATATAACATTATTGTTCCCAGGGGGAAAAAAAATACCAGCATTGTTGATTTTATAAAATTATATAGGAGTAAAAAATTTATAAAAAGCGATCAAAATTTTTCTGTTACACCAATTTGATATTAATACAAATAAGAGATTATGGCACAAAAAATGACACCCAAACCTAGCCCTGTAGGTAGAAAAATAAAAGCGCTATGGCTCTTAGAAGGCGGGAGGAACATTGCATTAATTTGACCCGGACATTAAAGATGAGCGAACTTTTCAAAGTTCAGACTTTCGGACCAGACTTTCGGATTTTTTCGTAAAGTTCGGTCTGACCGAATTTCGGATTTCTTCGGATTTCATAGTTTAAAGCATCTATATGATACGGGGGTAGTGTATTTGGTTGAATTTAGGGCTCTACATCTCAGTAACATCACCTTTTCGATATCTCAAAGTCAATTTTTTTTTTTTTAGACTTCAATATTCTTTACAGGGTCTATGCAGGAAAAAGGTCACAAATACAGTGAGGAAGCAGCAGTAGTAGTCATTGGAGGCCAGTGGAGGTCCAGCAATAGTCATTTGAAGCCAGTACAGGAGCAGCAGTAGCCAACATGGAGGACATGCAGGAGCAGCAGTAGCCAACATGGAGGCTAGGCAGGATCGGCAGTAGCCAACATGGAGGCCAGGCAGGATTAGCAGTAGCCAACATGGAGGGCAGGCAGGATCAGCAGTAGCCAACATGGAGGCCAAGCAGGAGCAACAGTAGTCAACAATTGGGTATATAGCACTTTTTTTAAGATACAATGCTATACACCTGAACCAGGTATTTTTGTCTCTCGGGATAAGACAGATGTGATATACACACTATCAGAAGTATAGGACTTGTATGGCTGTGCTGCACGTTTTGGTTCCGTGCCCCCTCTCTATATTTCTCTCTCAGTCACTAGATGTTTCTCCGCTCCGCTTTCCTAATCTTTCCTTTCCCACAATATCTTCTCAGTAGTCTGTAGTACACAACAGCAGCTTGCTTCCTCTCTCTCTCTCTCTCTCTCTCTCTCTCCCTCTACACACTGCGTGGTGCGGTCATGCGACCGCTCCTTTTAAAGCAATACTGACGTCACACGGGGTGGGCTAGTACAAGATCCCTGCTGATTGGATATGTTTCGGGCATCATGGGAAAGCGCTTTTCTCGCCCGGAACAATTCCTGCTTTCTAGAATGGCGGCTGCCATTTTAGAAAGCAAGAAAAAAAAAATCGGAGCCGATTTCCAAAAATCCAAATCTGATCAGACTCATATTTTTGGGAAAATCCGAACCGGATCCCATACCGGGCGAACCGGTTTGCTCATCTCTACCGGACATCCAGGGATCAAAGGGCTCTGTCTTAAAGGGGTTAAAGAGACTCTGCAGTAAAAATTATATCTTTTGTGAGCAAGTGCGCCATTTTGAAATTGTGTAATGAATATTTCCCACAAGCCAGTAGGGTTTTGACTAGAGATGAGCGAACTGAACCCATGGAACCTGGGTTTGTTTCAAACTTTGGTAAAAGTTAAGTTCTAAAATGAACCAAACTTTTGGGCAAGTTGGATAGTACTTTTAACAAAATGGCAGTCTAAAATGATTTTCAGGTGTTTTGGGACAGTGGCTTCAGCAAGGGATTATCCCTAATTCCTTTTGTGAGTGTAATTGAGAGAAAGTGAGTGAGAAAGGGAGATTATAGCTTTAGGGGCCATTCACACGGAAAGATTATCTGACAGATTATCTGCCAAAGATTTGAAGCCAAAGCCAGGAATGGATTTGAAAAGAGGAGAAATCTCAGGCTTTCCTTTATAAGCTGTTCTCTGTTTATAGTCTGTTCCTGGTTTTGTCTTCAAATCTTTGGCAGATAATTTGTCAGATAATCTTTCTGTGTAAATGGACCCTTATGCTGGGTTTACACGAAACGATAATTGGCCCGATCGTACGATTAACGATGTCGGAGTAACAAATTTTTCTATATAATGATCAGCGTTTAGACGGTACGATATATTGTACGGAAAAATCGCTTTGCGATCGTCTTGCAATCGTTTTGCAATCGCGCGCCCGCAGCCCGGCCCCCCCATCTCCCCCCCCCCCGCCACCGCCCCTCCGATCGCCACCCCCCCGCCACAAGCATACGTTACCTGCTCCGCGTAGCAGTAGAGCTGAAGAGGAGCCGTTTGAAATTCCCGGATCACCTCTTCAGCCAAACAATGCACTGAAGAGGGGAGCTGGGGATTTCAGATCAGAGCCGCGGGGGGGGGGGGGGGGCGATCGAAGCAGCGGCGGGGGTGGCGATCGGAGCGAGGGTGGTGATCGAGCTGGCGCAGGAGCTGCGGATGAGCGGGGGGACGGGCTGCGGGCGGCCGGACTTTCGCGCGACGTCTGTTTACACTGAACGATCGGCAAATTTTTGGTGAACGATGATTTAAAAACAAGATAAAAGATCAAAATGAACGATTTCTCGCTCGTCGTTTGATCGTTCGCTGCGTTTACACGTACGATTATCGTTCAAATTCGATCGTTATCGTGCAAATTCGAACAATAACCGTTCCGTGTAAACCCAGCATTAGACAGGGCAATTTAGAATTAGAAAGTGACGCAGGACTGTTTTAGGCCCCGTTCCCACTGAGGAAAGGTAGCGGAATTCCACGACGGAATTGTCCGACGCGGAATGCCGTTAGCCTCCCGCTCATAATGGGAGTCTATGGGAGGCGCACGCTGCTGCTCTGTACGTGCTGAAGAATGAACATGTTCATTCTTCAGCGCGGACAGGGCAAGAGCGCGCGCCTCCCATAGACTCCCATTATGAGCAGGAGGCTAACGGCATTCCGCGGCGGACAATTCCGTCTCGGAATTCCGCTAGCTTTGCTCAGTGGGAACGGGGCCTTAGAGTAGGAACTATCACTCAGGGTGTCAGTTAACCCACAGAAGCACTTGCAGGTTACATCAGATCCCTGGGTTTAGTGTGTGGCACTGTGCTAATTAGGTCACTGTTACAAAAAACATGTTTGCTGGCTATCTTGGGTAAATTTAACGTACTGAAGCACCTGCCATATGCCCAATCCCTGTTTGATTATATTTTGGCACCAACATAAGTTTTTTATTACCAAATAAAGTCCTTTCTGGCTATCTTGGCTGCTGCCACCTCCAACTGTCTTTCCTTGGCCCCTTTGTGTTGATGAGAGTGCTACTACTGCTGCCACCACCTCCAGGTCTGGGTGCTAGGCCCTTCACAATTAAAAGGGATACTCTTGCTTTCACTGCCACCTTCAGGCCTCTGTGCTAGGCCCCTTTGGGTCTAAAAAAGTGCTGATGCTGGTTCTGCCACTTCAAGGTGTCTGTTCTATGCCACTCTGGGTAAAGTAGATTGCCCCTCATGGTGCTGCCTTTTTGAAGTGTCCACTGATTTTAAGGGAGAATGCATAATTTTATGTCACTGATCCACCAATACCCACTGTAGTATATGGAGAAAACATAAGTGTACACCATTGATCCGCCAATGTCCACTGCTGACCAAATATAAAACGTAATTTTACAGTTCTGATCCAATAACGTCCACTGCTGTCCTAGGAAAAAATGTAAGTATACACCACTGATCCACTAACGTCTACTGCTGTCCTGGAAGAAAACGTTTGTATACATTGCTGATCCACTAATGTCCACTGTTGTCCTGGAAGAAAACGTTTGTATACATTGCTGATCCAGTAATGTCCACTGTTGTCCTGGGAGAAAATGCAAGTATACATTGCTGATCCACTAATGTCCACTGCTGTCCTGACAAGGAGCGTCATAATACAACACTCATCCACTGAAACAGTCAATACTATCTGCTCCTGACAACTTCAGCGCTGTGAAATGTGTCAGGTATGGTGAAAGTTAAATACCCTGCTTGATATTTTTTGCACTATGAAATTTTCACTTTTTTTTCTCTAATAGCTACTGCCGCCTCACAAGCTTATTCTCTGTATTACTACCACTAATATAGCTACAATAGTACTGCTATTATAATGCGGTAAAGTCCAGTGAACTAAGCAAACAAAAATTTTCTAACGTTCGCTCATCTTTAGTATTGACACTTTCATAGTTGGGAAGCTGCTGCACATTCTTTTTTTGTGACATATATTTTACTATAGGTTTTTAACAAAGCAGCAAGGAAATAAGAAACATACAGCTCTTGTATCACATGTTGAAAAATACAGATCATAACTACATCCTTCCTTCCTGCAAAAGTCTCTGTATAAGTACCTGACCGCCAAAAGAACATTCAGACACCTAATGTTAGGCCAGATTTTTGTAATTGTACCATTTTATTAAAATTATCCTCAATAGTCTTGTGCTGCGTTTAGTCTTATGGTGCGTTTACACAGACGGATATATCTGACAGATCTTTGAAGCCAAAACCAGGAACAGACTATAAACAGGGATCAGGTCATAAAGAAAAGACTGAGATCTATCCTCTTTTCAAAACCATTCCTGGCTTTGGCTTCCAAAATCTGTCAGATAAATCTCTCTGTCTAAACGCACCCTTAGCCCTATTGGTTCTTGCTATAGACAATTCCATCTGGTAATTGAAATTAACTGCGGCTTGGATTTCATCAATACTCGACACTTCCTTAGATTTCCATTGCTTAGCTATAGCGTTCCTTGTAGCCACTTGAGAACTGTCAAGTCTGCAATAGGCATATCATCAGTGTTCATGGACAATAGAGCCAAACTAGTACCCTGCATAAGGGGAAACATTAAAAATTTCTCAAGGAATATGGCTGCTGCACATTCTAATAAGCTGTTCTGATTGGTTATTATTATAGAACATGTACAATTGGGTTTTCTCATTCTGCATTATGCTGACTTTAGTTCCACCTGTTATGGGTGGGAAGATAGATGAGCGGGTGTAAAAATTAGTCCGAAAGTTTAGTCAAACTGCCGCAAAAGCATGGCTGAATGAGAAGTTAATTTTTTTTTAAAGAAATCGCTGATTGATGAACAAAAGACCTTGTAGGATAATAACACGTCATTGAGTGTAATATTGTCCTGAGATGGTTGAGAACAAAGCAATTTTCTATGAGTATTTGATGATAAGTTAAGGACAACTTAAAATAACATTCCTTTGGAGTGTTCTATTAAATTAATAGCTTTCATTATGTCATCTGAAGAATGTAAACTTGTACAGATCAAAAAGGACAAAGATGATATTAATGACATTTTACCAGACTATGATATTGTACAACAAAAGCCAATGGGGGGAATAAATTAGTTTTCATTCATGTAGTGTCACTTGGGCACTTGTCACGATAGCCTCGAGTGGCGTTGGAACCCACCCCCAGACAAACAGACCCGCATGCCTGAGGTTAGGATAACCCAAGTGTAAGGCTGGGTTCACACTGCGTTTTGGCAATCCGTTTTTTTCAACCGTTTTTTTTTTTGCAAAAAGATGGATGAAAAAAACGGATGCATTTGTGTCCATGCGTTTCGATCCGTTTTTCCATTGACTTCCATTATAAAAAAAAAAAAAAAAAAACGGATCAAAACGAATCCATTTTTTTTACGGACGCAAAAACGTAGCTGACACTACTTTTGTGTCCGTTAAAAAAAACGGATCAGATTTTAAAAAAAATCTGATTAAAAAAAGAAAACGTCAGAAGGGTGTAAACATCAGAAGAGAGTGATGGATGGGAATTTTACCAGAATTGACTTGGGATCCTTGTCTCTAACTGCCACTCTAAGCATACAGACTCTGAGATATCAATGTCTGAGGAAACAGATTTAGGAAATATACATCATACAAAATACAGTAGTACCTTGGTTTAAGAGAAACTTGGTTTAAGAGCGTTTTAATTTAATAGCTCACATTTTTTTCTAAATTGTGACTTGGTTTAAGAGCATTGCTTTGGTTTAAGAGCTCACTGTACTGGGTGGGAGGGCAAGTGGGGGAGGGGCATGGTCTGCATAGCGGGGTCTACAGCACTGTACTCTGACCCAGAAATTCTCCCTCAGCTTCCAAATCATGGAAGATCCACTTCAGGCTGGGGCTCACATCAGGGGACAGGACTGTGGAGGTAATCTCTTCATAGCTGTAACCCCTCTCTCCCCGGACAGAGAGTGCTGCTATACTGTACGCACATCTGTCCTGCTCATTCCTTCATGCCCCCTGCAGTCTCTGTCAGCCCTTGTGTTTCCCATCATCTTCATTACTGTACAATAACTTATAATATCACATATTCTGCTGTTTCTGAATGTTTGTTTCATCTGTTTTACATGTTATTCAGAATAATAAATCATAATTTTTGGTGTGTGGAAACAATTGTCTGCATTTCTATGATTTCTTATGGGAAAATTTGCTTTGGTTTAAGAGTGATTTGGATTAAAAGCACAGTGCCGGAACGAATTATGCTCGTAATCCAAGGCACCACTGTACAAGGAACAGGTTATATTTCAGCAGGCAGTGAAAGTAAAGGCCCTATTCCACCAACAGATCTGACGACAGATTATCTGCCAAAGATTTGAAGCCAAACCCAGGAACGGACTATAAACAGAGAACAGGTCATAAAGGAAAGACTGGATTTCTCCTCTTTTCAAATCCACTCCTGGGTTTGGCTTCAAATCTTTGGCAGATAATCTGTCGTCAGATCTGTTGGTGGAATAGGGACTTAACAGACATGGAAGAATTATTAGACAGTGTCCTGGTGTTATCACCAATGTACTACCATCAAAACAAATAGAATTTTTATTTGAGGGGCTAAATTTTATCCCTACAGAGAATTTTGACCTTGTTGGACATATTTGCAAGATTTTAACCGTTGAACTTTTTTTTTTTTCAAAATAAACAATCTTAGATTTACAATAATGTTAAAATCAATGGCTCGTTTGAAAACTATGATTGACAGCAAAACGCTGCTCTGAGTGGAAATGGATATAGAGATTTGACTCACACAGTGCGAATTGCGCTATTTGTAACCACACATTCTACTCTCGAATTGAGCTGGTGTATTGTTTCATAATAGGTCATAAAATAAAATTTATATACATTGCCTATCATTGTAATTGTAATTTATATACATTGCCTATCATTGTAATTGTAATAACATAGATAGAAACATAGAAACCTAGATAGCATGCAAGTTTTATAACAGGGAAAATGTTGTTTAAGCGAAACTGATATATATATATTTTTAAAATTTTACAGCGCAAATATATTTTTCCTATTTTTACAGAATATTTTGTAGAAACGTTAAGAGTGCCAGTGCAAAGGGACAATGCGCTGCAGCCAGTGGTGCACCAAAGCGCACACTATCTTAAAGAGAGTAAAGAAGTTTAGAGATGTTACAACAGGAAGCAGAAAGGATATCAATGTTTATCATGTGGTGTAGTTGTCTTCTTTTCCTACTTCCCATATGACCTCACCCTAGTATGGTGCCTTATTATTCAAACAAATGTATACAGTATTCCCACAATTTATGTGCATTTATCCCTATGTCTATAGCACTACTGCCTAAACACAATTATTTTTATTTTTGATGGTCCTTTTGAGGGTTGAATTTCTCCCAACACCAACACCTTGAATAAAAGTCTTATGTCGTGGTGGGAGAATGGTTTCCTTTATTCAGGTAATATAATGTGTTTGGATGCTGCTATATTGATGACCTATAATTGGCTTGGTGCTGTAATCTGGTTTCCATGCTGCACATAGAATGGAATTTAACTCAAAATTTACAAGAACCCCTGAAAATAATAGACAAGCACTGGAAAGAGATATATGACTTACTTAAATCTGCTGCAATCTCTCTGTATGTGCCTGTTTGCCCTGTCTCCCTCTGAAGCTAAAGCTCCCCCCCCCATATCTATATATTTATTTGGGCAGCATGTATCCTAATCCCTTACTGAGCTTGTCTTGTCTCTGAAGAGTTTTTGTTTAGGTATGGCAATGAATTCAGAAGAGAGGGAGAAGTAAGAAAGAAGAATTATAATGTCAGAGTATGCCAATCTATACAGTACATGTATATACAGGGCACTACAGGTATACCAGACTGTGACTGGGTAACACTGCCAGACCTGACCAATACCGCCATACTGTGCTGGATAACACTATCATACCAGACCTGACTAATACCGCCATACTGTGACTGGATAACACTGCCAGACCTGACCAATACCACCATACTGTGACTGGATAACACTGCCATACCAGACCTGACCAATACCGCCATACTGTGCTGGATAACACTGTCATACTAGACCTGACTAATACCGCCATACTGTGACTGGATAACACTGCCATACCAGACCTGACCAATACCGCCATACTGTGACTGGATAAAACCATCATATCAGACCTGACCAATACCGCCATACTGTGACTGGATAACACTGCTATACCAGACCTGACCAATACCGCCATACTGTGACTGGATAACACCATCATACCAGACCTGACCAATACCACCATAATGTGACTGGATAACACTGCTATACCAGACCTGACCAATACCACCATACTGTGACTGGATAACACTGCTATACTAGACCTGACCAATACCACCATACTGTGACTGGATAACACTGCTATACCAAACCTGACCAATACCACCATACCGTGACTGGATAACACTGCTATACCAGACCTGACCAATACCACCATACCGTAACTGGATAACACTGTCATAACACACCTGACCAATACCACCATACTATGACTGGAAAAAACTGCTATACCAGAACTGACCAATACCGCCATACTGTAACTGGATAACACTGTCATATCACACCTGACCAATACCACCATACTGTGACTGGATAACACTGCCATACCAGACCTGACCAATACCGACATACTATGACTGGATAACACTGCCATACCAGACCTGACCAATACTGCCATACTGTGACTGGATAACACTGCCATACCACACCTGACCAATACCGCCATACTGTGACTGGATAACACCACTATACCAGACCTGACCAATACCGCCATACTGTGACTGGATAACACCGCCATACCAGACATGACCAGTACCGACACACTGTGACTGAATAACACTGCCATACCAGATCTGACCAATACCGCCATACTGTGACTGGATAACACCGCTATACCAGACCTGACCAAAACCGCCATACCCCCCTTGAAAAGGCACCAGATTTTCTGGCAAGTCTGAATGGGAGGGTACTGCCCCTCTGCAAGGTGCTGCCCTACGCACCAGACCATGGGTGCCTAATGGTAAATACGACCCTGCAGGTATACAGGACACTACAGGTATACAGGACCCCAAAACTATACACTACAGGTGCACGGGACCTCCACCAACTATATACTACAGGTATATAGGACCCCAAACTATACACTACAGATATAAAGGACCCCAAAATTATACACTACAGGTATACAGGACCTACACCAACTGTACACTGCAGGTATACAGGACCTCCCTCAACTATACACTACAGGTATACAGCGTCCCCCCCAACTACACACTACAGGTATCCAGGACCCCCCCAAATATACACTATTGGTATACAACCCCTCCCAACTATGCACTACAGATATGCGAGACCCCTAAAAACTATACATTGTGGGTATACAGAACCCCTCCAACTATGCACTACAGATATGCACTAATTCCACTGATTAACTCAGATGAAACAATACCTTTAGCTTGGCCTCCTAGGCACCTTAGAACAAATCTAATTAACACACTGACACTTTATACCCGGGCAGCGCCGGGTACATTTTCTAGTTTTATCTATATTACAAACTTTATGTTTACTTCTACTACTGATTAATTGCTGAAAATTAGAAGATCGGGCCGTTAGCCTGCTATTCATTGCAAGCAGGGCTAACACCAACCTTTCCTATCAGCACAGCTCAATGTTGTCTGTGAGCCAGGCAAAAAAGTTATCTGTGATGCTGATTGGTCAGAAGCATTGGTCTTTGGCTGTCATGTCCTGATGACTAGTAAGTGAATCATTTGCATATCAAGTACAGGGGCCTAATCTCGGGAATAAGGAAGAACTATGATGGTGGGACAAGCAGTGGCAGTTAGGTGAGCCTCCTGATTTCCTACGGATTAATTGAATGACATGCCCTCTTTAAGTTTCTATTTAGAAAATGATTACTTTGTGTTGGAGCTTTATTTGTATGCAGACTATTCATACCATTTATCTCAATATAAGCAGGGATATAGTTAGAGTTCATGCCATAGGCATTTTAGTGCTCACGCTGTTACTGAGTTAGGATAAAACTGTCCATATACCTTGGATGTTGGCTAGTTAGGCCAGAGGCTATACCTCAGTAAAACATAGTACATTTAAAGCTCAAATGTGAAGACTACAAGTCAGAAGGCATCATGTCAAGCCAGCACGTAACTCCTAGTATTGGTATACATTCTCTCCTTCTCATTGACCTTGTAAGCTTTTATTCACATACATTTGGAATTTTTGATGTAGAAATTACTTTAAGGCTGATATAACAAACACAATTTTTTTTATTTTTTTATTTTTTTTTCTGTTAGTTTTTCATTTAGGTTTTTGAGCCAAAGCCATAAATGGATTGGAAAGGTATTGTGAAATATAAAGAGAGGATTTTTTGCTGGACCCAATTTTGTAAAAAAAAAAAAAAAAAAAAAACCTGAATAAAAAATTTAACAAGAACAAACATATAAAAATGTGTGAGAAATCCCCCCCCCTTACAAGTCTTATTCCTGTTGAAAAAATGCTGTGTGTATAATGAACCTAAGTGTCCTTCATATGCTATTCTTTCAGCAGTTTTCTTTAATGTCAGGAGTCTGACATGTCAAAATATTTTTTTATTTTTTTTTTATAGTGACAGGTAGATTTTAAGAATAATCCTGTACTTAACACTGTTGAAATAGAATATCTCAAACTATAACAGTGTTATGTCACTGTGGGTTATCCTGGATACAATATTTGTATTATTTCTACATTAAGATTTTTAACATTGTTATTATTATTTGGATGGAATAATTCTATTTATTTTAGAAGCTGGTAAATTATTTCTAAATAAGGAAAAAAGCTTTTTGGCTGACTGGTTCTGCACTGTATAACTTTGCCATTAAAAATGACCTCCTTGCACAGTGATGCTAGAAAACATGAATTATTTTTGCTAAAAGCACTGTCAGTGCCGGTGACTATTATCATCTCTGCTTTGTTCAAGTCTCCAAGGAGTATGACTGTTCCTTTGCTTTAATGTGATCAGTTCTGCTAGACTAAATTAGAAAATGTATTTGCAACTAAATTGAATGCAAATTACATATTTAGTAATGTCAACATAGTACTTTATTAATTATTTCTTAATTGGTGAGTTTGAAAGAGCACATGCTTGGAAATCTGCAAATAAGTAGCCACAGGACGCCCTTCATACCTGCAATCAAATGTTTATTGTAATTAACTTTGTAGTGTTAAGGTTGATGTCTCTAGTGTCTATGCCACGAGTCTCTAAGGCTGTGTTCACACATGCAGTACTGCTTTACTTCATTGCAGTAATCAATTACCTTATTGCCGTCCGGATGTAAATGCAATGATACTCCAATGTGTGCGAACATACCCTGAATAAAACATTAGGTAAGTTTTTTTTAGAGTCTATCTATCTATGTCAAATGTCAAAAGTTTTGCTCAGTTCACATCCGAGTGTTCAGACCTGTACTGATCGGGAGAAAGCACGGTGAGAGGACCACAGCTGCAGTGAGTTAGAAAAAAAAGAGATGTTTCATAGGAGCCCATTAGGAGTCATAGGAGTCTTTTTTTCTTACTGAGAGTGGAGAGTGAACCACGCGGCTGGGGTCTTCTCCCTGCTCATTCACCTGATTGGTAAAGGTCTGAACCAGACCGATCAAAACTTTTGACATGTCTCTAAGACATGTCAAAAGTTTTTTTTTTTTTTAAACGGCTGCCCATTTAACCCATTCCTTGGTGGTGGACTTAGTGCTTTTAGCACAGTAGATGGAGCACAGTCTGGTCCCCAGGTGATTAAGTGGGGATGCATAGCATCCCTGAGCCAGATTTCCTCATTGAAAGAGTCAACACTGTAACTGAAAGTTAAAAATCAAAGCTTCCCTTCTGACCTCCTATATAGTTCTAGCCAGTTGTCCCTTGTGCTTATGTTTCTACTAGCCACACAGAATTTCCCCTGTATATAATCTCTTCCTCTACCCCTTAGCAGCAGTCTCAGCAGTTCACTGTTTATAGCAGAGCTGCATCTGTTATTTAATGGCCTCCCTTTGCTGTGATCCTCTCTGTTGCATTGTTTGAAGGCGTAAACATCACCTTATAACCTTGTCACTAATCTGAAAAGTTACCACATGATACAGGTTTTTAAAATTATTTTGAACTACAGTCTGGCCTATATTATTATTATTATTATTATTATAATTGTTATGCTTGCTTGAGATGAGTTCAAAGAGTATTAAAATATAACTTTTAATATCAATTACAATAAAACACAATAATTTCTAATCATACTGTATATACAGTAGGTATAACAAAGCCCAAAAAATAAGAGTAAAAGGATGAATAACCTTACCCTTCACTGGTAAATGATGAGGAAACGTCCTTTAGATTGTATTTGGAGTATTCATAGCCTTAATCCTAGGATATATTTTTTCTTTTCCTTTTTGTTTTTCCCTACAGGTAAATATACAGGAAAGAGTGTTTCCTAATTTTTCTCCCACTTTAAATTGGACTTTATCTAGTATAATTCAGGGACCTGGAAGTCTTTAATGGATCCATGTCTTCTCCTACAGTGCCAGTTCCATCCCTGTGGTGTTTCCATCTCTTCCATCCAGCACCAGACACCCTCTCCTCTGCCGAATATGAGACTCCTGAAAAAATTCTCGAGTCTCCCATTGACTTTAATGGAGTTCTATACTTGAATCAAGCAGTCAAGCATGGGAAAATACTCTGAAACATTTGAGCATTTCAGTACTCGCTCATCTCTAATGCTAAACCTTAAGCATAGCAAACTCAAAATATGACATAATTCCCCTGCCAGCTTTTATTCAGGCAACTAGAGGATTCTATGAATTACTGTTACTAAAGTGGAGAACATTGTAAAACATCTCAAGCTGGGTTAAGCACTCAACATATCCCATTCTGTAATTAGATGCTTCCCTACAGACACTATGATAACAGTGGTTTAACAGAGATTCCTTGCTACCTGTAAATTATTTCCCCATTTCCCTCATTATAATAGACACAGAAATATGCACATGAATTTTACCTGAGCTCAATGGACTGTAATCAATTTTAAATATATAGTGATCTGGTCAGGGTTAACACTAGAGAACAACCATCTGATAATATAACAAAGGTCTCAGATATAATAGACTAAGCGAATGTGTCCTCCACACATCTACTGTGGCACTTGGTATTAAAAAATCCTGTAACGGTATCTACGAAGCATACAGTTTATGTGGGGATTTTTAAGTCAGATAGGGTTTAAAACCTTTTTGTTCATTTATTACAATTTCCACAACCTGAATGATCTGCATATCTTAAACTCCTGATTCTAACCCTTTGTACTATTCTGATAAGTTGTAACATCTCAAGTCGATGTATGCAACTTTGCAGGTTTCCTCACACCAATTTAAAAGAACTAATGAATGTGTGGGGATGGAAGAGCACATCAGGTAATGTAGTATCTACGTTCACTACTAGCTTAACTGTGATTGAGTGAGAAATGAACAGGGACAACATCGGAATTTAGTTAGGCAGCAATATTCACAATGGTAGTTAGTCAGTGTAGGGAGGGAAAACTGACCAAGTAGGGCTTAGAATGTTGTAAAATTGTCAGTGTAGGGAGGGTGACAGAATCCAGCGTTTTAGCACTATAAGGATTCATTTTCTAACCCTTTAGGGACCAGGCATCCTTTGTGAAAAAATCTTAAGAACCCATACGCATGGGGCAAGTAAAAGATACGCTATCACTACACACCTTGTAATTGCTCGGCTATTATGTATTTTATACTTTGCACCTGAAAATCGGTATGCATGTGCGTAACTCTAGACCAAAACGTATGCTTCTACTGAATGTTTGTTATTTGTTCATGAATGTTTGGCAAACACGAACCAATCACGATTTGCAACCGAACATAGGGACATTCACTCATCACTCGTATTTTCCAAAGCTCGAATGCTCAATTTGAGTAACGAACCGCATTAAAGTAAACAGAAGAAAAGCATTTTTTTAGGGGACTACTATTTGGCAGATGGGAAGGTGTGTGGTGTGGCTGAAAACCTCAGAAAGTAAAACACCACAGAAATGGAACTGGCACATCAGGGGGAGCATGCATGGATGCATTAAAGACTCCCATGTTCCTGAATTATGCTACTATTACAGACTGAGAATAATGCACTCCCACTCCAAGATAAAGTCTAATTTTTAAAATGGGGGAAAAGTTAAAAAAAGCCATCAACCGAGCTTGTGGACGGTGGGAACACCAAAACACTTCAGATCACAACGCGACAGCTGCTTTGTGCTTTGCTGGCGCTTCTATCAGACGTGTGATAGAAGCTCCAACAAGGCGCAAAGCAGCTGTCGCGTTGTGATCTGAAGTATTTTGGCGTTCTCACCATCCTCAAGCCCGGGTTAATAGCTTTTAAAATGTTGTTGAAGAAATAAAGACAAAGATGATGATTTTATCAGGTGAGTGCGCCCCCCATTTTCTTTTGTTTTCGCTGTGATATATTCTATGAACTTTATTCAGAGGGAGCAGCACCAAGATACCCGTTATCCACAACACCTAAAAGCCTCCATTTTTACTTCTGTAATACACCTGAATTAAAGGAGAAGTCCGGCCAAAACTATTTTTAAATATGTTATTACTTAAGGAAAGTTAGACAACTTTCTAATGTACATTAATTATGGGAAATGTACATATAGGGCTATTTCCCTTAATTTAGTAGATCAGGGAGACTTCAGATTCTCTGAAATACCGTGACGTCACAAACCGGGGGTGTAATTACAATGGAGTGTCCAGCAGGGGCACACTATATATAGAAGTCAATCAGTACCATTGACTTCTATATAGAGTGCGCCCCTGCTGGACTTTCCATTGGAATTACAATGGATGTGTGTGTAAATGGAATATACAGTGTTTTTGATTGAATACATTTATGGAATACTTTGGGGAGCAAGTGTCCTTGCTCCCCAAAGTATTCCATAAATGTAATCAATCAGTACATTAAGCACAGTAAGCCCGCCAAACCGCCGCGGCCACTCTGGACTACACTCAACTACTACTCTCATCACCTGCTCATAGCATAAGCAGGTGATGGGAGAGTAGTAGCTGGGTTATATTGCGATGAGATCGCCGCTGCCGCTGATGACTATGTGATGGCTGACTCCCCGCCCGGCCACTGCTCTCCGATCACACGTGCTGGCCGGGGACACCAGGAAGCCCCGGGATCCGTCACGTGTAATCGGAGAGCAGCGGCCAGGCGGGGAGTCAGCCATCACATAGTGTAAAGTTTGGCTGGATCCCGGAAGAAGAAGCAGGAGGGGGGAGCGGAGGGAGATGATAGCTGCACAACGATGAGCGGCTCCCCTGCGCGGAATCAGCATCAGCGGTGGCGGCAATCTCATCACAAAATAACCCAGCTACTACTCTCCCATCACCTGCTCATGCTATGAGCAGGTGGTGAGAGTAGTAGTTGAGTGTAGTCCAGAGCGGCGGGCAGCGGCGGTTCGGCGGGCTTACTGTGATGTACTGATTGATTACATTTATGGAATATTTTGGGGAGCAAGGACACTTTCTCCCCAAAGTATTCAATAACTGTATTCAATCAAAAACACTGTATATTCCATTTACACACACATCCATTGTAATTCCAATGGAGTGTCCAGCAGGGGCCCACTATATATAGAAGTCAATGATAGTCATTGACTTCTATATATAGTGGGCCCCTGCTGGACACTCCATTGTAATTACACCCTCGGTTCGTGACGTCACTTTTTTTTTAAAGAATCTGAAGTCTCCCTGATCTACTAAATTAAGGGAAATAGCCCTATATGTGCATTTCCCATAATTAATGTACATTAGAAAGTTGTCTAACTTTCCATAAGTAATAACATATAAAAAAATAGTTTTGGCCGGAGTTGTACTTTAATGCACCAGCAGTGCCGGCACTGTGACTTGGATAGACAAATGTACAGCTGCTGCGCATCAACGTTCAGTAGCAGACTTTTTGGCAAACAACAGACGTTATTTTTAGTGGTTCACAAACAGTTTTTTTTCCATCATTCTTTCACCATCTTAACTAAGGGTCTATTTACACAGAAATATTATTTGACAAATTATCTTCCAAAGATTTGAAGCCAAAGCCAGGAACAGACTATAAACAGAGATCAGGTCATAAAGGAAGATTTCTCCTCTTCTCAAATTCATTCCTGGCTTTGGCGTCAAATCTTTGGCAGATAATCTGTCAGATAATCTTTCTGTGTAAATGGACCTTAATGAATTAAATACTTGTTCATAAAAGAACCACACCCAAAAGGGCCTGAACTAGCATAATGTGGCAACAGCCGTCATTGTAATGATGGGCGCCCAAAAAGCAAAATGACGTCACTTAAAAAATAAACCGAAAGAAAAAAACATGTGAACATTGCCTCAGACATTCTGTGGTCTACAGATTAAGCTAATGGAGGAGCTAATGGTTCCAGCCTCTACTTGCATGCATGCTCCAAGTTTGCTAGCAGTGAAAAATGGCACTCATTAGCCCTGGGATCCAGAGTAAATGCCCTTGATTCCAGGTGCCAGAGATCACCAGCAGGTGCCCCACCTCAACATCTGTTCAGTGCCCCATGGCAGTAAATTCCACCCCCTACCCGATGATAGAAATGGGCAAGATTAGCTGTGAGGCACAGTAACTATAGATGCAAGGAGTCCAATTATACCCAGGAGTCCCTGCCCCTGTATATTCTTTTCCTGATACTTTATGCACATAAAGTTCTGTTCCACAGACACTCAGCTTCATGCTGTCGATAAGTATGTCTGCTGTGTGCTATTAAATGGCAGACAGCTCACAAGATGATGGCTCTCTCCTTCTGGGATAAGCCAAGTGGTATACAGTTTGTTTGAGAGCTGTGCATTAGGCTTAGCTCTGTGCAGTTAGTTGTCAGCAGTTTAGTTAATGGCCAGACAGCCCAGGTTTTTCTTTATTAGTATTTTCGTTTATGTTTCCTGCTTTAAAGAGCCAGTGGAGTGTTCTGTGTCAAAAAGGACCAGTCCAACCCAGGAGACAGTGATCCTATGAGTGTATATATATATATATATATATATATATATATATATATATATATATCTATATATAGGATTGAGCTTACTAGCCAAAGCAAGGCTACACAAAATCACAGAACTCAGGCTTTCTATGTATTGTATTATTTCTATTTATTCTACACTAGTGCCATCTACTGTTTGAATTAAGAACTTGCACCTTTTTTTTATGAATTAAAAAATAAATATATACTAATAAACTATACTGACAAATTTTTCCATTTTCCATATTTATAAAATAAATACACAAATAATAATGCTGCAGATGCACATAGCATTGCACACCTGTCTGAAACCACTGAAAATATATATGTTTTGTAGGGCTGTGGCATCATTCAGCACAAGGCAGCATGCTGTTAGGGCATCTAATTTTTCCCTAAATATTTTAATAAAGATATATACAGGGAAATGGTCAGGTAAGCTGTGGGGGCTAGTCAGGCGTAATCACTGTGAAATCGGGGCTTTAACTGACAGACAAGATCTAGACCAGGCTAAAAAATTCAATTAAAAGAGGTTCATAAAGTTTATTTAGAAAAGTTTTAGTAATTAAGGAAAATAAATAAATAATACGTTCATACATAACACATTTGGCATCACCGCCGTCATATTGGCCCATAAAATAAAGCTTACAGGATTTTTATACCACATAGGTATCCCAATTTAAAAAAATGAAATAAATAAATGAAAAATCTCAAAAAGCCAGATTTGCATTTCCTTCCTACTTTTGTATATTTTCACATGTTCTGTATGTTGTAAACTACCACTCGTTGCTTCATATAGCTATTGTATATTAATGGATCAGAAAGAAACAGATAGAGGATATGATCACACATTGTATTTCTGTCAGTCTTTTGGTCAGGCTTTTTTCAACCAAAACTAGCAGGGGGTTGAAAACAAGGAAACGGCAAATCTTCTTTGGTACAAAAAAAAAAAAAACCTACCAAAGACTTATGGAAATACTATGTGGGAACATAGGAAAACACTGCTGTTTCTGTGTATATAGATTGAAGAGCATGAAGGACATTACACGGTACATATTATACGTATTATACGGTCTGTCTCAATGCAGGAGGCAGGGAAAAATATGACAAGTATATGTGAATGTGACATTTTTCTGTAATATCTGCAAACTTGCTTATTTTTGTATTATTACTTTAAGTAAAGTCACTTAAATTTGAATACACACTTTAACCCGTTAACTTTGCAGTCACTTTTGGTGTTAAGGAACCGGCTGTATTTTTCAAATCTTACCTTTCTCACTTTATGTTGTAATAACTTTGTGACACTATATTCATGCAGAAACAGCATTGAGAATCAAGTATAGTAACAGGAGCAGCAATCTCTTACACTGAGAGCGGCTACATTCAGGGGCAAAGATTACTACATATAGCAGCAGGGACAGAGTAGAGCAACAGATAGAACAACAAGGGACAGGAGACTATTAGTTACAGCAACAGATGAGAATATGACTGTTACATAAAGCAATAAGGGACAGGGGTCAGGTGGCGACTATTTGATAAATAAAGGGGTTAATGTTTGTGTCATACATTATGTAACTGTGCCGGATCTACTGTTCTCTCCGAGCTTGGAACTCAGGCACACTGAGAAGGAGATCAGGACAAGGAGTACTGTCAGAGGATGGTCCCTCGTGTCATTATCGCTGAAATTGGTTCACCTGTGAAGATGTACCAGCCAGGGCCTCTCATCACTTAGGGATGTCACTCAGAGTTAAAGGGAATCTGTCAGCTCCTGGGCCCTACCCAAGGTGCTGACAGTGTGCTGTAGCTGGCAGCCCCCAGTGAGCATGGTGCCTTTTGGTAATTTTCCGTGCAGCGGATTATGTACAGTCTTATGAATCCCACTGTACTAAAGAGTCACAGAGGAGTTGTTCTTGCCACACTCTGGCATGCATCCTCCTCCCTCTTCATGAATAATCAATGCTGCCTGGCTGCCCAGCTACCACCACCTATTAAAGGGGGCGGTATAATTGCCGGCAATTTTTTTTACTATTTTTGCACTTTGATATTTTCCATTTTTTTCATTGTAATAGCAACTGCAACTAAACGAAACTATACCCTATCACACTCCCACTATTGTAATCTGCAATTATTCAGCCATTATAGCAAGGTTCGTTTGAGGTTCGGTTCGTATGAATCCGAACTTCAGGAAAGTTCGCCGGATTGAACCGAACCAAATTTTTCAAAAGTTCACTCATCCCTAGTTATGAATGCATATTGCTAATAACTCCTTCATATCACAGTGATTTTCACATTTTTACTTTTTTCCTCCTTGCCTTCTAATAGGCCTAACATTTTTATTTTTCCCATTAACAGAGTCATATGAAGGCCTAATGGGGTGGTCTAGGAAAAGATTTTTTATGTATTTCTTTATGTATTACATAAATAAGAATTTTATTAGGGGTTCATTTATATTTTGTTTAAAATGTTTTACATTTTTTTTATTTACATCACACATCATTTATATGCTTGCACAGGGAACTGCAATTCCAATAGAATGTGTAGATGGCTGTAGTAGGAGATCTGACATGGCAGCCACAGAAGCTTTCACAAGACTCCTGTTTTCAATGACAATCAGTTGGTGCCTGTCTCTGGCAACCGACTGATCTTTGATGTTAGCTTCAAGTGGTGGGTGTCAGCTGCAGAAAGTAGCCAGCAGCACCCTTTAGATATGGAGCAGCCCCTAAGCCCTGTCTTTATCCACTTCCTGTCATGAAGAAGCAAAAATTACACTTTAAGTTTGTCATGCAAGTCAGTACAATTACAATACCACATTTATATAGTTTTTGCTTCATTTTACAACTTTGCATCACCATAATCTGACTGCTATATATATATATATTTTTTTTTTCTGACCTTGGAGTTATATGAGGGCTTTTTCTTTTTTTTGCACACGGAGCTGCAGTATTTATTGGTATATTATCTGTATAAACAAGACTTTTTGATCATTTTTCATGAGATGTGACATGACCAAAAATTGGGTGTTTTTGTTTTTCATTTACAGCGTTCACTGTTTAAGGTAATGTATTATTATGTTATGTATCATTAGTATGGACATTTTAGCATTTTATAGGGGCAGGGCATTTTTTTGTAAATATTTTTTTAAACTTTTTTTAGTCCCTCTGGGGGACTTTTACAAGTCATTTTGAATTGCTTGTACCTTCCACTAAAACCCATTAAAATGCAGAGCACGGGTATCTGCAACCTGCATATGGCAGTTTGTACTAGGGTATCTAACAAGGCAGCTGCCAAAGCCTTCAGAAGGTTCTGGATGACAATTGATAAGCTGATTAAAGCGCTAATAGGACTGGAATTGTCAAATAGTTCCCTAGATATCATGGTCACTACTGTTTGTGGCATCTAGGTGGTTAAATGACTGCTACCTGATATTAGCCACAGGTAGCAGGTGCCAGCTTCAGATAGCATCTGACCTCTGTCAGAATTGTAATAGCAGACAAAGTGTTCTGTCAGGACCAGGCAGAACAAAAACTAACTTCTATACAAGGAGCGCAGGTAGAGGTACCACAAGTCTCAGCTAGACAAGTCGATCATACACTGTAGGTAACGAGGGGTGTCTATACTCACAGACCATATGGGCAGAGAACAAAAAAACTTTTATTTGTATTTCATGTATTGGTCATATTTCGATATGAATTGATCATGTTTGCATATGATTCATTGCTAATTCATTGTCTCCTCTGCTAATATTTAATTAATACTTTGTGATTGTATGTAAATATAAGTATAGTTTGGAACATTGTGTTGTCTTGAAGTGCTTGAGAAAGCCACCCCCCTGCATTTGGGGGCAGAAACGCGTTGCTGCAAATAAAAGTTCTTTCGTTTTCCGCCCATATGGTCTGTGAGTATAAACACCCCTCATTACCTACAGTGTATGATCGACTCATCTAGCTGAGACATGTGGTACCTCTACCTGCGCTCCCTGCTGGGCAGGGGTGGATTAACTTTACTATAGGCCCCGGGCTATTCACCAAGCCTGCCCCCCCCCCCGTCCCACTGTAACTATGGCAGCAGTAGCGTATTTTTCATAGTACAGGATAAATAATGACATAATGCCCTGATTTTTACAAAATTGCAGTAAAAAAGCTGCATTTTTTCAGCAAATCATGGCAGAACTGTAGCCAGGAGACAATACACAACTAAAAGTATGTCTTTTATGGTGGCCATGGGCCCCCAAGGTGTTCAGGGCCCTGGGCAACCGCCCGAAACAGACCTAATATAATCCACTGCTTCTGCTGGGGTCCTCTTATGCTGGGTTTACATGGAACGATAATTCGCCCAATCGAACGATTAACGATTTTGAAGCAACAATTTGTTATGTTTTTTATAACTATTAGCGTTTAGATGGAGAAAAATTGTCAGAAGATCCGTAAGAAAAATCGTTATTGCAATCGTTTTTAAGATTGTTTAAGCCCATCTTTCTAATAAGGTGAAACTTTGAAAGACGATCTGCGAATATTTAGCGAACGACGATTTGAGAACATGTTCAAGGATCAAAATAAACAATTTTTCTCTCATTGCTTGATCGTTTGCTGTGTTTACACGGAACGATTATCCCTCAAATGCGATTGTTATAGCGAAAATTCGAACGATAATCGTTCCGTGTAAACCAAGCATTAGTAGCTGCGGTACACCTGAATGTATTCATTAGAGTTGTGCCTACACTTGCACAACCACACAAGGTGAGTGAGCCTACACTCTATGATTTACTTACTCCTGTTCAAATTGGATGTATTGCACTAGGAAGCGCCCTTCACCTTTTTGTTTCCCCTGTTAGAATTGGAGCAGACTCAGCACCTAAGCCTGCTCTATATACAACATATCATGTTGTACGTATACATAAAAATAAAGGATTTTTTTTAAATTAATGAGTTAAAAATGAGTTATAGACTAAAATCTGTATTTACATAAAAAAGAACTAGAATTTACTGTTAAAAAAACCCTATACTTGCCATCCTATAATGTAACCTGTGTATGCAGCATTTTTAAATTAAAGCATTTAATGCAAATGTGGTGATATAAAATATTCAATGTATAACTTCAATCAACAGTAAACACAAATCAATCTGTTCTGTGCTGTTCTCCATCCTCCATATCTATTAAACCAAAAGAATATGTTAAGGGTTTCTCATTAGTAGCTAATTCCAACAGCAATTGTTGTAGACGTTGAAGCTAAAACATCCTTATGTATGCAAAAGCTTACAAAAAGCAATATTGAAACAATCTGTTACTGATACTGCTTTTCATTTTCGCAACCCAAACAGTCTTTGAAAGTTGAAAACAAAGAGAAATAAATGAAAGATCTTCATAGTTCAGCATTTTTCTAAACTAAAGATGAAAGTATCATTCAAAGATCAATTATTTTTTTAGAATATAGATTTCACTCATTATTTACAGAATGTATATTTCTTTCTTAACTAAGCAGAAAAACAATCTTAAGAAAAATCTAAACCCTTGTTTTATTATTCTATTTGTATGGGGCATTGAAAAAAATATGGAAATTGCCTTTGTTAAACCATTCAGGCAATTTCAATTGTAATTGAAGTAAAAATTCGAAAACATTACTGTCTTAACTGTAAAGGAATGGAATATTCTCTCACGGCCAAAAATGGGAACCAACTAAAGAAAAGCATGTCTAAGATGAAGGGCACAGGTTAGCCCTATTGGCGTCCATGGCTGCAGTTAAACATCTAACTTGCTAGTAGCAGAAATCTGAGGCTACCATTGCAATTTTTGCTACATACTGCACAGATTTTTTCACTCTGGAAAAACATGCAGTGTGAACGTAGTCTTATATAACGTAAAATGAGATAATTTACAATAAAAGAATCCAATAAGCCACAAAGGTACAGTCGAGCATAAACTCGGCATCATCTTTTGCCACTGATTCTGGCATATGTAAAGCTTTTTCAGCTAGTGGTACTCTATATGGGCAATGGCTTCAGAATTGGCTAAGCTCCATTTTTTTCCCTGAGTGATTTTGTGATCTATTTTTGCATGTTGTCAATCTCTATAACATAGAGGTAAAACACAGTTGAAGTGTGCACCAATTTTAAAATAAGCCCATAAAACGCTCTTTGCATTTAAATTATGATCATTTTCATTAGAGGACATTGACTTTACTGTGGGCGAAGGTTAATATTATCTGTACTGTCTTGTTCATATGATGGAAGTCTTAAAAAGTCTGTACCTCGTAAATCTGCTTGCTTTTTTGCCGGCTCCTATCTTGAAGGGGAAATTAATATAGAGAAGGTTTTATATAAGGCCTCATATACAGAGTTTTATTTTTATATATGGTATCTATCTATCTATCTATCTATCTATCTATCTATCTATCTATCTATCTATCGTATATCAACAGCAATTTTTGCAATCATTAAATTGCAGGAAGTTCTATAAAATACAGTTTTCATGTGGCAAGTACTCAATGACATACAATTGAAACAACCTTGGAGAATATTTATATAAATATCCAATCTAACCAATTTAATAAGGAAGTTTGCCCTTAAATATATCACAGTGTTACTTTATATCTAGTCACCTTTTTACTTTAGTGTTCAAGAGTTTGTGGAGTTTACATTGGTCATGTTCAGGAGAACCATTGGTTGGGGGGGGGCACAGCCTTTGCGTGTGCCACATTTCATATTTAACATAAAGGTAAGAACACACAGCAGATTTGTTGTAGACATTTCTGTGATTAAGAATATGTTTCATACATCTGAATTATATTTCTGCACCATTTGTATGGCATTGCGCCTAAATCTAATCAGATGAATAGAAAAACCTGCAAAATTTCTAAATCTGCTATACTGTATATATCAACGTCTTGCTACAACAGAAAATATCGGTGTAACACAGTGGTGTAACAACGGCCGTGATTACTACGGAACATAAGTAGTGCTGCCTTCTAAGGAATCCCAGCTGGATCCCTAGCGGCGCCGCAAGAAACTGACATGAATAGCGGTCGCAGAAAACCTGTCAGTGCACACAATGGACACTGACAGGTGAATTAGGATGCGGGCGTGCACGGATGCGCCTGCATTCTAATTCAGCAGCAGTGAAGATCATCCGGCTGGCATCAAGGCCTCATAGTGGTGTTTGAAACTCCTCAATGTTGGGGTAGAATTTTAGGAGAACGAACGAATTCTGTCAATTTTGGGATTGATAGAATAATACTGGCAAAAAAACTGAATATGTTTGTTCTTTTCATTTGACTTACGCCTGGATATGGGGTTTTTCTTTGCCTAATCGAGGATGCATTTAATAAGTAAAAATTACCAATCCTCTAAGGTACTTCACTAAATGGATATAGTAATAATTTTAATGAAGAAAACACAGAAAAATAAAACACAATAAATCAACACAATGAAATAAAATACATATATATAATTACCATAGGGTCCTAATGGTAGCTAAAATAACTTATAATGTCAATGATAAAATCATTTGCTCATAGATAAAACATTCAGGTATATATACTGGCTTATAGATGTCTCAGATTAGAGATTTAATAATGTCCTTAGAGAGTCTTATTTTATAGGCTAATTATAGCCCTTAGTCTGTGCGCTAAATAGTCTCAGTTAGATATAGCTGATATAATGATAATCTACTGACGAAGAGGCCCTGGCTGCCTCGAAACGCGTATAGCTATACAAATTGTTACCTGGTACCGATAGTACACCCTCTCAGACCTCAGTTATTACAGATTTGGCTAAATCAAATAACACAGTATTGCCGTGGCATGTTGATTGAGAGCAGAGTTCCCGCGCACTAAGTTCAGCGTTGGACCTCCACGACCTGAGTCTATCACAACAGCATGAGCCGCAAGAGCAAAGATAATGCTGCACTCTAGCCGATACCACCTCCACCAAAGGTGGCATAACTTTGCAGCAACCGTACCCGAGACTAACCGCTATTCCTGACAACAAGGACTAAGAAATATAGCGGCAAACCGCGGGCGCACCACAGGTCGCAGACAGCTGTTACACAGCGTCCGATCTCAAGCGCACCATCAGTTTGAAAATATATCCACATTCAAAGATCGATCTCTGGCGCACCACAGGTAGCAGAGCACCATTGAACTATTGACAGCTACGACGTGGTCTGGTGAGAGGTTTACTACACAAATCCTTTTCTCTTTTCCTTTTCATTACAGTTGTTATTTAATTGAAACTAAGAGACTATTTAGCGCACAGACTAAAGGCTATAATCTGAGACATCTATAAGCCAGTATATATACCTGCATGTTTTATCTATGTGCAAATGATTTTATCATTCACATTATAAGTTATTTTATATATATGTATTTAATTTCATTGTGTTGATTTATTGTGTTTTATTTTTCTGTGTTTTTTTCATTAAAATTATTACTATATCCATTCAGTGAAGTACCTTAGAGGATTGGTCATTTTTACTTACTTATTTTTTCTTGTATTCCTTCACCCTTGGTACTGGGTTGACCATTGACCTCAGGTACAATACGGCATAGAGAGCTCCACTATCCCTTCTTTTTTAGAGGATGCTAAGAACTTAATCTCCATTTCATCAAGTCTCATCTCTTGTGTGTCTGTGACTATACATGACATGTTGAAAACTGTAACTTGGGCATAGCCTTTTAATGCTTAATGTACAATATGTGTAGTGCTAAAATAAAGAAGGCAATTGCAGTCTGTAGCCTTACAAGATGTCAGTGGTGAGTTCCCCTCTCCCATTCTAGTTGAGCCTAATGTCAAGGTAGTCCACAGTGTCCTGACTAGTGATGATCAAACAGTAGTGAAGTTCAGTTCGAAATTCGACTCGAACTCAAACCCCATTTAAGTCAATGGGCGATGTTTTGGTTAATTTTGACTCCTATATGTAGTAGGAGAAACTGTAATTATCATCCAGAAGAGTAAACTGGAAACATGGAACAACTTATTGCCTGAAATTTGGCTTTAAGAATGCAAGGAAAAAAAGGGGGATAATATACTGCTAGAGATGAGCGAATAATGAAATATTTGATAATTCAAAATTCGATTTGAATAGCTTCCGATATTTGTATATTCAAACGAATATTGAATCCCATTATAGATTAGATAGAGTAAAATACTTAGGAACTCCTTTGTACCAAACATCGATACATGTAACAGATGAAGAGATTACAGGAGTCATATTCCAGACCATTGGACTGATATTACAGACTACAGGACTGATATTATAGACTATCGGACTGATATTACAACTACAGGACTCATATTACAGACTATGGGACTGATATGACAGACTACAGGAATCATATTTCAGACAATCGGACTGATATCACAGACTACAGGACTCATATTCCACACTATCGGACTGATATTCCAGACTATGGGACTGATATTAACCCCTTAGCGACCCTTAGCGCTCTGAACGGCGCTGATCCCGGCTGACATGTGCAGCCGGGCAGTGCCTCTATTAGCCGGCGTGGGTCCTGTTGCCGCACTGGCTAGTTAAGCCTCTAAGTGCAGCTGTCAAACCTGACAGCTGCACTTAGAGGCTTTGATCCGTGCATCCCTGGTGTATAGTGGGACAGATCTCCCCCCCGCGATGCGATAGCGGGGGGGAGATCCGTTCTTCTGCCCGTTTCAGGCCTCAGCGTCGGAATGACGCTGATCCCGGCTCGGCAATAGATTGCTGTGGCCTGCAGCAGGCCATAGCAATCTATCACCGATCGAATGGATCTTTGCTGTGTATATACACAGAATTGATCTCTATGACAGATCAGTGCTGTCTATATACAAGTCCCCCAGGGGGACTTCTAGTTAAAGTAAAAATAAAAGTAAAAATGTTTTTTTTATTAATAAAAAAAATCCCCTCCCCTATTAAAAGTCCAAATCACCCCCCTTTTCCCATTTTATAAATAAATAAACAAATAAATAAACATATTTAGTATCGCCACGCGCGTAATCGCCCAAACTATTAATTAATCACATTCCCGATCTTGCACGGTAAACGGTGTCAGTGCAAAAAAATTCCAAAATGCTAAATTGCGCATTTTTGGTCGCATCAAATCCAGAAAAAATGTAATAAAAAGTGATCAAAAAGTCGCATATGCACAATCAAGGTACCGATAGAAAGAACACATCATGGCGCAAACAATGACATCTCACACAGCCTCATAGACCAAAGGATAAAAGCGTTATAAGCCTGGGAATAGAGCGATTTTAAGGAACATATATTTGTTAACAATGGTTTGAATTTTTTAAAGGCCATCATATAATATAAAAGTTATACATGTTACATATTGTTGTAATCATAACGACTTGAGAAACATGCATAACAAGTCAGTTTTACCATAGGACGGACGGCGTAAATGCAAAACTCCCCGAAATCAAAACAAATTCCTTTTTTTTTTTTCAATTTGACAGCGCAATTGATTTTTTTCCGGTTTCGCAGCATATGCTATGGAAAAATAATGCCTGTCATTGCAAAGTATAATTGGTTTCGCAAAAAATAAGGGCTCATGTGGGTCTCTAGGTGAAAAAATGCAAGTGCTATGGCCTTTTAAACAAAGTGGAAAAAGCAAAAGTGCAAAAACGAAAATTGGCTTTGACCTCAAGGGGTTAAAGAATACAGGACTCAAATTCCAGACTATCAGATCATATTACAGACTACAAGACTGATATTCCAGACTACAGGACTCATATAACAGACTATTGGACTGATATTACAACTACAGGACTCATATTACAGACTATCGGACTGATATTCCAGAATACAGGACTCATATTCCAGACTACAGGACTGATATTACAGACTTTTAGACTGATATTACAGACCACAGGACAGATATTTCTGACTATAGGACTGATCTTAAAGCGTAACGGTCATGTTTTTTTTTATTGCAGAAATCAGTAGTATAAGCGATTTTAAGAAACTCTGTAATAGGTTTTATCTTCCAAAAAAGCCTCCTTCTGTACTCAAAAAGCAATCTCCCAGCCTCCCCCCCCTGACTTCTTATCTGTGCATTATCAGGCAAACACGTCTTCATTACAGAGAAGCCAGTGAAGACGGGCTCTGCTCTCCCATTCTATCCTTATGGAGGGGGGGAGAGCTGAGGGAGATGAGGGAGCAGGAAGAGGTGACATGAAGGTCAGCTGTTTGTAGATTCTCTGGGCACCTAAAACGCAGGATTCAGGTGTCAGAAAGGTCAGCGCTTATCTATGAACTTACTGAGAGAAGATTGCAGGGTGTTGTGCTGCTCCGTGCTCAGTCACTTCTAACAGCCCCTCCCCTCTCCATAGCCACATAATGGACAGATAAATCCTACTTCTTCTGCAGTGAGGGGGGAGGCTGGGAGATTGCTTTTTCAGTACAGAAGGAAACTCTTTTGGTTTATAAAACCTATTAAAAAGTTTCTTAACCCTTAGACGACCCTGGACGTAGGGTTACGTCATGGAAGTCTGTCCCCAGACGACCCATGACGTAACCTTACGTCCTGGGTGTTTTTCCCGCTATGAAGCGCGCTCCGGAGCGGAGCGCGCTTCATAGCAGGTGGGGGCCGGCTGCAATCAGCAGCCGGGACCTCACCGGTAATGACACGATGCAGCGATCGCGCTGCCGCGTGTCATTAACCCCTTAAACGCCGCGATCACGGCGCGACTGCAGCGTTTAAGTGTAAGTGACAGGGGGAGTCCCCTGTCACTTACCGATCGGGACCCCCGCAGTGTGACTGCTGGGGTCCCGATCGTTGAAACGGACTGCCGGAGGTCTCTCACCTGCCTCCGTGCGGTCCGATCGGCGATCTGCTACACTGAGCCTGCACAGGCAGGCTCAATGAGCAGATCGCCGATAACACTGATCAATGCTATGCCTATGGCATAGCATTCATCAGTGTAGAAATCTAAGTATTGTATGTACAAGTCCCCCAAAGGGACTTCAAAAGTGTAAAAAAAAAAAGTTCAAAACACTAACACACTACCCCAAAGCCCCTCCCCCAATAAAAGTCTAAATCACCCCCCTTTCCCATTATATAAATAAAACATATAAAAATGAATAAATAGATAAACATATAATATACCGTAGCGTGCGGAATTGTCCGATCTATTAAAATATAACAAGCGTCATTGTGACCGGTAAACGGCGTACACGAAAAGAGGGGAAAAAGTGCGCAGATTACCGATTTTATGTTACATTATATATTTAAAAAAATCAATAAAAAGTGATCAAAACGTCCGATCTTCACAAATATGGTATTAATAAAAACTAGAGATCATGGCGGAAAAAATGACACCCCATACAGCCCCGTAGGTGAAAAAATAAAACCGTTATAAGCGTCACAATAAGCCCATTTTATTAATATTTAATTGGCAAAAAAAAGGATTTCATAAAAAAAAATATATATAACATTAGAGAATCTGTGTAACCTGCATATGGTTGTGTTCGGACTGACCTATAGAATAATAGTGTCATGTCGCTGTTACCATATAGTGCATTACGTAGACACAGGAACCCCCCAAACATTACCATATTGCATTCTTTTTTACGATTTCACCTATTTATATCTTCATAAATAATATATTTGGGATTCCATCGTACATGTTATGGTAAAATGAATGACGCCATTACACAGTACAACTATTCCTGTAAAAAACAAGCACTTACATGGCTTGTAGATAGAAAACTGAGAGTGCTAGAGCTCTTAGAAGGGGAGGAGGGAAAAACGAAAACACTAAGATCAAAATTTGCGCGGTCCACTGGGTCATTTTGGGCCTGGTCCTCAAAGGGTTAAAATCGCTTGTACTGTTGATATTTAATGTTTTCAGAAAAATGACCCTGAAATGACAGTTACGCTTTAAAGACTAAAGAACCCATAATCCAGACTGTAGGACTGATATTCCAGGACTATCAGACTGATATTACAGGCTACTGGACTGATATTCCAGACTGACTTATATTACAGACTACAGCACTCATATTCCAGACTATCAGACTGATATTTCAGACTACGGTACTGATATTACAGACTACGGTACTGATATTACAGACTACGGTACTGATATTACAGACTATCAGACTGATATTACAGACTAAAGAACTCCTATTCCAGACTATCGGACTTATATTACAGACTAACGGACTGATATTCCAGACTATCGGACTGATATTATAGACTAAAGGACAGATATTCCAGACTACAGGACTCATATTCCATACTTTCGGACTAATATTACAGACTACAGAACTCAAATTCCAGACTACAGGATTGATATTCCAGACTATCGGACTAAAAACGTATGTCAGCTGAATACAGATGTAATCACTGAAAAAATCCACGTACACAAATCAGATGTACAATTAATTACTGTAAAACAGATGTGAGCAGACCAAAATACACTTTTGGGCACTATGTATAAATTGACAAATCCAAAATGCAGCCTGCAATACCAAAGCTAAGTATTGCTGCGACTGCAATGCTGCCTATGGACAGGAAAATGCTTGTTGCAAAAATACTAGTCTAACCTTGCTAAACACACCGGTTCGAGTTCAAGAAAATCGAGATGTTCGACACGAAATTTCATCAATGAATCTGCACCAAACTGATGGTGGGGCTGCCCTGCCCTCCTGGTCTTCTTGATGGATTGCCTCTTGTGCCTCTGGGATGATGATGGGATTAAAGATGATGGGCATGTCCGGTTCCAGATGCCTTGTTGCTAGATCCTTATGAATGATAACCACTTCTGGCGTAAAGGAGAAGGGAGATTCCTGATGGGTCTTGCCATCTGTAAGACTCTTCAGGAAAATATGTCTTCTTGAGGTAGTACTCTGTATCCCTCAGTTATTCATGGGGAGCTTGAGGTATGATGAGCTCTGGCTCCTCAAATGTCCACTCAGCCAATCAGTGGCTGAGGCTAGACACCATTGCAACCGCTGATTGGTTAAGCTGAAACTGTAGGAGTCTCTGCTCAGCTTCTGATTGATTAAAGAACCCAGCCGGCAACTGGCTGGGTAAGATTAACCCACCCTTCCCTCAACACCCCCTAACGAAGCACATTTTGGGCAACAGGGGGTTAAGTTAACCTTTTGGCAGTGGAATAGCTCCATGGTACTAACAGGTGGACCCTTTTGACAACCTCACCAACTGCCCCCCCAAACACTCAATGTGGCTGTTGTAATCAGCCAGCAACCACCCCAATAACCCCCCCTCCCCGGGACAAGAGACAGCGGTCGGTCCAGCAGCTGATGACACAACCCTTCTCCAGACAGAGTGTCAGTGCTGGCCTGGAAACATCCTCCAACAACGCCCCCTCCTCCCACACAGAGACAGTGTCTAGGTGAAGCTGCCGCTGGCACCTCCCCCCACCTCACCCACCCTGGCAGACCACATACAGCAGCTGCAGGTATTATCCTCCTTTCTAACTGCTGTGTGTGGCTGAGTATATGTATGTTTCTGTGTGTGTGTATGTCTTTTTAGTACTTTCTAGTAGCCCAATACTTAAGCAAATGCTTTATGCGAACTCATCTCTAGTTATAAAGTCTGTAGGTTAAAAAACTTGTTGATCCCTAGACAGGTGATTTACCCCTAGGCCACAGCTCCAACACAGTTGGGCTTGAAGATTCAACTATACTTGATCAGTCCTCTGTAGACAGTTTATGACTGAAATCAACACTCAAAGACACTTGCTGACATTGTAAGTGGGCAGGAGATTGGACAGCAAAGATTATTTATTCATGAGGAAGAGGAAGGAGAAGGAGAAGTAGTGGTGAGGCGTGGCAGAGTGCAGAACAAATGCTTCACCCTGGCCGATATTGCAGTACTGGCTGGATGAACTTAATATCTTTTAAATTGGAATGCGGGCACATTTGGGTGTGCCCGCATTCCAATTAACCATAGGAAACAATGTAAAGTGTGGCTGGATCTAAACTTTACATTGTCTGCACAGACAAGTCTGTGCAGCTGCTGTTCAATGAATAGTGGCTGCATAAAATTGACATGTCAGTTTTTTGTGCGGCCGCACGGAATCTTGGCCGGAGTGCATACATTGTATATACACACTACCCGGGACTCTTTGGAGTTCAATGCAAGCGGCCACTGTCATTCAATAATGGCCGTGGTTGCAAATCTGCAACAATGGACGTTGTTTAATGAAAACTTACATTGTGTGAATGTGGCATGACTTTTCATTACAGTAGGAGACTCGAGATTGCACATTATACACTCCATGAACAAATTACCTGGTAGATACTTAACTAGCCATGCTCCAGCATTGTCTACATCTGGAGCATTGCCCCAGACCCCCAGAAGTGTGCTTTGGAAGTGACAAATTGAACACACTGCATCATCTGGCCCGGTGGTTTCACAGATACCCACGGCATCCCTGATTGTCAGGAATTCTGTTGGATATCTGTGACATCACCCAGCCAGAAGGGCGGTGATCCAGTCCATTTTACTTGGCGGGAGATTTAAATCTCTCTGCCTATGATGTGTGACTGGCAGGTCTCCCTGTCATTGTGTGACAGGTGCTTATGGTTGGGGATTAGGAGGCTGGTCCAATCACGTTGTGAACCACACCTCTGACCTTCTGTATAACATCCCATGATGGTGCGTTTACACAGCCAGATTTATCTGGCAGATTTTGGAAGCCAAAGCCAGGAATGGATTTGAGAAGAAGAAAAATCTCAGTCTTTCCTTTATGATCTGTTCCCTGTTTATAGTCTGTTCCTGGCTTTGGCTTAAAAAATCTGTCAGATAAATCTGTCTGTGTAAACGCACCATTAGTCTATTCACTCTGGCTAGCTATTAGTAAAGCGTGCAATTCATCTACCTTGAGTCCCTGCCCTCTGGCTGCTACACCTGGTTACCTGACTTTGGTTTATTGTACCTTTGACCTGGCTACTTAGATTTTGATTTTGTACCTGACAAACTCTCTCTCCAACAGTCTCTCTTAGTCTCACCCCCAGCTGTCCTCCTTTCTGTAGGCCTTTTATGCGAAGCATATTAGCCTACTTCACCTACCTTCAAGCCAGTTCAAGAAAGAGCTAGAACTTGTACACTACCCAAAGCAGTTCCTACTAAAGACTGCAGGTAGGTATCACTTTTGCCTAACAGTTAAGTGTAATATGTGTACCCCATGTACATTCCCTGCCTGCGAGTTACACTGTTACAGATAATACATAACACAGTTTTACATAGGAATGTGTTATCTAATAAAACATATAATATACCACTTGTGAAGAGGTGCCATCCTAGGCCCAGTTGCAGGAAGTGCATTTTTATACACTACAATGGAACACTAGGATGGGGTGTAATGGTGGTATAATTACTGTGTAGGGGGCATGGTGGTAGGCATTGTTACATATATGTATAATTAACATAAAGAGTCTGACCTCTGTAGACCTCCAAATAAAGTGGGAAATATATGGAAGAATAACAGTGTAATGTAGAAGTCTGTAAAGGTTAAAGGTTATGTAGTGCTGTAAAACATTTGTGTACATAAGCCCTAAAGATATTTTTAAGCATGTTTTACATGTGTAAATGTGTTGGCATAGAAAAAAAATCTCAATGTTACTATGGTCACTCACATTATTCTTCAGAATGTATAATAAATAAGAATACAATAACTGTCACCATTATTTTTATGATATGTTATTTATTTGTGATCAGGCACATTTTATCCATCTGGAAAAGCCTTGAAATAGTATATACTTCTTTCATCAGAAATCTAATTTGCAGCACAGTAGAAAGCATGAAATTCCATTTTCCACCACAAGGTGTCTCTAAACATCCAGTTTTCTATTCATAGCCCAATCGCCCCTTTCTCTGAAGTAATTTGTACTCCAGCACCATGAACATGTAATATATTTCCGCATGTTATTAATTACGTTTATCCCTTAGTATGAGTTATAAAATGTTTTATCGCTGTAAATGCAAATACAAACTGGGAATTTGTACTTTTACATCTGATAAAAACTCGTTCAGGAAATGGATTTCATTAAAATGTTATACATACACTAAATGTGTGATTCATTCATGGAGTCTGAAAATTACCATTCCTAAGAGAGAGGAACTAGAAATAGAATGTTGGAGGTTACGGCTGCTTTACATTCCAATCTGTTAAAATAATGTGATCCATGAATTTCTATTATATATTCAGGACAGTAGTACAGTATGTTAAGACCACATTTTCCTGTACTTACCAATATTTATGGCTACTATATCAGCTCTTCTGAAAAGTAATTTTACAAATCATACACTGTACCTTCCCTGTAATGAGAACTGGATTACAAGCTGCATCTTTGGAATAGTAGCCTGAGGCTCACATTTGGCCTATACATATCTAGGGTCTAAGAATTTCTATATGGAAACTTAGAAAAGCACTGTTATTAGGTATTATAAGCCCAATGTCCAATTTATGGGTCAGCATTATTATGGCTTGATCTCATGACTTTAAGAGATTTTCTCGGAATAAAATATTGATAACCTATTCATGGGAGAAGCCATAAATGTTTTATAGGTAAAGGTCCCCTTTAAATCTTTTCCACAGATTATTTGATAGCATTTTTTTTATTTATTTTTTTTGCTGGGAGTGGTGGTGGGGCATTCTGCAGTGATTTTCTTTTGTGCTTCTTTTGTGATTTTTTAATGAAGTTTTTGCAATGTTTTTTTTAAATAGTGATAATAAATGACACTTTGTATGTCTATATACACTGTGCTAAAATTTCCTTTACGTTATTCCCAATTCATTATTAAGCACCCATGCAAAAAAAAAAAAAAAAAAACAGACCTCTCTGCGGTATTTTTAGAATGGTCCACCAGCAAGAGAATTCACTGGCACTACATCTCCCAGCAGCCATAGATATCAGGTCCCAAATCCACATATGATGAATTCAGTGGTGCTTAGCTTGGTTATATAATAGTCCATGTGTGAATAAATAAAGATAATGTCCAGTGGCACTCACCATAAAACTTGGAAGGACATTTACTAAGGAGTCTAATGTGTATGACTCTTCTAATGGGGAGTGGTGTATATTTTGTTCCAATATGTTATGGCTGATTTGTTAAAATGTAGCACTGCCAGTAGAGGTCACGTGACGGCATGACGTGAGACGCACGGCTGTCTGCTCTCCCGGGTGGGACCTCCTCCGTACCCGCTCCGAGCCCTCTAACCTGCGCCTAAATGAGGATCCAAGCCTGAGATGCTTGACCATTGTTGCCTTGGGAGGATGGCTCGAGCGAAAGCTCGATTGACAGCTGACATCCATTGGGTACGGATTCAGTGTGCCCGGCGGCTTCGGCACTAGCTGGACAACTATCTGGAATATGGCTGGGCTAGGAGTCTTTCTCCAGGGGGCCTTGGTGCAAGACATGCCCCTATTGCGTATAAAGGTCCTGGAGGATGACGGGAACACGCAGCAATCAGAGAACAAGCGTTTGGCCATTACACGTGGCTGGAAGAACTATACATCCGGGACATACCTATCTGTGAGCTGTGGAGTGTTGGGCCCGGCTTCGAGCCATTAAACAGGTTATAGATGTAAAGGTGCTAGCGGGGAAGATGTAGAAGGGTGAAATTTTTTTATGGCTTGGACTCTCTCCTTATGAACTTGGACAATCTTTTAATGACTGTTTTTAACTTGTCTAAGGGTATATTCACACGGACGGGCTCGCAGCGAGATTCTCGCTGCGAGCCCGGCAGGTCCTGGCAGTTCCCATACACTACATACTTGCTGCGGTCTAAACGACCGCAGCGAGTATGTAATTATACCCCCCTTAACCCCTTCTGCTCCCCCGCTGTAAGCATACTTTACCTGTCCTCGCTGCACGGGTCCGGCGTCCTGCTCTCCCGCCCGGCCAATCAGTGGCTGTGGCTGGGCAACACGCTGATTGGCCGGACAGGAGAGCAGGACGCCGGACCCGTGCAGCAAGGACAGGTAAAGTATGTTTACAGCGGGGGAGCCGGGCAGGAGCAGAAGGGGTTAAGGGCGGTATAATTACATACTCGCTGCGGTCGTTTAGACGGCAGCAAGTATGTAGTGTATGGGAACTGCCAGGACCTGCCGGGCTCGCAGCGAGAATCTCGCTGCGAGCCTGTCCGTGTGAATATACCCTAAGACATTGGAGTTTATTTATGAATTATGGGGGCAGGATTAGGATTTGGAATCCTCTTAAGTTATAGATGAATTTGCTTGACAAATGAATTAAGTCCTGTTTTAATATCTGACTATTGCAGAACTATATTTGCACCTGTGTGCTCTGAATAAAAGTCTGAACTTCGGCTGCAAGAAATCACTCTGAAACGACACCTAAAAGGAAAATGTAGCACTACCATAGCGAATGTAAGTAAAAAAGTCGCAAAATTCTTCCAAAAAGTGAAAAGTTGCACAAACAAATTCACCTGTTACTGAGCAGACAAAGGCCTGCACCTGTTTGTGTGACTTGTTAAAATACTCAAAACAGGCAGATAAAAAAAGTCTCATCTAAAAAAATATTTACCCATCAAATACTGGTTCATAAATAAAACTTAAACCAAAAATGAGTGAAAAATCCAATTATTCACCTAAAAAGAGGTGCAAAGCCCTTGATAAATTTCCCCCTTTATCCAACATCCAAAAGATGTACAAAACAGGAACATGGAGACACTTCTCCTCAAAGGCTCAGCTGAATAAAGATCAAGTTTTACGGTGAGTGCCGCTGGACATTATCTTTCTTTCTTTTTAGAACTGCTAATTTCTGTCCTTTAGTTTTGGCTTAATGGATTCTAAGTTCAACTTGGTATCCAGGTTTACAGCCTGAAAAGGATATGGAAAAAAGCTCTCTGAAGCCACCAGTTTGAGGTAGCTTGTGTCTCAATTGGTTTATTAAATCCCGTTATGTCCCTAGGCTTCTTAATGAAGTCAAATGGATGGCCAATATGTATCCACACCTTTACGGCACTCTCCTCAAGGAGAAATATTAGCCCTGTCTGCCACCCTAAAATGTTTACCTGCTCAAAATATCTTTATAATCCTTTCCATAGTTGTATTGTAGATGTAGTTCAGGTGGTGACATTATGTTATTTTTTGGGAGGTCTTTTCTTATCTCTCTGTTCGTCTCTTAAATGGCTTCCTTGTGTCAATTTACTATACAAGTTTTTACCTTTGCCATCTGACAGCATGCAGTCTCTTACCAAGGCGGAAAGTGATAGGCTATGACTGCAGCTCCCTTCTTCATGCTTTCATCCTTCAATTTTTATTGTTTTACCCTGAATGGATTTCGGGAAGGGGAGGGGGGGCAAGATTGTTTCAAGACATTTTTTAGAGAAAGTAAAGGGTACATTTAAAGTGACACTGTCACCTTTTTGCATTCTGACATCTCTACACAGGTGTAAAGGGTAAATTTCGCGGTTTTCATACCTTATTTTATATCATACGTCATGGTGCTTGTTCAAGTACAAAGTCATCTTTTATCAACTGCAGATTGTGTTAAGTGGGCAGGGCCTCGCGGCATTAGCACCACTTAGCCCCGCTCACAATGCCACAGTTGGCCCCGCGCCTATCCCTACCATTGGAACAGGCTGGGCGAAAGGTCTAGGCCCCAACCCCTTTACGTCGTCCAACCAATGGGCATCAAGGGGGCGGCGCCAACGGTGCCGTTGTGAGCGGGGCTAAGTGGCGCTAATTCCGAGAAGCCACGCCCCCTTAATACAATCTGGAGTTGATAAAAGGACACTTTTTACTTGAACAAGCACCATGATGTATGATATGAAATAAGGTATGAAAAACGCAAAATTTACCCTTTACACCTGTGTAGAGATGTCAGAATGCACAAAGGGGGTGACAGTGCCACTTTAACTCATATAACTCAGATAAATATAAGGTATATATTAAATTAGATATGTTTTCCACTTAAGCTTATGTTCACATGCTGTAAGGACATTGGTCGTTGTTTGGTTCTCAGAAACAATGGCTTTTGTACTGAGTGTCAGATAATGGCCGTTGTTGCATTAAAAATTGCATATAAATCAATAGACAACGGCCAGAAATAATTGACATGTCAATTATCTCGACGGCCGTAGCAAACAACAGCTGTTGTTCACTACATTTACTGCACTGAGTAACGGCAGTTGTTTGCATTAAATTCACGGCAACACAGTATGAAAATAGTGTCCTTTGTTTTAGTCGGAATCAAGGGCCGTTTGTGTCATCAATATAGTACCCTAGATATTTTGCGCAAAGTAAAATATTCAGTGTTTCCACTTTTCTAAATTTCATCATTACTTCCATTTGACATTATAAAGGTGGTAGTTGCTTCAGCATACACAGTGTACTGTTCTGGAGACTAAAAAGCTTTATTCCTTTATATATAATGTAATTTGTAGCTTCTAGCAGCTTTTTATAACTTTTGATTGTAAGGATTTCCTTTATCTCTATTAGAGATCTGGTCATTTTTCTCCAGTTCTCCAGGTTTTTTTTTTTTCTTCTTCAATTTGACATTTTGGGGGCTTCAGAAGGCTTTTTTTGGTCTCAGGATACAATGTTTTCAACTTGATGCGGTCATCCTGGAACCAATTAATATTGGAACTGGAGGCATCTCTGTACTATATTGATTTGTTATCTATCAGCAGTCACATTATTGTTATCTCTCAAGCAGTAAGAAATAAAATTACCATTGCATTACCTATTATATTTTATAAATTGAAGGTGAATTGTAAACATTAGTATACTTTTATTTTTTTATGCGAAAATATATATTTTTTTGATCTTCTAATACTCGTTGTCTGTAGAGACTTTCAAAAGTTTGGTTTGGCAGCTTTGCAAATTTTTGCTGTAACATTTTGGTTCATCTGAACCGAACCTTAAACAAATCACATTAAACAGCTAAACAATTGTAGCTACAATAGTGGGACTATAGGGAATCTATTGCCACAAAATCTGACTAAAAAAAACTATTAAATTTTAATGTCCCATAGATTTCAAGTTTGAAATATATGTTTAAAATGAAATGACATGTCACTTCTTAGGAGTGTTTGTGCAGCACTCTTGCTGCAATGCTACGCCAAAAAGGGCATCAAAAACTGCACCAAAAAGCGTTTTTTTTTTTGTTTTTTTTTTAAACTAATCCATACAGACTATGGCTATGTTCACACTATGTAAGAGACCAGCCGTTCCGTGCAGTAGCGGCCGGATGATCTTTAGGGCCGCAGAGTTCTGATGCGGGCACATCCGTGCGCGCCCGCATCAGAACTCCCCACAGTGTGCACTCATAGCGTTTTCTGCGGATGATATTCAATGAATAGCGGCTGGAGAAAACTGACATGTCAGTTTTCGGCAGTGACGCTAGGGATCCCGGCCGGAGCGTATACTATGTATATACACTGCGGGCGGGATTCCAAGTCAAGGTAACGTATATTTTCGTATTCAGCACGGCTGTTGTTGCAACCGGCATCGACGGCTGTACTTTTACGAATATATTTGTTGTGTGAACATAGCCTATTACTGTGGAAATCATTAAATAGTGGTAACAGCGCTCTCAGTGACCTCACAGGGCTGTAGACAGCAAGGCGCAACATTCATTTAGACCTTACTTGCCCTGTAACAGATTTGACCACATAGGTCGCAGTGTAAGTGATCCCACAGGGCCTAGGACAGAAAGTTGAAGATGATGACACCAGCGCACTGTCTAAGACCCAGTAGGGCCTAGAACAGCCAGTAGATGGTAGAAGCATAAGCCCCTCCAGCACTTACTTAGACCCAGTAGGGCCTAGAACAGCCACTTAACGGTGGAAGCAGTAGCAGAAGCAGCATCCTCTTTGACCAAGTAAGGCCTAGAACAGCCAATTGACGGCTCTTGCCGATTGATGGCTAATACACTGGCTAGTGTGGAGCTGAAACTCTGTGTTATCCAATCCAGGACTGCAGGCTGGGTGGTCAAACCATGACCACTGGATCTTAGAGGTAGCTGAACACTGTTGCCACTCCTGCTGCTAACACCACCAACATGACCACTTGTGCCTATGCCTCTCCCACCTTCTTAATTAGTTCTGTCGCTACCAAGGCTTTGTACGTTTGGACATATTGAATTTTTCAATAGGAAAATTAACCTGATAATAAAATTTTTATTCATTTTATTATCCTGTCAGACATAATTTTTATAAAGCACCTAAGATGTCACCTTACATGCGAGACTTGGATGTAGAAAAGAGCAAAGCAATTCTAGAGAATTCAGATTCCATTACGTATGGCACTGTCCATTCGCTTCCTTATGCGTGGCAAAATTCGCTAAACATGGCGGCTGAGGTGGGGCCAACACGTAAATCCATAATCCCTTGCGTCCAATAACCTGCAAATACCACTGTGGTGTCAGCACCTTCCCCTTCAATTAAGGTGAGCTACTTCCTAGAGGCAGACAGTCGGCTGTGTGTGTAATAGAGAGCAGTATTGCAGCAGGCATTTAAAGCAGAACAATTCTCAGGGTGTGCTTTTTCAACATTTCTCTGGGTGTGAATTATAACAATTCTATCGCTGTGCATTATACCAAGAAGCTGGCTGTGCAGTATACGAACTAGCTGGGTGTGCATTATACCATTACCATACTATTATACAAATGGGAGTGCATCATAACAATTCGGGAAGTTCGGGTTGCTTCTCCCTAGGTGAACTGTAGATTCCATGTAGAACTTTTAAATAATATTTAATGTAATGTTTAACCACTTCCCATTGCAGCAATTAAAATCTGTTCATTTTAATATTTTTTCCCTCCTACTCCATGTTTATTTTTACATAGTCATGCAAAATAAATAAAAATGTGTGGGGTGAAAATGAAATAAATAGCGCTCTGCGCTCGGAGAAGTGACATGTCCTTTCTTTGAGCGGAGAGCGGCGGGTATGGAGGAGCGAGTGCTCTCCCATAGATGGGCTATGGCACACTGCGGCAGGCGGGATTCCGCTGCGGGATTTCGCCTGTTTTACTCAGTGTGAACATACCCTAAGCTCCTAAGCTTGCTTCATGCTAGCTTCTTGTATTATGGCATACTTATATATCAAATGCCAAGATATATATACTTCTACAAAGTATGATGTACACAAACAATACAGGGAAAATAAAAGGCGTTATTCAAATATAACAAAAAATACTGTAAGTGCCCTTCTGAAAAAAGACTGTCAAAGTTAGATTACAAATATTGATAACAGTATGCATTTGGAATAGAAATGAAGGAATCTCTGTGAAACATTGTTATTGTGCAGTGTACTTTAACCATTTGCATTTTTACATCAACAATAAGAAATGTGTTGTGTCTTTCCAGGTCATTTTTAGCTTCACTTCTCCCCTGCTCTCTCCCAGTAATGAGAAGGTATGTCAAATGCCACAACTTTCTATTTATGAGGCACTGTTTATCAGGAACGAGTTGTTTTGTGTTTAGGTACAGTAGTACATTCTTACAATGAAATAATGTTGAATAATGTTGTGAACACAAAATGCATAACTTAAATTTGTTTACACCCAACAAAATGTGGTGTTAAAAAAATTACATGGTGTGATAAAATAATTTTTAAAAAGTTTAAAACAAAGAGATACACAGCTTGTATAAAGATGTTTATGGTAAAAAAAAAAGTATAACCCCCCCCCCCCCCTTGTTTTATAAATATTTAAAATACACAAGTGCAGATAATAGTTTTAATAATGAGGAAGAAGATCAGGCCCGCCCCCCTCTCTATTGCCACACAGACACAAAATGGCGCTGGTAGAAGAGGACATGGTTCACAGTTATCAGGTATATGTTTTCTTTCACTTTGGGAGGGGGAAGGGGGGGATTAACAGGGCCAAATAAGTAATTAGCATACATTACAAAGTTATATAACTTTGTAATGTGTGGTATTTAGGGGGACAAAAATAAATAAATAAAACAAGTAAAAAAAAATAAGAGTTGTCCTTTAACAGTCTGCTCACTAGTCCTTACAGAGCTTATCTTATCGGTCTTTATTAAAAAAAAAAATGGGTGGGGGTGTTGAACCTTTATTAGTAAAGAGTCTTTTATACTTTAAAACCTTTATTTTCTTTTTTTCACACCCTGAGGACTATAAAAAGCAATCCTCAGACCGTCTGTTGTAACACAAGTATAATTATCAGATACTTTGTGCAGTGACCGGCATTGTTCTATATTTCTAAGTGAGATGCAATTTTTACCGTCACCAAAGCTAGATGTCTTGTCTTGCTGTATTTGACAGCTGCATTTGATATGATAATGGGAAAAAAATCAGTCAAACAGATCATAACTAATCATGACAGATCATAATGGATCTATCATCGCTCCTGCGAAAACATAATTTTATATTAATATTTATTTGACATAACTTCTTGTGATCGGCAGAGTATACACATATTGTAAGATAAAAAAAATCTCCCATATCTATATGGATCGCAGATATTTACTTTACATGCACACAAAAACACAGAAAAATGCAACAGCTCACCGCAATGGCAAGATACAGACCCACTGCAGACATGAAAATAGTTAAAAGCAGCCCCCCCCTCCCAACTGCCAAAAAAAAAATTCCATAAAAATAATAACGCTCTTGGTTACCACTTGAAAATGGTATAAACTGCCCCACCACGTTACGGTGGCCTCATACCGGGACAGTCCTACACTGTACTATGGCCTCTCCATGGCATGAAATATGCCTATGGTCTGGGCATGCAAGATCTGTCTAATACCAGCAGTATTTACTTTACATAGCATGTAATCAGAGACCAGCAAATCTTTTAAAGTTAGTTTCTGCAGGATTTGTTAGGGCCCTATTACACGGAGCGACCATCTGCCGAATCAGGCCAATACAGGCAGATGTCGCTCTGTGTAATAAAACCAACGATCAACAGAAGATCCGATCATCGTCTGATCGTTGTATTTCAGCTAATTTAAAAATCATCGGTCGCCATGTAATAGTGATTTGTACAGTGGTGTACGGTATCAGTTCCATAGTTTATTTTTATTACCATAATCTAAATCAAATCAATATTTGGCATGGCCACACTTTGCCTTCAAAATTGCATCAATTTTTCTGGGTACACTTACACTGAGGTTTCGTAAGATTATAGACAGGTGTATATTTATACAGTTATACCAAATCGATTATAATAATCAGCATTTTTATATGTAGGTTGATAGACAGCCATTAACTGAGACAGAAACGGCAGTGTAGAAGGCTTAACACTGGGTGGGGAACCAAACGCTGCTACAAAGGTGAGGTTGTGGAAGAGAGTGTCATGTCACAGATCATACACCATGGCATGACAACATGACACAAGCTTCTACAGTATCAGCACAAGCTCCCCTAGACAAAGATTTCAAAGCAGACCGGGATTTCAGTATGTGAGCTTCATCCTTTGACATTTATACACCTTCATCATCACACTTAAAGCCCTTTCCAGCAACACTTTCCACGACAAAGCCACTCTTGAAGTATAATTCATCAAAGCATGAATTTCCCACTAAAAAACAACCTTTACTTTTCATGCACTAAAATTAAATCTTGTTTCCAATTAGACCCACTATCTGCATACTGGGCCAAAAAATAATGAGCAAATCTATGCTTGGAAAACAAAGAATGGCACAAATAATTCATTAATTCAACTCACCTCTGCATACATTTCTTGCTGTATCATGGATTAAGGTTGTGTATAGCATTGTCAGGCTGAAGAGAATTCTTTTAGTTGTTTTACTTTATCTATCAGTTGTTTGTAAATTCATTGGAAGAAAATTGTAGAATTCAACACTTAGTGGTAAAAAGAAGAGATGATCGAACATCGGGAAATCTTAGGTTACATTAAAACGTGAATATTTTTGAACGTGCAGCATTTGATTCCCGTTGCCTTCCTGGTCCGTGGGGAAGGAGGAGACAGCCCGAGTACTGCCTGGAATTCCGGGATAATACCCATTATCCCGGAATTCCAGACGGTACTCGGGCTGTCTCCTCCTTCCCCATGGACCGGGAAGGCATCCGGAATCAAATGCTGCACGTTTATGTGACGTGTCATCCCCAACTTTACAGAGAAATAAACATGCAATGCTGTAGTAAGTGCAGGGAAAATGCACTATAGGTGCTTTTCCCATAATTAGCTTCTATTAGTAATTTTCATAACTTTTGTTGGGCAATAACATATCTTAAAATTATTTTGCCTGGACTTCCCCTTTAACCCTTTGAGGACCAGGCCCAAAATGACAGAGTGGACCGCGCAAATTTTGATCTTTGGACTTTCAGTTTTCTATCTACAAGGCCATGTAATGGCTTATTTGTTACAGAAATAGTTGTACTTTGTAATGGCGTCTTTCATTTTACCATAACATGTATGATGGAATCCCAAACATATTATTTATGAAGATATAAATTGGTGAAATCGTAAAAAAGAATGCAATATGGTAACGTTTGGGGGGTTCCTGTGTATACGTAATGCACTATATGGTAATAGTGACGCAATACTATTACTCTATAGGTCAGCCGAACACAACCATATGCAGGTTACACAGATTCTCTAATGTTCTATATATTTTTTTCATTAAATCCTTTTTTTTGGCAATTAAATATTAATAAAATGGGCCTATTGTGACGCTTATAACAGTTTTATTTTTTCACCTATGGGGCTGTATGGGGTGTCATTTTTTCTGCCATGATCTCTAGTTTTTATTAATACCATATTTGTGAAGATCGGATGTTTTGATCACTTTTTATTAATTTTTTTTATTTATAATGTAACATAAAATCGGTAATCCGCACACTTTTTCGTCTACGCCGTTCACCGTTCGCAATGACACTTGCTATATTTTAATAGATTGGACAATTATGCACGCTACGGTATGTTATATATGTTTATTTATTTATTTTTATATGTTTTATTTATATAATGGGAAAGGGGGGTGATTTAAACTTTTATTGGGGGAGGGGTTTTGGGGTAGTGTGTTAGTGATTTTTAACTTTTTTTTTTACACATTTTAGGTCCCTTTGGGGGACTTGTACATACACTACTTTGATTTTATACACTGATCATTGCTATGCCATAAGTGCAGGCTCAGTGACCAGAGCGCCGATCAGACCGCACAGAGGCAGGTGAGATACCTCCGGGGGTCTGTTTTAACGATCGGTACCCCCTCAGTCACACTGCGGGGGTCACGATTGGTAAGTGACAGGGAACTCCCCCTGTCACTTACACTCAAACGCTGCGCCGCAGCCGCACCGCGATTGCGGCGTTTAAGGAGTTAATATCACGCTGCAGCGCGATCACTGCAGCGTGTCATTAACGGTGAGGTCCCGGCTGCATAGCTCAGGACGTACCGGTACGTCCAGGGTCGTCTAGGGACAGATTTCCAGAACGTACCGGTACGTCCTAGGTTGCCTAGGGGTTAATGTTGCAGTTAAAAGATCATTATAAAAGCTCAAAACAGAAAACAACCAAAATTGTAACAAAAACCCAGACACCTATAATAGGATGATGATACACTAGTGGCCGGGGAGGGGTAGCGCACTCTAAGCTGGTAACTGGTACACTGCCCCCACCTTCTGGGGTGATGCACCTCCTTAACAGTGTGGCCCCAACCATGGTGCTGTTCCCTTTCCTGGTATAAGTGCAAGGGAGAAAACAAAAAACACCAGGTGTCACAAAACCTATCCCAAAACAAAGTAACACACTCTGTGACCTATGTACAGGAATATATAAGATCAGATAATTTTCAAAAGTCGTATAACGTTCTTCACGTTTCCCTAGTCCAATTTATATGAATTCATAAGGGAACCACTGGACACTGAACATATTTTAAAAGGGACATAAATGCATTATTCCAGCATTAAAGGGGTAGTGCGGCGAAAAACTTCCCCCCCCCATTCCCTACCCACATGAAAAGTTATATAGATCCATAATATATATTGATAGCGAATTCCAGCCCCTTACCTGACTTTTTCTGGTCCCGCTGGCTACCGGAAGAGGCTTACTTCCCGGGTTATGGCCAGGACCATGTTACAGCCATCTGGGGTTGACACGTAGGGCTCATCCGTTACAATATGGGATGTTCCTGAGGCTCCCGGCACTCCCTCCCTGCCCTGGCACGCCTCCTGTGTACAACCTGCTTTACTCTGCCGCACATTACCACATATAATAATAATAATAATAATAATTTTTATTTATATAGCGCCAACAGATTCCGCAGCACTTTACAATTCTGGGGGTACATACATAGACAAAAAATCGACATTACAGAGATACATATAATTATCCATACATGCATGAGCTTACACACTATCAGGAGAGGGTGCGAGACAAAATGGCAGAGGGGCAAAGTGCATCATTGTTACTATGGTCCGGCTATGGTCCGCTGCTTACCAGCCGCCTTCGGCTTTTGTATCCTTATGATTGCGGTTCAGGGCATCCCCGGGTGTAGGGGAATGGTGCGGAGTGGAGGGGTGATCACTGCTGGGCTCGCTCTGTGGACAATAAACTGCGGGATCAGCTACAGACTCATCCCTCCCCCCCGGAGATACTTTATATTGAATAGGGAACGGCGGCACATGTAGGTGTATATGCGGTAATGTGTGGCAGGGTAAAGCAGGTTGTACACTGTCAGTCAGTGTATGACCTGCTTTACCCTGCTGCGCTATCTACAGCAATGTCACTACTAATAGTACTGCAAGCCCCAGCGCACCCGACGGCCATACACATGTCAGTTCAGTGTATGGCCATCGGGTGCGCTGTGACTTGCAGTTCTAATAGTAGTGGAATTACTGTGCTAGAGGATAACCAATAGCAGAGCTTAGGAGGCATGCCAGGGCAGGGAGGGGGAGCCTCAGGAACACCCCATATTGTAACGGTTGAGCCCTACGTGTTGACCCCAGATGGCTGTAACATGGTCCTGGCCATAACCCGGGAAGTAAGCCTCTTCCAGTAGCCAGCGGGACCAGGAAAAGTCGGGTAAGGGGCTAGAATTCGCTATAAATATTTATTATGGATCTATATAACTTTTCATGTGGGGAGGGAATGGGGGGAAAAGTTTTTCGCCGCACTACCCCTTTAAATAACATTTCACAAAATAAATGCAGTGCAATACAAAGTAACAGCACTCCTACTTACTGGCCTTTGCACATTCGCGATATGGAAAGGGACAAGGGAATGTTGTGCAAAGTTATTTAGAAACAACCGCTGATAATAGCTATGCTGGCGGCATCTGGAACATATATGCGTCCCACGCTACTATTGGGTGGCATATTGCGCATGATTTCCAGCCTATCACTGTGGAGACCAGATGGAGCATCTGTGAACCGCTTTTGTGTTCCACGCTACTGAGGGGTGGCATGGTGGAGACCCGATGATGACAATCTGTGACATCAGCGCAGGGCAGACCTGGCAGACATGTGGATCCACTGGAATGTATTCCAGCGCCTTGAAGTGCACTGGTGTTCCCCTAATTGAAAGGGGCATATATTGGCCCCACGCCTGCTACTTGTGGTCAGCAGCTCCTAATGTAAGATCCTTTGGCTATTACATGCATTAAGCTTTAAACTGCTTTTGGTGTTCCTGTTTATCATATCTAGGCTCACTATTGTTATGCTTCTCTATGATTTATCATAGCTCCTATACAGGATTATTATTTCTTATTACTCTTTTGTTGCATTGAATTTACTTATTGAGGTTGTCTGCTAATTATTAAGTAAGAGACTAGGATTGTTGCTAAATAACTTTGCATAACATTCCCATGTTTTGTATCATGAATGTGCAAAGGCCAGGGAGTAGGACTGCTGTTAATTTGTATTGCACTGTATCTATTTTGTGCAATCTAATTTAGTGCTGGGATAGTGTATTTATGTCCCTTGGATGGGGGAAACACACAAAACGTTATACAACTTTTGGAAATTTTCTGATCTTATATATTCCTGTACATAGTTTAAAGTGTCTATTATTTTGTTTTGGGATAGGTTTTGTGAATCCTGGTGTCTTTTGTTTTCTCCTTTGCACAGAAGGGAAGGGCACTGTGGTTGGGGCCATCCTGGGTGGATCACAAAAGGCAGGGACAGTGTACCAATTAGCAGCTTAGAGTGAATTAACCCTCCCCAGCCCTTGGTGTTTCATCATCCACCTGTAAGTTTTTGTAACAATTTTATTTTCCGCTTTGAGCTTTTATAAGGATCTTTTTTAAACTGCAATATTAAAGGTTAGGTTTTAGGCTTAATATAGTCTCTTTCTCCAAAGGTACTGTAGTCTGTTCCTGGCTTTGACTTCAATCATCTATCAGATATCTGCGTGTGTAAAAGGACCCTACATCTAATATAATCTTATGTATTAACTAATTTTTTGCCCCATTAAAACTACTTATCCCAAATTCAACTCCCTCTCTACTTTACATTGGAACAATAAAATGTGAAGGCTTGAGGAGATTTAAAATGGAGATTCACATAGCCATGCTGACTTCACAACTTTAAAAAAATGGCAACCCTTGTGGTTCAAAACCCTGACCCCTTCCTCCACTTTGCATAAAAAAACTATTTTTTCTTCTCTACACCTAACCACGTGTACAAGACTTGTAGTTTCAACAATTGATCTTAAAATATTGATTATGTACTCTGTTTAGACATTTAATTCCTCTGTATAATGCTCCTTCATTTACATATTGCATTAAAAAATAAAAACTTAAGGAAAAAAAAGGTGAGAAATGACTTATTTTCTTTGCAAACACAAACACATATGTTCTCCCTTATCTGACTTGTGTAAGAGCTCTGTGTTATGGGTAATTATCCCCCCCCCCCATACCTCTCTTTTGTTATATAATTAATTTGTTGTTTGTAATCCAAACATTGTGACACATCCAACATGCTCTGTGAAAATTATGCATGCAAGATGGCCCTGCATCCCTTTCGAGTCTGGAGCTTAAATATGGATGATTATACAATGTTTATATAATTATTAGAATCTTGGTGGATACATCTAAAATTTCTATCAAGTACCAACACATAACAGTTAAACCTAGCTCCATTGGTAATATCTCCTGCTTGTCAGGTACAATCATTCTGATCATTGTAAAGCAGCAAAATGACTTATAATGGTGGGTTTACAAATACCGGATTTCACGCTGTGAGGTTAGCAGCTAAATCCGTTGTGATTCCTGGTACTGTCAGTTTGCATGGGTTTACATACTTGCAGCAAAATTTTTAGGTAAACCCCCTTTACCCACCGCGACCCGGTGAATACTTTACCCGTCCGCGATCTGGCCTACTTCTGTGGCGCCTGACTCCATGACGCCCAGCTCAGCCAATTGGTGGCTGCGGCGGGACAGCACACTGATTGGCCGACTGGGAGCCATAGAAACAGTCTAGAGCATGGACAGGTTAAGTATTCACCGGCTCGTGGCGGGTTAGGGGGGTTTACATACTCACAGCAGAATGAAAATTCCGCTGCGAGTATGTAAACCCATACAAACTGACAGTGTGGTGCTTGCTCGACCGGTCAATTGCTAGATGGTTCTAGCCACTTCTATGGTGGATGAAATATAGCTCAGCTAGTTAGAAGGTTGCTGTGACGCCAGTGCTAACTCGGCACACAGGTGTGATGGTATACCTGCTTTTAGTGTGTGGCTATATTGCTCCTCAATGGTGACCTGCCAGGTTGTGATGGGTCCCTTGGGCGCTTATCACGGTGGTCCGGAGTGGAGATATGGGGATTTGCTACTGCTCTAGACAGACTGTGTTATACTCGAAGGAAAACATCACTTCCTGCAGGGCATACAGCAGCTTAGGAGAACTGGAAAACTTGACATTTTTTAAAAAAAGTAAATAAATCCATAATTTTTAACTATTAGGAACTCTAACTTCGAATTTTAAAGTCTAGAACTAAAAAGGTTAGATAAGTAATATTACACGCATATATGTGTATTATGCAAACATACATAATTGTCAGAAATGAATAATCTATTACAAATCTGGATAAGTGCATCTCATTGGTTCATCTTATCAATACTGTTTAATATAAAGTAATTGGGATAATTTTCTTGCAGATTGATGCAGGATCCCTGTGGCTCACAAATGAATGGTATTACTGTATGAAAAGAAATTCGCAAAAGACCTGAATACAAGTTTCCATGCATGAAGATAACAATATACCTTTGTTTGAAAGACGTTAAAATTCCAACTTTACTAAATGATATGACTCAGAATCCAGTGACCTTTTCATTTTTCAGATTTTACATTTCCCACGAGACTAAAAAAACTGCATTACAAGTCCTAAATGCATGTGATGTATTTGTGTGTAAGCTACTTCTAGAACTGCAAAGGAAATTACATGTGCACACGGCATAGAGGCTCTATTGTGTAGTAAGGCAATGGCTGCTGTAATTCAGTAGAGGATTGCACAAATTAATGCACCATAGAAAATTTGTCACATTGAAAAGCCTTTAGGCACAAATTGAAGCTGCCAGTCTATGTTCAACCTTCAAAGTAATCCTTTAAAACATTGTTACTAGGTCAAACTTGAAAAATAAAATCTGGTAAATTTTTAGAGTCAGATGAAATGCGTATTACTTTAACAAGTTTGTTGCCTACTTTAAAAAAAATTATATTATATTTTTTCAAATCAAAGAAGGATTTTTTTCTCCTATTGAAAATATTGCTTTTCATACAGTTCATACAGTCTGACAAATAGAAAGAACAAGAAAATTTAAATCCAAGTGGTATAATAGTATTTTGATCTGCATATCTTCCTGTTATAATGTAGTCAGTTTTAATGCTAAAATATTTATCAACATTTTTATTTAAAGTGACTCTGTACCCACAATTGCCCCTGTACACCCCCCAACTGATTTTAGAGTGGGATAGCTGCTTTTAATCCAAGATCTGCCCTGGGGTCCGTTCAGCAGGTGATGCAGTTATTGTCCTAAAAAACAACTTTTAAACTGTCAAACTGGTGTGGCCAAAGGGTCTGTGCTCTATGCCGGCGACACCTTCCCATTCCTCCTTCCCGCCCTTTTCATCACTAGTATTGCCCCTGGGCAGGATTTATCATATTTAGCACTTGTGTGAACAGTAGAGATAGACCTTAATGATCCAGCACATGTGCAGTGTTCAGAAAAGTGATGATTAGGAGAAATCCTGCCCAGGGGCATTTCAAATTATGAATACAGCGGGGAGGAGGGTTTATTGTCTCCAAAACCAGAGTGTTAAGGTCAGTATGGCAAAGGCAGTCTGACAAGACACGGACAGTGAGCCCTGAGCTGACCCCACCCACTGACCCTGCCTAATTGCCACGGACGGCCCTAAACGGCCCGGACAACCACAGAGTCGGTCCCTACACTGAATAGGTGCGACACACAGAGCACAGGCAGACAAACAAAACACAATAAGAGGTGTCAGACAAACCAGGTCAGCAACAGTCGGGCGGCGAAGTACAAAAACAGCAAACAGGAGAATAGTCGAGGTCAGATGCAGAAGGTCCAGAATACAGAGATCAGAGTAACTAAACAGGGAGCTGAGCAGGCGAGTGAACTCTAATAGTCAGCAGGGAAGGGAGAAACTTGCTGCTTTTTATCTAGGATCAGAGACTAAGTCCAGCAGATGATTGGACCAGCCCTGATCCCAGCAGCAAGTTCAGCTGAGAAGATCAAGCAGAGCAGTAACCCCTGCACTGCCAGGAGTCTGCCAGGAAAAGCGGGTGTGGCTGGCAAACACAACACAATTCAGACAGAGTAAAAAAAAGAAAAGCACAAACAAGCTCAGCGCTTCCTCGACCGCCCAGCATGGACCGAGGAGCGCAAAGTCATATTCCTAACACAGATGAAGTATTTTCCATCATATTGGCTGTCACTTCTAAATCTACAGGCTCCAAGCTGTGTGCTATCAGAAGTGAGATGATGTACAGATGTCTCTGGCTAGAGGTCTACATTACATCTTGGCCCTGTATAAGTGACTTGCTAAGTAAGGACAGTTACAAAGCCTCTCTTTTATGCTCCCATTGGACAGTTCTCTTATTTTATGTACTTTAGTTGTGCCACGCTGGCAATATGTAACATTTAAAAAATGTGCCTAGTTTTCGGACAAAGAAAGGTAATGCTTGAGTTCATGTGAGGTGCAACATTTGAATCTAGCAGCAGAATAAGTGTCATTGACAATGACATCTATTCTGCTGCCAGAGCCGGTTTTACAACAAGCCACCTGATTGTAACGCCTGGAGTCGTGGATCCACTGAACCGTCACTAGCGATGGTAGTAACTGCACCAGGGAGCGGAGTCTAAGGGGCCGCTGGTTTACACCAGAGCCTGCCGCAAGGCGGGATGGACTTGCTGCGGCAGGCGACCCCCAGGTCGCTACCCCTGGCTTGGTTGCTAGTGACAGCAGGCGAGGCGTGGCAGGAGCAGTAGGCAGATGATGACTAGTAGCAGCGCCGGGTCCCTGCACATGCGGCCGTGACACTGATGCAACCTGACAGGTGCTTTATGGGATTAACTTCACCCAGGAGAGCAGTGGATAACGTTTACAAATACACAGCTTACACCTTATACCTAATCAAATCTAGCCAGTGTAAATGTATGTGCTCAGTTAATTTGTACAGGAGCTGACGCGCTCCAATATATAGTGAAGGTCCATATGAACTTCGCAAAAAGTTTGATTCTTTTGCAAATCCAACTTTTTGCAAAACTTTCAACAAATCTCAGTTCGGGAAGTTCAGTTTGCTCATCTTTACTTCTATGGAATAAACATTAGACCGAAAGTGATTCAAAGAAGGACAATTAGTAAACAGAAAATTAAAGAGGTTATCCGGGTAACAAAAACAATATTCTAAATCAGTCATGTCAAACTCTGGCCCGCCGGTGCCATTATTTTTGGCCCACCAGGCAATTCAGAGTTTGAATTACATCTGGCCTGCCATGGCTACAATATAATAGACTATGGGGGAGGGCTGGCTACTATATGAGACTACTGGGGAAGGCTGGCTACTATTTGAGACTATTGGAGAGGGCTGGCTACTATATGAGACTGTTGGAGAGGGCTGGTTACTATATAAGAGACTATGAGGGAGGGTTGGTTACTATATGAGACTATTGGGGAGGGCTGGCAACTATATGAGACTACTGGGGAAGGCTGGCTACTATATGAGACTATGGGGGAGGGCTGGCTACTATATAAGAGACTACGGGGAGGGCTGGCTACTATATAAGAGACTATCGGGGAGGGCTGGTTACTATGTGAGACTATTGGGAAGGGCTGGTTACTATATGAGACTATTGGAGAGGGCTGGCTACTATATAAGAGACTATGGGGGAGGGCTGGTTACTATGTGAGACTAATTGGGAGGGCTGGCTAATATATGAGACTATTGGGGAGGACTGGCTACTATATGAGAGACTATTGGGGAGGGCCGGCTACTATATAAGAGACTATGGGGAGGGCTGTCTTCTATAAAAGAGACTATGGGGGATGGCTAGCTATTATATGGGAAACATTGGGGTCTGGCTACTATTTGGGCACTATTAGGAGGGCTGGCTAATATGTGGGGCAATTTTGGTTGGGTTTGGCTACTACATGGGGCAATATTGGGGGGTTGGGGTTTAATCATGGCATAGCAATGGGAGATGCACACCACTGACAGTGCCAGGAATGCTGCATGCGTCTCTGACAGTACCAGGCCCGCGTCATTCGTGCCTCAATAATTATCAAGGTTGGCCCACGTCTAATATTTTAATCTTGGCCCACTGTGTATTTGAGTTGGACACCCTTGTTCTAAATGATCCCCCTTCCCAATACCACCCTATGTCTAATATACATGTATAACCTATCTTGCACGCTTTCCCTGTTTGTTTGTTTTTTCTCATTCTTATCAACTTGGGATGTGTAAAATCCTCTACTCTGGGTCCACTCTGACCACGCTAAGCTCCCTTCCCCCCCCTCCATATATGGTCACAGGACATGTGATCTCCTCTCTGGGAGTAAGGTTAGCTGTCTATAAACTTGGTAACCCGACCCCCAGGAGACATTATCTGCATCATATCCATGCATCTGTGCTGCTTCCCTAGACTAAGGCCTAATTCACATGATCCGTGCCGAGATACGAGCTGCGATGACAGCAAGGCTGCATTCACCTGAATGGTACCAAAAAACGCGACCACAGACAATTTTGCTGGTTGTGTGAATGCAGCCTTACAAGAGTTCCTGAGCCTAGGTTCCTGTAATATGAAAAGTTATAGCTATCTCTATTTGCTGTCTGTGAATGCAGGCATATGTACCTATCTTTGTGTCTCAGCTCTGCATATTGTAAATAATATAGATGTTCTTAGAGTCTGGATGGAACTAGAATGTTTTTATTTACAGTCAGCAAGCAGAGATCTAAATCTACACTACACCCCCCACGCCTGGTAAACAGATGCCAGTCATGCAGCACATAGCTACACCATACGCAAATCAGCTCTGCTACTTCTTCAGCTAGTATGAAATACATATTGAAGTGATGTGATGCAAAATCAGAGAAAAAAAACAGTCCTGTGTTTAATGTGCAATAGTAATGACAGCAGTGGGCAGGAAAGAAAGCTAAGGGGGAGAGTACGCAAATGGATAAATCAGGAAAATGCATGATGGGAAATGTAGTTTCCTATCTTGGTTATACATTGGCTTTTAGAAAAACTTGTAACTCCGGAATGGCAGCAGACAGGGGATGGCTCAAAATACTCAGGGGGAGTATACTTGGAGAGCAAGACCAGCTAGCATTTAATTTTTTTGCTCTTAGGTGGATAACCTCTTTAAGGGGACAAACACACTTGCAGGCGACCGGGGCTGCGGGCGGGCACTGGAGCGAGCGTATACTTTACCTGAACCCGGCTCCGGCTTGCTGAAGACTCCGGGAACCGCCGAAGCAAGCCGGAGCCGGGATCAGGTAAAGTATATGCTCCGGCGGCCGGGGGCTTAGTGGGGCGGGCTGGGGACAAACTCGCAGCAGGGATGCACATCCCTGCTGCGATTTTGTCTAACATTGAAACAATAGGGCCAGGATCTGCAGCGAGTCTCGCTGCAAATACGCAGCGAGAGGTCTCGCTGCTGATCCGGCAAGTGTGTTTGTCCCCTAAGTCATGACTGCCAAAACCCTTAATTATTCATGTGTGGAACAATAGCTAGTCAATTTGGTCTGTTCCCAGCTATTATCGCACACATCACAGTTTTTTCCCTTTTTTCAATTGACGCTGCTCAACGTGCCTGTATTTTAATAGATCAGACAATTGCATACCCTCTATTACCAAATGTGTTTATTATTATTATTATTATTTTATGTATTTTTATTTGTAAAATGAGAAAGGTGGTGATTTTAACACTTATTGAGGGAAGTATTTCGTTAAAAATTTCTAATTTTTGGTCCCAAGGGGACTATTACAACCAATCATCAGATTGCTTATTGCGTAAAACATATATTTCAACGTATTTCTAAAGTGAAAGGGTTACTTTGGGGAAAAAAAAAAATTATATATATATATATATATATATATATATATATATATATATATATGAGAGAGAGAGAGAGAGAGAGAGAGTTTACAGTTAGGCACCTTTCACACATCTGTTAATTCTGTCCACAAATGACCATAGATGAGGACCTATTCATTTCTTTAATACTATACACACATCTGTATGTGTTACGGACGTACATTGAGGGGGGGGGGGGGGGTCCGTGCTGCAAAAAAATACTGGCGAGCCATAATGTAGCCTGCTTTCACGGATTCTCTGTCTTAAATGAAGGAGTTGCTGATGGTTTCAGGTTCACAACTGTAGTTCTGTCCACTGCTGGTCTTCAGCTGTGGATAGCGCTATTTGTGGCCTGAGACACAAGTTTGCTTTGGCTGGAGGTATGCTTTAAAGCTATGTTCACACATCTTATAACACCGTCCGTTACATAGTTAACAATTTAATTGCAGGCACTGTTGAATGTGCCTGCAAATCAATTAACCATTCACAACAATGCAAAGTACGGCCGCTGGACGTACTTTACTATGTGTAAACAGCTAATAGGCATGTTCATTCTTTTAACATCCGTTCGGGTGTTAAAATAATGATGCAGGAACACATTGAATTTAATGCAATATCTCCCATGCAGAAAAGAACTGACCCTGATTTCATTGCAATTAGTGGTCATTCTTTTCTAAAAACAAAAAAAAAGAACGAGGTGTGAACATAGCCTAAACATAGTCTGTTTGGTCTACTGAAAACTAGGCATTAAAGTAATTAAGGTAGCAAAACAGATGAGCTGGAAACAGATGAAATTTGATGAAATTATTATGCAACGCCATGAAGTAAGAAATAATAACACATGAAAATCATCTATAAATCTTTGTCCTAAGCATACATTTATTGACTTAATAGTTGGAACATTTTAAATAGAATAATTAACATATCAATACAGAAGTACTTTGTCATCCCACAATTATACCACTACACGGTGATCCCTGGCTCTCAGATTTTATACTCCATTCATAAGCTTTCATAGAGGTCACCCAGTTGCAAAACATTTCCAATCCATCAAATTACGAATGCATAACATTTACTGACCATGATATTTTTCATATTTTCAATTAAGTCAATTTACCACTAGCAAAGTAAAAATGTTTTTGCGTAGCATATGTAGAATGATTGTCAGCGTGTATCTTCATAAAAAATATTGCAACTGCCAGAACAAAACTCATTTGCAAACAAATATAATCACGAAACTCCACATTTTACATGTCATCTTGGTTGATTTTTCCTTCACCCTTCATCCAATTTATATTGTAATGTTGCTTTTATTGTTTCTATCAAAATAACAGCTGCAATGATAACAACACGAAGCTGATGATTTGTGGTTGATAATTATGCACAGAGATAAAGTTGAGCAGAAATTAAGATGTTCTTCTAACCTCTTTTTTTAAATATAAAATATATCTTGGCATATGACAAGTTTTAAGCTTTAGTAACTGTCATATATGCATACTAAAGAGTACGCCAATATATTGTTATGGGAACTACTAAACAAATTGCTTGCCACATTACTTTATTTCACTTCAAGGCCTGAAAACAAACAGACAAACTGGAAAAAATGAGAACCATCTTATTACTGGGGTGTAGCAAACAGATTATCAAAGGAGAAGAATTTTTTTTAGGCTGGGAGTGGGGAAACATAAAGAAGTCATATTCACCTGTCACTGTGCCCACACAGCGCCATATTCCACCCTTTGGACCCAGATGGATGTCTTCTTAACTCCCCGACAGCTACATTGGTTGATGGATGCCCCGCTCAATCAGTGAATGGGGTCCGGGAGCTCTGTGATGCAGTGCAGCAAGCACGGGCTTGGGGGGGGGGGGGGGGGGGTCAGCATATTGGCTTTTTAATTTTCCCCCTATTCCCTGCCCATAGTGATTTCTTTTGCCCAGTGGAGGACTGGGCAATCTAAGGTTGCATGCACCCAGGAGTTTCACACTTTAATTAGTTTTTTTTGCAGTCATTAATGATAAAATCTTAACTAAGATTATGCAAACAGCACCATATACTATCAAATAAACTGCAGGGGAAGATAAAGGTGGACATAAAGATGTGTTGGAGACTGACCAATATGAGGAATTGTGCATCATTTTTAATGCAAACTCTATAAAAAAAAAATGGTTTAAGGGCCTTTTACATGGGCCAATTATCATGCAATAAATTGTAATTTTTTAAAAAATTTAAGCAATAATTTTGTGATGTAAATGAAATAATGATCCAACGTAGAACAAACATTTGTTCTCATGTCCTTTATCGCATCTCTTGAGCTGACCTCAAAATCATTGTTAATCGTTTACAAATTTTTCAGTGCAAACATTGTTCAGTCGTTTGCAGAGATCGTTATATATTACAGTTGTTTTAACAACTTTTCGTGGCGATTTATCTTTTTGTCTAAATACCTAAATGTCGAAATAATTTATAAGAAAAAATCATCACATGTCATTTGCTCATCAAGCAATACAGAGATTTATCTGTACGTGTAAAAGGATAAGTTTAATCATGATCTGAACAATGTCCAGGAAGCTAAGTTAATAAGATATTGGCAGGAAAACTATAGGAATTTAACATTGGCCCATGACATGTATTAAAAACTAAAATTAAGACCTCAGATACGAATGGTGCAACTGAGGATCTCTAATGGGAACTGCAATTAAAGCAGTATTCAAAAGGTGGGGTATAGCCACTACGCATTTGAAAGCAGGTTGAGTAGTAACTTCTTTTATTGTTCACATCCCATCAGAATATAACAATGGACACAACTGTTTTGCTGTACAAAAGCTTTGTCTTGGCCTCAATGACTTATAACTGACGATAAAAGAAATCGGTGAGTGCTGCAAACTTTTCTTCTTCATAGATATGTCAAGAGCCTGATCACCGGACATTACCACCACACACAATATTAAAGCAAGTGTCTTTTAAGCCGCATCTATACCATATTTTAAAAAAATTGACAGTGGTAAGGAACAAGGTGTCAGTAAAGAAAGAGGTTTCGTGCAGATTCACAGATTCTCTTTATTACTCCATAAAAAGACATTTCCAATGATCCAGTGAGAACTACTGCCAGTTTAACCTTTGTGAGGATTTAGTCTGACTGTCATAGGGCACAGGGGCGTTGTAACAGGTTAAAAATGACCTTTGTCACACAAGAGGAGTCGGAAAGCAAGTAGAAAGACTTTGTAAAGGTTAGAGAATGAGAATTCAGGTATAAAAGAGAATGATGAAGTCTGAGTATTTAAATACAGGGTTTATCTGAGATTATGTGTGTTTGCATTGCAAAGCTGACTAATATGTTGATCAATTAAATTTCTTACCCTGCTAATGTCTAATGCTTTACATGTGGAAAAATAATGATCTTGGGGAACTGAAAATAAATAATATCTCGAAGGAAGCTGTCACCACAAAACTAGTATTGCTTAAATACTAGATAGTTTCAGAACTGGAATTGAGAGCATGTTAACTAAAGGCCCAATTACGCGGAATAATTATCATCCGTATTCGGACAATATCGACCGTTACACCTTATAATTGTCCTGTGTAACAGAAGGCAAAGATCAGCCGACATGAACAATGTTGACTGATCGTTGCAGTTGTTGGTCTTTTAACATGTTGAAAGACAAACGACTCATATAGCGCAAAGATCTGCTGCCGTTACCCCATGGAATAGGAGCAGCGGCAGCAGACTGCTGCTATATGGTATGGGCTTCCCGGACGATCTAGTGATCACCCGGGCAGTGATCACCCAGCGAGCGAGGGACAAGGAGCGAACAAGGAGCAAATGAGCGTTAACAGCGCTTGTTTGCTCCTTATGTCGCCATGTGGAATACCAGCTTAAGGCTCTTAGTAAGGAAACTACAGATAGAGTCTTTGGATAGTAGTCTTTATTGAGGTCTACTTTTTATGTGGGTAAGGACACCACACATGTTTGAAGTCCAGGGCTGTGACAAAATAAAAGTTCTTTAAAACTTGTGAACCCTAAACCCTAAATATAAGAAAGCATGATAAATTTGGCCATAAATATGGATTGCCTGCAGAATGAAGGGTTTATAGAAATTGTCTAGAATTGTGTGATGGGGAAAAAAAAAAAAAAAAAGATTTCTAGTAAAAGTTTGTGAACTTGGGTTGGATAGCAATTCCCATACATGAAATGTATTGCTCTTTGCAAATAAAAGAGAATGCTTCCAATATATTTTTTTCATTATTTTAGTCTATACCAAAGTCCAAAAATCGTGGCTGTAGGTTTGAAAGAGTTTGGACAGAGTTTTTATTTAGCCTTTTGAAAGGAATCTGGCTAGTGCCATGTTTTGAGACTTTTAATTAAGGCTCCACAGACTCTTTTGGTTGTAGTCATATTGCCTGAATTTCTGTTCTGCTCTATCAACTATTAGATATATATTTTTCATAGACAGAAATAAATAGGTCGCAAGGAACTAACTTATTATACATGGTCTGATCCCATTTTAACTATATATATATATATATATATATATATATATATATATATATATATATATATTGTGGCATGGTAGGGCTGTAAGAGGCAGTTCTATGCCTCTGGAGTGGGAATTGGAGTTCAGGTGAAGCTCCAGGTCCATATACTCCACTCCAGTCCAAGAGCTAATGAGGCTCTGAAATCACCTGGTGGAGCTCTATTAGAGACTCCAGAGCTTCCCAGGTGAGGGCTCAGGTGGGAGAACACAGGCAGTGCTAGGCCTGTGGGAGCTGCAGACAAGAAGTCTGGGTAAGACCAGTGTACCTGGTCAAGTGGAGCAGTAGGCTCAGAAAGTCAGCTAGGGAAGCTGCAATGTGTAGTCAGTGGCTAGACAGCCCAGGTTTTATTTTATTGGCAGTGTTGCCTATGTCTTGTGTTATTTGAATGGATAAATAAAGCTGACTGAGGTCAGTATAAAGCATACAGCACTGGCCGGACTGCAAAGTGATGTGCCAACCGTCTCAGGCCCAGGAGATGGCGATCCCAGCAAGTGAGTAACCCCCAGATTGTCACATATATATATATATATATATATATATATATATATATATATATATATATATAATATATATATATATATATAATATATATATATATCTTGTTCCAAAAGAAGGTGGACAGGAAATAATAAAATGTTTTATTTATACACACAATTATATTTACTAACACAAGCATAACATTGACAATTAAATTTTGTTCTAAACAATAATACAAAAGCTCTTAAATGCAGGTGCTCAAACTGTTTTCCATCACAATTTGCACAGCTTTGAAGTCTGCCTCTTACGCTTTGGCAAACATTTTGACACAAGTCACTTTGGGTTACTTTATTAATTTATTGAAATGCATCTCTTTTTCAAATCACCAACATTTTTTTCGACTATAAACTATAAAATCTATTGGGGTCAAGTCTGGTGGACGTGTCGGCCAATCAAGTGGGTTTCTTCGGCCAATTCATTTATTAGGATATGTTTCATTAAGCTTTCCACCTAATGGATTTCAGGATTCACATGATGGAAGTTTGTGACATTCCCAATTCCAAAGAGGCTCTTCTGGTGGCCTTTTTTTGGACTCTGAACAAATGTTTCAGCAGTTTTGGGTCAGTCAGTTTTTGAAGTATTAGGATTGAGCCAGTGGTATTAGTCACAAATAGTGACTAAAAAGTCACAAAAAGTTTCAATCCAATTTTTTCTAACAGTTTTTCTAACGTGCGTAATCATCTGATCTATATAAATATATATATATATATATTTTTAAATAATAAAAAGTGATCAATACGTCCAATCTACACAAATATGATACTAATAAAAACTAGAGATCATGGCACAAAAAATGATGCCCCATATAGCCCCGTAGGTGAAAAAAACAAAAGAGTTATAGGAGTTACAATAGCGCCATTTTAAATATACCTATTTGCAAAAAGAGTTTTACTGTTAATACAAACAGCAAAACATTTAAAAAATCTATGTAAACATGTATAGCTTTGTATTCAGACTGATTTATAGAAAAAAGTTATCATCCGTTCTTTACTGCAGGGGCAGTATTGCATTGAAGTCAATGCAATGCCTCCCAATGTGTTCAAACAGCGTTATGTTAATGTCCGTTCTTTAGAATGGGCATTAAAATTATGTACCTGCCTATGATTTCCGCATGCTGTTCAGTTCACAGCGTCCGAAAATAATAGCTGTTCACTCAATGTAATGTACGGCGGCCGCACATTACATTGAAGTGAATGGCTAATTGATTTGCGTGCACACCCGACGGTGCCCGCAAATCAATAGTAAAAAATGAAAAGTTCCTGGTGGCCGGCAGTTTAACAGCTTGTATTGCATAGCAACGGACGCTGGTAAACATAATGTAAACATAGCCTTAAAGGATATTAGAATGAGTAAAATGTGTGAGTTCAGACCAGGATGTTTAGCTGATGAATGACCACCTAGATTAAGGGGGGGATAGATATATATCGATTAGGCGTTGTTTTTTATGCATACAGATTCTGTAAAATGATTTCCTTTCAGAGGGAAAGGTAAAAAAAAATCTCAAAATTTCAAGTGAAATATGAAGATCAAGCTTAAAGCGAAATTCCTTTGTCTCTTTAAATTCCTTCTAATATATATATGATAGCTGGTCCGAATGGCATGTAACATTATGTAAAATGAGCAATGATAGTCAGTGTTCTCATTTGCATGCAATGATCTAAACCTAAAATGTCATTACAGTTTAATAAATTATATATTTATGCAATCTTTAAATTGCTAAAATGTGCTCAGGGGATTTTATAGATATGAAAAAAAGAAGTGATGAGACTTATCACAAGCAGATTTTTTCCTTTTATGATAAAGCAAAGGCACTTTGACATGAGGTATTTATAAATTACTAAAGTTAGAACGGCTACGGGCTACTATAAAATTAGATTAGGGGAAAGAAATTACACATATTTAATATTACCTGGTATGGAATGAAAGAAATACATTAAAGTTCATGAAATGATCTCTGGTTATGGTGTCTTGCTGCTTATTACATTTCTGCCTTGTTTAATCTAATGAGTGAACTGAACAGATAGTTGAGAAATGGCAGAAGGAAAGAAAATAAATCAGAGCACAATTGTTGCATATGGCTTTTATGTATGACAGAAATATGGATATCCACTAAATAATAGCATCTTGAATACTGGTAGGAAATATTATTCCAGACTCTAAGATTCTGGAATATGACATCCCAGTATTTCAGATAAGAACTTAAAAGGTTAAAGTAAATGTCCTCCTTTCAACTGCATGATGTTTTTATTGCAGTCAGAGCTTAGTTTTTTTCTTGTACAGAGATCCACACCCCTAAGAGATATAACTAGTTATTAGATGGCCCAGTGCTAAAATCTATGCTTACTGCAGCTACTACAAGGAGAGCTTATTGCACACTGTATATACTTTTAAGGACACAGTGACCTCAAAGAAGCAGTCAGTTTTTTTTTTTTTAAATGTATTCCCTTCCCCGTTGCAGGCTGACACATATACTCACAATTGATGATGGGTTTCCTGCAATGTGGCTTCATTCCAGTAGTTCAGTGCCATTCAGGTCCTATTGGCAGTGATATCATGATTCTTCTGACCACTATTATTTCCCCAGTGATTGATTATTTAATTATTGATTTTATATGTTTTATTTGTAAAATGGGAAAGGGGGTGATTTAAACTTTGACTGGGTGAGGGGCTACATTGTGTCATATTTTTTTTAAACTTTTTTTTTTTACACTTTAAGGGTGCGTTCACACCTACCGCATCCGCAGCTTATTTTTCCGTGGAAATCCGCAGGTCTGGTAGTGCAGATTTTAACCTGCGAGAAATCCGCGTATGTGTGCGTTTTGCGGTTTTTCTGCATCAAGTTTATCGCAACTGAAATGTCAGTTTAAAATGTCTCTCATTCTAAACGGACATTGCAGTTGCGATAAACTTGCTGCAGAAAAACCGCAAAACGTACACATACGCGGATTTCTCGCAGGCTGAAATCTGCACTACCAGACCTGCGGATTTCCACGGAAAAATAAGCTGCGGATGCGGTAGGTGTGAACGCACCCTAAGTCCCCCAAGAGAACTTTTATAAGCAATCATTAGTTAATACATTGCATAGCATTGATCAGTGTTATCTGTGATCTTCCTAAGACCTTATTCCGTCTGTATATTTGGATAGTTTGAAATGGAAAATATTATCAGAACTCCTGGCATCATGTATCATTATGATGTTGGTAGCTCTGAAACACTTAATCCTCGGCACCATTCCAATGCAGTACGTTGTTTACTCCTTGGTTTGGTAAGACCATTCGGAGCACTACTCTGCCCCCATAGCAACAAACTGTCCCACCCCTGGCAGGCTCCACTCCATTGATTAGAATTATAGACAGCGGTCCGTCGGGGGGGGAGGCGGTTTGTGGCCGCTAGAGGGGCAGGGCAGTGGAATCTGATTGGTTGCTAGGGGCAACTAAGACAATTCTACTTTACACCAGTTTCATAAATCTCCCCCAATGCGTCATTGAGAATGCGATTTTCTATTTATGTCCATATAGGATGTCAATAGTTACATTAAGTACAATGCAGTCACATTTATCTATCTATTGAGCACAGCATTGTTTCCATCTTCTCACAGCTACTTAGATTTGAAGTTGCTAGGCCAATTCCATTGTCACATTATACAAAATATGGCTGTTCCTCTTTCTGTTTGCACCAAATAAATAAATAAATAAATAATTAATTAAAATAGTTCAGTCATCAGCAGGTAAATGAATACTTGCAGTTGTTTAGGACACAGAAGGCCCAGTACAGGACTATCATTAGGAGAGAAGTTCAACAATAAACAACAATAACTAGGTGGAAGTCTGTAATTTAAAGCAAATGCCAAAGTTTTAAAAGCATTATATTTTTGCATAACAATGCCCATCTACACACCGCTGCCCATAGTATTTAACCCCACCAGAAACGCAAGTTTAAAGTATAGCCTCTGTGTATTCGCAATAACAGAAAAAGTGTGTTGAAAAGCCAGGAGACAATACTTATTGTAAGTTGTTCATTTTCCATTTTCATTGTTATGTTATTTTTAGCTATTTTAATTTACATATTACAAGTAAATATATAATCTTTTAGGCATTACAATGCCTAAAAGATTGGGAATATAACAATAGACATGAGAATGAAATATAAAGTGGTCTCTATGAGCAGCAATGCCAACTGTCACCAGACTGCATTTTATTTTTCTTCTGTTATACAAATTAAACCATTTACATTTGATTAATATACAGGCAATGTAAATGAGCCCTATAGTGATTAAATTCCTACGACTTTACTTAACACTTGAGCAGGAAGATGGTTTCAGCATATGCATTTTTATGTCCATAGTTCAGACACAAGTCCCTGCTCAATTGTAGGTCTAATTACCTGAACTGAATGCATAATAAGGGTCTATGAGGTTGTCCGTTCGGGTCATATAACCTGCCTTTTGGGCTAGAATTTATGTCTATGATACGGACACAAAAGTGCATCCATATTCCATTCATCTGAACCTAGTGGCAGAATGTCATACAGACATATGCACGCAGATAACCAAACATTTTGTCACAAATTTTGACCATTTTGCTATAAATCATTCACAAAATCATATAAAAAGACTTATTAGCTATTCTGACCTCTTTGGGAGTCATATTTCAAAGAAATGATTTGCCTTTATGTTCACTGCATGTTTTAAAGCATTAGATAAATTAACTTGTGAAACATATCAGAAGCACAATAGAATATACCGATAAAATATTACATTTAAAATGTATTAACTGGAAAATCAAGAGACTGTCAGTGTAGAGCATATACATGACATTGAGATAATGCAGAAAAATTATCCTCAAACAGTAACAGAGATGACTGATTGTTCATTGTTATGCCTCTAGCTGAATTTAAAAAGCAATTATCTGCAGAGGCCTTTTGGGACTTGTAGGTAAAGGCCAGATAGCTAACATTTATTGGATAAAATGTAATTGGTAAAGTTTCTGTAACCAGTTTGTATAAGACAAACATATTGTAATTAAGTGTATTCCCACAAGGGCTGAGACATACTTTTGTGTAAATTTGGGCAAAATGGACATTTTGTTTTAATTTTCAAGAAATAAAAGAATTCATTTAAAAATATATCTAAAATGTATTATTTTTATTATTATTATTATTATTATTATTATTATTATATTTTACATAAAATCCTAGCAATGCAAAAATCTTAAAAAAACAAAAAAAAAACAGCTAAATGTGTTTCAATTTTCTTTATTATGATCCTTATAACACTTTTATTTTTTGGTCTATAATCAAATGTCATTTTTTTGTGCCATAATCTGTACTTTTTATCCAAGCTTGCTTTTGTATATGGGACTTTTTTTTTATCACTTTTTATTCAAAAATTAGCAATTTTGCAATTTTGTGTGGGTCTTTGCGCTTACACCATTTACAACATGAGACCAGATATTTGATTATTTAATAGTTTTAGTAATTCCAAATGATTCCCTGACATCTGGTAAATCAGCACAGCCAGTGATATACATCTGCTATATACTGCTGACACTCTCTGTGTCTGCATAGACTATTATCAGAAGTGAAGTATTCCAGTAGTTTTGCGGCCCCCCTGGGAGCCTGGGCCCAATAGCAGCTGATTGGTCTGCCTGCATTGTAGCCACTGCCTAAGATTAAAGAAGTTGTCCAGGGAGCACTCCCAGACAACCTCAAAGATCTAACCATAAAGCAAATCATCTCACCCTGCACCAGTTCACTGGAATGCAATGGAAAGACGGATGTCCAATGCACACCATGTATTGGATAACAGACGTTATCACCGCGGACATCAAAATAATGATCATGACAATTATTAACTTACGTCTTTTGCAAACAGCATGGCAACAGCATGTAGCCTCTAAAATTTCCTTCTCTTTTTCCAACTTTTAACCCCATTTTATATTGCTTTATAATATGTTTACAGTAAATGTGAGTCAGTCTAGGGTTATGTGGTGAGATAGTTGCAATAATGCATTGTGATATTGCATCTAATCGTCAATGTACTGTAGATGTATACTGGTGAAATGTAAAAGTGATGTGACAGTCACTTAAAATCATATTTGATGAATCTTTGGTCACAGGTTAATGATCATGTTCATTATTTTGATGTCCGTTGTAAAAACGTCCGTTATTCAATGCATTGTGTGCATTCGACATCCGTCTTCCCATTGACTTCAATGCATTGCCATTGCAGACAGTTAAATTGCGGTAAAAACAGACGTTTTTAAAATATCAAAATTGGCCGCCTTTTCTTAATTTTTGACATTGTGTGAACATAGCATTTGGCTCTTTCACAGCCATTTTTGGATAACCATTAGAGATGAGCGAACCTCGAGCATGCTCGAGTCGATCCAAACCCGAACTTTCGGCATTTGATTAGCGGTGGCTGCTGAATTTGGATAAAGCCCTAAGGCTATGTGGGAAATATGGATATAGTCCTTGGCTGTATCCATGTTTTCCAGACAACCTTAGAGCTTTATCCAATTTCAGCAGCCGCCACTAATCAAATACCGAACGTTCGGGTTCGGAATGACTTGAACCCGAACCCGGTTCGCTCATCTCTAATAACCATCATTTTGAGACCAAAAATAAGATTTCTCCTCTTTTCAAATCCATTATTTGCTTTGGCTTAAAAAAATCTGTCAGATAAATCTCTCTGTGTTGCCATGTAGCTCTAGTTGAACTTAATCAGTTACTATTATTGGTGTGTTAGGATATGTTCACACATTCTTTCAGCTTAGTTTAAAACGAAACGACGTTCGTCCTCTTGAGTCTAAAATAACGGTTTGGGGTTACTAATTGCCATTTGGGTGTGGCTTAATTGAAAAGTCCATTGAATTTAATAGTAAAAATGGAAAAAAAAACGGCGACAAAAGAAAAAAACTGTGTAAGAACTACTAATAAAAAACATCCACTGTTTGCAAAAGACTTCCGAAAATAATGTTCATGTTCATTATTTTGATGTCAGTGGTAAAAATTTCCATTAGTCAATACATGGTGTACATTGGACGTGTGTCTTCCTATTGACTACAATGCATTGCATTGCAGTCAGTTAAAGGGGAACTGCAGCTAGAGGTTAAAAAAATGAAACTTCTGCAAAAGCATATAGCATTACTTACCTGTCTATCCCAGTTTTGAAACTACCAAAAATCCATTTATTATTATTTTTATTTTTTTATTTTTTTTGGGGTGTGTGTGTGTTCTGTATTGTTTCTGTCCTTCCTGGTTGAGCAGTTCACAGAATGCAATGCTTTCCCTCAGCTGATCATCACAGTCCCCCACCCATCACAATCAGTAAAATTAGTGCTGCACCTGCTTCTGGCCAGTCAGAGATGGTGAATCAGTCAGGGGATTGGGGGATCCAGCCAAGCCTCCTGTGAGATCATGCCCTGCCTCCTGTCTGCATCATCAGCCTGTCCTCTGCAAACACACACAATTTGAGACAGAGTCATGGAGGATATGCCATAAATGTCTGACAGATGTGCATCCTGCCTCTGGGACCTGTACCTGTCTCCAGAATGGACATCTGTCTCACCTGAAGGGATAGTAGCTTTCTAAAGTAGAAAAGAGCACCACAATCTGGAGAAAAATGTGGGATCCAGATGTGGGGCCTACTTATACTAGAATTTTTTTTGCCAAATTCTGTGAATGTCATATATGTCTAAGGCCGGGTTTACACAGTGTATGGCTATGTTCACACAATGTCAAAATTAATGAAAAGGTGGCCGATTTTCATATTTATAAAAACGGCCATTTTGCCTCGATTTAACTGACTGCAATGGCAATGCATTGAAGTCAATGGGAAGATGGACGTCCAATGCACACAATGCATTGATTAACAGATGTTTTTGCGGTGGACGTCAAAATAATGAACATGATCATTAATTTCGGACATCTTTTGCAAACAGCGGACGTTTTTTATTAGTAGTTCACACACAGTTTACCTTTTGTCACCGTTCTTTCTCCATCATTTACTCTTAAATTCAATGGACATTTCAATTAAACCACACCCAAGGTTCAATTAGTAACTCCAAACTAAAATAATGTACAAACACCAGTGATTGCATTAAGGGGAGGCCAGGCTGCTAAATAACGTCTGTTATTTTAGCCCCAAAATAACAGACGTCATTTTAAACAGAGCTGAAAAAACATTGTGTGAACATAGTCTATGACAGTGGCCCTTCTGTGACACAGCAGTGACATACAGCAGCCGCTGTCTGAAGTTCATCCTGGCCGGTACTGCAGTACTCGCTGGATGAACTTCATTTCTTTTTAATTAGAATGCGGGTACAATGGAACACTCCTTTAAGTTTGATTGACCAACACATTGCATTCAGTAGTCTATTAAGGTACATTTTTGCAAACTTTTGGGAAAATGTTTTCCGCACCTGTTTACACATTGTTTTTATTTTCTTTTAGAATTATGGCTATATTTTTCTATTTTTGTGCGTGAATATTGCCGTAGACTATGTTCTTATAATTTACGTCTTTCCGGATGTCTGTCATTTGAGCACCAAATGACAGCCATCTATCAGTAATGACAGCTGCAAATAATGATCATATTATTTGCGGTCATCATTACTGGTAGACAGCCGTAATTTGGCACTAAAATGATGGCCATCCGTAAAGACAGCCATCATTTTTACAGAGTGGGAACATAGCCTAATGCTGTATTTTAGATGTTTATGGGGCATAAAATGTTTGTTTTGGGGCCATTTTACATCTCTAAAATCAGCCCAAAATACAGCGTGGAATCATAGCCTAAGAGTTCAGCCTATCTATCTATCTATCTATCTATCTATCTATCTATCTATCTATCTATCTTAACCTATCAATATATATTAATGTGTATGTGCATATAATTATTTGTATCGTGCTTGCCACCACAATGCTGAACTGTTCACACTGTTTATGATTACATTTCATGTTGCACTTTCCAGTTTCCCAATAGTCCTGGACATCTGACTTCCTGTGAGTCATCTCTATATATTTTAACTATTATTCATGTCAAAGTACTTGCAGTCAGCAATTATTTAATGTTTCCTGACATCAGAGAAGAAAATAATTGAATTCTAGACAGCTGATGTCACATGCGGTAGAATAATTATATGTCTGTGTGGCAGCACTAACCCCAGCAGAGATGTCTCATTTATACTGTACATGAAATAAAGCTGTAAACTCATCTTAACTATCAGACATTTCTCATTGTGGTCTCAATGTGATATACGGAACAAAATTAATTGCAAAAATGAAGTTAAAATAAAATACACAAAACAGTCTTCAACAAAAGATTGCATTATACTTTTAAATCCTTTATTAGGCCTTCATCTGTGCATGATTAAATATCATTAGTCTTGTACCACTAGTGCGATTTGTACAAACCCTACAATGAATAAGTGGCAAGGCTGTTTATAAATTTGATGCAATATAAATGGTAGGTAAATATATTGTACAGATCATCTCCCATAATTTTGCCATTTCTGGGCTCTTTGCCAGTTTTTCTTGATATAAAACTCTTTATTATGGTGCGTTCACACCTACAGGATCTGCAGCTTATTTTCTGCAGCAGATTTCATTTAAATAACTGAACACAGCATCAAATCTGCTGCAGATCTGCTGCAGATCCTGTAGGTGTGAACGCACCCTTAGAATCAGGACACCTTTAGGAACAGAAGTCTTTGGAGAAGTGTGAATAGTCCGCTTAGCTAAAGCTTATAGGAATGGTAGTTTTGTAGTTGTGATCACTAATGTGACCTCAATTACCAACTTATTCCTGAGGTTAGGGTTGTAGGAAGGATTTACCTTATGGACAAAGGTAGTGAATGTTTGCCAAACATCTAGATTTTACTGATATATTTTCATGAATAGGAAAATGTAAGGGCCGGAGTTATCTGTGTGGCTATAGGAAACCTAGGATGGCATTATTAAACCTGTCATCCTACAGCTAGTTTGGGCCTAATGACCAAGTTAGTTTTTCAAAATCTTACCTGTATCACTTTCTGTGGTTATAGCTCTGTGATGTTTTAACGTTTGCTAGGGATTCTGAGAGGCTTTTTTTTTTCCATGACATATTTTTTATGTTACAAGAACAATTTGGTCACTATTTTATTTGTGAAAATCATCAACATATCATGAAAATTTGAAAACATTTTTTTTTTTTTTGAATATTAAACATGTTTTTCAGGGTTCGGTAAAAATAACATGGTAAATAGTTTTAACTAATATAATAATAATAATAATAATAATAATAATAATAATATATATATATATATATATAATTTTTTTTTTTTTTTTTGAGGGGGGGGCATCTGTACACAGTACAAGAAGAACATTGCTATGCTTTTTTTTTATTCTTATTACCAACATAAACTGCATCCACCCTAAGAAACAACCGCATTTTCAAAAAACCCACTGCATTGTTTCATCTTAGCTTCATCACCATCAGTTTCTCACCAAGTACCTGTGTACCTATGTTTGATTAATGTAGAACATCCTTCTTTACAAACTACTTAGAACACCTACTAAGATCATGATTCACACAATTGCACATTATACCAAAAGCCCATTTTTTTGTCAATTGGAACATTTTCATACCTGCCCTAACAGTACTACAGAATATATATGTTCTTCTTTATTCAAAAATTCTGATAAATTATTATAGATTTTTTTTTAACGTTCACATTTTCAGGAAAGCACCTTAACCCCTTAGTGACCACCGCACGCATATTCACGGCGGCCACTAATGGGCTTTATTCCGATGCGTGCGCCTTTTAACGGCGGGCGCATCGGAATAAATTACCGCCCGGCGGCGGCTGCAGGACGGGTGATCAGCGGTCAGTGTGACCGCTGACACCCTCCTGTAACTGCTTGGAGCGGAGGATTCTCCGCTTCGGGCAGTTTAACCTGTTAAATGCCGCTGTCAAACCATGACAGCGGCATCTAACGGGTCCCGGTGGATCCCAGACGGCACCATGAATCACTTACGTGATCGCGATGTCCCGCGGCGCCGTCCGGTCCTCCGATGTCTCCATGGTGATCCCGGGGTCCTAATGAAGGTCCCCGGGGTCACCATGGAGATGCCTCATGCTGACAGGGGTGGCTGTGGCTATTGCCTGTCAGCATGAGGCATGATACAATACACTGCAGTACTGCAGTGTATTGTATCAGTGATCTAAGTATTTTACACTAGTGTACAGTAATGTACACTAGTGTAAAAGTAAAAAAAAAAGTGAAAAAAGTGTGCACCAAACACAACACAGCCCCCTCCAATAATAAAGATGCATTACATTCCCCATACACAATAAAACGTGACATAAAAGTGACGAAACGACCCAATCTATAAAACTATATCAATAATTACACCGCACGACACACGTTGTAAAAAAAATAATAAAAAAACAGTACCAGAATAGCTGTATTTTATCAATCTGCTTTAGAAAATATGTTATAAAAGACATCAAAAAGTCATATACATATAAAACTTGATATCAATAGAAACTACCGATCTTACTGCAAAAAATAAGCCCAAAACCAGCTCTGTTGCGCAAAAGATAAGAACACTATGGATCTTGCAATGTGGCGACAGTTTTTGTGGGTTTTTGATAGGAAGATAGTTTCTATTGCGGCAAAGTGGTAATAGTTAAAAAAACCTACACAAATGTGGTATCGCCGTAACCGTAGTGACCCAGAGAATACATGTATTATGTTATTAGTGACCGCCGATACGGATTTTTATGGCGATCACTAATGGGCTCTATTCTGCTGCCATCAGCTCTTTATGGCGATGGCGCAGAATAGTGCAGCGGTGCTGGTAATGCCCGCAGCCCCCTCCTCTCAGCTATCAGAGGTCGCTGAGGGGTTGGGGTAGAATGTGGGGTCAGTCCCGGCCAGTCCCCTCACCGGCGATCGCCGTTATTACCAGTATAACGGCGGCCACCGATAACAGGCATTGCCAGGGCAGCTGAACGCTTTCATCTCTTCTCACCGTGAATCCACAGTGAGAGGAGATGAAAACATGTCCCCCCCTGTCCCCAAAATTAACCCTAGTGACCTTGTCACTGACCCTCCCCTCCCTGGGCGGCCATCTGATCCAAGATGGCCGCCGCCATCACTGTGAACAGACTCTGTTCACAGTGATGGATTCCTAAAAATGATCAAAGCTTCATTCTCTCCACCACCGGAGGTGGCATAGAGCATGGGGCAATGATCGGGGACCACCCGGTGTGGTCCCAGTACAAGCGATCAGCGGTATATACTATATACCACTGATCGCTTGTTCCAAATGGTGACGGCACTTTTTTACCCATCACCAAAGTCAAAAGCCGCCCCGGATAAGCTGTAACCACTCCAGATTACCCATAACCACCCCAGATTACCTGTAACCACCCCAGATTGCCCATCACCTCCCCAAATTGCCTGTAACCACCCAGATTTCCCGTAATACCCCCCAGATTGCCCGTAACCATCACAGACAGCCCGTCGCCACCCCAGATTGCCCGTCGCCACCCCAGATCACCAGTGAACACCACCAGATTGCACGTCACCACCCCAGATAGCCAATAAACACCCCCAGATAGCCAGTAAACACCCCCAGATTGCCCATAGCCCCCCATATAGCCAGTAAACACCCCCAGATTGCCCATAACCACCCTAGATAGCCCGTAACCACCCCAGATTGCCCATAACCTACCCAGATTGGCACAGACTGCTCGTAACCACCCCAGATTGCCCATAACCACACCAGATTCCCTTTCGCAACCTCAGATAGCCAGTAAACACCCCGAGATTGTCCATTACCACCCCAGATAGCCAGTAAACACCCACATATTGCCTGTATCTAAAATGACACTCCTTCCTTTCTGAGCCCTGCTCTGTGCCCATACAGTGGTTTATGCCCACGTATGGGGTACCGTTCTACTCAGGAGAACCTGTGTTACATATATTGGGTTGAGTTTTCTCCCCTGTTCCTCATGAAATTGAGAAATTTCAAACTAAACAAACATATTATTGGAAAAATTTTATGGTTTAGTTTTGAATACTTTCCTCCAATACCTGTGGGGTCAAAATGGTCACCACACCCCAAGATGTATTCTTTGAGGGATGTACTTTCCAAAATGGGGTGAGTTTTGGGGGGGTTCTATTCTGCTGACACTACAGGGGTACTGCAAACGCACCTGGCGCTCAGAAACTTCTTCAGCAAAATCATGCACTGAAAATGCTAATTGGCACTCCCTTCCTTCTGAGGCCTGCTGTGTGCCCATACAGTGGTTTATGCCCACATATGGGGTACCGTTCTACTCAGGAGAACCTGCGTTACATATATTGGGGTGAGTTTTCTCCCCTGTTCCTCGTGAAATTGAGAAATTTCAAACTAAAGGAACATATTATTGGGAAAATTCTATTTTTTTCATTTTTACTGTCTTCTTTTGAATACTTTCCTTCAATACCTGTGGGGTCAAAATGGTCACCACACCCCAAGATGAATTATTTGAGGGGTGTACTTTCCTAAATGGGGTGACTTTTTTTGGGGGGGGGGTTATTCTGCTGACACTACAGGGGCTCTGCAAACGAACCTGGCACTCAGAAACTTCTTCAGAAAAATCTGCACTAAAAAATGCTAATTGGCGCTCCTTCCATTCTGAGCCCCGTTGTGTGCCGATACAGTGGTTTATGCCCACGTATGGGGTACCGTTCTACTCAGGAGAACCTACGTTACATATATTGAGGTGAGTTTTCTTCCCTGTTCCTCGTGAAATCGAGAAATTTCAAACTAAACAAACATTATTGGAAAAATTCTATTTTTTCATTTTTACTGTCTTCCTTTGAATACTTTCCATTAATACCTATGGGGTCAAAATGGTCACCCCACCCCAAGATGTATTCTTTGAGGGGTGTACTTTCCAAAATGGGGTGACTTTTGCGGGGGTTCTATTCTGCTGACACTACAGGGAAGCTGCAAACGCACCTGGCGCTCAGAAAATTCTTCAGCAAAATCTGAACTGGAAATGCTAATTGTCGCTCCTTCCCTTCTGAGCCCCGCTGTGTGCCCATACAGTGGTTTACGCCCACATATGGGGTACCATTTTACTCAGGAGAACCTGCGTTACAAAATTTGGGTGCATTTTCTCTCATGTTGCTTATGAAAATGAGATACTTTAATCTTAACAAATATATTATTGGAAAATTTCTATTTTCCATTTTTTTCCGGCCTAATTGTGAATACTTTCCTCCAGCCCCTGTAGGGTTAAAATGCTCATTACACCCCTAGATTAATTCTTTAAGGTGTCTAATTTCCAAAATGGGGTCACTTATGGGGGTTTACAAAATACAAGCCTCCTAAATCAACTTAAAAAAAGAACTGGTGCCTAAAAAAAAATCAGTTTTGGAAATTTCATGAAAATTTCATAATTTGCTGATACATTTCTAAGCCCCGTAACACCCTAAAAAAGTGAAATATGTTTTTACGAAATGAAGCCAGAATAAAGAATACATATTCATAATGTGACTTACTAACTAATTTTTGTCATGTGACTTTCTTTTTTTTAGAAGCAAAGAATTCCAAAGTTCGTAAAGTGCAAATTTTTCAAATTTTTCATGATATTTTGATGTTTTTCACAAAAAAAACACAAGACAGTGACCAAATTTTGCCACTAACATAAAGTACCATATGTTAGGAAAAAACTATCTTAGAATCGCTAGCATACGTTAAAGCATCACTGAGCTATAAGCGCATAAAGGGAGACAGGTCAGATTTTGAGTCATTAAGGCCCAAATAGGCTTGGTCCCTAAGGGGTTAAAAGAATGCTTTAGGACAGGCTTTAGGCTATGTTCACACATTTTTTCAGCTTAGTTTAAAATTACGTCCGTCAGAATCATTATTTTGACGTCTGCAGTAAAAACGTTGGCATAATGCAATGTTGTGCTCTGTTCAGTCTAAAAGATGATGGTCCTAAATTGGGAACACCTTTAAGGTTGGGTTCACACTGCGTTTTTGCAATCCATTCAGTGTATTCATTTTGAATCGGTTACTTTAAACAAACAGAAAAACATAGTCAACACTACTTTTGTGTCCGTTAAAAAAAAAACGCATCCTTTTTTTTTTTTTTTTTAAATAATAAAAGCCAATAGAAATACAGGACCTAATGGATAACGCACAATTACATCAGTTTTTGCATCCGTTTTTTCAATAAAACTTAAAGTTAAACCGATTACAAAAACGCAGTGTGAACCCAACCTAACTCTAAATTCCCATGAAACTCAGAATGTCAAGATTTAGGTGAGTCTAAATGCTAATTTTGCTATTGGGCTCTTTTAATTGTAGGTATATTCCTGCTGTACTGTATGTGTTGTGATGTGGTAATTACAGTCATAAGGATAACAAGCATAAAGCAATAACTGATAGCTCTGAAATTATATTATCAAACGTCCACTATACTGCATCACATTATGAACCACTTTCATTATTTAGACAAACAAATGATTGTTTTACTACTGAAGTTAAAAGAAAGACACAGTGAATGACCTTTGTAATTGCTCAATTTGTAGAGAATGAATTAACTAAAGAGTCAATTAACCTAAAATATGTAAAATAAATTAGTGGTTAATACAATGTACATATATGGTGACATTTATACAGCCTATCACAACTGTATATGTTTTAACATAAAACCCAATGCAATTAGAACAGCTTTCACGGCTTCAGGAAACAAGACATTTGTTGATTATTTGATAATAAATAATAATAATAATAATAATAATAATAGTAATAAAAAGTATATTTCTAACTAAATTTTTTAAAGTGTTTAAAGCGAATGTACCATTAGGTACATTCGCTTTTAGTTTTGCATATCAATAAAATGGCACGGGGAAGCCGATGCCGTGGTCCTTTTTTGAATCATGGCCCATTTTTCCCTGCACGGTGCTGGTCTATTACCAGGCACCAGCCGGGGCTGAAGCACTGGAAACGGCTGGCCCACCCCCAGTGGGAGAAAGTCCCAGCCCCTCTGTGATACTGCTTCATTGATTCTACCTGATGGTACATTCGCTTTTACTTTGGCAACATGTCAAGAAATGTCTAGAAATGAGTCATGGCATGTCCTGGTTTTTGTTGGCTAAAGGGTTCTATTACATGGGTAATTTGTGAGGGTGTACAAAAAAGGAACTTCCTAGTACAAAGTGCATTGGTTAAAGAGAACAATCACAAAAAGGCAAGCCTATGTCATTATAAAAGTTCTACTGGTTGATGAGGACCAGAAATACGTCTTTAAACTGGTCTGTTTGCGCTTTGAATTGTGTCGTTTTGAAGTTTTTCTGAATGTCTGCGAACAGCAAACAGTACAATCATATATATTAAAATGGCATGTTTGTAATTTTCGCTAAGCTTTTGTTTGAGAAAAAAAAATCTTTTTTCAAATAGCATATCTATTTACATTAATTTGCACACAAGGAGAAATTTTTTGATAACATGCTCTCACAAGTGTGCACTGGCTCTGTCTCTTCCGGTTGGCGCCCAAATATTATTTATTTTTTCCTGTGTGTAACAAATTTCTTTACGTTAATTTGCATGAAATAAAAATATTCTCACTATTTTATGAGTGAACTTATAAGCAGTGGTAAACTGATGGTTGTGTAACAAAAACGTCATTTTGACGATGTGTGAATATAGCCTTAAAACAATTGCAGAAAATACAAAATATCACGAAGGTTCACAAAAAAGAACTTAAAGGGGTTGTCCAGCTTGAAACTTTTTTCTCCCTTTCTGTCCCTTTCCCAAAGTAATACATACCATCTATGTTCTTCCAGTTCCAGTCTGGCCATTTTCCCTGTCTTTGACCACCTCTCCAGCTGCACAGCTTCTGTAGTTCTAAAAATGTCTATTTGTTTTGTCACAATACATTTTACTCCCCCATTTTGTGCTATTACATCACAGAACATGTCTTGGCACTGAGCAGTCTTGGCAGTGAGAGAGTCTTTTCTAATTGGTCCCCTTCCTCAGGGCTAATTTCAATATCTGGGTGTCTGAATTCCTATTGGGTTGTTACACTCAGTGTCGCATGTTTCTTTTTAGCCATTTAAAGTGCTTTTTGAAACCTTCATCACATGGGCCCTTGAAGACAATAGAATAGCAGAAATTGAACCTGCTGCCTAATAGCAGTGCAGTGTTCTGGGGAGAAGAAATGGACCATCTGTGCTGTATAGAAGGAGAGAGCTTTTATACACATGCATGGACAGTGCTGGACCTCAGTGAAAGTCAACCCTTCAGCATCAGATAGATGCTGTAATCCAGATGAGCAGCTATATTCCCACTTATCTGAACTATGGCATCTATGCAATACAGAAGAGCTGACTGCCTGTGCTGTCTGCCTCTATCATGTTATGATCACTGTAACTACCAAAGTAATGTGAACAAATGTAATATTCCAATTAGGAATGAGCGAACTTTTGAAAAGTTCGGTTCGGTTCGATCTGGCGAACTTTCGTGAATTTCGGATCGGTCCGAACCGAACCGAAAACAAACCTTGCTCTAATGGCTGAATAATTGCAGCTACAATAGTAGGAGTGTGATAGGATATAGTTTCGTTTAGTTGCAGTTGCTATTACAATGAAAAAAGTGGGAACATTTTTTTTCCAAAAATAATGAGAAAAAAAAATAAAGAATAATAGGAATAAAAATAAAATATAGTGAATAAAAGTGCCAAAATAGTGAAAAAAAATATTGGAAAAAAAGTTTACAAGGAGGATGCGGCAGCACTTGATTGCACCCAGGCCAGTACTGTTGAGAAGAGACAAGTCGAAAACCAGGAGGAGGCAGCAGTAGATTGCTCGCCTCTCAGTCCAGTATTGTTGAAGAGACAAGTTGAGCAGCAGGAGGAGGCAGCAGTTGATTGATTCCAGGCCAGTATTATGGAGGAGAGGCTACTTGATGAAGATGAGGCAGCAGTTGATTGAGTCCAGGCCAGTATTATAGAGGAGAGGCTAATTGAAGAGGAGGAGGTAGCAGTTGATTGAGTCCAGGCCAGTCTTATCGAAGAGAGGCTACTTGAGGAGGATGAGGCAGCAGTTGATCGATTCCAGGCCAGTATTATTGAGGAGAGGCTACTTGAGGAGGATGAGGCAGCAGTTGATCGATTCCAGGCCAGAATTATCAAGGAGAGGCTACTTGAGGAGCAGGCAGCAGTTGATCGATTCCAGGCCAGTATAATTAAAAACAGACTACTAAAAGAGCAGGAGGAGGCAGCAGTTGATTGATTCCAGGCCAGTATTATCGAGGAGAGGCTATATGAGGAGGAGGCAGCAGTTGATTGATTCCAGGCCAGTTTTATTAAAAACAGACTACTTCAGGAGCAGGAGGCAGCAGTTGATCGATTCCAGGCCAGTCTTATTGAGGAGAGGCTACTTGAGGAGGATGAGGCAGCAGTTGATCGATTCCAGGCCAGTATTATTGAGGAGAGGCTACTTGAGGAGGAGGCAGCAGTTGATCGATTACAGGCCAGTAGTAGTGATGATTATATTTCTATTTTTGTTCCTCGGCTTACAAGGTTCTGACAAACTAAATCTACTTACTCCTACCAAGCAGGTTCACTGGCCATGATACAATTGCATCTAGGGGGGGGTCACGTGATTGTTTTGAGAAACAAATGTATCGTTTTTTGTTCCTATGTGTATATGCCAAGGTTATTTCGCCATTTTCTGTATTTTCACATCACTCAACTAGCTTATTTAGAACTGTGAAGGCAAATCGATGGAGGCAGATATGGTTATTGATAAATCACTCATCGACGTTTATGGACTAATCTTACAAGTAAGTATTTGATAACGCCTTGCCATTAATGAGTTAATAAATGTTGACATAGGTGGAGTTCTAACAGCTTACCGCTTTTTGGCTTATCATTGTGAGTCTGAGAAGCGATGTGTGTGACAGTCACTTGATGTATTTTTTAGAGTTAGTGTCAAAATTAAATGTACAGGTCTGGTCTTCGAATATATCAGATATCTGTTCTCAATAATGCTTACATTCTGTCCCGGTACTTTACATTGCTTCATTTTGTATATGTGTTGTTAAAGGCTCTTTCCTTCCTAATTTCTCAATTACAAGAATGATCTTTATTTATGACGAAGCTAAATGTTTATTATGGATTTTTGCCCCCACCTATTGCCCTGTGTGACTACTTTGGTCACCATACATTGCTGATAGTAGTTCACGTCCCTACGAATGTGTGTAATTCCTATGGCTTGCCCATAAGGGTTAGCTCTAAATCGCACTATACATTTATATTTGTTAGGGTACAAACACACACACCGTATACGCAGCAGATACGCAGCAGATCTGCAGCAGATTTGGTGGTGCAGATTTGATGCTGTGTTCAGTTATTTAAATCTAATCTGCTGCGTATTTGCTACGTATTTGTTGCATATTTGCTGCGTATCGCAGCAGTAAATAGGCTGCGTATACGGTGTGTGTGTTTGTACCCTTAGGCTATGTGTCTGTGTGAAACATAATGCAATGTATTTCCAATTGTAGCCAATGTGCCGCTAATTATGTTTGATTCGCTATGTTTGTGTAATATCTCTTCCAGGAATTTTCTTTGTTTGATCACATGTTGCTGAGAAATGAGGGTGTGACTTATGGTTTGTGTTAGCGAGCTGCCCATGCAGCTAACTCACTCCCCCCTCCCCCATCCCCCCTCCGGATTGTGGTGTCGAATTCACTATTACGTTATGTTTTAAATATTTGAGGCTTACACTATGACCACATGATGGGAGTAGTTGTGTACTGTGAATATGATATGGGCCGGCAGCAGACATCATGGAGGGAGAGGGAGGAGGGAGGGAGTTAGCAGCACGGGAAGCTCCATAACCCACCCACATAAGTGACGTCATATTTAGTCAGCAACATTGCCTCTAACAAGGAAAAAGCCTCGACTAGCTATTACCTTACCAAGCGAGCATTGTTTGCAAGAGGTTTATATTATTTATTTATCTTTTTATTAAGGTCCATGCTCGGCCACTGCTATGGAGGGAGGTTGCCCGGATTGTGTACCCAGGTTGGGACAAGCATAGTAGATTACAGAAGTTGATCATTGGTAAGTTATTTACCCACTATGTCAAACAAGAAACTCTACTGTTATGGTCACCTAACGCTCATATATTACTAATGTCTGTACGTTTTTTGCTTTCAGCCAAACATGTGGAGACCAGGTGGTCCAGTGTGAGGGACAGATTCATCAGGGAGCGACGGCAGCTGATGAGGCGTGGGGCCTCACAAGAAGAACTCGGCTCTTTGCGTTTTGCCCCAATGCTGCGTTTCATTTTGAATGCCAGCAGACGGCGCCAGTAAGTTTGTGTCTTAATTGCATCTGTCCATGCTAGGATCAGATGATGTCAGTATTAGTTCAGTCTTTTATGTGTGCAGACATATAGACATGTGTTATGTCATTTCTGGAACTGGATAATAATACAGTTACGAACAATAATGCTCCCCCTGCTGTACACTCAATATTCTTTATAAATGCAGCGTGCTGTAACTAGATACTAAAAATTGTTTAATTAGTCGATGATGTAAGACCTAACTGGAGTTTGATTTAGCTACAAAGCACGGACAGGATAAATGAGGACAAATGTGCCCCAATGATTACATATGACCTAACAATCTCCCACTCATTTCTCAAGTGAGATTTTTAGGGAGCCAAGGGCTAATTAGCGCAAGATGAGAGAATAAATTACTATTTCTTTGCAGACATATTATTTTCCCTGAGCATCATTTTTGTGGAGCAGTGTGTGAATGTTGATCAATAGTCTAAATTATGCGCAAAGGTAAGGCTAACACATTGGACATACTGGATAAAAAAAAGGACACAAAAAGCCTAAGTAAAATCCTGCATTGGATGCATATTGGTTCTTGAGAATTGTTACAATGTTGCTAACATGTTTGTAATAACAGATTTTGTCCACTGTTCATTTGTCAGCAGAGATGAAGAATCTCAACAAACAGCAGAGGCCTCATCGGATGAAGAGAATAAAGAACCTCATCTGACGGAGGCACGCACCATGACTCCACCACCAAGAGGCCAAGAGGGCCCTGTGGAGCCTGGGCAGGGAGACGAACATCTGGCTTGACGTTAAAGAATAAATTGTGGGCGTCCTGCCTGCACTACCTCTTATACTAAGGTTGTTGTTGGCTTAAATGATTGTGATTAGTGATCACACAGCCTCTGCCCCCCCCCCCCCTCAACCACTATCCTGTGCTTTATACTATTTCGAGCATGTAATAAAGATATTTTGTGATATATCAGTGTTTGACTATTTTCTGGATATCACAAGTTTTTTACTTCCTATCTCTGCCTATCTCTCCCTCTCTCTATCTCCCTGTAGCTATCTACTTGTTTGCCTATCTATGTGCTTTCCCTCGCTAACTAGCACGGAGCTCCTCTCTCTCTGCAGTCTAGACACACAATGAGAAAGAGCATGGACGCTCAGGCACTTCCTGTTCCTGTAGTGACGTCACACACCTTGATATTCACAGAATAAAAGCATAAAAGGGATTATAGGAGTAATAATTCCTTATATCTTCTTCCATTCTGTGAAAACAATACAGTTTTACGACGCTGTTGCGGTTTTAACGAACTTCGTCACAAATTTTTTGAAAGTTCGGTTCGGTACTGAACCGACCTTTTTGCAAACTTCGTAACGAATCTGGTTCGTACTGGTTCGGTTGGCTCATCCCTAATTCAAATGGTGATCTTTTTTTGGAACAGGAATTGTTTAAAATGGGCGCGTTTCTGGTAGACTACAGAATGGATTTGCAAAGAGGAGAAATCTCAGTCTTTCCTTTATTACCTGTTCTCTGTTTATAGTCCATTCCTGGCTTTGGCTCAAAAAAATATGTCAGATAATCTGTTGGTGTAATAGGGCCCTAACAGCACGGATATTCATATATGCATGCTGTCAGTTTCCAGACATGAATTAGTAGGTGTCACACTTATTACAATCCACAACTCCAGGGCCAAGATACAAGCGTTCCTCTGGGCTGCAAAAGCCTAGCAAGATTCTGCCCCTTTACTCCACATCAGAATAGACCCATAATCTTTATATTGACTGAAGCCTATACAGTGGCGTAGCTACCATAAAGACAGGGTAGGCAGTTGCTATGGGGGGGGGGGGGGGGGCTGGGGAACAAGGTAAGAGCGTGTGTCCTTCTGCTTAACCCCCTTATGTACTGCAGTGTGTAAGTGACCCAATGTTTACTCATATGCAGCAACACAAAAAAAGGGTTAACAAGCAGAAGACAGCTTTACTACACTCATAACCTCATACCTCTGTTCTCCAGCTGCGCAATCAAGTCACATCACAGAGCTTACACTGCATAAATTAGGCAGGGCCAAATTTAAGACCGATGTATGAGAATACGAGGTCTTGATAAATCCCCCCCCCCCCCCCCCAAAGAGTCAAAAAGGCTTTCCTGAGTTCCTGGAATGCAGCAAGCTGTAAAACCTCCTTACTTCCCCTCCCATACCAGAACCTGCTTGGGACTCAGCTTCCAGGTGTCAATCAAGCAGGGAGGGAGGACATAGGCAGTTATTCAAGAGCTATTCAGGAAAGCCTCTTTAACTCTTTGTACCAGAGAATAAAAGCATTCTTTTTATTGTATGAAAAGACAGGAATATGAAACCATGTACCATGTGTCTCCCTGTTCTAACAGCTATCTAACAGTATTAGCAGTTTTAGAGGAAAGATTCCCTTTTACTTCTTAAAAGGAAATCCCAATGAAATTAAAAAAAAAAAAAAAAAAAGGAAGGCATGGGGCTGCATGAACATAATCAAGAAATTATTGTGCAGCTCTCAGCCGAAAGTAATTTTTGTCCGGCTTTGCCAAATGTCATGGCCCCAGGTCCTGCTGCTTGAATGCCATGTCCAACCCCATTCACTGATTGGGTAAGTGGGCAACCCATCTGCGGGGTACGTTGCTTTCCAGCAATAGGAACGCTACGGTGGAACAAGAATAGGTGAGTATACTTTCTCTATGTTATTTTTAAATTTATTTGTTTATACATATTTTAGTTGTAAAACGGAAAAGGGGGTGGGGGCTGCGATTTCAAAGTTTATTGAGGGAGGGGAGTTGTCATATTTTCAAGAACTTTCCCACTAGGGGACTGTTACAAACAATCAGATTGTTTACACTGGTAAATGCTATGCCATTGCATATTGATCAGACGGATATAGACTGCAGAGGGCAGCTGTATAAAAAAAATCTGTTTGGGCCCTCCCATAACCTAATTGTACTGTTACTCTCCTTTCTTAAAGGCACATACACAGAAATACCTGGGGACCACCAGTGGATCTGATCCTCAGAGCCACCAATGAAAAACCAGTGAGAAGAGGCATGCTGACCATGTTCCATCCTGGACTGATCTGCATTTGTGACCACAACTTCCTAAATAACTACAACTACAACTCTTAAAATGTACAGTGCTTTTGAAGTGAAGAGCTTCATTAAGATTGGCATTTGGCTTATCAGCCGGTTGCCTTTGAATTCCATACCGCTCCGTGCCGCTCCACTTCAGAAGCCTGGAAAAGCTGGATCCAGTGCTGGAAAGCCTCTCCCAGGACTGCATCAAGCTTTTCCAGGCCTCTCAAGTGGAGCAGCATGGAGGGGCATATAGTTCAAAGGCAGCCGACTGACAAGCCAATGGCCAAGCTTAGTGAAGCACTTTCTTCTCTAGCACTGTAAATTCACTCATCAGTAATATAGACACCGAAGTTGGGCCCTCAAATAGTGCATAGGCCATTCTATGCCTTCACATAGTAGTAAGACCACCATCTGTACCTCATAATAGTCAGGTCCCTGTGTGACTCCATATAGATGAGCCCAGGCCAGCCACTGATCTGTGCTCTTTTCATAGTCTACCTGAGGCAGACTCTATAAGAAAACGCATATTGTACTGTACAAAATTAAAAATTATACCTTTAGTAGTTAGGTAAAATGATTGAGACACCCACAGTGGAGAGTGACAGGAGGCGCTCCTGTCGTTGACACTCAAACACAGCATTTAAATGGTTAATGTCAGGCAGCAATGCGATTGCTGCTGCCTGTGATTGGCAGTTATGACTCGACTGTAGAAAAGCTTGCTTCATAGAGCCTTTATGCTTATTGGCATACCAGCTTGGTTCCTTAAGTCCCAGCCTTCTATGATGTATGGGTACATCATAGGTCTTTAAGGAGTTAAAAGTAAATTGCATGACTTTATTCAATGAGTGCTGTAGATCTCAATGAACTTAGTTTTATTGCTACTGAGCCTGCAGGTTTCTGGTGCACAAGTTCTATACCGTTATTTAACCAACTGTGATGGAATCAAATACCCGTTTTCACTGTGTGACACTGAATTGCAAGAGAGTTATTAATATTTGTTATAATGTTATAAAGAGCAATTCATGCCCAATGGAATGGTGGTAATGTTTGTGAGTAAGGATTTATTGCCATCATTTAGTATTTCTATCAATAATTCATTTAAATGAATCAAACTTTATAATGACTGACATGAGGCCATTTTAGGCTAGGTACCCCTAACCTATGGCTGAATCCATGTTTTTCAGGACTCCCTAGGGCTGCATCCAACTTCTTCAGCCCCTGGTATTTAAATGCTGAATGATCGGACTCAAACATACTAGGGTTGCTCTATTCCCTAGTGCTTTCTCCTGTGCTTTTTGTCTTGTTGCTGAGTAATCTACTTTATACAATCAACAGAGAGCAGAAGTGACAACCGCTCTTAGCTCAATTCTTGCTCAGAGATGTTAGAGCCATTTTTTAAGCTAATTCAGACAAGTAAGAAGGATAAATATAGAAAAGAGACAATAGCATAATTTCTTTCCCTTCAAGTTTTATGTGCTGAGGCTACAAATGAAAGCAGAAAGGGGAATCGCATGTACATAAAAATGATAAACCAGACTGTTTTTCAGATTTATATCAACACTTACAGTGTTTCAGATTAGACCTGCTTAGCATCTAATGCAAACTAATAAATGTCTGCTCACGTACAGACAAAGAACTATTTTTTAGATGAATAGTTCAATCGAAATGTTATAAAGTGCTTCTCATTGCCATACATAATGCCCAGAAAAATGCTGTTGAAAATATTTTCTTTAAAAGGAAGCAAATGGTTACATGCATTAAAAATAACGTATCTCCTTAAGTGAACCATTTTTATAGTACTTCATGTCATTTATGTTACCCAGCTAAACCCCTAAAGTCAGAATTACCTGAAGAAAAGACTAGAGCATATAACTACTAATGATGTTCAATACACGCTTGGAAGTTCCAATACATTGTTTTTTCCATAGCAGTGCCACCCTTGATATTTTCTCACATTATTTAATACACACTCTGTCATAGTATAAACCTGTAAAAAACAAAGTTTGCTCCGTTCCCATGTTGTAAAGTAACTTCAAATGGCTTCAGATGGCTTTTTTCAGACTTTCTTATTATAATGTGTTCCATTGTTGTCATAAGTACTAACAGGAGAGGGAAAAAAACTTCTAAAGATATGTCAAAAGTAATTGATCCTACTGGGTCTCACTGCTGAAAACTCTTTGGATCAGGAGATATAGTCGGGGAGACAATGTGGGAGCAATGCAATCTACTTCCCGACCACCAGCTCTGTCCATCTAGCTAGTCTTATAGACTCATAGCCGTAATAGAAATATGGCAAGGGAGTGAATGACATGGCTGCAGCAATCTCTCCCCGGCCGTATCTTCTGGTCTCAGCAGTGACACCTGGTGGGATTAATAACTTTTGACATGTCTGTTATATTTTGTGAAGGTACTGTTGTGTTTTAGTTTTAGCTGATACTTGGTAAAATAAATGAGTAAAATTGTGCTTAAGGCCTGTCATGGCCGCGGCGGCGTCCCGTGCTCCGGGACGACGCCGCAACCGCCATTCAGCTCAGGCAGCCCGGCAGGGACCCGGCGCTGCTGTCTGTTCGGCCCCGGGGGGCGCCTCACCTCGTCCCGCTCCTCCTTCCGTCTGTGCCGGCCGGCGCGCGCGTCCCCGCCTCCTAGGGCGCGCGCCGGCTGTCTCAGATTTAAAGGGCCAGTCCGCCCCTAATTGGTAGTTGCACCCAATCACTCCCTATAAATCCCAGCATGCCCTGTCCCCTGTGTTGGAGCCTCTACATGCTTCCCATAGCGTTTGGCCCAGCTCCCTGTTGTTCCTGATACCTGTCCGCTACCTGGTCCCTAGTCCTTGTTCCTGATTCCTGTCCGCTACCCAGTCCCTACTCCTAGTCCCTGGTTCCTGCTTCCCGTCTCTCTGCTGTTCCTGTGTTCAGCCTGTCACCTGCGGTACGCTTACACGCCACTGTCAGTACCTGCTCCTGTCACGCCTCGCCTGCCGTCACCAGCAACCAAGCCAGGGGTAGCGACCTGGGGGTCGCCTGCCGCAGCAAGTCCATCCCGCCTTGCGGCGGGCTCTGGTGAAAACCAGCGGCCCCTTAGACTCCGCTCCCTGGTGAGGTTTGTGCCATCGCTGGTGCCGGTCCAGTGGATCCACTACTCCGGGCGTTACAAGGCCAGGATCACAGGGGTCGTTCTGTGTCAGTAAAGTTCATCCCAGCCGGTAATGCAATACCGGACGGATAAACTATTTCTTTTTAATTGGAATGCAGGCACATTCTGGTGCCGCACTTTCCATTGTCTGCACTCTTCAATGGATAGCGGACGCACAAAACTGACATGTCAGTTTTTAAATGTGGCCACACGGTCGGAGTGTATAGAGAGTTTATACACTCTGGCTGGGATCCCATAGACTTCAATGTGATTGGCAAATTTATTACGCTCGTGGTTTAATGAATTTATACGTTGTGTGAACTTAGCCTTAATCAGTTAAAAAAAATGTCCACAAAATGTCTACAAAAATGCTAGTTTTTTATGCAATTGTGTATTTTTTTTTTTTTTTTTTTTACAAAAACTGTTAGTTTTAATGGGTAAAAATAAAAGCTAACAAAAAAATAAATCTGTGAACTTTATTTTTTTTAAATCCTCTAATGGACACAACTCATTACATAATAGCACAGGCACCTCCTTGTTTACACACATATAACATACAGAGAGCATCACAAAAGCATTTTTCCACCAAACCTGTTCATGTCTGAATATGTTGCCTCAAAACCAAAGTTAATAATGATAAGAACTGTATGATTTGTTTTCCTCTAACTGCTAAGTGCCCTCCATGATTCTGTTTCTTTTTGTCCCATGGTCCTCATTTTTTAGCTCTCGAAGGAATTCATTTCCTTTGGTAGCCGTACTGAAGTACACAAAGGTTATGGCTCTTCAATATGGAACTGCCCCTCCTCTTTGTGGTACTGTACAAAGTCTGTAGAGTACTGAATGTACAGATATATTTTTGTCTGCACTGTATTCAACTTCGGGGAGACTTAAGATTGTCATACTTGATTTTTTTATGCAAGCATGGCACTTCAAAAATCAAATCTAAATCTCTGGCAAATTTGTTAGGTTTGGATTTGGGCAAAAGTATATTATTAACTTACCCCTATTTGATAAAATTCCAACATAACACTGTCATGTGTGCAAGTCCCTGTTGCTTGTTGGAGATAGATAAATGACATTATTAGGACCGTTGGGCCCTGATGTAAAGGATGAATATTTTAGTAAAGTGTGTTAAAATATGCTAATAGCTAAATAAGCAGTAATAAATAAATAATAGACAGAAAGACAATAAAACTCTAATTATAAGTAGGGTTTATGTACTGTAGTAACCAGTAACATGTTTTTCAACACATTTACACATCATGCACTATGTTCATCAACACATCTTTTGTATTAACAATATAATAACTATAATGAAAATGAGAATTTTAATTACAGTGTGTATAAAAAAAATGGTCATTTTAATAAAAAATAAAATACATTGAATAGGAAATAAATTGTGGCACAGAAAATATGGAAATGCATTTGGTGTTACATTTAATTAATAATGATTTTTCAAATTTAAGCTGGCAGCTATTTGAAACTCATTACAGAGACAAAATGTCTTTCAATTTAATCTAAATTAATCCTGCCCAGAATAATGAGAATATAAATTTAATATCCTAAATGTTCGTCACTTAATTTTAAGTTAACAAATTGGATAGTACATAGAGATTAGGAATACATTGATAATAGTATATACTATTTTGAACCAGAAGAGAGTTTTCTGCCTTTGCACTGACCATAGTAACATGCATAATTAACACCAAGGAAGTGAGAAAATATTGTTTGTCATTTTTTTTTTTATGTGTGAAAGCAGATTGGCTGCAATATTTGAGAAAAAAAAAAAGTGTCCCTAAAAAATTGACTTTCAGCCTTAGGGTAGGTTAACAAAACATTTTCGAGATGAAAATATGGCTGTATTTTCACCCCAAAAAACACTGTGCTAACATACCCTTAGGGTACAAACCCACACACCGTATACGCAGCTTATTTACTGCTGCGATACGCAGCAAATACGCAACAAACACGCAGCAGATTAGATCTAAATAAGGCTAGGTTCACACTGCGTTTTCAGCATCCGTTTAACGGATCCGTTTTTTTTAACGTCCAGAAAAATAGGGTCAGCAACGTTTTTTGGTCCGTTTTGGTCCGCCAAAAAAAACGGATCCGTTTTTTTTTATAATGGAAGTCAATGGAAAAACGGATGCACACAAATGAATCCGTTTTTTGCAATCCGTTTTTCATGCGTTTTTTGCAAAAAAACGGATGCGTTAAACGGATGCTGAAAACGCAGTGTGAACCTAGCCTAACTGAACACAGCATCAAATCTGCACCACCAAATCTGCTTCGAATCTGCTGCGTATCTGCTGTGTATACGGTGTGTGGGTTTGTACCCTTAAAGTAAATATGTGATTAGAAAATATTTAAATCAAGTTGGTATGTTAAACATATGTTAAGGACTTTTGGTGAGGTTCTTTTTAACCTCTTCATGACCCAGCCCAAAATGGCCTAAATGACCAGGCCAATTTTCATTTTTGCACACACACACACACACACACACACACACACACACACACACACACACACACACACACACACACACACACACACACACTTTCTTTTATTTTCCATCTACAGGGCTATGTAAGGCCTTATTTTTTTCCCTCAGGAAAAAGTGTACATTGTTAGGCTATGTACACACAACATCAAAAATAGAGAAAAGGTGGCCGATTTTGCTATTTCAAATAACGTCAGTTTTTGTCACGATTTAAATGACTGCAATGGCAATGCATTGAACACAATGGAAAGACGGACGTCCAATGCACACAATGTATTGAATAACGGATGTTTTTACCATGGACATCAAAATAGTGAACATGATCATTAGTTTCGGACGTCTTTTGCAAACAGCGGACGTTTTTTATTAGTTGTTCACACAGTTTTTCTTTTTCCACCATTTTTTCACCGTTTTTACTGTTAAATTCAATAGACTTTTTAATTAAGACACACCCAAAGGCCAATTTGTAACCCCAAACTAGAATAATGTACTTGAAATAAAGGACGTCATTTTAAACTGAGCTCAAAAGACGTTGTGTGAACCTATCCTAATGGTACTTCCATAAAATAAATGACGTAACGTGATGAAATTGAAAAAAAAAATAAAGCAATTGTGTAACATTTGGAGTGTTCCAGTGTCTACGCAATGCACTATACAATAAAACTGACATTTTATTTATTTTATAGGTCATTCCAAATACAATAATAACCATGCCTGCACAGCTTTTCTCTAGTTTAACTTTCATGCAGGGAGGAAACACAGGGGCAGAGGTGCAACTCCCTAGAGGCAAAAACACAGGGATGGGGACACAACTTTTTATTGGTGTTTATCAGGCTTTTCTTGCCTCAATTGTGCTGCATTTTTCTTTACATGTTTTTCACCCAATAGTTTAGGTGCTCTTTTGGCATAAATTTATGGCATAACCCTTTAAAGAATAGGTCAATTCTGTCCTTAAAGTTTAAAGTTTCATATTTTTCCTTTTTATGTGCATATGATTTTTGTGGTAGTCATACCTTTTTTCCCGTCATCAGTGGTATTTAATTGGGATGCCATTTTTACCCATCTTGTTGCAGTGTTCTGGCTCAATAGACTGTGTGACATACCAAAAGTATTTTAACCTCTTAAGGACCCATGACGTACCAGTACGTCATGGATCACTGTCACTTAAGGACCCATGACGTACCAGTACGTGGGTCCTTTAGGAGGGCGCCGCGGCCGGCCGGTACGCGATCGGGAGAGATGGCCTGCAGAAATACACTGCAGGCCATCTCTCCCTGTCGGTATGGGGGGTTGTTAACCCCCCCCATGCCGACGATCGCTGCTATTGGCTGATCAGTTCAGATCAGCCAATAGCGGCAATCTGAACCTTTCCGGGCCATCGGTGACCCGATGACCCGGAAAATAATGGCGGCCGGTGCTGTCCGAGACAGCACCGACCGCCATTATTGTTAAAAGTAATGGTGGCCACGGTGCCACGTCCCGATTGCCGTGAGCGGCCATCAAAGCCCCCCAAAAATGAAAACTACCTGCTCTGGACCCCTCAGCTAGGTAGCTGAGGGGTCCAGAGCAGGTATTTGGCCATACTCACCGGATCCCGATCGGTGTCTTCCGGGTTCCGTGACGTCATCTTCTTCCATTCGGGTCTTCGGCCTTTCCTGTCGGCCCTTCCGATGTCCTCAATGTTTTTTCGGTGCTCTGCTGCCCTCTAGTGGCTGAAAAGTGTAATACACTTATCAGCAGCTAGAGGGATGTTCCGCATGTAGTAAAGGCTTTTTTTTTCCAAATTTTTTTATTTTTATTTTCCGCACCCTTACGCCGCTGAGTCTTGATCTGCATCGCACGTAAGTGCGCTGCTAATCAGCAACTCCTCCTTTTTGGTGTAGGATGTTTTTTTTTTATATCCTACAGCCACGGTCTGCTGATAAGTGCTGCACATAAGTGCGGCATTTATCAGCGACACCATTTTTGGCGTAGTTTTTTTTTATACTGAATGTTAAAAAAACGTAAAAAACACTACAATACATTGAGAAAATTTTTACACTACACCACTACATACCCCATATACCAATCCCCATATAAAAATGGCCCCCAGGCGTTTTCACCGAAACAGCCAGTGAGGATGAATGGGGGATCCTTTTTTCCTCCATTACTCCTCATCATCCGGACACGTGTCTGGGGGTAGCGAAGCGTATGCTGCCCCCCAGACACGTCTTTTCCGCCAGTACCGTCCCAATAAGATGACGGTATGGCGTGAAATTCTACAAACTCTGTAAGCGTACCTCAGGGTACTCTTACAGATTTAGGGTAGGTGCACACTGCGGAATGGCGAAGGATAACCCTTTGTGCATTCCGCAGCTGGCACCTGCTGGCGGGCTAATGCAGGTGTGCGGTTCCGCCCATGTCATAGACTCCATGTTATGCATGGGTGGATTCCATCGTCCGTCCAAACAATGAACACATTGGACGGAGAGCGGAATCCGCCCGTGCATAGAATGGAGTCTATGAGACGGACGGAGACGCGCGCCCGCATCAGTCTGCCGGTGGGTGCCAGCTGAGGAATGCACAAAGGGTTATACTTCGCCATTATGCAGTGTGCACGTACCCTTAGAGTGTATGAAGGAAGGGACAGCAGAATCCAGCCCCCAGATGCCCCCCCTATCCTCGGAGTTAGTGGGAAGATCGTTCGGGAACTGTTTTTCCCACTGCTGGATAAAGGTTACCACCTGTACGGGGATAACTTTTATACCAGCACCCCCTCTTCGGGTCCTTCGCTGCCCAAGCTACTGTAGCTTGCGGCACAATCCGAAAATATCAGAAGCAGTAACAGAGCCCTAAAATTTAGCAGCCATGGAGCGGACCCAGCGCTTCTGGATATCGCACATATCGCACCAGGGCAACATTTTCCAGGTGACGTACCCCACACTGGAAAACAGGAGACCCCAGAAGAAGTGCAGAATGTGGGGTAACAAGGGGATCAGGAAGTACACCATGTTCCAGTGTGACACCTGTCCTGATTACCCTGGCCGCTGCATACTGGATCACTTCAAGGTGTACCACAAGTCATTGGAGTTCTACATTATCTAAATTCTGTCCCTTATTCCTATTTCAGGGGTCACGTTGATCCGGGTATTATTCTGATTGCCATTATGGAGTCGGGAAGGAATTTTTCCCCAGTGATAACGCTACTGTCGTCTGCCTTACGAGGGTTTTTTTTTGCCTTCCTCTGGATCAACACAGGTTAAATTTGATGGACTCCTGTCATTTTCAACCTTATAAACTAATAATTGGCCTAATACCCCCAAATAAATTAGAATGGTCCCTTTTCCCCAACTAAATAGGTATCCCATTAGAGGATGCCATGATGCAATTACAAAGCCTCTGTGCGGCCAGGACAGAAGAAACCCCCCACAAGTGACCCCATTCTGGAAACTACACCCCATAAGGAATCTAACAAGGGGGGCAGCAGGGATATGGCCCCCTGGTGACGGCCGCATTTGGGATGTGAAAATGAAAAAAAATAGTATTTTTTATTTTCACGGCACATGTTCTACATATGTGCCTGTTACCAGTGGGGTCCATATGCTCACTGCACCCCTTGTTAGATTTCTTATGGGGTGTAATTTCCAGAATGGGGTCAATTGTGGGGGGTTTCTATTGTCCTGGCAGCACAGGAGCTTTGTAATTGCGACATGGCCTCCATCCTCCATTCCAGCCTCTAAATGGCGCTTTGTCCCTTTGCTGGCTTGCCCTGTGCCCATATGGCACATTATGTCCACATGTTGGGTATTTTCGTACTCAGGGGAAATTACCTTACACGCTTTGCGTTTATTTTCTTTTTTAAAATTTAAAAATTTCTTTTACTCTAAATCATTGATCTTGTCTTGATTTTTTCATTTTCACCAGGGGCTAAAAGAAAAAAAAAAAGTGCCATGCGGGTGCAGGGTAAGCCTCCAAAAGGAAGGAGCGCCATTTGTTTTTTTTTTAGGCTGGATTGGATTTCGAGGGGCCATGTTGCATTTAAAAGGCCTCTGTGTTGCGAAGACAGTTGAAACCCCCCACTAGTGACCCCATTATGAAAACTACACCCCTCAAGGAATGTAACAAGCGGTGTAGTGAGCATATGGACCCCACTGGTGACGGGCACAAATGTGGAACAATGTGGCATGAAAATGAAATATTACATTTTTTACACTATAATGTTGGTCTAGCCTTGAATTTATCATTTTCATAAGGGGTTAAAAGAGAAAAAAACACACAAAATTTGTAGAGCAATTTCCCCCGAGTCCGTAAATATCCCACATGTGGACATAAAGCGCCATGTGGGTGCAGGGCAAGCCTCTGAAGGGAAGGAGTGCCATTTGGATTTTGGAGGTTGGATTTGGCCAGAATGGATGATGAACACCATGTTGCATTTACAGAGCCCTCGTGCTGCCAAAACAGTGGAAACCCCCCACAAGTGACCCCATTCTGGAAACTATACCCGTCAAGGAATCTAACAAGGGGTGCAATGAGGATATGGACCCCTTGATGACAGGCACATTTGTCCTGTGAAAGGGAAAAAATTAAAATTTTCACTTTCACGTCACATTTTTCCACATTTGTGCCCGTCACCAGTGGGGTCCATATGCTCACCACACCTCTTGTTAGATTCCTTGAGGGGTGTAGTTTCCATAATGGGGTCACTTGTGGGGGGATTCCAGTGTTTTGGCAGCACGAGGGCTCTGTAAATGCGACATGGCCCTTGAAATCCATTCCAGTGAAATCCAGCTTCCAAAAGCCAATTGGTGCTCCTTCCCTTTGGAGGCTTACCCTGCACCCGCTTGGCACTTTATGTCCACATGTGGGGTATTTCTGTACTTTGGAGAAACTGCGCTACATGTTTTGTGTTTTATTTTTTCCTTTTATCCCTTTGTAAAAATGAAAAATTGAAGGCTAGCACAACGTTTTAGTGTAAAAAATACTTTTGTCTTTTTTCACACCATATTGTTCGGAAAATCTGTGAAGCACCTGTGGGGTCCAGATGCTCACCGCACCCCTTGTTACATTTCTTGAGGGGTGTAGTTTTCTAAATGGTGTCCCTTTAGGGGTGTTTTTTAGGTTTTGGCACCCCAGAGCCTCTGCCACCCTGAAGTGGTACAGTCAGAAATGACCAAATATAACGGAGCCATTGAAATTCACTAGGCGCTCCTTTGTATCTGAGGCTTGTGGTTGCGTCAAATAGCGCAATAGGGCCACATATGGGGTATTTCTATAAACTGCAGAAACGGGGCAATAAATATTGGGGTGCATTTCTCTGGTAATAGGTTATAATTATGAAAAATATTGGATTACAATAAAATCTCTGCACAGAAAATTAAATTTTTCAAATTTCTTACACACTTAGCTTTTATTTCTGTGAGTCCCCTAAAGGGTTAAAAAAACTTTCTGGATGTGCTTTCGTAGAGTTTTGGGGGTGCAGTTTCTGAAATGGGGTGCTTTGTGGGGCTAACATACAGTCCCCTCAAATACACTTTAAGTGTGTGAACCCAGCCTAAACCTGAACAGGTCCCTAAAATTATCTGATTTTGAAATTTTACTGAAAATTTAGAAATTTGCTGCTAATGATTTACGCTTTCTATTGTCTAAAAAAAAATGAAATATAGTTTAATAAATGCCACCAACATAAAGTAGACATGTTGCGGATGCTATTTAATATATAATTTATGATGTATAACCATTTTCTGTATAAGCAGAAAAGTTTTAAAGTTGGAAAAATGCATTTTTTCAAAATTTTTCACGTTATTTAGATTTTTTTCATAAAGATTCGTTATAAGTATCGACTCCAATTTACAAGAAATGTGAAGTACAATATGTCACGAGAAAACAATCTCAGAATCAGCCGGATAGGTAAAAGCATCACAAAGTTATTAATGAATAAAGTGACACAGGTCATATTCATAAAATTTGCTCCGGTCCTTAAGGCCATTTCAGGCCCGGTCCTTGAGGGGTTAAAGTGACAGTAATGCTTTCAGAGTTAGAATAAATTGGGAATGTAATATATCTCATCATTGATATACTGCAATTGGTTTGAAATGATCTATTAACATCCAGGTGTTGCAGAACTATTTTAGGTTACTAGCTACCTGATGAATAAAATGCAGAAGGCAAACTACCCAGCATGCTTAACAAAATTTCAGTTTAAACTAGACTAGTTCTGCTATATACCTAGAAATAATGTCACTCATTTGTATGCATAATATTGTCCAAGGTGGAATACATTTATTTCCATCTACTATATTCATTCATTAATTTAACTAACCAAAACTGAATTTTCTATTACATTTTTCCACTCTTATAGCCACCATATCCGCTTTACTGAGACTATTTTTTTTTTTAAAATCAGTAATACATTACCACTCTCCTCCTGTTCATTCTAACTGCTTTTAGCTGTCTGGTTCTCAATTTATCATCTAGTCACCTTCACAAATACTATTGATGAATATCCCAGAGTTTTTCCCTTTTTCTATAGATTAATATATTACAGGTCTGTCTTGCAATGCTTACTTCCTATATGCAGTAATAAAAACATTCAAATGTGCATTTCTTAATTTTAGCTTTACGGTTACTTTATTTGGTTAGTTCTACTTAAAACATTTATATATATATATATATATATATATATATATATATATACTAGAAAATGTACCCGGCGCTGCCCGGGTATAAAGTGTCAGTGTCCTGTATACCTGCAGGGTCATATTTACCATTAGGCACCCATGGTCTGGTGTGTAGGGTAGCACCTTGCAGAGGGGCAGTACCCTCCTGTTCAGACTTGCCAGAAAATCTGGTGTCTTTTCGAGGGGGGTATGGCGGTATTGGTCTGGTATAGCGGTGTTTTCCAGTCACAGTATGGCGGTATTGGTCAGGTCTGGTATGGCAGTGTTATTCAGTCACAGTGTGTCAGTATTGGTCATGACTGGTATGGCGGTGTTATCCAGTCACAGTATGGCGGTATTGGTCAGGTCTGGTGTGGCTGTGTTATCCAGTCACAGTATGGCGGTATTGGTCAGGTCTGGTGTGGCTGTGTTATCCAGTCACAGTATGGCGGTATTGGTCAGGTCTGGTATGGCAGTGTTATTCAGTAAAGTGTGTCGGTATTGGTCATGTCTGGTATGGCGGTGTTATCCAGTCACAGTACGGCGGTATTGGTCAGGTCTGGAGTGGCAGTGTTCTCCAGTCACAGTATGGCGGTATTGGTCAGGTCTGGTATAGTGGTGTTATCCAGCACAGTATGGCGGTATTGGTCAGGTCTGGTGTGGCAGTGTTACCCAGTCACAGTATGACGGTATTGGTCAGGTCTGGTATGGCAGTGTTATCCAGTCCCAGTATGGCGGTATTGGTCAGGTCTGGTGTGGCGGTGTTACCCAGTCACAGTTTGGTATACCTGTCCTGTAGTGCCCTGTATATACATGTACTGTATAGATGGAGTAGGGGGTCCTGTATACATGTACAGTATTGATGGAGTAGGAGGTCCTGTATATACATTTACTGTATAGATGGAGTAGGGGGTCCTGTATACATGTACAGTATTGATGGAGTAGGAGGTCCTGTATATACATGTACTGTATAGATGGAGTAGGGGGTCCTGTATACATGTACAGTATAGATGGAGTAGGGGGTTCTGTATATATGTACTGTATAGATGGAGTAGGGGTTTCTGTATATACATGTACTGTATACATGGAGTAGGGGGTCCTGTATATATATATATATATATATATATATATATATATATATATATATATATGTACTGTATAGATGAAGTAGGGGGCCCTGTATATACATGTTCTGTATAGTTGGCGTAGGGGGTCCTGTATATACATGTACTGTATAGATGGAGTAGGGGGTCCTGTATACACATGTACTGTATAGATGGAGTAGGGGGTCCTGTATATACATGTACTGTATAGAAGGAGTAGGGGGTCCTGTATATACATGTACTGTATAGATGGAATAGGGGGTCCTGTATATACATGTACTGTATAGATGGAGTAGGGGGTCCTGTATATACATGTACTGTATGGATGGAGTAGGGGGTCCTGTATATACATGTACTGTATAGATGGAGTAGGGGGCCCTGTATATACATGTACTGTATGGATGGAGTAGGGGGTCCTGTATATACATGTACTGTATAGATGGAGTAGGGGGCCCTGTATATACATGTACAGTATAGATGGAGTAGGGGGCCCTGTATATACATGTACTGTATGGATGGAGTAGGGGGCCCTGTATATACATGTACTGTATAGATGGAGTAGGGGGCCCTGTATATACATGTAATGTATAGTTGGAGTAGGGGGTCCTGTATATACATGTACTGTATGGATGGAGTAGGGGGTCCTGTATATACATGTACTGTATAGATGGAGTAGGGGGTCCTGTATATACATGTACTGTATAGATGGAGTAGGGGATCTACCAGTTATTACTGTGGATGTTGTGAGGCAGCTTCCCTAGCAACCATTGCTCCCTGTGAAAATGAAAGCAGTAATCCTATTGGTTGCTAAGGCTCCAACTGCCGTGTCTGCTGCAGCTAATTATATCACCTGTGTTTGCAGTGAGGAGATTTTCCAATTCATCTCTATGGGGCGCCTCTCTTTCCCCTCCCCCTCCCCTCCTGTACATCTGGCGGGGACGGGACCTTCGCAATAACCTTCCCGGGCACCCAATATATCTGTGTGCCAAATTTGGGGTCAAACGGTTCAGGCGTTTGAAAGTCTATAGAGGACAGACAGACAGACAGAAGGACAGACAGACAGACAGACAGACTTTGATTTTTATGATATAGATATACACAAACACACTCTGTAGTGCCTTGGACTGCGAGCATAACTCATTCCGGGGCCCTGCTTGTAATCCAAATCCACACTTTAACCAAAGCAAATTTTTCCCATAAGAAATCATAAAAATGCAGACAATTGGTTCCATAACCTAAATATAATGATTTATTATTCTGAACAACATGTAAAACTAATGAAACAAACATTCAGAAACAGCACAATATATGATATTATATTGTACTAATAAATACTAACGTGCCAAGCGCAAGTAAACATGTACTGTAATACTATAAGTGCAACAATAGGTCTCTTTTTATATAATTGCACGTTGTATGTCCCTATGAAATGGATAAAAGTGAACTACAAATGAATACTAAAATGCCAAGCATAGATATTATGAGCTGTAGTACTTAAAAAGGCAATGATAAAACTCTTTTATAGTTGTACGCTAGATATCACTGTGAAATAGATAAAAGTACCTGTAGAAATCTTGCAGTAAATACTTCATAGGCATAGTAGTCCTCCAACGTTGGTGGTAATGGCAGACCAAGATCTGGTACGTTGGCGTTGCTCCAAGGTCCAATTATGGTGCAGAAATGTGCAATACTTTTCCCAAGCTGTTTGGAAAGGGATGCCCCGGCCGGCGTCTAATCCCCCCAAGAAAAATAAGGAAGGTTCACGGAACCGAGTGATGTCACTCTCTCCCTCTATGGATTCCCGTAGGGACTCAAAAACCAACGCGTTTCAGCAAAGTAAAGCATATGCCTTCATCAGTGTTGAGGTTACAGAGAGGGGCTCCATCCTTCATGGGTTTGGCACATTCCATCTTACATATTGAGAGTTCCTTTCTCCACCTTTTTGCAATCTGCTTTTCTTGATAATAAAACTTAATTCCTTATTCCTTGTTGGTACCTTCATATGATTCTATTTTGTCTTCATGCTGTGGTTTCGTTGTAGTATTTCATGCAAATCAGCTGAAGTGTGCAATTTCCCTATATGCAAATTAGCTAGAGTGTGCAATTTCCGTATATGCAAATCAGCTAAAATGTGCAATATCCCTATATGCAGATCAGCTAAAATGTGCAATATCCCTATATGCAGATCAGCTAAAATGTGCAATATCATTAGAGTCCAATATATTTTGTCCCATACAGTAGCTATGCTCTTTTAGTTACACAAATGTGTAGCTATATATTGTTCACCTTTATTAGATTAAAAATATCTCAGTTACTTGAGAATATTACAAAACTCAACCTACAGGACCACTATTTTATTTTATTCTATTCTAAAAAAGATATTATATTATATTGTATATTATATATTATTATATTATAGGTTACTGTACAGTAATGGAGAGGGTGGGAAACACAAGGGCTGACAGACTGCAGGGAGCATGAAGGAATGAGCAGTACAGATGGCTTTAATTCCACTTGAAGACTTTGGAGTTCTGCAACCTTTTGTTATATATATATATGCGCGCCATTGTATTCAAACATTTTTTTAGTCCAAGTAAAACTAGGGCAGTGGGGACATTGCCTGGCAGCCTGTATGCATGTTTAAATTTATAAAGGCTTATAAAAGTGACTTTTGGCTTGCATTTTTCCCCAAAAGCAGTCCCCAGTGATGGCTACTAATAAGAAAAGGCACAGGGCCATGCAAAACCAGGAAAGCTGATAAATTCATACTTCACCAGAGACTCAGAGGACATCTAAGATGGTGCCAACGCAGGCCTGGAGTCACTCGATGCTGTGTCATGGCCATACTCTTCCAAGAGCCCCAGCAAAGCATCCTTCTTGGCTCTGAGAAGAGCGGCCTTGGATACTGCACTAAATATGCGTGGGGGGGATGACAGTGGCTCAGACACAGACTCACCGGCAGCCTCCCCCTCACTACACAGCAAGGAAGACTTGGCGCCTGGGTCAGGCTCATTCCAAGATGGTGGTGGCTCTGCTTCTCCTGCCATATCTCCATCTGCAAGCCCAGCTAGGAGGAGACAGAGGCTGGAGAGGGACGCAGTTCCAGTTACTGATGGAAAGTAACCCCCTCTTTCTCTCTCTCTGAGGCTCTGTGCAAAACAGATAAATCAGTGCCTGAATCTGTTATGGAGAAAAAGTTAAGGAGATGCTGGTGGTGCTTTTCAGTTCATTTCATATAAATTTTAAGCAGATGTTAGACCCTATACAAGCAACTGTTAATAAGCTGGCAGCCAGAGAGGATCATCTAGAGAATAAAATGGGGGAACAGGTGGACTCCCATAACAACCTAATAGACTCCCGCTATGACCTGAAGCAGGTGGTCAAAGGCCGCAGACCTTGAAGACCGGAACCGATGCAACAACATTAAGTTGAGAGGCATTCCTGAGTCGGTCCCCCCATCGGATTTGTTATCCTATGCTCACTCTCTGATCAAAATGGTGCTGCCTGATGTTTTGGTGAGGGTACTTATGGAAAACGTTCGCAAGCAAGGCGGCTTCCCAGCTCCCTATCATAAAATTGCAATTTTTGCTGTTCTGTTAGCAGCAAAATTCCCTACAGATGGGGATTTCCAGCCTGAATAATAATCCACAAGGACAATGTTCTACATGCTGTACAATCTATGTATGAAGGTTAAGACCTCCTCAAGAGCTGGGACCTGACGGCTTTGCCTGATAAGCACTTTGGCTCTCCCTCCCTTCCCAGGTTGGCAAGGGAACGGTCAAAGGTTTGATTATATAAAATTCCAGGTGGTTCTGGTATGGTGGGGGCATTGCTAGTTGGCATGAATGGCATCGGTATATGGCAGGCTTCAGAATGAACACTACCCCTGACTGGTTTTTGGAGATTTTAATTTAACGCCTAAAACCCTTGGTACTTGATTACTTTTCTTCTTACTGCCACACGCCATACAGGTCTGATCATGCCCCTATTTTTTTAAGTAGAGGAAAATCTTAATCATCACCCCACATTTCTATGGAGATCTTCTCCCTTCCTTATGTCACACCACACAGTTTGTGCCCATCTTGGCTCTGATTTATCTGAGTTCTTTGCTTTTAATAGTGATCCCTCGTTAAGTCCGACGAATATTTGGAATTCTCATAAGGCCTATATTAGAGGCTCTTTTATTAAGCAGGGGACGATTATTAAGAAACAGAGAACCCTCCGTATTTTATCATTTTTGAGCGAAATCCAACAACTAGAGTCTGCTAACAAAGCAGCTGTCGCAACCTCAGGCTACAACATTAACTTTGCTTAGATTAGAGCTAAGAGGCCTTTTATTGGCCTAATATGAGAAGGCGCTTTGTAAAACAAAGGTCTTGTATTACTCTCATTGGAGGTTTTTAGTCTTGCCCCTTTCTCCATACTTGGGAGTAGAGATTGTTACTATGGCTTGTTGATACCCTCGGTTACACCCTATATTCAGGTTCAGTGATATCATGATGTTCTTCTTCCTTTTTAACTGTGATTCCCCCCAAAAACACTAACATTATGGCACTACAGATGATTTTCAGCAGATTGCAGATGTAAAAATATGGACACAAAATATGGGCTCAGTGTAGGGAAGTGACCCCAGAACAGCACTAATAGGGGATAGGGGTAGATGTTTTTGTTCTATCCCCTATTAGTGATGTTCTGGGGTCACTTCCCTACACTGAGCCCCCACAGATCTATGTATTCTTATATGACAGAAAGCATCCAGTGTATGCAACCCAACTACAACAGCTGCAGGCACTACAACTCCTAGCATTTACTGACAGCCTGCAGCCCTCAGGATATGCTGGGAGTTGTAGTGCCTGCAGTTGTAGTTGGCTTCTAGTTTTAGGCTGGGTTCACACTACGTATATTTCAGTCAGCATATTTCAGTCAGTATTGCAACCAAAACCAGGAGTGGATTAAAAACAACTGCCATTAAATAACTGCCATTATTTCAATATAACAGCCGTTGTTCTAAAATAACAGCAAATATTTGCCATTAAATGGCAGCGATCCACTCAATTTCAACATTGTGTGAACAGATCCTTTCTGTGTTTTTAATCCACTCCTGGTTTTGTTGCAATACTGACTGAAATATACATATACTGACTGAAATATACGTAGTGTGAACGCAGCCTAAAAGTTTGCGCTAGTGTACTGTAGTGACCGTGGGGCTGTGTCAGAACACTGCCGCAAACAATACACTGACCCATTTAGACCCCAATGGTACAAAGGCTCTGCACACTATAGAAGTGATTACAGTGCAGTTACTAATGACTCACAGTTGACGTCTTCTCCAATTGCTGTCGCTCACTTTTTGCTTTCTTCTCTATCTGGTGCAGCATCATGAAGACTTCTCCAACCACAACTCGCCTGCAGGCGGGCAGCTGGGGGTGACTGGGGAAGGGAGGCAGCTGGGGGTGGCAGGGGGAACATCTGGGGGTGACTGGGGAAGGGAGGCAGCTGGAGGTGACTGGGGGAGCATCTGGGGTGACAGGGGGAGAATCTGGGGTGACAGGGGCCAGGGGAGAAGCTGGGGAGGCAATGAAGCAGCTGGTGGTGGCAGGGGGAGAAGCTGGGGGGGCAGGGGGAGAAGCTAGGGGACAGGGGGAGAATCTGGGCGGAGGGGGAGAAGCTGGGGCAACAAGGGCCAGGGGAGAAGCTGGGGAGGAAGGGAAGCAGCTGGCGGTGGAGCAGCTTGGGAGCAGGGGGAGAAGATGGAAAGGCAGGGGGAGACGATGGGGGTGGCAGCAGGGGGAGATGATGGGTGTGGCAGCAGGGGGAGAATATGGGGTGGCAGCAGGGGGAGACGATGGGGGTGGCAGCAGGGGGAGAAGATGGGGGTGGCAACAATGTAAGAAGATGGGGCGGCAGGGGGAGCAGCTAAGAGGCAGGGGGAATAGCCAGGCGGCAGGGGGAACAGGGGGTACAGACGGGCAGCAGGGGCAGAGGCAGTCTGGGCAGGTCCACTTCCAATTGCAGAGCCAGGGTGAGCTTCCAGCACAGGCAGCCTCTCACACAGGCCGGAAGCTCACAGTGCAGCCCCACGATGCCCGAACTTCTCTGCTTGGTGGCGCACATAATGTGACGTCATCACGCCGCCCGGAGAGAAGTACGGGCACCGCGGGGCTGCACTTTGAGCTTCCAGCCTGTATACAGGCTGCCTGTGCTGGAAGCTCACCTCAGCCACAAAGCGGCACCCTGGCTGGCCGAACCATCCATCAGCCCCCCACCCCCGGCGCGGACGTCAGCGGCGGAGGGGGGGGTTAACAAAAAAAAGAAAGAAAATAAAAAATGTGTCCTGCGGGTGCCGCCCCCTGCAGGGCGCCGCCCTAGGCACCAGACCACGGGTGCGTAGTGGCAAATGCGGCCCTGATCATATCTCCTGTTATGCCCAGGTATGCAGTATGCAGGGTAACCCTACAAGGACGGTTACACTACAACCCCCCTAACAAGCAGTGAGCATTGTTACCAGTAAACAGAAAGATCATCATGAATGGGGTGATTGATGGTTTTTGTATTTCCCTTTCCCCGGATGTCTGCTGTAGTATATGATGGCATACTTTGACTTGAATTTTGACCGGTGGTGATAGCTCCTTAGGGGTCAAGGTGACTATGATAGTGATTTGCGTTTTCTGGAATGGTTTATGAGAAAATTAAAATTTAAAAGTTTTTATGATGTTTACCCCAATCTGTGATTTTATTTGAGTTACTGGAGGTATATGGACTATAGCAGTAAAATGCTGTTTTAGCCACAGTGATTTGAAAGTGGTTGTGGCTGCAATTGCTTTGAGCCATGCCTGATCATGGAAGTGCTGTACATTCGGATCAGTGCTTATCAAGTCTTGTATTCATTCAGGAAATTCAGTGCACAACCCCTTTAAATATCTGTAAATAACATGAAAGGAAAACATTTGTTATAGCCAGAAAAGGGAAAAACACCTTGCATACACCAAAATACTAATATTTTATCTAGAGAAATATTTTGTTACAAAGTCACTGTCACAAAAATAGTTGTATGTTTCTGTTGTAAAAAAAAAGCAAGTTTTCGTGTATACACCACTTTGAACAAGATTTTTTCTAAAAAAACATTGTAGCAAGATACTCTGACCTCATAATTTGTTTAAAAAAAATCATCTACAATATATCCGTATGTAATCTGTCTTTGCTGAATGTAAAAAAGAAATGTGTCTAAAAAAGGGACAAGGGACAAGGCTGGATACATTATCACAAGCTTGTTCCCAGGTAAGCAATCTGCCAATCTGCAGATTTATAAGGCTGGGTTCACACTACGTATATTTCAGTCAGTAGTGTGGTCCTCATATTGCAACCAAAACCAGGAGTGGATTAAAAACACAGAAAGGCTCTGTCCACACAATGTTGAAATTGAGTGGATGGCCGCCATATAACGGTAAATAACTGCCATTAATTCAATATAACAGCCGTTGTTTTAAAATAACAGCAAATATTTGCCATTAAATGGCGGCCATCCACTCAATTTTACCATTGTGTGAACAGAGCCTTGCTGTGTTTTGGTTGCAATATGAGGACCACAATACTGACTGAAATATACGTAGTGTGAACCTAGCCACGACAGCATACAGATGTAATCAATTTCTTGTCTGCTTTTTTCACTGACTCATTTGCTTCTATGAACCCCCATGCTGCACATATGGACCACATATGAGCAGTTCCTTTTTATTTTATTTTATTTTTTGCAAATTTAGTTCTGGATTCATACAAAATAAAAACAAAAAAACAAATGTGTGTATGGGAATCAATGGGTCTGCACACTGTATGTAGACAGAAACATGGATGTGTGCAGGTGGTTTAAGGACTAGCATGTTAATGTGGAAATTTAGTAAATCTATCCCACAGTGTTTCTCCTAAATACAAGATAGGATCTTAAAGGAAATGAAATACAATCTGCAGTACTGTATATATAATTGGGAGGTTATATTCCAGAACAAGGATTATCAACCCAGTTGTCCCAAACTATATAACATTTTCCAAGTAGCCATTGGCACTATTAGTGAATCTCACAGTGTTTGAATATTTTGCATATTAATATAATTTAAGTTATTTTCATCGGAACTTAAAACAAGGTCCAACTCTGCTTCCATTAAAACCTGTAAAAACCTTTTTACCCATTCTCATACATATTCAAAACACATTTACTTAATTTCCTTTGAAATAAATTCCCTCAAGTACAAAGGAAGAAAGAAAATGTTGAAAATATTTCATTTTTTTTTGTTTCCAATGTGTTACTAAGTGAATATAACATAAACACACACTGTAAAAAGGTTTACATTGTGAAAAGTCAATATTGTAACAAAAAATGAAACCACAAAAAGAATAATTGCAAAAACCACTGTGATTGGGTTGTAAAAATATACAAAAAAATTAAAAATTAAAAAATTCCTAAGACTCCCTCCATGGTGCACAGCTATTTGTCATTGTCTTAATTTCATGGGCAGGGAGAAGAGCTGGACTTTCACCTAGACTCTCTTATTTTTCTGGTCATTTCTAGAAGAACACCTTCTCTCTGCTATTCACTGATACATGAACATGCCCTGAACATGCTAGGGGATGATATAGAACACATACTATTGATAGAAAAAGTATTTACACGGGAGACAGTTAGACAATTGTCCAGAACTTTATGGGTGGTAAGAGATAACAGGGAAGCCTTGATTTACCACTCAGGCATAGTGAGGACCATCAGGCGGAGGCAGATAGGCTTAGCTTGCATTCACACAGTTCAAGCTACCCTGAATAGCACCAGCTAAGCCCCACTACAGGTATTTCTGTCTCTCTTTTTCTAGAGATGGAATTTCACTAACAACAGACAGTGGACATCAGTTTTAAAGTGACTCTGTACCCACAATCTGACCTCCCCCACCCGCTTGTACCTTCGGATAGCTGCTTTTAATCCAAGATCTGTCCTGGGGTCTGTTCAGCAGGTGATGCATGTTGTCATATAAAAACAACTTTTAAACTGGCAGTCCCGTGCCCTTTGGCCGTGGCTTACATTGTGTATGCATTAGGCTGGCACACCCTCTCTGTCTCTCCTCCCCTCCCCCCTCCTCATCATTAGGAATGCTCCAGGCAGATTGCCTCCTATTCATCAGCTGTGTGACCCGGCACATGGGCTGGATCATTAAACAGCTTTGTAGTTTTCACTGCAGAGGAATAGGAAAAATTGTGAAGAGGGAAGGGAGGAGGGACGGAGAGATTGTGCTAGCCTAATGCATACACAAACTAAGCCATGGCCAAAGGGCATGGGGCTGCCAGTTTAAAAGTTGTTTTTTTTTCTGACAATAACTGCATCACTAGCCGAACGGACCAAAGGACAAATCTTGGATTAAAAGCAGCTATCCAATGGTACAAGTGGTTTGGGGAGGTCAGATTGTGGGTACAGAGTCACTTTAAAGGTAGTAAGAAACCTACTGGCCAAGATTTTTTCTGTAAATAAAAATGAAGGAATTCTCCGTAAATTAAGTCATTTACAAGTATGTAACAAAAAGGCTGTCCTGTCAAAACAGTAAAAAAAAAAGCATGGGAGCAGTACTAAGAGTCAGGAATTCCAACGTTTTAGCTCACTGGGAAAAGCTCCACAGTGAGATTGAAAGTTGTAACCGGCGAGTGCTGCCTCTATTTTTTATTTCTACAGTTTTAAAATGGATTTAAAAGGATTAATCTTTTGGAATATACATCCTGTACAGTCAAAGAGAGGTTTCAGAATGTTACTTTCAAAAGCATTTGACATGTCCTAGAGATATTGGCCAACTAGAAACATAAGAGATTGTTGTCAGACCACTTGATCCATCTAGTCGGCCCTTGTAGTATTTATTTTCTTATTATCGTAGGATAGACATATGTTTATCTCAAACATGTTTACATTCAGTTATTGAATCCAGTTAACCAGACTCTACAGGTATAGATAATGATATGTTTTATGGTTCAGACTATGCACCATTTTTGTAGCCCGTCTTTAGACCCTTTTTATTAATATATTTTTGTAGGTAAAGTCTCCAGAACTAGACACAGTATTCCAGATGTCGTCTCACTAGAGCTCTGTGGTGAATATACAATTGTGAAGACTTGCACTCATGGTTACAGGTGTTAAGATTCTCTATTGCAGGATAAAGATAATTGTGACAAGAAAGACACAAAGTAATAATTCTGGTTACAAGCCTACAAAGAGTTTTGTGTTGAGTCATTGCTCAGCAATTCCATCTTCTGACTATATAGTTGTGCCTTTCAAACAGGAACATGGCAATTGAGATGAATACCCTCTCAGCATGGACTAGAGACAGTTTGTAAGTAAACCTCCTGGATCACTGTGATGACCCAAAGCTGACTCAAGTTAGGCTTTAGCAACTAGATCTAGATGTTTCTTCACTGGCAAAGTCAAGGCTTGGTCAACTTGATTCCCAGCAGGCTTAACAGGAAAACATGGAAACTAAACAAGGCCTAATCCTCCTTGTAGCCTTACAGCAAAATGTGACATAGTATGTGCAGTCACAGTTTGAGATTTCATAAATCCCCCCTATACTGTTAAAGTGCTTATAGTTCTTTCACTGGGCAGAAGAAAGGGATTAACCATAATCCCTTGCGCCAGTCCAATCACCTGCAACTCCCTCTGTGATGTCAGCACCTCCACTCCATAAAAGGTGATTTCTTATTCAAATGCAGCAAAAGTGATTGGCACTTATTACTCAAGAAGTAAAGTCCTACTGCAATATAAAGGCTGATAATTGCTAGTAAATGTCACTTGCAGGGCACTTGCTTCTGAGGAAAATGAGTTCCATATAACCATAACAAAAAGAGAAGAATTGTACAGTAGGGCACTCACTATAAAACTTGCCCTTAATTTAATCCATTAAAATTCCATTTGGGCATGACGGATTGCAGACCACAATCACCTCAAGGTAGCGTGACAGCTGTTTCGCGTGTTTCTCCAGACGTAAAATTTTGCTACAATATGCTATAATATGTTCAACTAAATAGGGTTCAGAAGATTTAAATCAAATCTGAACCCTATTTAGTTGAACATATTGAAGCATATTGTAGCAAAATTTCACGTTTTTATGTCCCTATGTAAATAATGTTACTGGTAAAAATAACCCAGTGACCCAATGCTAAAAACTTCTGTTAAACACATAAGTGGTAGAAATGCTCACTAAACCTCTTATTGAATTCTTTGAGTGGCATAGTTTCCAAAATGGCATCACTTCTGAGGTGCAAAAGATAAGCCTAATTTATTAAATGTCTGTTATGTGTTATTAATAAATTCAAAGGCGCTACCCCACAGAGTGTAAAATGCCGCTCTGCCCATAAATGCGTTTTTACCTTAACTAAAGTAACATTTAAATAATTATTTTACCAGTTGCAGATAAAACTCTCTCCCAATGCAATACGACTATTCCATTATTGAAGTTCTACTTGGGTATTCATCAAATTAAGTAGGAGTTTGCAGCATTATTTGTGCCTAGGTGGGAAAGACTCCTGTTGTAAAGAAATAGTAAAACACAGTTAAATGAACAGGGAGCCAAATAGTTGTCATAGCAACACATGTTTAATAGAATTCACCTTGCTGTTTTCCTTGCATTCTGCATGTTGCATATAAATACATATTTATTTGTTATGTTTTGTATAAGTTGCTCTTTTAACATATTGTACAAGCTGAAAAAAAATTATCTAAATACTCAATGCAATAAAAAAACAAAATTCCCCTTAAAAACAAACTAATATACAAAGAATCAATAATTTTAGTTTAATCAGCATTAAATGCATACTGTCAATAAATTTAGGGAAAAAAAACGAAATATCCTACGGGACATGTGAACGCAGCCTTGGACAGGTGGGAGCATACAGATGGATGAAAAAATGTGTAGTCTAAGGTTACCACTAGCTGCCTCACAAAAGTCATGGTGTCTGGGGCATTTCCACCATACCTCTTACATTTCTTGGGCTTCCACAGTAGCCCTTGGGATGATTGTGCCTGTAGTCCCCCAGTGAACTCTTTGCAGTTCTCTTTACTTATGAAATATAAGGTTAACATGTGCACAAATAAAGACACATACACAAATTAAGTGTATGTCTCTTACTTACCTGTGCAATTCTTACTTGCATAGTGAAAAAACTTTTGCATGACAATTCCAAGTTACAGGGTGCTTGTAACGACTGGAGTCGTGGATCCGCTGTACCACCACTAGTGATGACGTAAGCTGCACCAAGGAGCGGGGTCTAAGGGGCCTTCACCAGAGCCCACTGCAAGGCAGGACGGATTTGCTGCGGCAGGCGACCCCCAGGTCGCTACCCCTGGCTTGGCTTGCTAGTGGCGGTGGTGAGGTGCAGTTGGAGACAAGTAGGCAGATAGGCTGGAACAGGGCCGGATTAAGGTTGGTGGAGGCCCCGGGCGACAATCCCCTACCCCCCCCAAAAAAAAAAATAAACTATACCGCAATCTATACAGATGGCTGCTTACTGTAGGTGAATTAGCACAGGCCCCTCCTCGCTCCTGGCTGTATGGGTCAGCATCCTCCTCTGTTATGCACGTGGTCACTAGAGGCTGCAGTACAGGGGAAGATGCCAGGCCCTAGAGACAGGAGCAGAGGGGGGGTGGGGGGTGGACTAAGTATCAGAGTGTATTCCCACATTTTGTTTGTGTTAATAACGCAATGTGAGAACACAGCACTTTCTGCGCGCTGTTGCCCACTGTGTTAGGGCCCTATTACATGGCCTGATATCCTGGGGAAGCAGCACCGTTCTGCTAGGGTTCGAGCTGGTGGGGGCCCCTAAGTGGTGGAGGCCCCGGGGCACGTGCCCCTGGGCCCTCCCTTTAATCCGGCCCTGGGCTGGAACTCAGCAGGAGTCTCGGCTGGAACTGAGACAGCAGTCAGATGGCAGGAACCAGGAATGGCTGGAACCGCTTGGCAGGATACACGAGTAGGAATAGACAGGTAGGATACACGGGCAGGACACACAAGCAGGAAACAGTGAGCTGGGACCACACACTAAGGAAAGCATGCAGAGGCTCCAACAGGGAATGTGAGGACAGGTGCAGATTTATAGGCAGGTGATTATGTGCATAGCCAATTAGGGATGCACTGTTCCTTTAAGTTTAAGCAGAGCCGACATGCGCGCTCCCTAGGAGATGGGGACGCACACACATGCAGGAGGAGGAGAGGACTGAGGACGTCTGGGACCATGTGCAGCCAGGGGAACGAGCCCGGCTACCGCCAGGGAAGACAGCGCGGCTGCGGAGAGAGGTACGTGCCACAGACGCAGTTGTAACAGTGCCTATCTTAAAAATAAATGTGATGTGATAGTGCCAGGTTTGCTATGCTAGGCTGGAGGCTATTGGACTAGTACAGAGCTGTGAGGTTTTTGAATGACTCCTGCTCACAGGCTAGATTTGTCTCCTTATATTTCTACCTCCTATACTTGGTTATAGATTCTCACGCTGGCTCTCCATTCCACCTGAAGGCAGGCTGGACTAGCACTAAACTAAGCAGAAGGTTCCTCCTATCCCCACAACACTGTTTACAAATCAAATGTGCAATGTAAAACATACTACAATATAAGCAATATTAAGACATAAAGGTACATGAAACACCTAACTAAAAACTTTTGTAGTAGATAATGCTTTCTGCTCATGAGCCTTGCTAACTTATAATTTTCCATAGGCTTGGGGGTTGGGTTTAGAAAATATGGGTGTGTGGACAGGGGGGCAGCAGAAAACCTATAATAAGCCCTAAATAGACATGTGCATATGTTCTTACTGAAGAGAGAAAGAGGGATAAGCTGCTGTCTACCTTTGATGTTATCTTTGCTGACAGCCTATTTCCCCTTAAAATAAAATAAACAGGCATTAAAATTCAACATGCCCAGTCCCTTTTTGACTGGTTTGGTTGGCAGGTTCAGGTTCAGCCAACTTTCCTGTCATAAGTATAGGTTACACAAACACTGGATAATAGATAGTAGATGCAAGTTAATATATTTGATTGCTAATATACAAAACAAAAGACATCCCACAAAAAAAGAGAAAGATCTAAATATAAATAATGTTACACACCTGAAGCTTAGCAGTAAGGTGCAAATTATTATATGAGGCAGATCATAATTTTAAATCCTAATAGATTTTGAATACTGAATCTTCTACAGGTAACTGGCTTTTCTAGGCCCTACTGGGTCAAAGAGACAGCTGCTACTGCGTCAACCATCAATAGGGTGTTCTAGGCCCTACTGGGTCCAAGTGAGTTCTGCTGGTGCTACAGATTCCAACATCAACTGGCTGTTCTGAAAACTACTGAGTCAAAGAGACAGCTGTTACTGTGTCAACCGTCAATTGGGTGTTTTAGGCCCTACTGTGTCCAAATGAGTGCTGCTGGTGCTACAGCTTCCAACATCAACTGGCTGTTCTAGGCCCTACTGGGTCCAAGAGAGTGCTGTTGGTTTGGCTATCTTCAACTTTCTATTCTAGGTTCCATGGGGTCACTTACACTTTGTCTAATGCTGCCAGATTTGTTATGCCTGTCTGTCTTGTGCCCTGTGAGGTCACCAACATCACTGCCAACACTACACAGTCTGATATTGGGCTGTTACCGTCATCTACTGTGCATTTTTTTTCCCTCTGGGGTCACTTAGACCAGTGTTTCTCAACCTCTTCAAAACAAGTACCCCATGCAATAAGATGCTTAAGCAGAGTACCCCCAGGGATGCGATTGATTATAAATGTTGCCTTAGGGTAGATCTACATGTATGTTTTGCAGCACAATTCGCTGCAATACTCTGTACTGTCTGGCCTATGGCTCTGCATTCCCGCTGCAGAATTTCATTGTAGCCACTGCCAATTTAACTAATTAGCTGCCTTAAAAAGTTCATACAGTGTAGTTACCAGACCACACACAGACTCACGGCTCACTGGCGGGTTATTGGAGCCAGAGAAGCAGACGGGAGTGTGGCCATGCCCTTTCAGCTAAGTTTGCCCCTGGAGCCAGAAATGTCCCCTGCCACCGATTACATCCTTTGCAACCACATATGCCACTTTCGGCTAGGTATGCCTCTTGCAGCCAGGTATGTCCCATGGAGGCAGATTTGCCCCTAGCCACGTATGCCCCCTGAAGCCGGATATGCCCCTTGCTACATAGATGTGTCCTCTGGAGCTAAACATGTCCCCCTGAAGAAAAATAACACCTCCATATAGTAAAAGTGCCCCTGCTGTGCCCTCTTTATAGTAATGATGCCCCTGATGTTTCCCCACATAGTAATAATGCATCTGCCATGCCCGTAATATAGTAATAATGCCCCTACCATGCCCCTTATAAAGTAATAATGTCCCCTGTTGTGCCCTCAATATATTTATTATGTTTCTGCTGTGCCCTTATATAGTAGTAATAATGCCCTGCTATGTCCCCCATATAGTAATATTGCCCCTGCTGTATCCCTTTATAGTAATAATGTCTTCTGCTGTGTGCCCACAACATAGTAATAATGCCCCATGCAGTGACCCCAAACGGTAATAATTTCCCTTGTTGTGCACCACCCACAGGCTAATAATGCCTCCCTACTGTGCCCCTATAGTAATTATGCTCCCTGCTGTGTCCTCTATATAATAATAATTCCCCCTGCCTGTTGTGCCCCCATAGTAATAATGCCCCCTGACCTATTGTGCCCTATAGTAATAATGCTCCCTGCCCTCCATATATTGATGATATCCCTGCTGTGCCCTTATATAGTAACAATACCCCTGCTGTGCCCTTATATAGTAACAATAGTAATATTTCCCCCTGCTGTGTCCCCATATAATAATAATGTCTCATGCTGTGCCCTCTATTAAGTTATAATGTCCTCTGCTGTGCCCTTCCAAATAGTTATAATGCTCCCTGCTGTTTCCCCATATATTAATAATGCCCCCTGCTGTGCATCCCCACAGGGTAATAATGCCTCTCTGCTATGCCCCCATAGTAATTATGCCACCTGCTGTGCCCTCCAAATAGTAATAAAGCGAACAGTAAGTTTTTACTGCAGCCGCTAGGGTTCCCGGCTAGAGTATATACTGGCTGGGATTTCCACAGACTATAATGCAACGTGGATAGCCGGACCATGGGCGCCATTGTCTCCACTGTTTGTACCTGTGAATTAGGAGGTGAAGCTTCCTGATCTATCTCCAGCTTGAGCCCCTGTGTAATGTTATCCTATGGCGCAAGGCTGAAGACGCGTGTCATCAAAACGTTAAAGGATAAAATATAGTACTCCCCCCCCACTGAAAGTATAAGTCTATTTGGGCAGCCATGGGCCCCCAGGAGCTCAAGGCCCTGGGCTACCACCCAAAATGGACCTATCATTATAATCTGCTACTAGACAGATAGACTTTCTTCTTCTCTTGTCCTCTCAGAGCTCTTTATATATTTTCTCTTTTGTTATTATGTGCATACTAGAAAATAAATGCAAAGGGGCATAATTTATGATTTCTAAGTTGTAGTGTAGAGCAAGAATACGTGTTTGAGCTCGATCCAGGGTACTCAATCCAGATCAATGCTTAAACGAGTTCCTCGCAGTGCTCGGGTGCTCACATTTAAAATAAAAGCTTTGAGGCTGTGAAAATGCATAAACCATTTCTACAGTGTTTACCCATTCTGGCCGGGGGACAAATTATACTTACAGGCCGGATCTTCTTTTTCTGCATTTTCTAGCTTCATGTGCATCCAGCCAATCAGCAGCTGAGGCAGGACACCAAGGCGGATTTCAAAGGTAGAGAAAGCTGCAGCAGTAGCCTAGAACTGTAAGTATAACCCCCTCCCAAAATTTAACCCCTTGGGTACAATACAGTCTGGCCCCAAGGGGTCAAGTGGGGTCGTTTAGCATATCCATTTAATGCCTTTGGGACCACCTAGATAAATGCTCAAGTCTGAAAACAGTGTGGCTTATTACTCACACATTTTAGTGTTTGATCAACTATACAACAATGTTATGCAATAAAGCCCACACAATTTTACATAAAGACTCTGTTTAAACTGCATTTTGAAGCCCTGGACAGTGACAGGTTTGCTATGTATTTTTTTGTTCCGATCAGATTTGTTTTTGTTTTTTTAAAGAAACTTACCTTTAGGCCATGTTCACATGCCAGCCGGTTTCAGACAAGATCATCCCGGCCAGTACTGCAGTACCGTCCGGATGATCTTCACTGCCGCTCAATTCGGATGCGGGCGCATTAGTGTGCCCTCGCATCCGAATTCCCCGCTGCACACAATTGAGCGTGCGGCCAGAGCGTAGTGTGAACATAGCCTTAACCCTTTGAGGACCAGGCCCAAAATGAACCAGTGGACCGCGCAAATTTTGATCTTAGTGTTTTCGTTTTTCCCTCTTCCCCTTCTAAGAGCTCTAGCACTTTCAGTTTTTTATCTACAAGGCCATGTAAAGGCTTATTTGTTACAGGAATAGTTGTACTTTGTAATGGCGTCTTTCATTTTACCATAACATGTATGATGGAATCCCAAATATATTATTTATGAAGATATAAATTGGTGAAATCGCAAAAAAGAATGCAATATGTTAACGTTTGGGGGGGTTCCTGTGTCTACGTAATGCACTATATCGTAAAAGCGACATGATACTATTATTCTATAGGTCAGCCCGAACACAACCATATGCAGGTTTACACAGATTCTCTAATGTTATATATTTTTTTTTAATGAAATCCTTTTTTTTGGCAATTAATTATAAATAAAATGGGACTATTGTGACGCTTATAACTGTTTTATTTTTTCACCTACGGGGCTGTATGGGGTGTAATTTTTTCCGCCATGATCTCTAGTTTTTATTAATACCATTTTTGTGAAGATCGGACGTTTTGATCACTTTTTATAAATTTTTTTATATATATAATGTAACATAAAATCGGTAATCCGCACACTTTTTTCCCTCTTTTCATGTACGCCGTTTACCGTTCGCAATTACGCTTGTTATATTTTAATAGATCGGACAATTATGCACGCTACGGTATATTATATGTTTATTTGTTTATTTATTTTTATATGTTTTATTTATATAATGGGAAAGGGGGGTGATTTCAACTTTTATTGGGGGAGGGGTTTTGGGGTAGTGTGTTAGTGTTTTTAACTTTTTTTTTTTTACACATTTGAAGTCCCTTTAGGGGACTTTTACATCCAGTACTTGGATTTTTACACTGATCATTGCTATGCCATAGGCATAGCATTGATCAGTGTTATCGGCGATCTGCTCATTGAGCCTGCCTGTGCAGGCTCAGTGTAGCAGATCGCCGATCGGACCGCACGGAGGAAGGTGAGAGACCTCCGGCAGTCCGTTTACCAATCGGAACCCCCGCAGTCAAACTGCGGGGGTCCCGATCGGTAAGTGACAGGGGACTCCCCCTGTCACTTACACTTAAACGCCGCGGTCGCGCCACGGTTGCGGCGTTTAAGGAGTTAATGACACGCGGCAGTGCGATCGCTGCAGCGTGTCATTACCGGTGAGGTCCCTGCTGCTGATTGCAGCTGGCCCCCACCTGCTATGAAGCGTGCTCCGCTCCGGAGCGCGCTTCATAGCGGGAGAAACACCCAGGGCGTACAGTTACGCCCTAGGTCGTCTGGGGACAGACTTCCATGGCGTAACTATACGCCCTGTGTTGTCTAAGGGTTAAAGACCAAAAATTGCCCAAAAGAAATGAATGGCAGAATGGTCAGAAATTCAAATATCACATGGTACAGCACTAGCCAGCCAATCACAGCACATATGCAAATAGCTGAAATGTAACAGCCAATAAAAACTCACAGGTGCTTCATTCAATGCCTGACAACATCCACACAGTCATGTGTCCCCTATTGGACAATAAAAGATGACATGTCCTTACCATTTCGCCTCACTTACATAAATATAGACTTCCTCAAGATTGTCATAGTAACCGCGCAATTATGTTTGCCATTATAGGGACGCTGTGGAAGTCACTGTTAAAGGGCAAGTACTAAATTTGCTCTGAAAGGGATTGTACTGAACTCTCTTTCAAAAAGCCAATACCACATTCACTCTTAAAGGACCGCTGTTGAATCTACTCTTAAAGGGCTGGTACTCATTTCGCTCTTTGAGGCCCGGTTCCGAATTCACTCTTAATGGATTGGCACCAAACTCTCTTTAAGGGTAACTTCACACACACCACATTGCAGCTGATTTTCTGCTGCGGATCCGCAGCACATCCTAAGCAGATTTGATCTAAATAATTGAACACAGCATCAAATCTGCACCATCAAATCTGCTACAGATCTGCTGTGGATCCTGTAGCATTTTCCCCCGAGTTATGATTATGTCAGCTAATCAGTGACTGCATATGGGGGTCCGTGAGTGGCGATCCAGTGCTGCAGAAGCATGGAGAGAGGTGAGTTGGTATAGTTTATGTCCCTCCTGCCCCTGCTGTTAGATAAATTTTGTCCCTGGCTAGATTTCTCTTTTAAAGGGCCAGTACTAAATTTGCTTTGAAAGGTTGTTGCTGATTTTGCTCTTAAAGGGCTGTTACCAAAGCCGCTCCTAAACGGCCAGTATGGAATTTGCTGTTAAAGGGCTTGTACCGAAATCGCTCCTAAAAGGCCAGTAATTTAGAAAAGATACATTGTGTGAACATATTCTTTAAGGGAAGGTACTTAATTAGCTTTTTAAGGGCTGGTACTAAATTCTCTTTTATAGGGCTGGTGCTGAAGTCACTCTTAACCCATAGCTGCACCAGGACGTTATTTAACGTCCTCGTGCCGCTATGGGAGTTCAGAGGGGGGTCGCGCGGCGACCACCCTCTGAACTGCCGCGATCCCGGGTGCCGCGTGTAGCCCGGGCTCGCGGCTATTAGCGGGCACGGTCCGATCGCCGTGCCCGCTAATTAAGTACTTAGAAGCAGCTGTCAAAGTTGACAGCTGCTTCTAAATACTTGCGGTTATACATCCCTGGTGGTCTAGTGGGGGGATCGCCCCCCTGCGGCGCGATTGCGGGGGGGCGATCCCTGCATCCATACCGGGCCGGGGTCTGCTCCGTAATGGCGCTGATCCCGGCTCGGCATTCTATTGCTTTTGGCTGCAGCAGCCAAAAGTAATAGAACACCGATCTCATGGATTCATGCAGTATAACTATACTGCATGGATCTCTATGAGAGATCAGAGTGCATATACTAGAAGCCCCCCAGGGGGGCTTCTAGTATATGTCTAAAGTAAAAGAAAAAAGTATTTTTAATAACACAAAATCCCCTCCCCTAATAAAAGTCTGAATCACCCCCCTTTCCCCATTTTATAAATAAAAATAAATAAATTAATTAATAAACAAACATGTTTGCTATCGCCGCGTGCGTAATCGCCCGAACTATTAATTAATCACATTCCTGATCTCACACGGTAAACGGCGTCAGCACAAAAAAATCCCAAAGTGCAAAATTGCGCATTTTTGGTCGCATCAAATCCAGAATAATTGTAATAAAAAGCGATCAAAAAGTCATATATGCGCAATCAAGGTACCGATAGAAAGATCACATCATGGCGCAAAAAATGACACCTCGCACAGCCCCATAGACCAAAGGATAAAAGCGCTATAAGCCCGGGAATGGAGCGATTTTAAGGAACGTATATTGGTTAACAACGGTTTGAATTTTATACAGGCCATCCGATACAATATAAGTTATACATGTTACATATCGTTTTAATCGTAACGACTTGAGGAACATGCATAACAAGTCAGTTTTACCCCAGGGCGAATGGCGTAAAAACACATTTCCCCCAAATAAAAGAAATGCGTTTTTTTTTTTCAATTTCACCACACATATAATTTTTTTCTGGTTTCCCGCCACATTTTAGGCAAAAATTACATCTGTCTTAGCAAAGTACAATTAGTTGCGCAAAAAATAAGGGCTCATTTGGGTCTCTAGGTGGAAAAATGCAGGCGCTATGGCCTTATATACACGAGGAGGGAAAAACGAAAACGCAAAAATGAAAACTGGCTGTGTCCCCTAAGGGTTAAGGGGCCATTATTGATATTTCTCTTAAAGGGCTGAGACCAAAATTGCTCTTTATGGGCTGAAACCAAATTCGCTCTCAATAGGCTAGTACTGTATTTGCTCTTAAAGTACTTGTACTGAATTAGCTTTTTAAAGGCTGTTACGGCACCAAAGTAACTCTTAAAGGGCCGTTAACAAAGTTACCCTTAAAGGGCAAGCACCAAAGATGCTCTAAAAGTGACATTACCAAAAAACCTACTACACCCTTACCCTAAAAATAAACACCATGGGTTAAATAAGGGTTAAAGTTTCTCTTAAAGGGGTTCTCTGGAAGTCACTGTCAAAGTGGTGCATTTTTCAAAAACTATATATTTTCTCTTGGAAATGCACATCTAGATTTTGTTATTGTCTAGTAACCGCCTCAGTGTTTAAAATGCAAAGACAAAGACAGAGGGAGAGATTTATCAAACATGATGTAAAGTAAAACTGGCTCAGTCACCCCTAGCAACCAATCAGATTCCACCTTTCATTTTCATTTTCCAAAGAGTGTGAGGAATGAAAGGTGGAATCTGTTTGGTTGCAAGGGGCAACTGAGTCAGTTTTACTTTACACCATGTTGGATAAATCTCCCCCATTATGTCAGCAATATTCCACCTGTTTGTTATGACAAAAAAATACTAAAAATTAGAGTCTCTAGTAACTTTCTAGGGATGCACGATGCACGGAAATATCGATGCTTTCTGTTAAGCTGCCTAATTCATGTATTAGTGATTGTGAGGTGATTTTCGTATATTTTAAATAGTGACAATATTGATTGACCAAGAAAGGAGAGAAGTGCCAGGGGTACTGTGATGTAACAGGCACGTAGTGATACTGAATCCTTCATATCTGTAACATGGCAGTGAATGATAATGTTCTATTAGTGAATCAAGTAAAGCCTGCAATACAAACATAAACAACTTCACATATGACTTAAAGATCTAAGAACACTTTGACTAATTATGAAATTATTTTCCTACCATATTCAAAACACCAACCGTAAATAGGTAAATTTATTTTAAGCATTGTAACATAAAAATGATACTAAGCATGTGTACGTCATTAGCTGCCATAGTTACTTGCATTAGTAGCATTTACATTTAAAATTTAATGTTTTATTTATAGTATGTGTTATTTGTTTACTTAATGAATTATTAATTTATTTTCTTGTTTTTTAACCCATAGCTGCACCAGGACGTTATTGAACGTCCTCGTGCCGCTATGGGAGTTCAGAGGGGGGTCGCGCGGCGACCACCCTCTGAACTGCCGCGATCCCGGGTGCCGCGTGTAGCCCGGGCTCGCGGCTATTAGCGGGCACGGTCCGATCGCCGTGCCCGCTAATTAAGTACTTAGAAGCAGCTGTCAAAGTTGACAGCTGCTTCTAAATACTAGCTAATCTCCATACCTGGTGGTCTAGTGGGGGGATCGCCCCCCTGCGGCGCGATTGCGGGGGGGCGATCCCCGCATCCATCCCGGGCCGGGGTCTGCTCCGTAATGGCGCTGATCCCGGCTCGGCATTCTATTACTTTTGGCTGCAGCAGCCAAAAGTAATAGAACACCGATCTCATGGATTCATGCAGTATAACTATACTGCATGGATCTCTATGAGAGATCAGAGTACATATACTAGAAGTCCCCCAGGGGGGGCTTCTAGTATATGTCTAAAGTAAAAGAAAAAAGTATTTTTAATAACACAAAATCCCCTCCCCTAATAAAAGTCTGAATCACCCCCCTTTCCCCATTTTATAAATAAAAATAAATAAATAAATTAATAAACAAACATGTTTGCTATCGCCGCGTGCGTAATCGCCCGAACTATTAATTAATCACATTCCTGATCTCACACGGTAAACGGCGTCAGCACAAAAAAATCCCAAAGTGCAAAATTGCGCATTTTTGGTCGCATCAAATCCAGAATAATTGTAATAAAAAGCGATCAAAAAGTCATATATGCGCAATCAAGGTACCGATAGAAAGATCACATCATGGCGCAAAAAATGACACCTCACACAGACCCATAGACCAAAGGATAAAAGCGTTATAAGCCTGGGAATGGAGCGATTTTAAGGAACGTATATTGGTTAACAACGGTTTGAATTTTATACAGGCCATCAGATACAATATAAGTTATACATGTTACATATCGTTTTAATCGTAACGACTTGAGGAACATGCATAACAAGTCAGTTTTACCCCAGGGCGAATGGCGTAAAAACACATTTCCCCCAAATAAAAGAAATGCGTTTTTTTTTTTCAATTTCACCACACATATAATTTTTTTCTGGTTTCCCGGCACATTTTAGGCAAAAATTACATCTGCCTTAGCAAAGTACAATTAGTTGCGCAAAAAATAAGGGCTCATTTGGGTCTCTAGGTGGAAAAATGCAGGCGCTATGGCCTTATATACACGAGGAGGGAAAAACGAAAACGCAAAAATGAAAACTGGCTGTGTCCCCTAAGGGTTAACTCTCTAAAGAAAAAATAAAATTAATGTAAATTTTCTATATTATTTGCTTAGGTCAATATTAGGGATAATTACTAGAGATGAGCGAACCGGGTTCGGGTTCGAGTCCATCCGAACCCGAACTTTCGGCATTTGATTAGCGGTGGCTGCTGAACTTGGATAAAGCTCTAAGGTTGTCTGGAAAACATGAATATCAAACTTCAGAAGCCACCGCTAATCAAATGCCGAAAGTTCGGGTTCGGATGGATGCTCGAGGTTCGCTCATCTCTAATAATTACCCATTCAGCTCATTTGGCAGTCCTGGGGTCCTCACTTTGACAAAGGATCTACGAAATATACCATAAATGCCTGGTAAGTGCAGAATTTGTTTTAAACAAAAGTCAAAGTCTGATGTGAGGAACAGAGGAGTACTTTTTTGAATTGTACTTAAGACCGTCGTTTTGTGTTTTTGCCAGTAATTCAGTGCTTTTCTGTCTCTCGTGTTAAGCTTTGACTTTCAACCACAGCTATCTCCATATGTTTCTTGTCTGTGCAAAATGAGATAAGATCAGGAATATAAATCTGGACACACCCATCAACTCAGCCACTCAAGTCACAGATGCCCTGCCAGGCGCACTCCTACAGTCATTTTCCCTTAGAACCCTCCCCGGTCTGACAAATCATGCCTTGAAAACACATAAGCAGAAAAAAGAGGCATTACCGGAGATGGCGGATGAGTCAGGAGGAGTTCTTTTATTGCACTCTTTAATGTTCCATGGACAAAGTATATCATACATTTTTACCAATAGGAATTTTCCTTTAAATTCACTTTTACATACAGTATCTTGATCAGTATTTTGCACCTGTATATTTAAAGGGTTCTCTGGCAATGAAAATCTTTTGAAATATTCATGGCCTTCTATATAACATAATAAACACGTTATTCTTCCTCACCACAATACCATTTTCTAGCAGATAGATAGATAGACAGATAGGCACACCCTGGTGCCATAAACTGCTCTTTTTTCAAGGTCAAAATCGGTACAATATATAAATAACATAGGAATACTGAAAAAAAAAGTATTTAACTGTTCTTCATCTGACATCACGTTAATGAAGGCTCTTGGTAAGGCTGTCATATACAAACTATGACAGTTGAATGATTTTTGCTGATTGCACGGTGGATACTGAGCAGTGTTTCAGATGACATGTAGGACAATACCCATTTGATTGCTGCAGCACTTGATACATTGTTTTGTGACTGGTTACTGAGCCTTGAGCTGTAACAGATAACAGTGTCGGTATGATGCTGGATGGTTAATTTTCTACTCCATAGAACAATATTACAGTATTATACAGTGTCTCAGATTGATTTTGATTAATTCTGTTTATAAAAAAAAGTATATGTAATGGTATAACATTATATATTATTGGTATTACACCATAAATCACTAAAAGTGTGTTGCATTTTCCAAACTACATCAGATATGCTTTTAAACATCAATGAAAATAAAAATACATAAATTCTGACCATGGCCACTAGATGGTGATCGTTGTATGCTCTTTACCCCTTTATGTGCTTCAGCTTTATAGATGGCAAAAAAATAATTGAAGAATGGCTAAGTGGTCTTCACTGTACTAATAAGAGTTACAAATTACAATTTACAAGACCACTGCTTTATTCTGTCACAGTACATTCAATGTGTATACATGTTTAGATTTAGGTTTTTTTTAGTGATTGAATTTCGAAATGCTGCATTTTAAGTTGACAGAACAGCTTACGTACCGACTCTAAAAATTAAAAATTATACACCTAAAAATTAAAAATTATACACCTACGCAAGTGTGCAGGGTTTTTTTATTTGTCTTTGATGCATTCCAGACCTTTATACTATACCTTTCAAATATAAGCACAACAGAAATGTACTAAGATAAGAGATGTATTTTATACTAAGGTAGTAGATCTATTGAACAACTAAAAAATAAGCAGAGCAAAAATATGAATGTTGAAATTTTTAAAGTCAATTAAAAGGCACCTTTAATCCCCCATTCACTATTATTCTTATGTATATTACAATATTCTCCTTTTATCTCAAAAATAACTATAGGGCTGTGTTCCCATTTTGAGTTTAAAATTACGGCTGTCATTTTGCTGTTTGGTCTCCTGTCAGTGCAATGGTGGCTGTTGGTACATTATTCCAGTTCAGGTGGACTCATTGCCCTTTAGGTGTGTCTTTACTTGAAAAGTTCATTAAATTTAAAGGGGTACTCCAGCGGGGGGGGCATTTTTTCCCTGGGAGGAGGTGGCTGAGGGAAACAACGTCCACTCACCTCCACGGTTCCAGTGGCGGGTCCTGCATCGTGGCGCTCCGGTCCTAGGCCGCTTCCTGGTGTCTGACACGGGCCCGAGACGTGACGTCTCAGGTCCGCTCAGCCAGTCAGTGACGGAGGTGGGATCCGTTTCAAGTCTGCTCAGATCCCACCTCTGTCACTGGCTGGCTGATTGGACCTGAGATGTATCGTCTCAGGCCCGCGTCAGACACCAGGAAGCGGCTGGGGACCGAAGCCCCGCGATGCTGAACCCGCCGCTGGAACCAGGGAGATGAGAGGACGTAATTTCCCTTAGCCACCACCTCCCTGGTCCCAGGGAAAAAATGCCCCCCCCCGCTGGAGTACCCCCTTTAATATTAAAATGGTGAAAGGGCAGTGAAAAAAGAGAAACTATGCATGAACAAAAAAATAACGTCCGCTGTTTGCAAAAGACGTCTGAAAATAATTGTCATGATCATTATTTTCACATCCGCACAGACAGCATCCGTTATTTTATACATTGTGTGCATTGGACCTTAGTCATTCTATTGACTTCAATGCATTGCAATAACATTGCAGCAATAACGGGGTCTTTTTAAATAGAAAAAGTAGTGTTTTTTTTTTGTTTTTTTGTGTGAACATAGCCTAGTGAACATAGTGAACATAGCCTAGTGGTGGTTCCAAAGGATAGTTCCACATGTAAGCATTAAAACTATTGTTTCATTATGAATGCTAAAATGTACATATAAATGTTAGATATAAAGAAGGATGTAGGATAGCAGTGAATATTACACATTTTTGGAGAATTTTTGGATCCAACTACAATTGACAATTGATAGCTCAAACCCTGCTCCAAAGAACCATGGTTTTAATCTTGTAGTAACAAAGGCCAGTAGTTTCGCTGAAATAAATGTTTCCGTATTCCTTATACCTTTACCTTTGTGATATGTTAATTACTTGGGATGTAATGCCAGTCACAAGGTCAAAAGGAATAATTCAACAAAGCATGTTAGTAGGAAATGTAGAAAAAAAATACGCAGTTGTTAAGTCCAATGGTTGAGGATGGCTTCTTTTTTTTTTTTAACTATTATTTTGTTTGCTTCGAATAAAAGCTTTGTGACCTAACATGAACACTGTGGCAGTAATACAGCTGCTCACTGTAGCTCAAAGCTATATCATGTCAAAGGTCAATATGACACTAATGTGAGTATTGTGCTAGTGAGGTGAAAGTTTTCTTCATATGATCAAGTATTTTTAAATGTAAGAAATACAGAGGATACAGATGTAAAATGATTTATTGAATGTGTAAAATCTGTTTTACAGCATAGCGTATGACCTCCTATTCTTTAGCAATTTTAATAAGGCTTTACTTGTGCCACTAAAACAGCTGTGAGTTGCCGAAACATGGACTTCACAAGACCTCTAAAGAAGATCTGTGCTATCTGGCACAATGATGATAGCAGAACTTATAAGTCCTATACATTTTGTGAATAGTCTTGCAGTATATAAAATTAAAAGGCAACTCCAGCAGAATTTTTTTTCTTTCAAAGCAACTGGTGTCAGAAAGTGCCAGAGATTTGTAATTTCAGTACTTATCAGTTCCTGTATGTCCCTGTATGTCATAGACATAAACATAGATATGTAGAACATACAACAGCTAATAAGTACTAAAAGACTTGGGATTATTTTTTTAATAGAAGTAAATTAAAAATCTATGGCACCTTCTGACACCAGTTGATTTGAAAGAATTATTATTATTATTATTATTATTATTATTATTATTATTATTATTATTACTAGAGTTGCCCTTTAAGATCTAGGGAATTCGGAGTTGATGTCAACACCTGAAATGGGTATACCACAGGATATGTACTAAATGTCTTTGGTACCTGCACTTGTCGCCAGATGGAGAGCCTCGAGGCCTCCTGCTTTCAGCCGCTGAAGGTGATTTGGAAATCTGAATGGAGCCAGTTTATATAATTTGTGTTAATAACAGAACCATGAACTACACAGTTTCTGTAAGTCTGGGAGTTATGGAAACAGCATAGCTATTGCTGCAACACTGCTTACTTAAAAGGAATGTCATCAGAAAACAACTTAACGTATAAATAATGTTTTTATGTTAAACATATTTTTTAAATATATAGTAACTAATTTACTATTTTTTCAGCAGCTGTGAATATTCAATTGTTAAAAACAATGTATTGATCTAGAGTAGGCATGAGCGAATCTACAATAAGAATGAAGCAAAGAGCCTTGTTAGGATTGGCCGGCAGCTTGTCAGGCTGCGGTGTTTGAAGTCTGTGCCACTCCGTGCCGTTTCTCCCAGGGTGCCGGGAAAAGCTGTATCCAATCCTGGGTAACTGGGATAAGTTTCCCAGGACTGGCAACCAGAGCAGAGCTGACTTCAAAGCCCACAGCCTGACAAGCTGCAGCCAATCCTAACAAAGTACTCTGCTTTGTTCTTACTGTAAATTCACTCATTCCTAGTCTGGAGTCTGGCCAATTTAGCTTAGAAAGCAGATAGTTTTGTACAGACTGGATCCATTTCATTTTAATATTCAACTGAGAGCAGCAATAACTATTATGCCTGTATTTCTGTGAATATACTGCATCCCTGTGACCCAGGTTTGAAAAATAATTACTTATTATAATCTGCTGCTTTTAACTGTAAGCACGTCTGCACTTAGAATGACAAGTGGCGCGCGATACATGTGGTCACCAGAGGCCAGAAGCAACTCTTCCTTCTGGAAACACAAGCACAGAATTACGTAATTATTCTATGTCCTGAAAAAAGATATGCTCTCCGGTGGCCACAGGTAAGACCCATGTGATCCAAATTAGCAGGAAGCACTTGTGTACATAAGGGGAGGATCTCCTAGTATTCTCCCATTCTACCTGCAGAGGAATGGAGAGAGAGGTAGGAGCTTGTTCACACTTGTGTTGCTTGGCGTCCACTTTTTCCGCCGGTGGCGCCTGCGGGGTCCGGGGGTCCCTTTAGGGTCTGGTCCTGTGACAATGGGGTTGCAGGGCCATTCCGTGGCCCCCCTTCTCTGCTGGCGCACGTTTTGCGGCGATTGTGGTCGCTGACCGGCAAAGTGATGTTTTTTGGTTAGGGACTCATGTGTATCAGAAAACCTGCACGTGGTACATGAGACAATATGGTTTTGCCAAATTATATACTAACTTCTGATGTTGGTTTTAACCCTTTAAGGACATGGCCCATTTTCGTTTTTACGTTTTCGGTTTTTCCTCCTTGTGTTTAAAAGGTCATAGCACTTGCATTTTTCCACCTAGAAACCCACATGACCCCTTATTTCTTGCGTCACTAATTGTACTTTGCAATTACAGGCTGAATTTTTGCATAAAGTACACTGCGAAACCAGAAAAAAATTCAAAGTGTGGTGAAATTGAAAAAAAAAAACGCATTTCTTTTATTTGGGGGAAATGTGTTTTTACGCCATTCGCCCTGGGGTAAAACTGACTTGTTATGCATGTTCCTCAAGTCGTTACGATTAAAACGATATATAACATGTATAACTTATATTGTATCTGATGGCCTGTAAAAAATTCAAACCGTTGTTAACCAATATACATTCCTTAAAATCGCTCCATTCCCAGGCTTATAGCGCTTTTATCCTTTGGTCTATGGGGCTGTGCGAGGTGTCATTTTTTGCGCCATGATGTGATCTTTCTATCGGTACCTTGATTGCGCATATACGACTTTTTGATCGCTTTTTATTACATTTTTTCTGGATTTGATGCGACCAAAAATGCGCAATTTTGCACTTTGGGATTTTTTTGCGCTGACGCCGTTTACCGTACGAGATCAGGAATGTGATTAATTAATAGTTCGGGCGATTACGCACGCGGCGATACCAAACATGTTTATTTATTTATTTATTTGTTTACTTTTATTTAAAACCTGGGAAAAGGGGGGTGATTCAGACTTTTATTAGGGGAGGGGGATTTTTACTATTAACAACACGTTTTTTTTTTTTTTTTACACATATACTAGAAGCCCCCCTGGGGGACTTCTAGTATATACACTGTGATCTCTCATAGAGATCTCTGCAGCATAGATATGCTGCAGAGATCCATGAGATCGGCACTCGTTTGCTTTCGGCTGCTGCAGCCGGAAACAAACGAGTGCCGAGCCGAGGACGGCGCCATCTTGGACGCGTCCCCGGCCGGCATCAGTAACGGAGATCGCTCCTCCGGGACAAGGTCCCGGAGGAGCGATCTCCCCCACTAGACACCAGGGAAACGTTGCCTCCGGTAATCGGAGGCAGCTGTCAACTTTGACAGCTGCCTCCGATTAGCTAATTAGCGGGCACGGCGATCGGACCGTGCCCGCTAATAGCGGCGGTCCCGGGCTACACGCGGCACCCGGGATCGCGGCACTTCAAAGCGGGGCCGCCGCGCGGCCCCGCTTTGAAGTGCTAATGAGGACATAGGACGTACCGGTACGTCCTATGTCCTTAAGAGGTTAAATATAGCTGAATAAGCTTTCGTGTCAGCCATGGGTGCGATGTGCAGCCATTTCTGTCTTTTTGGCTTGTGCATATTTTATGTATTCTGTCCCTTTTTTCATTGTGGCTAGCACTCGTGCTTTGTAAGACCCATGTGATCCAAATTAGCAGGAAGCACCTGTGTACATAAGGGGAGGATCTCCTAGTATTCTCCCATTCTACCTGCAGAGGAATGGAGAGAGAGGTAGGAGCTTGTTCACACTTGTGTTGCTTGGCGTCCACTTTTTCCGCCGGTGGCGCCTGCGGGGTCCGGGGGGGCCATTTAGGGTCTGGTCCTGTGACAATGGGGTTGCAGGGCCATTCCGTGGCCCCCCTTCTCTGCTTGCGCACGTTTTGCGGTGATTGTGGTCGCTGACCGGCAAAGTGATGTTTTTTGGTTAGGGACTCATGTGTATCAGAAAACCTGCATGTGGTACATGAGGCAATATGGTTTTGCCAAATTATATACTAACTTCTGATGTTGGTTTAAAATATAGCTGAATAAGCTTTCGTGTCAGCCATGGGTGCGATGTGCAGCCATTTCTGTCTTTTTGGCTTGTGCACAGGTATGACACTGCCTGTAAAAAAAAAAAGATGCTGGGATGCTGTGTGTGGAGAGTTATATATTTGCAGGGGAAGTGTCTTTATATCATATCAACAGTGGGAAACTACCTACAAGGGGATAATACCTATTGGTGTGTGTGGGGGTCAAACCTATACGAGGGCATTACTTACAGTGGGTTCCACCGAAACAGCGAAAAAAGAATATTACCTACATGGGCACTACATGCAGGGAGGTATATTACCTACAGGAGGATATTACGTAAAAGAAGTTCTTCCTAAAGGAGGTCCTAGCTACAGAGGATTATTATCTATAGGGGGATAAATTAACCAACAGAGGTCCTACTTACAGGGGGGAATTACAACATTCATTAAAGAAGAAAGGCTTTGCAGTGTCTATGACAATAGACATGGCTAATTTTATTCTCTGCTGAGAAGTAGATACAACTGTAGATACCAAACACTTTACAATTACAATAAAAGCATTACAATAAAAGGTGACACTAATAGGCAGATAATATGGGATCAGGCTGTTTACAAGAGGTGGTGCTCAAAGCTACCCCTCACCAACCCATCCATGCGGCTGCTGTAAAGCATATCCCTAAATGCATTGGTAAAATACATTAGTAAAAATATGCTTATATCTGGCTCTAATCAGTAAGAAATAAACTAGAAAATACATTGTTTTTAATATGAAAAAATGCAATTTTTAGTACCTTATATTCTTTGCTATTTAGTCCATGTTTTAAGGTTTGACAAATATGTAAAATAAGCTTTGACCTACAGTATGAAGTTTGGGGGACATTTCCTATGGAGTCTAATTTGTGCGACTATTCTAATGAGGATTGGTGTATATTTTCTTCCAATATCTTATGACTAAATGTAGCACTGCCAGGCTATGTTCACACAATGTCAAAAATAGAGAGAAGGCGGCTGCTTTTGCTATTTAAAAAAAATGTACGTTATTGCTTTGATTTAACTGACTCAAATGCAGTGCATTGCAGTCAATGGGAAGAAGGACGTCCAGTGCACACAATGTATTGAATAACATTATCACCGCGGACGTCAAAATAATGAATATGACAATTATTTTCAGATGTTTTTCGCAAACAGAGGACGTTTTTTTATTAGTTGTTCACACACAGTTTTCTTTTGTCACCGTTCTTTCTACATTTTACTATTAAATTCAATGGACTTTTTAATTAAGCCACACCCAAAGGCCGATTAGTAATCCCAAACTAGAATAGTTAACTAACTGCTGTCATTGCAGGGAAGGCCAGACAGCTAAATGACGTCCATTATTTTACACTCAAAATGACGGAGCTGAAAAAAAAGTTGTGTAAACATAACCCCAGAGTAAATGTATTTAAGTAAAAAGTTTTTGGGGAAAAAATTGCAAATCGTAAAAAAGCAAAAACTGTGCAAGCATATTCTTCTGGTACTGGCCAGACATAAACCTGCACCTGTTTGTCGTAACTTATAAATTATAAATTGGGTGTTAATCCCAGATTATGTAAACTTTTGGGTGAATAGTCAAAACAGGCAGAATAAAAAAAAGTTGTATCTAAAAATATTTCTCCCATTGAATACTGGTTCATAAATAGAACTTAGACCAAAAATGGGTGACTTTTTTTTTTTTTTTTTATATTCTTAGAAATAGTCGCAAAGCCCTTGATAAATTTCCCCCTTTGTGTTTAAATGAAAGAAACATGCATAAACTTACTGCTGCAAACCAAAGAAATTATCAGGAGAGAGGGACTATAGGGATTAGATTTAGAAGAACATAGGGTTGTGCTTTGTACATTAATTTTGTTTTCTCCTATATGTTTTCAGCCACATACCCCTCTTAATCAGTAGAATTAGAAATGTTGCAAATTAGTAACAATTTTGAGTGCAGTTTCTGTAGCAACCACCAATTTCCTTGATCCTCAATCCTGATTATTGAATTCTGCTGGGATTTCATTTCTGCTCATTGCAGCTTATTACAGGACCATCACTTACTTAGTTAACTACAGCTCTGATATTCAGCAATTAGTGTGGAAATGGCAGCTTTAACCTGCCTTGTAAAAAGAACACCAAATGTACAGAAAAATAGAACGTAGCTTACAATTGCTTGATAGAGCACTTGATACAGTGCTTTTTAAAGTGGAAAGGATGTGTCATATAATAATGTATACTGTGCCCACCCTCACAATACATGCTGTCTACCTATCTCAGAAATAAGCTAAAGGTGGACACCTGCAATTCAACCTTCTGCCTGTTGACAGGAAACAAAGTGCACCATTGGTTTCAGAAAATTGCACTTTGTGTTCTAAAAGCAAAGCATTGACCTTACCATATAATTTTCTTAAAACTTTACATATTGACATCCATTTGTTCAGAAATATAATAGAAGTCAGTAGTTTGCTTCTATTTTTAAAAGCCTTGATAAATGTTTCTTATAATAAATTTCAGTAACACAGGGAGGGTAGACATATTATTTAATAAAATTGTGTATCTAATGGATCCAGATTGTACATAGGAGGTTACAGTTATTTGGGTTGATTTGACCTATAGAAGTAGATAATAGTTTTCTGCCATTATAAATATTTAATTTCCCAGTTTTAATTCTGAACAAAACTTAGGATACATCTATGTTTATCCCAAACATATAACATTTACATACCAACCACTTTTGCTGTTAGTTTGTACCAAATGTCTACTACTTGTTCAGTAAAATACAGTAATGCTTCACATTGTTTGTGCGTTTCCTACTAACTCCCTTCCGATTGTATACCCTTGTTTTTGTCTTCATTTTCTTATTAAACTTTTAAGGACATGGTCCATTTTCACTTTGGCAGTTTTATATTTTTTCCATTGCATTTTAAGGCTATCTTCACACTTTGGGAACATATCAGGGAAAGGTGTCCGTCTCATTATATAGACAGTCGCTAATAATCAGCTGTCTATATATAATGAGATGGCCGCCTTCCCCTGATGTGGGAATATTGCTTTAGAATCGTAACTCTTTTATTTTCCCATCAACTGAGCTATGGTTTTTGGCAGGACCAATTGTATTTTAACCTATTTTTTTTTTATGTCATTTCCAGGATAAACCTGATTTTTAAATAGCTTAACATAAATATATAAATATATATATATATATATATATATATATATATATATATATATATATATGCAAAAAAGGGGTCCGTGGAGCCTCAGTTACGAGTCTCAAAACACGGGAATAGCCAGATATCCCTCTCTCCAGAGAAGGAAGCCCATTGCCAAGCAGTGCCTCCTAGTGGGGAGAGCACCAAACCACCCTGATACGTAGTCCCTCAGGTCCTCACTCTGTTGCGAGCTTTAGGACCTAAATAGGGAAACACCAGAGTGGCCCCTGTGAGTCAAAGTCTAACTCTGTGGCGAGTATAACGACATAAGACAAGGGTTACCAAGGCTAGGCATCCATCCACAGACTGCAGTTTCGGGGTATTTGCCCCTCATCAGTGTGGAGCAGGATTCTGGCTACTGGGGCAATGATAAATAGACCAACAAAACACAACAATCACTGAACTCAGGGAGAACAGTGAAAAATTCCAATGGATATCTGGCTATTCCCGTGTTTTGAGACTCGTAACTGAGGCTCCACGGACCCCTTTTTTGCATATTTAAATTTTGTATGGGACAATCAATGGAGACTCGTAAATGAGTACTCCATTGGAATTTTTCACTGTTCTCCCTGAGTTCAGTGATTGTTGTGTTTTGTTGGTCTATATATATATATATATATATATATATATATATATATATATACACATACATACATACATACATACATACATACATATATAGCAAGTAGAAAGTCCACGGCACTCACAGGGTTAACGGTGAAAATAGCGGTGATTTATTGCATACAGCACTCCAAAAAACAGACACGACGTTTCGGTAACCTCACGTTACCATCCTCAAGTGTACACAGTGAAATACATCTATGGTATAAATACACACCCATTGCTCAGTGATAGGGTAACATTAATTACAAATAATACACACATGTGTTAACTAGTAGCAAGTTAGTGCAAAAGTTAGGTTGTGCAGGTAAAGAGGACACTGCCCACTCTGGGCGTGTGTGTCCAAATACATGTGATCAGATCATGTGATCGCAATAACTTCTGCCCACCTCTCAGTGTCCGTGTATTAAAAAGAGTCAAAGACTCTGTTAAGGACTAGATCACCTGAATGAGGTAACGTATGGCATAAAGATAATACAAAGAAAAAGTCTTTAAACATAGTAGCAGCTTGCTGGAAACCGGGTGTAGATCCATCACTCAGCTCGAAAGGTTTAAAAGCTGGCACATGCGCAGAAAGGAGAAGAGGAAGAAGCCTGCGTTCTGCGTCGTCAAGGTGACGTGAGCCTTCCCATATACACGGAGAATCACTGTTGGATAGCTTAACCGTTTAAATGCCGTGAACACGACCCCGGGAATCCATATGTCCTGTGAAGGAACCCCTCAGGTCCCGTGCCTTTTGGACTACAGCTCCCAAGAATCTCGGATAGCAACCCAGGAAAGGATACATACCCGAAGTCCAAGGAGACAATTCGTCCTGCAGGCAGGGTCAGTGTTCCAGGACCTCTCCAGGTCCCTTAATCCAAAGCGCAACACTACCGCAACATGTGAACCGCTCCTAATGGTACTAATAGCTCCGCAGGAGACGTCAGGTACTAGGGGTAAATAGCATGAAGTTGAAGCATAGCCAGCTGATCGAGTCCGAGTGAAGATCCTCCCGGCAGCAAGCGGATGAATCTAGGAAAAATAAGATAACGGTAAGTATAATACAAAAATTATAAACATTATGAGAAAATATAAAAAAATGTATTTCACATATGCCCATTCGGGATCAGGTCAGTCAAACTGGTTAGCATGGAAGGGAAGCTATCTGAGCATATCATTGCTGACTTTGAATTCTATATTCAGTCCTGTAGGGGACAGGGAATCCAACCTATGGATCCACTCCAATTCTCTCTTTTTAAGTAACATAAGTCTGTTACCCCCATATTTTAAAGGTGGAATATGGTCTATGATCATAATTTTTAACTCATTCTCTGTGTGATGTTTTTCAGCACAGTGTTTTGACACAGGCAGATCTAATTTTTGTTTCCTTACTGAGTATCTATGTTGACCAAAGCGAGTTCTCAAGTCATGTGTCGTTTCGCCTACATAAATAATATTACACGGACACCACAAAACATAAATGATCCATCTTGTGGTGCAGGTAACATAGTGTCGTATTTTGTACGTCATAAGACTGTTAGGATGTGTAAAGTATTGCCCTTTGACAAGTTGTCTGCACGTTGTGCACCCCACACTAGGAAAGCAGCCTGTTTTTTGTGTGCCTATCGTTGTTTGTCGCATTGTCTTTCTCAAACTAATATCCGTCCTCACTAATCTGTCTTTCAGGTTTTGGCTTCTCCTGTATGACAGTAAAGGTGGTGTGGTAAGTTCTGGGATGTTCCTGTATGTATCACTAAGTATCCTCCAATGTTTTTTAACAATCCTACCTATATACGGTGAACAGTCAGTGTATGTTGATACAAAAGGAATTTTCTGTTGTGTTTTATGTCTCGATGTTGCTTGTTTTTTAAGTAATTCTTCCCTAGGATGTACTGTAGTTTTTTGTCTACATAACTGTAGTAGACGATCAGGGTATCCCCTCTCACGGAAATCCCCTGTCATCTTGGTTAAGGCCTCATCCAGATTGTATGGATTGTCAATGATGCGTCTAGCTCTTAACATTTGACTGTACGGTAAAGAGCGTATCATCTGTTTAGGATGACAACTCGAGTAGTGTAATGTAGTGTTAGAATCTGTCGGTTTTCTGTATATATTTGTAGATAGCTTGTTGTGTGTTATTGTAACATCTACATCTAAATATTGTATGTTAGTTTTGGAATAGTTGGCTGTGAATTTAATGGTCCTATCAAGACCATTGAGCATCTCTACAAATTGTGACAACGAGTCCTCATCCCCCCTCCAGATGAGGAACACGTCGTCTATGTAGCGCCACCAGACCAGAGCATTCTGGAACTGGGGCGCCACATAGACAAGATGCTCCTCAAGGTGTGCCATAACTATATTCGCATAAGTGGGCGCGACGTTCGCACCCATGGCCACGCCCCTTCAAGGGGCGTGGCCATGGGTGCGAACGTCGCGCCCACTTATGCGAATATAGTTATGGCACACCTTGAGGAGCATCTTGTCTATGTGGCGCCCCAGTTCCAGAATGCTCTGGTCTGGTGGCGCTACATAGACGACGTGTTCCTCATCTGGAGGGGGGATGAGGACTCGTTGTCACAATTTGTAGAGATGCTCAATGGTCTTGATAGGACCATTAAATTCACAGCCAACTCTTCCAAAACTAACATACAATATTTAGATGTAGATGTTACAATAACACACAACAAGCTATCTACAAATATATACAGAAAACCGACAGATTCTAACACTACATTACACTACTCGAGTTGTCATCCTAAACAGATGATACGCTCTTTACCGTACAGTCAAATGTTAAGAGCTAGACGCATCATTGACAATCCATACAATCTGGATGAGGCCTTAACCAAGATGACAGGGGATTTCCGTGAGAGGGGATACCCTGATCGTCTACTACAGTTATGTAGACAAAAAACTACAGTACATCCTAGGGAAGAATTACTTAAAAAACAAGCAACATCGAGACATAAAACACAACAGAAAATTCCTTTTGTATCAACATACACTGACTGTTCACCGTATATAGGTAGGATTGTTAAAAAACATTGGAGGATACTTAGTGATACATACAGGAACATCCCAGAACTTACCACACCACCTTTACTGTCATACAGGAGAAGCCAAAACCTGAAAGACAGATTAGTGAGGACGGATATTAGTTTGAGAAAGACAATGCGACAAACAACGATAGGCACACAAAAAACAGGCTGCTTTCCTTGTGTGGGGTGCACAACGTGCAGACAACTTGTCAAAGGGCAATACTTTACACATCCTAACAGTCTTATGACGTACAAAATACGACACTATGTTACCTGCACCACAAGATGGATCATTTATGTTTTGTGGTGTCCGTGTAATATTATTTATGTAGGCGAAACGACACATGACTTGAGAACTCGCTTTGGACAACATAGATACTCAGTAAGGAAACAAAAATTAGATCTTCCTGTGTCAAAACACTGTGCTGAAAAACATCACACAGAGAATGAGTTAAAAATTATGATCATAGACCATATTCCACCTTTAAAATATGGGGGTAACAGACTTATGTTACTTAAAAAGAGAGAATTGGAGTGGATCCATAGGTTGGATTCCCTGTCCCCTACAGGACTGAATATAGAATTCAAAGTCAGCAATGATATGCTCAGATAGCTTCCCTTCCATGCTAACCAGTTTGACTGACCTGATCCCGAATGGGCATATGTGAAATACATTTTTTTATATTTTCTCATAATGTTTATAATTTTTGTATTATACTTACCGTTATCTTATTTTTCCTAGATTCATCCGCTTGCTGCCGGGAGGATCTTCACTCGGACTCGATCAGCTGGCTATGCTTCAACTTCATGCTATTTACCCCTAGTACCTGACGTCTCCTGCGGAGCTATTAGTACCATTAGGAGCGGTTCACATGTTGCGGTAGTGTTGCGCTTTGGATTAAGGGACCTGGAGAGGTCCTGGAACACTGACCCTGCCTGCAGGACGAATTGTCTCCTTGGACTTCGGGTATGTATCCTTTCCTGGGTTGCTATCCGAGATTCTTGGGAGCTGTAGTCCAAAAGGCACGGGACCTGAGGGGTTCCTTCACAGGACATATGGATTCCCGGGGTCGTGTTCACGGCATTTAAACGGTTAAGCTATCCAACAGTGATTCTCCGTGTATATGGGAAGGCTCACGTCACCTTGACGACGCAGAACGCAGGCTTCTTCCTCTTCTCCTTTCTGCGCATGTGCCAGCTTTTAAACCTTTCGAGCTGAGTGATGGATCTACACCCGGTTTCCAGCAAGCTGCTACTATGTTTAAAGACTTTTTCTTTGTATTATCTTTATGCCATACGTTACCTCATTCAGGTGATCTAGTCCTTAACAGAGTCTTTGACTCTTTTTAATACACGGACACTGAGAGGTGGGCAGAAGTTATTGCGATCACATGATCTGATCACATGTATTTGGACACACACGCCCAGAGTGGGCAGTGTCCTCTTTACCTGCACAACCTAACTTTTGCACTAACTTGCTACTAGTTAACACATGTGTGTATTATTTGTAATTAATGTTACCCTATCACTGAGCAATGGGTGTGTATTTATACCATAGATGTATTTCACTGTGTACACTTGAGGATGGTAACGTGAGGTTACCGAAACGTCGTGTCTGTTTTTTGGAGTGCTGTATGCAATAAATCACCGCTATTTTCACCGTTAACCCTGTGAGTGCCGTGGACTTTCTACTTGCTATTTAATTAAGGATCTACGGTCAAGATCCAGGACCGCGGGCACCCGAAAGCCTTTACCTTTTTGCAGTGCTGCTTATATTTTCTGCTGTATACATACATATATATATATACACATATTTGTTTTTGACTTAACATTCATGGTGTTTAGAACATATAGTTCACAGTAGATCCTGTACACAGGGAAGACAAATTTTCTGGTTACAGCAACAATATACTGCTGGTCAAACTACAGGTCAATCAGGCTGCTATTATCAAAAGGGTCAAAATGTATGAATACAACTGAGCTGGAATAAAACATGTAACAAGTTGTTTGTTACATGGATTATAACCATGCTGCATTTGTTAGACATCTTAGTTGCTTATGGCGCTTATGATATATTATTTATGAACTACACATTAGCAAACCACCAAGCCACCATACTGCATAGGAGTCCCATACACTAAGCAGCAAGACTAAGGTCTCAGTTCAAATAATGCGTATTGCCCCACTACGTGTTTTTTCATCTTTCTTAAAACTAGGCAAAAGTGTTTCTCTACATTATCACAGTTAGGACAGTAAGCTGCTCTACCTTACTTCAACCACTAGATGTCAACTTTCCCTCACAGCACAACTGCAGAAAAACGAGGTATAACTACACACACACCTTCACTCTATAGCATGCACTTCCTTAAGGTGTGTTCACATATACCGTATGCACAGCGGATTTCACGCTACAAGTTTGCAGCAAAATCTGCTGCAGCTACTTTTCCTGTCATTTTCAATGAGATGACAACCTCGCTGTGAGTATGTAAATGCCGGCCCCCCTAACCCCCATACCTTACCTAATCCATGCTCTGGCTGCATCTAAGGCTCTCAGAGGCTCTCTCAGATGCAGGTGGAGCATGGATTAGGTAAAGTATGTTCCAGGCGGCAGGGGTTAATGGGAGCGGCATTTACGTACTTGTCATCTCATTGAAAATAAAAGGGAAGCTATTTCGCTGTGTAAAGTCTGCTGTGGATACGGTACGTGTGAACGCACCCCTAGTTTAGTGATTTAGATCCTGGCTTCAGGTGTGGCAGCATGTGCTACACCTGTTGTACATCTAGATAAGTTGCTAGACCAACCCCCCCAGGGAGACCAGAGACAAGGATGTCTCACCGTGGATTTTTCTTACTTGAGGACAATCAACCACCTAAAGAAAGGAGAGGAACACTAAGGCTGTACCACAGTAATGCACAGGGCAAGTTTAGCACCTCTCTACTGACTTAGGGTTGGTTCAGACTACGGAATTCTCACAGATAAATTTAGCGAAATTCTGTCACCTGTACACGCTCACGGCCGTGCGCCTTTCTGCCGGCTCCATAGACACCATTCTATGGGCCAGCTGATTCCGCATTCCGCCGAAAGAATTGTTACGTCAATTCTTTTGGCGTAATACTTTGAAACTTGCACAAACAATCTGAGCAGTTGGGTTTTCAACTTCCCTCCCTCGCCTTCTGCTAGAATTATTAGTAAACTGACATTTCTGTAGTGGGGGGGGGGGGGGGGGGGGGAGGGGGTTAGTAACTGCCATTCGGCAGAGGAGAGTACAGCCTCTTGCACTAGCAGGAACTAATAAATCACCTTACCGCTTTACCTTCTAGGGAGGGTGGATGTGCCATCTCCCCCGACACAGCTTGCAGACAGCTGCCTGCTTCCCTTAGAGGTAATCTCTCTATTCATGGAGGGGTTAATTGCAGGCCCCCCAGATTGGTAGTCTGGCCGACCGGCAAATGCCCGCTGGGCCGCCAAGATTACTATTCCGTGGTCCACCGGTCCGCTGCCTGCTTGAGGTGGGGGACCTTTATATAGGGATATTACAAGGGGGGACCTTTATATGGGGATGTTACAGGGGGGGTGAGGTGGAGGACCTTTATATGGGGATGTTACAGGGGGGGTGAGGTGGTGGACCTTTATATAGGGATATTACAAGGGGGGACCTTTATATGGGGATGTTACAGGGGGGTGAGGTGGGGGACCTTTATATGGGGATTTTACAAGGGGGGGTGGGGTGGGGGACGTTTATATGGGGATGTTACAAGGGGGGTGAGGTGTAGGAACTTTATATGGGGATGTTACAAGGGGGGTTGGGTGGGGGACCTTTTTTATAGGGGTTGTTACAAGGGGGGTGAGGTGTAGGACCTTTATATGGGGATGTTACAAGGGGGGTGAGGTGTAGGACCTTTATATGGGGATGTTACAAGGGGGATGAGGTTGAGGACCTTTATATGGGGATGTTGCAAGGGGGGGACCTTTATATGGGGATGTTACTAGGGGGGGTGAGGTGGGCGACCTTTATATGGGGAGGTACAAGTGGCGGGGGACCTTTATATGGAGATGTTAGAAGGGGATGGGACCTTTATATGGGGATAATACAAGGGGGGGGCTTTATATGGGGATGCATATTCTATATGGGGATGTTACCAGGTTGTGTATGTGTGTGTGTACTATTCTACATAGGGATGTTACAAAGGGGTGGGGTGGAGTGGGGCTGGACCTTTATATGGGGATATTACAAAGGGCGTGCATATTCTATATTAGGATGTTACCGGGGGGGATTATTCTACATAAGGTTGTTACAAAGGGGGTGACCTTTATATGGGGATGTTACAAAGGGGATTCATAATATTTATGGGGATGTTAACGGAGGGGATTATTTTACATAGGAATATTACAAAGGGTGCTACCTTTATATGGGGATGTTACAAAAGTGGGAGGGGGGAACTATTCTATATGAGGATGTCCCAAAGAGGGGACCTTTATATGTGGATTTTACATGGGGGCTATTATATATGGGCATGTTACAAAAGGGGACCGTTATATAGGAATGTTACAAAGGGGGGGGGGGGCATATTATATATGGGGATGTTACCAAGGGGAGGGGGACTATTCTACATAGGGATTTTACAAGGAGGGAGACCTTTATATGGGGATGTTACAAAGGGGGAAACTATTCTATATGAGGTTTTACAAAGGGGGGGACCTTAATATGGGGATTTTACAAAGGAGGGGGGACCTTTATATGGGGATGTTGTAAAGGATGGGCCAGTTCTTTAAGGGAATGTTACAAAGGTGGGGCTTATTCTTTGTGGGCATGTTACAAAGGGGGAAATACTATTTGGATGCACAAACTGGGCCTAACTACTTATATGGGGACACAGAGGGAGCAAGGTTACTGTATGAAGCAATACGATTTTTACATAGATATGGATGATGCTTAGCAAGGAGCCTAAAATGTTTGTCCAGTAGACAGCGGGAGAAGTCTTCATGATAGCTGAGCAAGAAAAAGCGACCAACTTCAGCAAAAACAACTTCAGAAATTCATGCAGAAGAGAAAACGCCTCCAGTGAGTCACTGGATGTAATTGCACTATAATCCATTCATCTATAATCATCATTTTCATTACCAGCTGAAGTGTCACAGCGACAGCTGCAGCACCGCCATGTATGTCAGTTAGTCAGAGCAGGAAGGGGTGGGGCAGGAGGTGCAGCTGTGGGTCGGCTCCGCCTTTGTGACACTTCAGCTGGTAATGAAAAGGAGGATTATAAAAGTTTACACTGTCACTTATACTGTATCCTTCCCCGCATTTTTCCACAGCCCTGTACTTGGTATGGACCTCACAGGCTCCCTTTAAGGGCACGTACATACCTTATCCATTGCAGATTTAGGGGTGCCGAAATACATAAATATGCAACATCAAATCTGCAGCAGATTATGTTGTATCTTTATGCATTGATGGTGGGGCTCACATATTTACGGAAATAGTAAAGAACATGGCGAATTGAAGCTGAATTTGCTACAGCGTGTATAGTAAACTGCTATCTATAATATATCAGGGAGGATATGGTATGTGGGCTGCTGGGGTTTCAGTGCCAGGGCTGATTTTAATTCCCAGTCCGGCCCTGGTTGATGGGTCTAGGCTGTCAGAACTTTATGGCAGTTAGGCTCTCTCCCTAGCTTGGACTTGGGGTCCAACTTCTATGAAGCCCGGCCTAGGTGACACTGTTGTGACACCGATTAAATAAAGTGAGAGTAAGGGGGAGTGACTGTATCACTTTACATCTACTGACTTTTTTTTTTTTTTTACTGCAATAGATAAGTGTCCCTGATAAGGAGACTACAGCAGCCCGAGAGTGAAGAGCAGAGGGAAGCTACACCATGTGCTCTGTATTAGTGCTGTTTTCACGACATAGCATCCTGTCAAAAAGTGATGAAGGCATATGGCTGCAGCCTTAATCTTTTTTATTGGCCCAACACAGTCAACAGTAACTTTTCCTGCAGGTATATGCTCATTTTGCTGGATTCAGAAGTGTAGGATACAAAGGAACATAAACAAAATAATATAAGAAGCAGAATTCAAAATGATGCTACCTCCTCCAATAACAATGAATACTTCTCTGGTGTAATGAAAGTAGTTCATTTGAAACTGAAATATAATTAATTACCACAAAGTGATGAAGATAACAGTAATATACACATACAAAATACATACATATGTTCACACAATGCTGTTTTGCAGCCAAAAAATTTTGTTGCCACTATTTTACCACATTTTCACAATTCATGGCAAAATTGTGTCAAAATCACAGCAAAAAAGTATAATCAACACTAATTAAATGCCATGTGTGAACATAGCCTAAAAGGAAAACTGTAATTACTAGAAATAAAATGTTGGCATTAATTATATCTTTACTGAAAACCGCAGTAGATAATTCCATAGTAATATAATTGCTACAATAAAATGATGTGACCATAAATAATCAATATTTGACCATAAACCTTAAATTCATTAACCAGATCATTACCGAGAACCACAATAAAATAAAAATAGAATATAGGCATCAATTAAATAATTAGATCAATACTGGGATTCAGTGTAACAAATACTGGAAAAGAAAGTTGATCAAGATTTCTAACATATCACCCTTCTTCTCTGCTTTGACCAATATACTATATTTTAAAAGTAACTGTCTCTCTCTATGTATTTTATCTATGCATGTGAAATCCTCGCGGTAGATCAAATTAAATGTGTTTTCCTTTTTTGGTGGTGAATAGAGATGAGCGAACCTGCCGAGGTTCGTATGAACCTGAACTCTCTGCGTCTGATTCCCACTGTCTGCAGGCTTGGTGCAGAGGTTGGATACAGCCGGAAAACTAGGATACAGCCATAGCCATAGGTTCATACAAACCCGAACCTCGGCAGGTTCGCTCATCTCTGGTGGTGAAGTATGGTGAAGATTTTTTTAAAATCTATTATACAATATTACTTCTGTAATTTTCTGCATATGAATCAACTTTAGAATATCCACAGTGTACAATAACTATGGGAAAGCACCCTTAAGTGACTCACATATTAGGAGCATAAGCATTAACTCCTAAGAACCGACCCAATTTCGATTTTTTTTTTTCACCTAGATATCCACATGAGCCCTTATTTTTTGTTCCACTAATTGCACTTTGCAATATCAGGCTTAATTTTTGCAAAAAATACGCTGCAAAACCAGAAAAAAATTAAATGTGTGGTGAAATTGAAAAAAAAAAAAATAAAACTTTTTTTTGGGAGGTTTTGTGTTTACGGCATTTGCCCTAGGGTAAAACTGACTTGTTATGCATGTTTCGCAAGTTATGATTACAACGATATGTAAATTGTAATATGTAACTTGATATTTTGTTGGATGACTTTTAAAAAATAAATGCTCCTTAAAATTGCTCTATTACCATGCCTATAGTGCTTTTATCCTTTTTTTTTTTTTTTTATACACACATTCTAGAAGTCCCCCTGGGGGACTAAGGTCTAAGGGTATGTCCGCACACATTGAAGTGTCATTGCAGTAGCGCAATGAATCGCAGCTGGGCTGCAATGAAATAATAGATTACTGCAATGAAATGATTAATTACTGTAATTAAGTGATGCAGTACCACAATTAAAATGCATGTGTAAACACAGCCTATATGCAGGCCTGCCTCCACTAAGAGAGTAGACAGCACAATGAAAACATACAGCAGCAGGAAGTGCTGTCAAACAGCCCCTGCTCCTATGTGTTGCTTTCTCAGATTTTCAGTATAAGGCCGGGTTCACACTACGTAAAAAACATATTTCATAACAATGGCCGTATTTACGCAAACATTGGGCGTTATTTGCAAAACATAGTGTAAATATAGCCTAATAATGTGCTCCATTGACGTTAAAGGGAAATTGGAGACCGTGCCCACACTGTATAGAATAATACAACTGTCCAAATAATAAACATGCACATTATTTATGACCCGCTTTTGTTAAACATGGCATTTTTTTAAAATCTGTTCAGCCTGAATCTTGAGGTCAATTCAAATGAATCCTCTCAAAATGAAGGAGGTTTGCTCATCTCTGCTTAACCCTTTCCCGCACGAGGACATAACTGTGCGCGGCCCTGCTCTGAACCATGGCGGTCCCGGGTGCAGCTTGTAGCCCGGGACCGCCGGTATTAGCGGGCACGGTCCGATCGCTGTGCCCGCTAAAACATTAATCAGATGCAGCTGCATCCGATTACCGGATACAGCATTTCCCTGGTGTCTAGTGGCGGAGATCGCTCCTCCAAGACGTTGTCCCGGAGGAGCGATCTCCGTTACTGAAGCCGTCCGGGGTCCGCTTCAAGATGGCGCCGTCCCCGACTCGGCACTCGTTTGTTTTCGGCTGCAGCAGCTGAAAGCAAACGAGTGCCGATCTCATTGATCTTTGCTGTATATCTATACAGCAAAGATCTCAATGAGAGATCAAAGTATATAAACTAGAAGTCCCCTAGGGGGGCTTCTAGTATATGTGTAAATTAAAAAAAAGTGTTGTCATTAGGGTTAGGGTTAGGTATCGATAGAAAGTAAACATCATGGCGCAAAAAATGACACCTGACACAGCCCCATAGACCAAAGGATAAAAGAACAGAGCGATTTTAAGGAACGTACAGTATATTTGTTAACAATGGTTTGAATTTTTTACAGGCCATCAGATACAATATAAGTTATACATGTTACATATCGTTTTAATCGTAACGACTTGAGGAACATGCATAACAAGTCAGTTTTACCCCAGGGCGAATGGCGTAAAAACACATTCCCCCAAAATAAAAGAAATGCGTTTTTTTTTTTCAATTTCACCACACTTTGAATTTTTTTCTGGTTTCGTAGTATACTTTATGCAAAAATTCAGTCTGTCATTGCAAAGTACAATTAGTGATGCAAAAAATAAGGGCTCATATGGGTCTGTAGGTGTAAAAATGCAAGTGCTATGGCCTTTTAAGCACAAGGAGGAAAAAACGAAAACGCAAAAATGAAAATTAGCCTGGTCCCGAAGGGGTTAAAACCTTTCCTGCCAATAGCAAGTTGAAAACTTCCATTAAAACAAAATACATCCCAGGTTTTAGGCTTTGTGGATAACTTGTGTATTGTAGTCCAGCAGTCCATGCAGCAGAATTAGTTGCTCTAGTAATGTTTTACCCTATATGTTGTAGCTACAGATTTTCCATACAATCCGTTTGTTTTAAATATTCCAAACATACTGTATGTGCATAATTTTGGCTCTTTTCTAGAGATGAGCGAATAGGATTCGATCGAGATGGTATTCGATCGAATATTGCGGTTTTCGAAAGATTCAAATTCAATCGAGTAGTGTGACGAATACGCGGGAAACATTAGAAAGCCCTCCCATCGCACTTGGTGCTTTTTTTAATCCAATCACCGTGCAGGGAGGCCATGAGGGACCCTGAGAGTATGCACGCAGCGCGAAAACGGTGTCTACCCTCATTGGATGGCTGAGCCACATGATCTAGAATATTTAATAATTGACTTCCGCCTCTCGACCGCAGATGCACTTTCAACCTAGCCAGGGAGAGATCTTCGAGCAGAAAGATAGGTTTTAGTAGCGTTTTGGTTAGGCAGGATAACTACTGAACCCAAAAGTCCTTTTCAGGGCTAAGATCCAGCAAAAAAGGTCATCTTTGAATCCAAAGCACTTCTCAGTGCTAAGACATAGATGAACTAACAGCAGCAGCAGCTGTATAGATTCCAGTACCCTGTGTGTAAAAGTAGTGTCCCTGGTTTAGCCCACTGAGGGCACGTAAACGTTATACATATTGTGCCAGTTGCCCAGTAATAGGCACGTGATACCTTATTGTGCCAGTTGCCCAGTAAAAGGCAAGTGATAACTATTGTGCCAGTTGCCCAGTTAAAGGCAAGTGATACCTATTGTGCCAATTGCCCAGTAAAAGGCATGTGATACCTATAGTTCCAGTTGCCTAATCTCTGCTCTGCTGCGGCCTAGCTTTTGTACAGCGTAATGCGTGATACGCGCGAATAATATGACGCTCTATGGACTCACATTGAAATCATGTATGTAACGCTGCACATGAAATATGAAGGAAATGTGTGAACATTGCCGTAAACATTCGTAAAGCGTTCGCAAATATTTTTCCTTCGCAACTGCGAAGAGTGGCATTATACCTCGATTTTGGGGTGTTGGGTGCACCAAGGCATGCTCCCCCTGATGTCACAGTGTCATTCTGGAGGTGTTGGCATCATTTAGGGAGGTTTCATGGGGGACTTGGTGACCTCCAAATGGTCGAATTTGGATTTCCAAGTGCCAAGAATATTATTATTATTATTATTATTATTATTATTATTATATTGCCACCCAAAATTAACAGAATCTATAGTGCATTTCGTGCTGTCAAAATAATGGAAAGTCCAATAGAATCCTGACAGAGCCCATTAAAGTGAATAGGTTTTACCTGAAATGGATTCTTTACTATGAACATGTATTGCTAACAGAAACCATGATGCAGTGTGAACAGAGCCTAAAGGCTCGTAAAATACGGAACCTAAGGATGAGTAAGATGTGTAATGGAATGTGTCTCCGCTCGGCATCATGTATCAGTATGATGCCGGGAGCGAGGAAAGTATTTAAATCTTTGTGGCACTGTAATGAAACAGTCACTCGACTGTGCCATTACAGTGCCGCAAAGGTTTAAACACTTTCCCTGTTCCCGGCATCATTCTAATACATGATACAGGGCAGGGTACATTCCATTATATACCTTACCTATCCATAGGTTCCATGTTTTGCGGAATGTGGGAATAAGCCTTAAGAAAGACTTTTTTCTTATCTATTTGCATATGTTCTCACTTACTTTAAGATAATTAATGGCCCATTTATTAAATATGTTAACTTGCTCACTCGGTTGCTTAATTATTTGAATACAATTATGCTTTGTTTTACTTTCAGCTTTTTGCATCACATTGATCATTTTGTTTAATAAGGTGTGACTGATCTGAATTACTGTGCACGACAGCATCCTGCTCTGAGCGTTTCTGGGAACCACCTTCCTTGTTCATTAAAACAAAACAACCTTTACTGACTAACAAAGTGTCCATTTAAGTGCTCTTTATAAGCAAATTAGCCTTTTAAACAAACAAGTGGCAAACAAGTGTCAGACGGTGCCATAATGCACAAAGTAGAGCAATAATTAGCTTTTTGGCTAAACATTCACAAACAGTGGCTGCAAAGGTACAATTAGCAGCTAAGACATGGCACAGTGGTGACAGTTAATAAAAGTACGGTAAAATTAAGCAAAAAGCAATGAAGAAATTTACTTAGCACAAATCTGCTCTGTTACAGTTGGTTTGTATATAATGCCAACATTTTTTCCTCTTTACTTTCTTCATCTTACTATCCTCCGTCACTAAAATATCAAACATTTCTCTTGATTGCAAAAAGGTTTGTGACGTCTTTGAATGCTGTTGCTTTAGCTTCCTCTTGATTGGATTGAGTTTTATTTATTTATTTACTAACTTTGTTGACTTTTACATTATAAACCCTGCTCAGTGATTCAGTGGCCAAACCTGTGTTTCATCTCTGCCATTGAATCACCGAATGACTGAATAGACCTGAGACAGCACGTCTCAAGACCAGGAAGCTTCTGTACACTGGGGGACCAGAGCAGCAGAATTCAGGAGGAAGTGCTCCACAATAATGCTGAGAATCCAATATTGTGGAGCCTAAAGTGACTGTTTGTGTTTCATATAGGGTAACTGTGGGAAGCATAGCTGAAAATTACATAGCAATATAGTATTTCCAACTTGCTTTTCATGAGTGGTGTACTCAAATGATTGGGCATTTCCAGTCATAGAATCAGAATGTAGTCAAAAAGGTCAGGAGATGTATACCAGTGAGTAATGATGAGTGAACTTCTAAGGCCCCCTTCACACGTCCATGTCAGTTTTTACTGTCAGGAAATCCTGATCAGGAGGCCTCAAATGCCATCAGGAAAGTATCAGGATTTCCTGACAGTAATCCGTTTTTACCTTCAGAATACCATCAGGAAAAGCCTTCAGGATTTCCTGATCAGAAGAAAAAATAGGACATGATGGGAGATGTATTTCTGCAAACTGGATGGTCACAGCTTGCAGAAGTACAACTCCCATTATGCCCGGCAGACAGGTCATGATGGGAGCTGTACTTCTGCAGCCTGTGGCCATCCAGGTTGCAGGTCATGATGGGAGTTGTACTTCTGCAGCCTGGATGGCCACAGGCTGCAGAAGTACAACTCCCATAATGACTTCAGCAGGGCATGATAGGGGTTGTACTTCTGCAACCTGGACGGCCACAGGCTGCATGAGTACAACTCCCATCATGACTTCAGCAGGGCATGATAGAGGTTGTACTTCTGCAATCTGGATGGCCACAGGCTGCAGGAGTACAACTCCAATCATGACTTCAGCAGGGCATGATAGGGGTTGTACTTCTGCAACCTGGACAGCCACAGGCTGCAGGAGTACAACTCCCATCATGACTTCAGCAGGGCATGATAGGGGTTGTACTTCTGCAACCTGGACGGCCACAGGCTGCAGGAGTACAACTTCCATCAAGCATGGTGGGGGTTGTAGGGGCAATCTCACCAGTCCTCGATCCTGCTCTGGCTGCTTGTCCTCCTTTGTCCATTTGGGGGTCGCACGGCAAACGCTGAGGTCCAGGGTGGGGGGCGATCTCACTGGAGCCGACAGCAGCAAGCCCTGTGGTGAGGCCCCAGAAGAGCGGTGCGAGCGGGCGGCTGCCAGCCCTGTGGTGCGGTGCAGTCCGGGGGGGGGGGGGTACATGCGAACGGGCAACAGCCAGCACGGGGCGGGTTGGGGGGGAGGTTGAGTGGGCGGCAGTGAGATTCGTGGAGGGGGGTGGTATTGGGTGCGCTCTCCCAAGCCATCGGGGGGGGGGGGGTGTTGAGGAAATCACATGATCGGGCAGCATCATCGGGCTCCGGTAAGGGTTCGGGTGAGGAGAACCGGGCGGCGGCCAGCCCTGTGCTGAGGTCCAATGCGGGGCAGAGAGGTGTCAGTGGTTGCAGGCTCTCAGCCAATCCGTAATCCCGGGCACTTTCCTGATGTGCATCAGGAAAGTGCCCGTGATTCTGGCGCTCCCATAGACTCCTATGGGAGCGCCCGGGCCGGAATTCCAGATAAAAATAGGACATGTCCTATTTTTTCCGGATTTATTTTCCGGAATGGACACCCTTCCGGAAAAATCCGGAAGGGCGTCCGTGTCCAATGAAACTCTATGCGTCCGGAGATTTTCCGGACGTGTGAAGGGGGCCTAATTGTTCTGTTCTGTTCTACAGTGTTTGGCAACACTAAACTAAAATGAACTGCACCTAAACAGGTAAATGATCTCAAATTTTAATGTGGTTCAGCAATCAATACTGAATTGTCCACGTTCCCCTGGTGTCCCCTCCACTTCCTGACTGAGACGAAAGGGACAGCCCTCTCAGCCAATCACTGGCCATGGTGCTTAGCCAAACATTGATTGGCTGAGCGTGCTGTCTCGCTTCAGGAGTGCAAGCTCACTCAGACAATCAATGACTGAGACAGCACCATGGCCAGTGGTTGGCTGAGCAGGCTGACACTCTTGTCTTGGACTGCGGTGACTACACTTATACTTGTGTCAGTGAGCAGCCGTCAGTATAAAGTGTTTAGGGCTTTCCAAAAACTCCACAGACAGATGACGTTGGTGGAGATAGGGATTGGGCATGATCGAAAATCACTGCTGTATCCTTTTGTTTTTTGAGAGATAAGCCACTATCAGAGTGGCAGCTTACCTCTCCCCTCCCTATAGAGAACACAGGAATGCTGGGTATTGGCGAACATTTATGTTTATGGGGAAGATGAGAAAAATAACTGTCGTCCATTTGACTGACAGCTATTAAAGGAGTATGGCAACCTTAAGACTAGCTAAGCATTGTCCAAGTACTCCAGGGTTTCTATACATTTAGTTAGCATATGAACAATGTTAAGCATTTTGTGTTCATTACTTTGATTTAAAAGTGGCAAGGTCTTCAGTTTAAATGTATTTTGGTCTCTTGAGTCCTCATTTGTTATTTAACAAACAGATTATGCCCTGCTTGTTATGTGTTGTAAGCAGAAATAAGCAAACTTTTCAAAAGCTCAGTTTGCCAGCTTTGCCAAACTTTGGAGTAAAGTTTAGGTCATCTCAACCAGACCTTAACCCTTTGAGGACCAGGCCCAAAATGACCCAGTGGACCGCGCAAATTTTGATCTTAGTGTTTCCGTTTTTCCCTCCTCCCCTTCTAAGAGCTCTAGCACTTTCAGTTTTTTATCTACAAGGCCATGTAATGGCTTATTTATTACAGGAATAGTTGTACTTTGTAATGGCGTCATTCATTTTACCATAACATGTATGATAGAATTCCAAATATATTATTTATGAAGATATAAATTGGTGAAATCGCAAAAAAGAATGCAATATGGTAACGTTTGGGGGGTTCCTTTGTCCACGTAATGCACTATATGGTAACAGCGACATGATACTATTATTCTATAGGTCAGCCCGAACACAACCATATGCAGGTTTACGCAGATTCTCTAATGTTATATATTTTTTTTAAATGAAATCCTTTTTTTTGGCAATTAATTATAAATAAAATGGGACTATTGTGACGCTTATAACGGTTTTATTTTTTTCACCCACTGGGCTGTATGGGGTGTCATTTTTTCCGCCATGACCTCTAGTTTTTATTAATACCATATTTGTGAAGATCGGGCGTTTTGATCACTTTTTATTAATTTTTTTTTATATATAATGTAACATAAAATCGGTAATCCGCGCACTTTTTTCCCTCTTTTCGTGTACGCCGTTTACCGTTCGCAATGACGCTTATTATATTTTAATAGATCGGACAATTACGCACGCTACGGTATATTATATGTTTATTTTTTTTTTTATTTTTATATGTTTTATTTATATAATGGGAAAGGGGGGTGATTTCAACTTTTATTGGGGGAGGGGTTTTGGGGTAGTGTGTTAGTGTTTTTAACTTTTTTTTTTTACACATTTGAAGTCCCTTTGGGGGACTTTTACATACAGTACTTAGATTTCTACACTGACCATTGCTATGCCATAGGCATAGCGTTGATCAGTGTTATCGGCGATCTGCTCATTGAGCCTGCCTGTGCAGGCTTAGTGTAGCAGATCGCCGATCGGACCGCACGGAGGCAGGTGAGAGACCTCCGGCGGCCCGTTTTACCGATCGGGACCCCCGCAGTCACACTGCGGGGGTCCCGATCGGTAAGTGACAGGGGACTCCCCCTGTCACTTACACTTAAACGCCGCGGTCGCGTTTAAGGAGTTAATGACACGCGGCAGAGCGATCGCTGCAGCGTGTCATTACCGGTGAGGTCCCGGCTGCTGATTGCAGCCGGCCCCCACCTGCTATGAAGCGCGCTCCGCTCCGGAGCACGCTTCATAGCGGGAGAAACACCCAGGGCGTACAGTTACGCCCTAGGTCGTCTGGGGACAGACTTCCATGGCGTAACTATACGCCCTGGGTCGTCTAGGGGTTAAAGCGTAACTATAATTTTTTTTTTCATTGCAGAAATCAGTAGTATAAGCGATTTTAAGAAACTCTGTAATAGGTTTTATCAGCCAAAAAAGCCTCCTTCTGTACTCAAGAAGCAATCTCCCTGCTTCCCCCCTGACTTCTTATCTGTGCATTATCAGGAAAACATGTCTTCATTACAGAGAAGCCAGTGAAGACGGGCTCTGCTCTCCATTATATCCTTATGGAGGGGGGAGGGGCCGAGGGAGGTGAGGGAGCAGGAAGAGGTGACATGAAGGTCAGCTGTTTGTAGACTGTCTGGGCACCTAAATCGCAGGATTCTGGGGTCAGAAAGGTCAGTGCTTATCTATGAACTTACTGAGAGAAGATTGCAGGGTGTTGTGCTGTGCAAGACTGCTCTGTGCTCCGTCACTCCTTACAGCCCCTCCCCTCTCCATAGCCACATAATGGACACAGAAATCCTGCTGCTTCTGAAGTGAGGGGGGAGGCTGGGAGATTGCTTTTTCAGTCCAGAAGGAATATTATAAAGGTTTATAAAACCTATTACAGAGTTTCTTAAAATCGCTTGTACTATAGATATTTAATGTTTTCAGAAAAATTACCCTGAAATGACAGTTACGCTTTAAACTAACTGCATTTAAACAGCTAACCCATTGCAGCTTCACGAGTGGGACTATTGTGTACAAAATGTGCATTTTCTCATGTGCTTTTTAATGTTACATTGCTTTCTATGGGCGAATGCCTGTTTGAAGGGTTTTTGCTTGCGCTATTGCTGCATAACCCTACCAGAAAAACACTTTAAAACTAGTGCCAGAAAAGTCTACTAGACACAAATAGAAAGCTGTGTCTCTTTCCCTATGTTTCCTTCCTGGCATGAAAATGTAGCTAAAGTAGGAGAAAGTATGACGAAAAGGTTGGCAGAGTGATGCAAGTGCTCGTATGTGAGGTGCTTACTGGAGTCCGCATATCTACAAGTGTTAATGGTTTGGTATGAGGAGTATGAGGAGCCCTGGCATCCACGAGTGCTTCAGGGGTGGCCTGTTGAGGATGAGGAGCCCTAGTGTTCACAAATGCTTTGGGGGTGGCCTCAGAAACATAGAAGATTGTTGACAGAAAAAGACCACTTGGTCCATCTAGGCTTCCCTTTTAGTATTTCCCTTCTTATTATCTTAGGATATGTTTATCCCAGGCATGATTAACCCCTTAAGGACCAAGCTTAAAATGGCGTCAATGACTGCGCCATTATTTTTTCTTATTCCCACTTTGCCTTCCTCTGGCCTTCTCTCCTCTATTTTTTTTTCCATCTACAGGGCTATGCAAGGGCTTGTTTTTTCAGTAACCGGTGTACTTTCTAACATAATTGACCATAATATGAATGATGAACCCCCCAAAATATCATTTATGGTGTGAAATTGGGGTAAAAAAATGCAATTCTGCAAATTTTTGGGGTTTTCTGTGTTAACATAATGCACTTTATGGTAAAACTGACATGATAAAATTATTCTATAGGTCAGTCTAAATACAGGGATACACATGTTTGCATAGCTTTTATAATGTTTTACTATTCTTATTAACAGTAAAACTTTTTTTTTTTTTGCAAATGGGTATATTTAAAATGGTCCTATTGTGACTCTTATAACCCATCTATTTTTTCACCTTCAGGGCAATAGAGGTTGTCATTTTTTGTGCCACAATCTCTTCTTTTTACGTTACTTTTTTTAACTGGCCATTGCTATGTCATAGGATAGCATTTATCAGTGCTATCTGTGATCATGGCGGCAGCCATGCAATTATAGTGACCCACGATTAACAGTGATAGCAGCCGGTCCTCACCCGCCAAGAAGCTCAACTCCTGAGGTTCCTTCATAGTTCGGCATAAATTTACTTCTGTTTTCCTGAAGTCCCAGGCCATGGGGCCATAAATGTACACCCGTGGTCAAGTGGGTAAATTCTGCTATTGTAGAGTTACCAACCACATCTGCTGAAAATTAGTTCCAAGCATCTACTACTCTTTTGGTAAAGTAATATTTTCTCATGTTGCTTCTAATCTTTTCCCCAACTAACCTCTTAATGTGTCCTTTTGTTCTTGAGGGTTTTTCTTTCTAAAAACATTTCCCTCCTAAACCTTATTTAGTCCTTTAACATCTTTTCTTCACAAACAGCGAAGAGAGAGGGAGAGCACAGCCTATGATATCACTGGCGCTTGAGCAAACTGTTATTGTGCGCAGTCCTTGACAGCATTGTCACATGCACGAACATGGAGGCTGGCCCGAGCATGCAGGAGGCTGCCTGGCACAGAATATTCATGGAGAAAAGGAAGGAGTGGTGAGACGTGCCAGAGTTTAGCACAAGCGCTTCATCACAACTCCTCTTTGACTCTTTATTACAGTGGAAGAAATTAAATTGGGCAGTATTCCCCACACTAAGACCTAAGACAAAGTTACCCTTCTACAGTTTTAGGCTATGTTCACACAACGTAAGAGACCGGCGGGCTGGTCACGGAACGGCTGGTCTCTGAAATGATCATTCCTGTTGCAGAGTTCTGATGCGGGCGCATCCGTCATCAGAACTCTCCACTGCACACTATTGAGCATGTGGCCGCAGCCGCTCGCTCAATAGTGTGCACTGACATGGTTTTCTACGGCCGCTATTCACTGAATTCACTATGTGTATACGGTCCGGCCGGGATCCCATAGAAAGCAAGGCAACGTATTTTCTTGTACAGAGTACGCCCGTTGTTGCCGATTGCAACAACTGCCGTACTTTTACGAAAGCATAGCCTTTGGCTGGGTTTACACTAGATGAAACACCAGCCGTTATGTGAGTTTTGGTGAATGTGTTATGGTGTATGTAAAATACAACATAAAAATATAATATGATAGAATTAATAACAAATAACAAATTCCAACAGCACTTTACAATTCTGAGGTATATAAATAGACAATCAGAAATCACTGAAATACACAGTAATTGCTGCAACAATAGAAATGAAGGCCCTGTTTTCAAAAGCTTGCAATTTTTTAGGCGTGGGTTTGAGAGAAAAGCGGAATGCTACATGTGCATTTGTTTTGTCATTACAATGTCACATATTTGTTTAGTAATTAGCTACAGCACAGCAAAGTTTATTCTATGTGTCATGTTTATCTTCTGTTACTTGGAATTTGTTGACTGTTTTTAACTTTAAAAAATGCTAACTAATGCAACAAACTGTTTCCAGTGAAAAACAAATGCTGATGGATCAGACTGTCCTTGAACTGGTAGAAAAGAATATCCCTCTAGCATCTATGATGTAGTAAACACACATCTCTTCAAAACAAACAGCAGAACATTCACAGAAATAAGGACCATTTTGGTGATTTGTAATTATTGTAGCGCTGAATTTTTCTTGCTGGGAAATGGTCGCTGACAGTTGGTAAGCACAATTAGTTTCTTGGGTGACCTTGCTGATTTATAATAGGTGGTTAGTAGATTGGATTCCTATTATCCCTTGACATGGCTTTCAGTTTCATTACCTATAATTGTGAATGTTGGTACTGACGGGGAGTCATGACATATGTCTGCTAAAGCAGAGGTAAATGCAGACAACAAGTTATTCTAGAACTGTTTGTGTGACAGCTACTTTTGATTTTTCTTAATCTTGATGCTAGCATTTTCCATAATTCCTATAATTTATGTTGTTTGGCTATAACAGTGTTTACAGTTGTGATTTTTTTGACAGAATGTAAAATGACCTTCACAGATAAATCAGTTTATGTTCTGCTGTCACTCTTTGCTTAAACTGAAAATTTAAAACCACTGGCTATAGTGTGCTGCAAAAAAATTTGTTCTTATAGTGCCAACATATTTCATAACACTGTACAGGTATTATCACCACCCACAACAGTCCATGTGCCTAATGGTAGTGGAAACCTTTGCAAAGAGGATACAGATACAATTTGGCACTGAAACAATTTTCCTAATGTTCCTTTTCATAATGTTCCTTTTTAGTAGCTACATTAGTGGAACTATTACAGAGTAGCATCTTTTCTACAGATGTTGTTCAAGAATTAGAAAATGACAATTAAAAAAAAAGTCAATCAGCCAGTTATTCAATTTTCACCATGGACAGCAGTGGACCTTGGTGGATCACCAGCGTAATATAAATTTTCTCCCAGGACAGCAGTGGACATTGGTGGATCAGCAGCATTACATCAATTTTCTCCCAGGACAGCAGTGGACATTGGTGGATCAGCAGCATTACATCAATTTTCTCCCAGGACAGTGGTGGATATTGATAAATGAGCTGCGTAAAATGATACTTTCTTCCAGGACTGCAGTAAACATTGGTAAATGAGCAGCATAAAATTACACTTTCTCCCAGGACAGTAGTGAACATTGTTTGACCAGTGGTGTAATATCAATTTTCTCCCAGGACAGCAGTGGGAATTGGTGTACCATCAGCATCAAATCAACTTTTCTCCTAGGACTGCAATGGACATTGTTGAATCTGTGGTGTATCCTTACCTCGTCTCCATGGACATCATTGGATGTGGAACACTTTCTTCCAGAATAGCCGTAGACATTCTAAAGAGGAAGCCCCATCAAGGACAATGGTTCTAGAATGCTCCAGAACAGACACTTGGACGTGGCAGTGGCAGCACTCTGACTCTCTTTGAACCTGAGGGGCCTAGGACAGAGATTTGAGGGTGATAACTGTAGCTTGACTTTTTTTTTTTCTTTAACATATCTTCTTTAACATTTCTTTTTTTTTTTTTAGCATGCTAATTAAAATTACTGAAATCTGACAGTGGAGCTGAATGGGCCAGCCAAGTGCCTAAAATGGAAATAAACACCAATAAAATTGGGATACACTTAAATAGACCAGAAAAGCCTACCCGCAAAAGAACGTACTATGTGATGGAGAATAGAATAATAATTTTTATATATATATAGTGCCAACAGATTCCACAGCACTATACAATTCTGGGGGTACATACATAGACATAAATCAGATATTACTGAGATCTACATATAATTATCCATACATGAGGAGTGAGAGCCCTGCTCGCATGCATCAGCTTACAGACTATTAGGAGGGGGGTTTGAGATGGCAGGGTGGAAAAGTCCTTCCTTTTTAGATAAGGCAGTGCAGGTAAAGGTGGGTGAACCAGTCACTAACCAATGCCTGCCTGCTACAGGTCTAGGTAAGTCTGACAGTCTTGAGTAATGCATTCCATAGAATTGGTGCAGCTCTGGTGAAGTCCCAGAAACAGGAGTAAGAGGTGCGTATTAAGGTGGTTGTTAGTCTTAAGTCGTTAGGGGAGCGTAAGGCACGGGTAGGGCTGTTCACAGAGATCAGGGAGGAGATGTAGGGAGGTGCAGCACTGTGGAGAGCCTTGTGGGTGTGCAGGAGGTGTTTATATTGTATTCTGTCTTTAATAGGAAGCCAATGTAGTGACTGGCACAGGGGGAAGGCATCGGTATAGCGGCTGGACAGGGACATGAGCCTGGCCGCTGTATTGAGAATGGACTGGATAGGGGAGAGTTTAGAGGAAGGAAGGAATGCCGATTAGTAGGGAATTGCAGTAGTCTAGACGGGAATTAATCAGAGCAACAATGAGAGTTTTAGCAGATTCGACAGTAAGGAAGGGATGGATTTTAGAGATGTTTTTAAGATTCAGGTGACAGGAACGTGAAAGAGATTGAATATGGGGAAAAAAGGAGATATCAGAGTCAAACATAACCCCAAGGCAGCGGGCTTGCTGTATAGGGGTTATGGTTGCACCACAGACAGATATGAAGATGTCAGGTAGAGGATGGTTAGTACAGAGAGGAAATACAAGCATCTCAGTTTTAGCAAGGTTGAGTTTTAGGAATAGGAAGGACATAACGTTAGAGACGGCAGACAGACAGTTATTGGTGTTCTGTAAAAGAGTGGGGGTGATATCACGGGAGGAGGTATACAGCTGGGTATCATCAGCATAGAGATGGTACTGAAAACCAAACCTGCTGATGATTTGTCCGATGGGTAAAGTGTAAAGTGAAAAGGAGAGGGCCCAGGACTGATCCCTGGGGAACCCCGACTGTAAGGGGAAGAGAAGATGACGTGTAGCCAGAAAATGATATGCTAAAGGAGCCGTCAGAGAGATAGGAGGAAAACCAGGAAAGAGCAGAGTCCTTGAGGCCGATCGAGCGGAGCGTGGAGAGGAGGAGCTGGTGGTCTACAGTGTCAAAAGCTGCAGATAGGTCCAGGAGAATAAGGATATTCTACTGTTTCCTTGAAGTAGGATGCTAGGTCTTCAGCGCAGAGGTTAGTGATGGGTGTCTGAACTTTGGATTTGAGGAGGGAGTTAAGGGTATCAAAGAGACATTTTGGGTTATGGGATAGAGAAAAAATTAGATAGGTAAAGTAAGATTAATTAGAAGAATAAATAGAGTAATAGCTTCTTAGCACAAATTTATAATGTAGGAGGTCTGCTACAGTTTTAGACTTCCTCCACAAACATTCAGAACACCTAGAACACCGTAGAAGAAAACGAGTTCTAGGTGTGTGCCAGAGTTGTGGTTGTCTGCCTTTGGCTGATTGAGGTGTGAGGGGTGCCATTTTGTCAAGGGTTGTTTTGAGGGAGTCGTGAGTCTTTGGCAGTCAGATTGGGACAGGAGAGAGAAGAGATAGGAGGCAGTGATGACTGTACAGAGTCTAAAAGTTGGGTGTTGATGGCATGTAAGTTTCTATACATGACCGAGGTTGGGATGTCAGGAAGAGAATGAATATTAGTGATTGAAAAGGAGAGAAGATTGTGGTCTGAGAGCTCGGTGGGAGTGTTAGTAAGGTGAGAAAGTCTAGAGAAGACAGGGTCAAAGGTATTTCCACCCTTATGGGCTTCAGAAGGCTTGAGAAAGCAGGTTTAGCAAATTTGTTAACGAATCGTTGTGAAATTACATCGCAGAACAACGCAATCTCTATTCCTGTTCCTATGATAGAACAAAAAAAATAATGAAAATACGATTTTAGATAAAAACATATCCCCACAGTAATATTATTATTCTGGGCACACATCACAGACAGAATTATATTCTATTTCCTTTCTTGTTGTTTGTTATTTTAAACAATTTCACATTTGTGCACCAGGATTGCTGTGACTGTTAACAAGAGTGGGAGGTTTATGAGTTTGCAGTTTTAAATCAGTGTTACACTGATGATGCCTGGCCTTCTGTGCCACCCACACTGGCCCACAACACCATATATATATATATATATATATATATATATATATATATATATATATACATACACATATATATCATAACAAGCGACACAAACTAAGTTTAACCCTTAGGGGACACAACTAGTTTTGGTATTTATGACAATTTTTCAAATATGACATGTGTCATTTTATATGGAATGCTTTTACCGATCCTTGTGGTTCCAAGATTGTTTTTTTGTGACATGTTCCACTTTATGTTAGTGGTACATGTGGGCCGATACCTTTAACTTTTTTTGTGAAAAACTCCAAAATGTTGTGAAAAATTGAAAAAAATTGCATTTCTCTTAATTTGAAAGTCTCTGCCAATAAGGAAGATTGTTCTACCACAAAGGTTATTGATTAATTTATATCTATAACATGTGTACTTTATGTTGGCAGCATTTGGTGAACATGTTTTAACTTTTTTAGGATTTTAGAGGTCGTAATAGTTTAGTAGCAATTTTCTAAATTTTTGTGAAAATTTAAACTCAGAATTTTTTAGGGACCAGTTCAGTTTTGAAGCATATTCCAGAGGCCTGTATACTAGAAACCCCCATATTTCCCCCCATTTTGAACTCTTCACCCTTTGAAGTATTCAAATTGACATTTAAAACAGTTTTTAACCCTTTAGGCATTTCACAGGAATAACTGCAAAATAAGTGTGAAAAGTAAAAATGTCCATTTTCTTTGCAGACATTGCAATTCAATCTTATTTTTTTTTTCATACCAAACCAGCTATAAAAAGCTATATAAAAGTTTTTACAAATACACTAACTGACACTGACTGATGCTTACTAACGGATGCTGACTGGCGCTAACGGACGCTGACTGACGCTTACTAATGGACGCTGACTGATGCTTACTAACGGATGCTGACTGGTGCTTACTAACCGACGCTGACTGACGGACACTAAGATCTCCCTTATTACTGGGAGATCACAGAGGAGGGGGGATTTTTTATTATGTGTGTGTGTGTTTTACAGTATATGAATGCAGGATCTGATTTCCTCACAAAGTGAGGGATCAGAGCCTGCATCCATGATCAGATACTGTGATTGGCAGCTCTGATCACAGAGCTGCCAATCACAGTATATAGCAGCATGTACCAGCGTCATTACACAGGCACTGGTACATGCTGCTGCAGCAGGAGGGAGTCACAGCAGAGATCGCTCCTTCCTCTCCTCCTCGCAGCACTGGCTCTCCGGTCCCGGAACTCACTGTGAGCTCCGGGACCCGGCAAGCCAGTGCTGCTGTCAGGAGGAGGGGGAAGAAGCGACCTCGGCTGTGGCCCTCCGGCGACAGCGGCTGCGGCGATCGGGGGGAGGGGATGCCACAGAGGATCGGGAGAGGACACGGGGAGGCCACAGAGGATCAGGAGGGACGGGGGGACGGAGGAACGGAGGACAAGGATCGGGGGAGGACACGGGGGATGCCACAGAGGAACAGGGGGGATGGAGGAACGGAGGACAAGGATCATGGGAGGACACAGGACAAAGGAGGTGGGGAGGACGGAGGACACGGCAGCTTCCCCCGGATCCCAGACCTCGGCAGAGACCGGGACAGGGTGTTTACTGCTTTCTTTACCGGCATCAGTGGATCTTTACCGATCCACTGATGCAGGTGATCGCCTGTGCTGGACCCCTACAGGGGGTCCAGCAGCAGCAACACTAAACTGTCAGCTATCAGCTGACAGTTTAGTTGCAGCTCCCGGTCACTGTTTATGTAAACAGTGAGCACTGGGAGCCGGGAAGTTATAGTACGTCCTGGTGCGGATAGTAACCTCCTGCCAGGACGTACTATAACTGCCTGGTGCGGCTAGGGGTTAATATTACCAAATTTATTGGCCTCATCTTGATTCCCTAGGGACTATGGTATCCCAACAGAATACATTGCTGTGTCTGGTTGATTGATTCAGGACAACCATTGCAACAAAACAAAATCCATTTGGAGTAATTAATATGCTGTATATTTTAAAGGTCTCATTCACAGGCAATATATTTTCACTAAATAACGTCCATTGTTGCTGACTGCAACACCGGCCGCCATTTATTGAAAAGGCGAATTCACATTGTTTCCTATGAAATCCCGGACAGAGTGTAGACACACTGTGTAAACTCTCGCCGGGATTCCATGCGGCCATACAGAAAACTGATATTTCAATTTTGTGTGGCCGCTATTCATTAATCCCATGCTGCAAAATGACGTTCCTGGAACCTTATGTAAAGAAGGTAGTTTCTGCAACATGACGTTCCAGGAACGTCATGCTGTCCTATCCTCCACCCACTGTCCCTAGCCTCCTCCTCACACAGCCTCCTCCTTCTGCCCCTGCCCGGAGGGGAGCCGTGTCCCCCCTGGGCAGTTAATCCCATAGGCGTGGCGGTCCATGGGAATGCAGTGTCTATGGGGCAGCCGGAGGGAAATGGGGGGGGGGGGGGGGGGGTTACCATAGCAACCCAGATGCTGCCTTATGCGTCTGGGCTGCTATGGATGTGAATGATCAGGCCCCTCAGAGCAGAGACCTGATAGTATGAATGAGCTGTCAGCTGTTCCGACAGCTTATTTATTCTATAATGCATTACAGCACACATTATGTGTTGTAATGTATTATAGATGTACCTGTTAAGTGAAAGCTAACCCCTAGGCGACCTAGGACGTTCCAGTACACCATTGATGCCTGTCCCCAGATGACCCTTGGTGTACCAGCACGTCCTGAGCTATGAAGCGCACTCCGCTCCAGTGAGCAGCCCGGCCCTCACTGTTAATGACAGGCTGCAGCGATCGCGCTGCAGTGTGTCATTAACCCCTTAAATGCCACATCACAACCGCAACGTTTAAGGGTAAGTGACAGGGGCAGTCCCCTGTCACTTACCGATCGGGGCCCCCGCAGTCACAGATGCAGTCGGACCATCGGAGGTCTCTTATCTTCCTCCATGTGGTCCGATCAGCTTTCAGGCAGGCTCTATGAGCAGAACGCCTATTACACTGATCAATGCTATGCCTATAGCATAGCATTGTACACTGTATGCAGTCTAAGTATTACATGCAAAAATCAACCAGGGGACTTAAAAGTTTAAATCAACCCCCTTTCACATTACAAAAATAAATAAACATATTATAAACTTCGTTGTGCGTAATTGTCCAATCTATTAAAATATAACAATCGTCATTGTGAATGGCGAACGGTGTAAACAAAAAGAGGGAAAAAGTGCCAGGATTACCGTATTAAAAAGTGATCAAAACTTCCGAGCTACACAAATATGGTATTAATAAAAACTAGAGATCATGGCGCAAAAAATGACACCCCATTCAGTCCCTGTAGGGGAAAAAGTAAAACCGTTATAAGCGTTACAATAAGCCCATTTTATTAATAATTAATTGAAAGAAAAAAAAGGATTTAATAGAAAAAAATATATATAACATTAGAGAATCTGTGTAAACCTGCATATGGTTGTGTTTGGACTGACCTATAAAATAATGGTATCATGTCACTTTTACCGTATAGTGCATTACGTAGACACAGAAACCCCCCAAACGTTACCCTATTGCATTCTTTTTTACGATTTCTCCAATTTATATGTTCATAAATAATATTTTGGGGGATATGTCATACATGTTATGGTACTTATGAATAAAGATTATTATTGATTACATTGTTGTCCTTTGTTGTAGGAGTTGTGTAGTTGGCTGGAGGACAGGCCGATTTTCTTTGGTCTATATAGGAGTATAATGTTATGGTACTGTAGAATGAAAGATGTCATTACAAAGTACAACTACTCCTTTAAAAGAAGAAGTCCTCACATGGCCCTGTCAATAGAAAACTGAAAGTGCTAGAGCTCTTAGAAGGGGAGAGGAAAAAATGAAAACACAAAAATGAAAATTTGTGCAGTCCACTGGGTCATTTTGGGCTTGGTCCTCAAAGGGTTAAACACACACAGTTACACACAAAAATAAATAAACAAACAAATAATTTAAACAAATAAATACATTAAATAAATATAAATAAAAAAAATAAACACATTTTCCACCCCTCCTTTATAAATGATCCCCTATAAATAAGATACACATATTTGGTTTCGCCGCATCCGTAATGACCCTGTCTATTAACTTGTTATATTAGTTATCCCGCCCTATTAACACCGCAAAAAAATAAAAAAAACTAACCAAAATGAAAATTTTTTGTTAATCTCCCCCCCCCTAAAAATATTAATAAAAGCTATCAAAACATCACATGTTCCCAAAAGGTGTACCGCTAAAAACGTCAGCTTATGCCGCAAAAAAAGCCCTCACACAACTCTATTGGCGAAAAAATTAAAATATTACTGCTCTTACAAAATGCAAGATATACACAATATTTATAGTATAAATGCCATAAACTATAACAAAAGCTATATAAAATGGACATCGATGTAATTGTACAGACCCGACGAATAACGATAACATGTCATATGTGACGTATAGTAAATGGCATACAAAAAATGTGGAAAACAGCTGCTAAATTGTGTTTTTTATTCATACCACCTCATAAAAAATTTTTAATAAATATTGGTAAGGGTGTCTCCCCGAATGGTACAGATGGAAACTTCAACTTGTCTTACACAAATATTTTGGCAAGGCAAGATCTCTGTGACATGGTATAATGGCTAAAAAAAAAAACTGAAATAAAAAAGGCCCCAAAATTCACTAGGTCTCTGTCATGTCTGAGGCCTATGGTTGAGTCAGGTGACGCACTGCGGCCACATATGGGGGATTTCTAGAAACATTGGAATAAGTTAAATAAGTATTGAGTTCCATTTCTATTAGTATTTGCTGTGTTAGAGGAAAAAATTGATTAAAATGGAATATCTACCAAAAAAATTTAAATTTAAAATTTCTCCTCCAACCTGCTTAAATTTCTACGAAACATTTGAAGAGATTTAACTAACATACAGGCCCTACAAATCCACTTCAGAACTGAACTGGTTCCTAATAAAATCAGAATTTCAAATTTGATGCAAAATATCAAAGCCCTCCAACATCCTATCAAGTAAAAGGACGTTTACCAATTGACGTCACCATAAAGCAGACAAGTTGTAGATATTTCAGTAATAATTAGTTCATGTGGCATGACTATTTTTCTTAGAACAAGAGAATTTTGATTATAAAGAAAGGTAATTTTTTTCAATTTTTTTGCGCAAATGTTTTTTTTTTTTTTTTTTTACAAAAAAACTACTGCATGTATCAACCAAAGTATACCAGGAATATGTCACAAAAAACAATCTCAGAACAACTGCGATAATTAAAAGCCTGACAGAGTTATCAGTACATAAAGAGAGACAGGTCAGATTTGAAAAATAGGCCCCGGGCATTAAGGCAAAAACAGGCTGAAGAGGCAAGGGGTTAAACAGCAGCCACACAAAACTGACTGTGCAGACAATGTAAACTACGGCTCTAGCAGTACTTTACATTGTCTGCTATGGTAAATTCTCTCGGACACTCAACTGTGTCCGTATTCCATTTCAAAACAAGTAATATTCATTGGCAGTACCGGCCGGGGCGAACTTCACAGCAGCCTTTCTGTGACATGGCTGTGTCACAGAACAGCATCTGAATGTGGCCTTAATCTGCAGCATGATAGATATTCTGTAGGTTTGTTGAGGATTTTCACTATGGATTTTACCTTTTCAGTGTATGACTTTGTTCACACATCATCAAAAAAATTGAAAAGGCTGGCCGGTTTCATATTTGAAATAAAGTCAGTTTTTGCCGCAATTTAACTGACAGCAATGGCAATGCATTAAAGCCAATGGGAAGACGGACGTCCAATGCACAAAGTGTATTGAATAACGGATGTTTTTGCCATGGATATCAAAATAATAAACATGATCATTATTTTCGGACGTCTTTTGCAAAGAGCGGACATTTTTTATTAGTTATTCACCCACAGTTTTTCTTTTTCCTTCGTTCTTTCTCTGCTTTTACTATTAAATTCAATGGACATTTCAATTAAGCCACACCCAAAGTCCAGTTAGTAATCCCAAACTTAAATAATGTTCAAACACCAGTCAATGCACTAAAGGGAAGCCAGACAGCTAAATGACGTCCGTTATTTTAGACTCAAAATAACAGACGTCACTTTAAACAGAGCTGAAAAAAACCGTTGTGTGAACATAGCCTTTGAGTGAAAAATTGTAGTGAATAAGAAGCACAATCTAATGTAATATAAGCACATTTTGATGTAGAATAGTAAAATATCTCAGAGAAGATAAACAAGAGGCGCTCACCAATACTTGATTATAATTGCTTTTAGTCCATAAGGTGCACAAATCAAAAAGGCCCTGAGGGTGTACATGCAGGTATATAGCAAAGATACAGTTGATTTGAATAATGAAACACTTTCTCAGTCTGAGAAGACGTTTTATATAACAAACAGCTGTGACTGTGTCTACACCCTCAGGGTGCTTATGTATGTTTGCACCTTGTGGAATAAAGTAATCTTCAAATCTGTGTGTCTTCTGGAAATTTGTATATGCCATAATGGAAGTTTCTTGGGATTTACAGAACTGGCAAGCAGCTGTGCCAACTGCCCTATCTGCACAAAGGGAAATAGCAACAGATTTACTAAAAGGCAACAAAAAATACTCAATGTGTTAGCCTAGCCTTACCATTTAATTGAACAAATTTCTCTGCATTAACAGTTGTACCAGCCGCTGTCATTCCTTACCTTAGGTGTCCAATTAAACCTAGAGCATTGAGATATGTGCATTATTATTTGAAATAGAAGAGTTGAATGGGTCACTGCAATGCACCTTAGACACTAACTGATCTCCCATGGGAACAAGGAATTTTATATGTTGAAATACATGTCTGATATCTTGCTCACCTGATATCTGTTGCCAAGATATAGCCATCAGGGACTTTTACACATGAGTTAATGGTCCAATTCTGCAGTTATTTGTGGGTTTTGATGACTTTGGTCTCATGTGTATAGTTCATAAAAAACAACCACAGTTGAAGGGATATAGTAATTGTCTTGGAGATCAATTAATAGTGCCAAGGGCCAAATAAAAACAGTATAGTTTGCTATGATATGCAATTATTTTATTACTGCATCTAAGGATGCGTTCACACTTCCCACAGACAATTTTAGGTACCATTAAAGTGAATGCAGCCATTTACATGATCTGTGCTGCGACCCCCACCGCAAAAAATGGGAAATAGGACATGTCCTAGTGTGGATCGCCGTGCTGGCCGGCTTCGTGTTCACCAGAAGTGGCCTGAACTACGCTGCTTACTTCTCCTGGGAGCGTAGTCCAGGCCACTTCCTGTGAGAGTGTGTAGCCAGGCGGCATTGGGGGAATAGGTAAATAGTCAGAAGCGATGACAGTGAGTGGGGGGGATTCGTGCCGGGCGGCTCCCGCTATGGGATCCATGCACGGATCGTGTGAATGCAGCCTAACTGCTCACACCCCTAAACATTCTCAGCAACTATGATTATTAAAATGACCAAACACCCTTAGTGCTCCCCCCCCCAACATGTTTTGCTACCAGGAACTGTGGTAAACATACTTGGGGACACTGAGGGTGTTTGTTTGCATTTTTGTTTTGAAATGGCAAATGTGGGCACTTTTTTACCTTCATCTGACATAACCAAAAATTCAAAGCTTTGTTGTAAACTAAGAGATGCCATTAGATAAACAGTTATACCTTACATTACGTATTGCTGACTGCCCATAAATAAAAATATGATTGCATATCAATAGAAGAGATGCATGTTATTCTTTAACTAAAATATGCCCCAGTAAGTATTAAAATCTTTAAGTATCCTAGCACTTAGACACAGTATACAAAGGTCATCTATTCTGTCTACTAATGGCAACTCTCCAATGCTGTGAAACAACATGAATCCTATTATCATAGAACATTTAGATGGTGGAGTTGTAATGATTTCCAGAGAGAAAGCTAAGTTAGGAACATTACATTCCTGCTGTTAATTCATTAATTCTTCTATAAATAATAATGAAGCTTTGTCATTTCTTTAGTTCTGGCCCTTTTCCATCAGATGAGGTTAACCTGTAACTGGAATTTATGGCAGGTTTTACAATTTTATAATTTTACTCTTAATGCATTATTTTTATACATGTGCACGTTTTTACAAGGTATTGCTAGTACATTTATGGTGCTTATAATGGGTTTCAAAGTTTATACGTGTTTTTACCTTAGTTTTTCTTTTCTTTTATGCTTTTTAAATCATAAAGATAAAGGTATATCTTAAAATCTGTCATCTATGACAGAATAATACTTAAAATATATGCTATACCAGAATTTATAATATGTTCATACAATACTCCAAATGGCCTTATGACCAATTAAATTCCCATTTATGCAATAATAATGACTAATTTCCTAACTGTTATGATCAATGCACAAAAAAGCTTTTGTTAAAATCCAACTCATAACTGGAAAATATGCTAGACAGTGATTCATTCCTTTACTGACAAGATTGTATCCTCAAATAGATCTGAAATCTATCATGTATGAATTGTTCTATTGTTTAGATTCTTTCTGAAACAGATCTCCTCATTACAGAAAATTGTGTTTACCAAATACCGTATTTAGGAACTATGTTGTCATTCGGAAATGGTATCAGTTCTCGTTTTAAAATATTTTCTCCATCTGGATAATTTTTGTAATTCATGCCTAGGGCAAAGAAGCTTCCTAGTTAATCTGCGTGAAATATTACTATCCACATTTTAACCTGACTAACATTAACCTTGGTGGACAATAATTCTCTTGATGCCACAAATCAATGTTATAGTTTAAGATTATATAATTATTAGTAAAAGCAACAATTATATTTTACAAATGTACATATAATATAGGTGAAAAAACTAAACAAAAGAAGAAACATCTGTACAAAGAAAGAAAATACAAGTATAAATAGCAAAAAAAAAAAAACACAAGCAAAGGCTATGTTCACACAATTTTCATGGTGTGAACATCTTTTTGATGGCCATCATGTTAACACTGAAAGCCAACCTTCTTTTGATAATGATTGCTGCAAATATTTATGGCTGCCTTTTGGCGTTAAAATTTTGGCCGTTCAAAACACCGTCCGGAAAAAGACATATAGGGTACATAGCCATAAATAGTAATGCTATGAAATAAATATCAAATGTAATAAATAAACCATAAATTAAATATTTTAAAAGGTTTACTAGAACTAAACACAATAGAACTAAACACTTATTAATAATCTGTCATGATTGTGCCTGAAAAGGCATCAGTGCCACCCTCTGCGGTGAAGATCCGACCTCTGCGCCAAAGACTGCGCTTTTGGCCATAATCCATTCCTGGTTTTACTGTGTTCTCTGCTTATGTCATCTCCCTGCACTTTCCTTGCTGTGGTCTGTTCTCTGATTGTTGTCTGCTGTGTTGTGATGGACAGGTCTCCTCACCTCTGGCTTTCTGTGGTTTCTTGTGTTTCTCCTCCACCTATCAGCTTGGAGTCCGGGACTCCTGATCCCTTATACTTGTGCCTCTCCCTTCACTCAGGGCTTTTAATAGCGTTGTTCAGCTTGTCTGTCTGCTAAATCCTGCCTTTCCTCAGATTGTCTGTATTCCTGGTTTCCTTATCCCTTGCTTGTTTATTACCTTCTTTGTCTTTTGGTTCAGTGTTCTCCTTTAGTCCTCAGTGTGCCTTGCTTGTCCTCTAGTTACCTGGTTATTGTCTCTGGTTTCTGTTTCACCGTGTACCTTGTTTACGGTCTGTTATTGCGCATAGTTCCTTGTACCTTTTCCTTGTATCCCCGTTCCATGTTTATTAGTATTTCTGACCTGGATTTTGTGACCTCGACTTTGCTTGTGGATTCTGACTCTGTACTTCTGCTGCCCGTTTGTTGCCAACCTTACCCGCCGACTATTCTTTATTGTGTTAGTTTGTCTCGTCTTGTTTTGTGTTTTGCACTTACTGCAGTGTAGGGAACGCCACCCAGTTGCGGACGGTCGTTTAGGGCCTGCTCTGCAAGTAGGTAGGGACAGTGTGGAAGGCTGTTAGCCATAGGGCCCACTTGTCCTGTATCTTTGTTTCCTGGGGCCCTGACATAATCTGTGTCTGGTTTATAAAAACAATTTTGGGAGTAAAGATTTTCTAAGATTTTCTTTCCATTTAGGCTATGTTTCCACCACAGGCTCATAGCAGGAAAAGGTGGCCATCTGTTGATATTGACAGACGCAAAATGTCTGAAAAGATGGCTCAACAACAACATGGTCTAATACCATAATAGTTCAGACCATTCCAAACACAAGAGTGCTAATTATGTTATTTTTTTGTAGTTGTTGTAGTTTGAATTTATCTGGATTATCTGGACTAAGGCTATGTTCACACAATGTAAGTAATGTATTACTCACGGCCGTTGTGGTCGATGTGCAACAACAGCCATGATTAATATTCAACTTACATGCAGTTAGAGGGAATCCCGTCCGGAGTGTATACACATAGTATACACTCCAGCCTGGATCGCTAGCGACTGTACAAAAAAACTGACATGTCTATTTTGTGCTGCCGCTATTCATTGAATAGCAGCTGCACAAGCCTGACAGGTCACACAATGGAGAGAACAGCTCCGGCCACACTCTCCATTGTGTGCAATGGTGAATTGGGATGCGGGCACTCATGGATGCGCCCGCATCCCAATTCAGCACAAATGAAGATTATCACGTTGTGTGAACATAGCCTAGCTCTGAACAAGAATTTATACAATTCCATGAAAGAGTTTAGTGCATTCCACCATAAACCTAACATTGCGTATTCATATACAAAAATTTACTTTCTGCGCACTACCACAAAAATTCAACACAATATAGATATTCTTTTACAACCTAAATTCCCCTCAAAATTAGAATGGTGTTATTTTCCTTAATATAAAATTGTCAAGTCTTTGAATATTCCACTATCTACAGTCCATAATATCATCAAAGGATTCAGAGAATCTGGAGAAATTCATGTCCGTAAGGGACCTGGCCAACAGTCAACATTGGAATTTCATGATCTACGGCTCCCATGGCATTAAAAGAAGAAGCTATGTCAACTCAAATGCCACTGTCTTCTCTGGGCAAATTTAAGATGTGTTCAGTCCAGACCTTTCACTAATAGGAAACATTTGGCACATCATTAAAGTGCAGTATTTTCAGCAAAACTGTGTTTATTTTGGGACAACTATAAAGTAGCCAACCCCATTAGCAGTATTTCTTATATATTTGCTAGCCATTAAAATGCATCATATTTGCAGGATTGTTGTTTGCCTCTTAATAAAAGCAATGTACTATACTCACATTATGTCTGTTTGTCTTCACTGTCGTCATCATCCTTTTTGAAATGCTCATCTCAGCTTTCCAATGACCTTCACCTTTATCTTACTGATTTGCCATCACCAGTCATGCATAAATCATCTCTACTTCAATCCTTGCAGCAGAGCTATCAACAAACATGACTATTTCTCTTCACAAGCAATCTTCATACAAGTCTATTCGGAACTTTTTCCTGACTCAACAGGCACAAGTTTATATATTTTCCGAAAAATGTTTATGAGGGTCCATGAACATTATTGATCATTTTAATTTGTTTTCTAATGGTTCAATATAGGACATACTTCTATACTTCTATATTATATATCTATACTTCTGATGCAAGAATTTTAATTAACTACAATACACACTGATCTCAATAAGGTGAACCAGTGGTACCTGCTTTACAATGTATTTAACCAAAACTACAGGCACCACATGCTGCCACATAAAAGACTGGCTCAGGCAGTAGGTGATAGCCAAATCTTCCTGAGGATGTTGGTGATAAATGGCATTTTAAATAGCGGTTATTTTTGTGATTGTTTAAGCCAGGAGCTGCAGTCCTGGCAAATATACTAATAAAAATTGAGCAAAGCAGTTGAAAATTCATTTTATGAGGTTCACAAATATTAGGTCAGATTTGAGAATATTCGCGAATCGCATGCAAACAATTCTCAATAAAACAGCCAAAATATAATAGCAACAATAGTGGGACTGTTACAGAGTAATGCTTTCTTCAACAGCTCTTGCTGTAACAGTGTCAAAAATTGGAAAATGATAGTTTTGAAAAATGTCAATCAGCCAGTCAATCATTCAATTTCCAACCTTGACAGCAGTGGATGTTGGTGGATCAGCAGTGTAAAATCAATTTTCTCCAAGGACAGCAGTGGACATTGGTAAATGAGACACATTTTCTCAGGACAGCAGTGGACATTAATAGACCAGCAGCATGAAATCAATTTTTTCTCCTCTAGGACTGAAGTGAACATTGGTGGATCAGTGACCACTGACTGATAATGGATACTGTTTTCAGAGCACCCACTCACTGATAATGGACATTGTTTTTAGAGCATCCACTGACTGATAATGGACACTGTTTTCACAGCAGCCACTGACTGATATTGGACACTGTTTTCACAGCAGCCACTGACTGATAATGGACACTTTTTTCACAGCATCCACAGACTAGAAGTAGCTCACATCACATAGAGGGTAAGTAGAAGATGCTGAACTCACAGTGGAGCCTGCAGGTGATTGGACAGCCTTAAGGAATTATGGATAATCCCTTGCTCCCAGCAAGTGACAGTACAGTAAGATAAAGGCTGCCATGTTTAGAGAATTTTTGAACATAATGGGTGAAATTTGCTTAGCAAAACAAAGCGAATTCACAGTGTGATTTGCAGCGAACCTGAATTGGCAAGATCTCAGATATCATCTCTAATACTAATAGTGGATATTGGGAGTTTTTAATCTTCTTTTGTACTGCATTTTAAGTTATTAAATAAATGTTATATAGTAAAATCTGTAGGTTAGTAAGGTGGTGTGTGCACTGGGGTAGCACCAAACCACTTAGTGCACCAAACTGCCTTACTACCCTACAGATTTAACTACAAACTGCCCTGGAATGGCACAGAGGATGAAGGTAGGAAACTTACTTTCATCCTCAGCTCCCGCTGCACTATAAGAAGATATTAGCAGGTTAGATTGATCTAACCTGTTGATAGATCTCTTAACTAATTACCTTGCCGTCAGTTTGTTATTTAATTTATTTACATATCCTCGTCTTTGGTCAAATGTTTCTTTCTTCAAATCATGAGACTATTTTGACACACTATCTAAGCAGTTGAGCAAAGAGTGACAGCCAATCCCTGATTTACTGAGAAGGGACAGTATCACAGCCAGTGATTGGCTGAGTAAAGCATGTGATTCATGCAAAAACAACTGTCATGCGAAAAAACTTTCACATAAACTGGTGAGGTGTATGGCGTCCTTGTAGCTTGTAAGATTGTTATGTTTCTTGCACGGTAAACAATAAAAGGACTACAAGTGGTGATTGCACTGTCTCCCTTTCATTACCATGATTGGCTGAGTGAGCTGTTACTCTTGTGTCTTGTGGAGTGACAGCCTGCTGCCTGCTCAGCCAATCACTGGCTATGGTGCTGTACCTCAGTCAGTGATTGAATGAATGAGCGGGCTGGAGGTGGCTGAAGATGCCGAAGACCCAAAGGAGGACACTTGGGGAGGAAGGACAGGTAAATATAGCTGATGGAACTTTGTGAACCTCACTACAACAGCTAAACACCTGCAATTGTTTACCTGTTTTAGTGTTGGATTGCAAAGTTTGGGAATTGTGAGGTAAAAAATTGTGAACCTCACGAACAGACTATTTCAAAGATTTGCTCATCTGTATAAATAACTCCAATATTGATATTTTTCTTAATACTGCAGTCCACTGACTCTATTTATTATTATACTTTCTTTCCTTTAAACCCCCTTCATTTCTGCCATGTCTTATACATTGATCCCCAAAACTGCAAACATTAACCCTATGCAATCTAGCTAGTGCCTGTTATCTGTCTGCATCTGATGACCAGCTAGCCGGCTGAATAAATCACTGTTGGTTGCAGCAAGAAGAGTGCTCCTATCTTTGCTTCTTTGTTGTATACTACACTTGAATCATCTTGTCTTTATGCTGTGAGCACCTTCAGCAACCGGGATCAAGATACGGTGAGTCCGAGTGCCGTGTTTCGTCTATGGCTTGAGTGTTGCGGGGAAACCGTTCTTAGTGAGCTCAATCTGGCTAGTGATTTGTAAATACAAAGCATTATGTTCTTAGCACACTTCAAAACTCCCATGGACGCTTGCAATGATCTTATATATCCGTTTCAAAATTTTGTCTTGATTAAAATTTTTTAGGAGAGATAAAGTATATATTCATAAAAGAAAAAAAAGAAATCCCTCCATTTCTGCCATGTCTTATACATTGGTCCCCAAAACAATAACCCTATGCAATCTGGCTAGTAATTTGTAAATTGGAAGCATTATGTTCTTAGCACACTTCAAAACTCCTGTGGTCGCTAGCAATGATCTTATATGGTCTATCCATTTCAAAATTTTGTCTTGATTTAAAGTATTTATTCATAAAAGAAAAAAAGAAAACCATGAGCACAGACGGACTCTTTGCAACGACAATGAACTACTGAACCACATTGATATTAATATGATTCAGGATCTCTTTACTACACTTTTGAAACCTTGCCCAAATAACTTTATGGACAAATGGTGATGGGCTTTCTATCAAATAAACATAAATAATAAATGGTGTCTATGATACATGTGATATAGAAAGGACATGTTGCACAAAGTCATATCATTGGCCTTTGAACAAAACAGTTTTAATTTTGTTTGTAGGTATTTCATTTAAATAATCAATGCAACATATTAATTTTTATAACATAAATTCCTGTATACATTATTATTATTATTCTACATTCTTAGTATAGAACAACTGTGCAAAATAGATGGAACATGCTAATAAAAAATACACTGTACAGTTGGCAATTGTTAAAATAGGTTCTATTGGCTGGGTTAGCTTTAGACTATGTTCCCATTAAGTAAGTATTATGGTCATTTTTATTGGACGGCTATTATTTAATGGCTAATAATGGCCTTTGTTATGATATAACTGCCATTATTTGCCATTAAATGGCGTTCTTCCAATAAAAATGGCCATTTTGTGTGGGAACATAATAAATATGTTATTGTAAAAGTCTAGATGCCCCCCAATAAGTACTTTCTGTGTGAGTGTACTGAGGTCTGCCTTTTATTCTTTTAAAGTATTAGGCTATGTTTACACACAGTAAAAATAAATAAAAACAAGGCCACATTTTGAAAAAGCAAGTCATAAATAATGAGTATGGTTAACCCCATAACGACACAGGGCGCATATTTGCGCCCTGTGGTCACCTCGGGGAGTTAAGAGCGGGGCAGTGCGGCGGCCCCGCTCTGAACCGCCGTGGTCCTGTGGCATGTAGTCCTGGGCCGCGGCTATTAGCAGGCACGGTCCGATCGCCGTGCCCGATAATCAAAATAATCAAAGTTGACAGCTGCATCTGAAAGTTAATGCAGTCTTATCTGTGGTGGTCTAGTGGTGTGGTTCGCCCCCACGGGACGTTGTCTCATTGATCTATGCTGTATAACTTTACAGCATAGATCTCAATGAGAGATCAGTGTACTTATACTTGAAGTCCCCCAGGGGAGCTTTTAGTAAAAGTTTAAAATAAAAAAAAAAGTGTTATTATTAATAAAAAAAAAAAACTCCCCTAATAAAAGTGTGAATCACCCCCTTTTTCCATGTTATAAGTAAAAATAAAAAAATAAATGAACATGTTTGTTATCGCCGCATGTGTAATCACCCGAACTATTAATTTATCATATTCCTGATGTCGCACGGTAAACGGCGTGAGCGCAAAAAAATTCCAAAGTGCAAAATTGCGCATTTTTTGTTGCATCTAATCCAGAAAAAATTGTAATAAAAAGTGATCTAAAAGTCACATATGCCCAATCAAGGTACCGATAGAAATAACACATCATGGTGCAAAAAAATGACACCTCATACAGCCCCATAGACCAAAAGATAAAAGCGCTAAAAGCATGGTAATAGAGTGATTTCAAGGAACATATATTTATTAACAATGGTTTGAATTTTTTACAAGCCATTACATAATATAAAAGTTATACATGTTACATATCGTTGTAATCATAACGACTTTAGGAACATGTTTAACAAGTCAGTTTTCCCCCAGGGGGAACAGTGTAAAAACAAATACCCCCCAAATAAAAAAAATGTGCTTTTTTTTTTTTTTTTACAATTTCACACTTTGAATTTTTGTTTTATTTTGCAGTGTACTTGTCAGCCTGTCATTGCAAAGTACAATTAGTGGCGCAAAAAATAAGGGCTAAAGTGGGTTTCTAGGTGAAAAAATGGCCTTCTAAGCACAAGGAGGGAAAAAACGAAAGCGCAAAAATGCAAATTGGCCCGATCGTTAAGGGGTTAATTATAGCTGTTATTCTTTACGTTGTTCACACTGCTGCCCAATTTCCCATTGACTTTATTGAAGCACATTATTATATTGAAACTATGGTCATATTTTGGTATTATTTAAGTGTGTATCAATTAATAGTGTGTAATAGTGTGTATCAATTAATAATAGTATTTTAGGTTACGTTCCCACAACGTCTTTTTTTGGCAAATAATGTCCATTGTTATGAAATAACATCCATTTTTTAGACTATGTGGGAACATAGCCTTAAAAGTAAAAACTAATATAGAGTAAGAACCAGTAATAGGCTATGTTCAGACATGCAGTAGTATTTCTGTCAGTCTTTTGGGCAGTATTTTTAAAACTAAAATCAAGAGTGTAATAGACAGGGAAAATTATAATGGAAAGATTTGTATAGCTTCTGTGTTTTCAACCGACTCCTGGTTTTGGTTGAAAAAAGATTGACCAAAAGACTGACAGAAATACTATGTGTGAGCACAGCCATTACCTCAACACAAAGATACCATTGTTATAAAGAAGACAATTTCTATGGCACCTAAGTCTTTGGCTATCTTAAAGGGAAACTCCAGGTAGAGGTTAAAAAAATGAAACTTTTGCAGAAGTATATAGCATTACTTACCTATCTATCTCAGTTTTGAAACTACCAAAAATACATTTGTTTTGAAGGGTTTTGTTCTGTATTGTGTTTCTGTACTTTCTGGTTGAGCAGTTCCCAGAATGCAGTACTGGTTCATGAATGCAATGCTTTCCCTCAGCTGTTCATCACAGTCCTCCATCCTGCCCATTCCCTGCCCAAAGCTGTTGCAGAACATCTAGGCTGTGTTCACACATTGCAGTTTCATTGTGTGACTGAATTATTTGCAGTACTTTATCATTTCATTGTGGTATGTAATCGCAGCACTTACAAAAGTGACAGGAGCTGCACTACTTTCACTGTCTAATTGGGACTGCAGGGATTCCAATTGTCATACCTGACTGCCGGAGGTCTCTTAATTTCCTCCCGGAAGACAGATTGGCAATTAGTGTATAGAGTCTGCCATAGACAGCCTCTATGCGATGATCACAGATAACACACAGCAACACTATGGCATAGCAATGATCACCAAACTTACCCATATTATAAATAAAACACATAAAAATAAGAAAATGAACATATTATATATTGTACCGTGTCTAATTGTCTATTAAAATAAAACTATATTGTTACCAGACAGTGAACGGCATAAACAAAAAGTGGTAAAAAAAAATGCTAGGATTGCTGATTTCCATACATTTTATGTAAATAAAATTAATAAAAATTGATTAATATGTCTTATGTACACAAATCTCATACTAATAAAAAAAAGAAATCATGGCACAAAAAATGACACCCCATACAAGACAAGAGTCACAATAGGGTCATTGTAACAGTGTTTGCAAAAGAAAAAAAAATTAGTAAAACATTAGAAAAGCTATATAAACTGCATAGGGCTCTATACAGCCTGACCTATAGAATAAAGATATTATGTCAGTTTAACCATAAAGTGCATGACATAAACACAGACACACCCCCCCCCACAAAAAAAAAAAAATGCTGAATTGTATTATTTTCCCCCAATTTAACCCCATAAATAATATTTTGGGTTCTGTCATACATGTTTTTGTTGATTGAAAGGAGCCGTTACAAAGTACACTTATTTCTGGAAGAAAAAAAAAACTTTTTCATGGCCCTGTAGATGGAAAAAAAAGTGGTATAGGTATTAGAAGGCGAGGAGGAAAAAACAAGAAACCAAAATTGAAAATTCATGTGGTCTTTAAGGCCACTTTGGGGCTCTGTCCTTATTTAAGTACATAAATGGCATCATATGAAATTTCCACACATATACCCAAAAACATAAGGTTTTTTTTTTTTTTTTTTTTTTTGCTATATAGTCATCAAACATCACAATAAACTGTTAAAGTTTTACAGTCCTTCACAAACTTTGAAGAATCTAATTATTGGCAAAATAATTCAGTCAGATTCATTAGTACTAGCAGATGTTGGCATTGACATATCAACTGTATTCTCTGTATTCTCCATGGCATTTAAATTTCTTTTAATTTCCAAGTGGCATTTAAGCATCTTCATGTGTCAAGAATTTCCGTTGCACTTTTATAAATTACAAGACATAATAATAGTTTGCCTGTTCTTACATCTGTTCTAAGTCTGTTCATTCCCATGCAAAGAAATGTAAATAGTGGATGAGTGGTCTTAATAAAAGTTCATAGTAAATAAAAGAGCCTGACCATTTGTACATTGTACAAAGCCATAGTGACATTTATTTCTCCTAGTTTACTTTATCTATCAGATTCTATAATGTTGATTCTATAATTAATTCATATAACATTTATAGTGTCAATGATTCAGTGCCCAAATTAGTACTAATTTATATTTCACACTTTCAGAGCTGACATCTTAATGCATCATTAGACACATTACAAATAAGCTTTTTAAATAGCATAAAATATGTGAATTTAGGGATTAAAATGTGAAATTACTAATTATCAGTGAGCAGATGCATTATGGAGAATACTCTGAACGCAAATATAAACAGACTTTAATGGCAGTGTCCTCCAGACGTACACATTTACATTCAGAATATGGTGGTCAATAATGAATGAATGAAAGAATGCATTTTTTTTAGAGAAGGCTAAAACAACAACGTGACAAGTTTCAAGAAAGAGCCGTGCCTCGTAGCCATACTGTTGCTAGCCATACTTGCCTGAGGGAAGAAAACATGCACATTTTTTGTTTGGCATCTTAGTGGAATAAAAGTATTGTACCCTCTAACCAGTATTTAAAAATATATATTCCTTGCAGAGTTCCTATCTTCAATATGATTCTTTGCCAAGGGACCTTGAAATCTAAGCAGCAGCTAGAGGATCATTTTTGTACAAATATTCTTATTTTGTTACAGGTATTTACAATAAATGTATTGTTACATATTTGAAGTACAAATGCAATTGTTCTGTAACAATAAGAAAAGAAGCAGGACCTTGGAAAACTCTTATTTATCGTCAAGAGAAGGACAGTTTCTACCACTAATAGAAATAAATGTGCGTTGTTAACATTCCATTGACATTTGTTCATTCAAAACATACTTATGTAACGTTAAGGACAAATGAGGGCACGGGAAGAAAAAGATTCCTTATACATCTTTAACATGAAAATATTTTGTGTATTAAGTTTTATGTTCATGGCTCTATCACCATGTAAAGGCCAACACACATCACAGTCATTTGCTTCTTACTGTAGGAGGCATCCATTCGGAGAGTCTGGCATTTAGGTGGAGGGCTATGATTAACCCCTTAGGTACTTCCAACTTGGGTGCCACTGAAAAGACATGATGTCAGGTTATGTCACGGGTGGTAACTCCAATGCCAGGGACATTATAGACACAATGATAGGACACAATGATGATATCACAAAAGTATCTATATATAGATATATACAGTGGTAAAGGCCTAAAGACAGGAAGGAACAGGAGCAAAATCACCAGGTGAGATTTATCACTCCGTTTAACGATAAAGAAGTGAGACACATTTTGGAAAAATATTTGCCGATTTTACAGGTAGACCCTGGGTTGGGAAAAGGTGCCCCAAATGGAGGTGCTATCCATGTGGTTCATGCATGGCGTGCCCGAATGTGACAAGGGCAGTGGATTTTGTATCCAGTGATGCTAGCAAAACATTTAAGATCATGCACCATATTACGTGTAAGACTGAAGAGGTCATATACTATGCCGCCTGTCCGTGTAATCCTGTAAGTAGTAGTTGGAAGACTTGTAACAATTAAAACCAATTGCCAGACATTTTAAACTCTTACATGATGGAAACGCAAACCTTCTAAAAGTAAGCATGTATGATGACATATTGTTGGATGGGATGAGAAATTTTCATGAGTTGCACATCAAAGCACAGGATTAAAGGGAACCTATCAGGGGGATTAACCCCAATAACTATTATAAATCCTGGCACTCAGCATATAATCATGCTCAGAAGCCTACTTTCTAATACTTCCCAGTTTTATCTTCCAGTATGTGTGCATGTGTTTTTAATCATTGTATGTAGAGATGAGCGAATCTAAAGAATTGCTTCATTCTACTGTAGATTCATTCATCTCTAATGGTATGAGCAGCCACCCAGGAAAGAATGGCCATGTTTTGTTTTGAAAAAAAATCAGCAAAATTTGAGAACTTTTCTAACTGAAACCTAATAAATCTAAACATACCTTTCCATGCTCCCCAGTGTCCTCTTCAGGCACGTCCAGCCAACTCAGACAATCACTGCCCGCGACGCTGTCTCTTCTCAGTCAGTCAGTCTCTCGAGACGCAAGAGTTACAGTCCGCCCAACCAATTACTGTCCACAACACTGTCCCTTCTCAGTTCATCTCAGTTAGTCAATCTCTCGAGACACGGGTTAGAGTCTGCTCAGCCAATCACTGTTTGCGACGCTGTCCTTTCTCAGCCCATCAATCTCTCATGAAGCAACAGTTAAAGCCTGCTCAGCCAATCACTGCCCACAACGCTGTGCTTTCTCAGTCCTTTCTCGGTCAGTCAGTGATTAGAGATGAGGGAACAGGGCCGATGTTCCCCACGGAATGGGAAGGCAGCGGGAGTCAAATGCCAATGTTTCGGATTCGTATGAACCTGAACATCGGCCCTGTTCGATCATCTCTATCAGTGATTAGCTGAGTGAGCTGTCACTCTCTCCACTCAGCCAATCACTGACTGACTTACATTATTATTATTATTGTTGTTGTTTTTTTATTTAATTTTCGTGATGTATTTAGCAAAAATTAGCTTAATTCACTGTGAGACCTGACAATTTCTGTGAGCCAGAAAACTACAATAAAACTCTGAGATGGATAGATAGATAGATAGATAGATAGATAGATAGATAGATAGATAAATAGATAGATAGATACCGGAGGAAGTCGGTCCCCAGTTAGGACCTGGGCCACAGGCACCTGCAATCCTTCAGCAGTGCTGCTCACTATCTGATTTTCTAGATAGACTGGGTCAAATTAATGTAGTGTTCCTTCTAAGAGACATTACGCTTTTATTTTTCCACCTACAGGGCTGGTTGGGGTGTAATTTTTTGGGCCATGATCTCTAGATTTTATTAATAGCATATTGATTTAAGAGAAACATTTAAATCACTTTTTATAAATGTTTTCCTGATACACAATTTTAAAAAATCTGCAATCCTGTGTTTTTTTTTTTTTTCTTTCCGTTTACGCCGTTTACCATGTGGGAACAATAATGTTATACCTTAATAGATCAGACAATTCTGCATGCTACAATATGTTTTTATTTTTTTTTACATATATATTTTTTCATAATGGGCAAGGAGGTATTTAAACCTTTATTGGGGCGGGGGGATAATAAGGGTTTTTTTAATACTTTTAAAAACTTACACTTATTTTTTACTGTAAAACATACAATCATTAGATTGTATATACATGGCATGGCTGCGGGGGTCCTGATCATTCAGTGACAGATGCTTGTCCTGTAACTGACTACCTTAAACACCACGATCGCTATAGATTGCGGCATTTAAGGGGTTAATGACAGGCAGCTGTGGGATTGCAGCTGTAATTATCCTCGGCCCCGGACAAACTGATGTATGCGGGACCACTCTCACCTCAGTGGTTCCACACACATCTACAGTGCCTCACAGTCAGGAACATATATATGCTCCTGCAGCACGGGGCATGTGCAGCAGGAATGTATATATACAGATTGCTGATGTGAAGGGGTTAAGGAACACAGGCCACATCACTTTACACCACTACCAAAGCATCACATCATCATAAATGATACTTTTATCATTGTTGTTCGATGCTCTGTGTGTGTGTTTGTCATAATAGAGTTTGCCTGCAGTGCAAAAGCAACAACATAGTAGGCCAACACTTTGTAGGTACTTTTATTCATTGTTCAAATACTCGTGACTACAGTAGGTTGTCAATATTTATAAATTCTCAGATTTAGTTTTTAAGATCTAATAATACTAAACCGCAAGTCCCTGTCAATTTCCAAAATAGCCATTGTCCAAAGTCCTCGGGAATGCTGTGGGACCACCAGATGGCAGTTAAAAATTGAATACAATTGACTGAATTAAATCTATATCATAAAAATGAAAGTCTGTCTGTCTGTCCCGTATAGACTTCCAAACGCCTGAACAGTTTGACCCCAAATTTGGCACACAGATACATTGGGTGCCTGGGAAGGTTATTGCGAAGGTCCCGTCCCCGACAGATGTTCAGGAGGGGAGGGATAAGAGCAGCGCCCCATAGAGATAAATGGGAAAATCTCCACACTGCAAACACAGGTGATATAATTAGCTGCATGTCTCCAGCAGTAAACGGTAGTTGGAAGCCTTAGCAACCAATAGTACTACTGCTTTTATTTTCACAAAGAGCAATGGTTGCTAGGGCAGCTGCCTCACAACATCCACAGTAATAACTGATAGACCCCCTACTCCATTTATACAGTACATGTATACAGGACCCCCTACTCCATTTATACAGTACATGTATACAGGACCCCCTACTCTATCTATACAGTACATGTATATAGGACCCCCTACTCCATCTATACAGTACAGGTATACAGGACCCCCTACTCCATCTATACAGTATATGTATACAGGACCCCCTACTCCATCTATACAGTACATGTATACAGGGCAGTATTACCAGCTGCTGCTGCCCTAAGCACTAAACCTAAGAACGCCCCATCCTCACTCATCAATTAGCATCATAATAGATTGGTAGGTAATAGCTCCAGAGGTCACATTTAACACCACCATGTCAGACCTGACCAATACCGCCATACCAGGCCTGACCAATACCGCCACACAGTGACTGGATAACAATGCCATACTAGACCTGACCAATACTGCCATACTGTGACTGGATAACACTGCCATACCAGACCTGACCAATACTGCCATACTGTGACTGGATAAAACTGCCATACCAGACCTGGCCAATACCACCATACTGTGACTGGATAACACTGCCATATCAGACCTGACCAATACCGCCATACTGTGACTGGATAACACCGCCATACCAGACCTGACCAATGCCACCACACTGTGACTGGATAACACTGCCATACCAGACCTGACCAATACCACCACACTGTGACTGGATAACACCGCCACACCAGACCTGACCAATACCGCCATACTGTGAATGAATAACACTGCCATACCAGACCTGACCAATACCTCCATACTGTGACTGGATAACACCGCCATACCACACCTGACCAATACCACCATACCATGACTGGATAACACTGCCACACCAGACCTGACCAATACTACCATACCCCCCTTCGAAAAGACTAGATTTTCTGGCAAGTCTGAACAGGAGGTGGAAGACTAGAAAAACAAATGTAAAAGTTGTTTCCTTCCCCCTGCTCCCTGGTGCTGTGCCCATGCAAGGTGCTGCCCTAGGCAGACCACGAGTGCCTAATAGTAAATAAGACCCTGCAGGTATACAGGACACTACAGGTATACAGGACCTTAAAACTAGGACCCCCTACTCCATCTATACAGTACATGTATACAGGACCCCCTACTCCATCTATACAGTATATGTATACAGGACCCCCTACTCCATCTATACAGTACATGTATAAAGGGCAATATTACCAGCTGCTGCTGCCGTAAACACTAAACCTAAGAACACCCCATCCTCACTCACCAATTAGCATCATGATAGATTGGTAGGTAATAGCTCCAGAGGTCACATTTAACACCACCATATCAGACCTGACCAATACCGCCATACCAGGCCTGACCAATACCGCCACACTGTGACTGGATAACAATGCCATACTAGACCTGACCAATACTGCCATACTGTGACTGGATAACACTGCCATACCAGACCTGACCAATACCGCCACACTGTAACTGGATAAAAATGCCATACTAGACCTGACCAATACTGCCATACTGTGACTGGATAACACTGCCATACCAGACCTGACCAATGCCGACACATTGTGACTGGATAACACAGCCATACCAGACCTGACCAATACCGCCACACTGTGACTGGATAACACAGCCATACCAAACCTGACCAATACCACCACACTGTGACTGTTTAAAACTGCCATACCAGACCTGGCCAATACCACCATACTGTTACTGGATAACACTGCCATACCAGACCTGACCAATACCACCACACTGTGACTGGATAACACCGCCACACCAGACCTGACCAATACCGCCATACTGTGAATGAATGACACTGCCATACCAGACCTGACCAATACCTCCATACTGTGACTGGATAACACCGCCATACCACACCTGACCAATACCACCATACCATGACTGGATAACACTGCCACACCAGACCTGACCAATACTACCATACCCCCCTTCGAAAAGACTAGATTTTCTGGCAAGTCTGAACAGGAGGTGGAAGACTAGATAAAAAAATGTAAAAGTTGTTTCCTTCCCCCTGCTCCCTGGTGCTGTGCCCAAGCAAGGTGCTGCCCTAGGCAGACCACGAGTGCCTAATAGTAAAAAAGACCATGCAGGTATACAGGACACTACAGGTATACAGGACCTTAAAACTATACACTACAGGTGCATGGGACCTCCACCAACTATATACGACAGGTATACAGGACCCCAAACTATGCACTACAGGTATACAGCACCTCCACCAACTCTATACTACAGGTATACAGGACCCTCAAACTATACAGTACAGGTATACAGGACCCCCTACTCCATCTATACAGTACATGTATACAGGACCCCCTACTCCATCTATACAGTAAATGTATACAGGACCCCCTACTCCATCTATACAGTACATGTATACAGGGCAATATTACCAGCTGCTGCTGCCGTAAACACTAAACCTAAAAACACCCCATCCTCACTCACCAATTAGCATCATGATAGATTGGTAGGTAATAGCTCCAGAGGTCACATTTAACACCACCATATCAGACCTGACCAATACCGCCATACCAGGCCTGACCAATACCGCCACACTGTGACTGGATAACAATGCCATACTAGACCTGACCAATACTGCCATACTGTGACTGGATAACACTGCCATACCAGACCTGACCAATACCGCCACACTGTGACTGGATAAAAATGCCATACTAGACCTGACCAATACTGCCATACTGTGACTGGATAACACTGCCATACCAGACCTGACCAATGCCGACACATTGTGACTGGATAAAACAGCCATACCAGACCTGACCAATACCGCCACACTGTGACTGGATAACACAGCCATACCAAACCTGACCAATACCACCACACTGTGACTGTTTAAAACTGCCATACCAGACCTGGCCAATACCACCATACTGTGACTGGATAACACTGCCATACCAGACCTGACCAATACCACCATTCTGTGACTGGATAACACCGCTATACCAGACCTGACCAATACCGCCATACTGTGACTGGATAACACCGCCATACCAGACCTGACCAATACCGCCACACTGTGACTGGTTAACACTGCCATACCAGACCTGGCCAATACCACCATACTGTGACTGGATAACACTGCCATACCAGACCTGACCAATACCACCATACTGTAGTTGGATAACACTGCCATACCAGACCTGACCAATAACACCACACTGTGACTGGATAACACCGCCACACCAGACCTGACCAATACCGCCATACTCTGAATGGATAACACTGCCATACCAGACCTGACCAATACCGCCATACTGTGACTGGATAACACCACCATACCACACCTGACCAATACCACCATACCATGACTGGATAACACTGCCACACCAGACCTGACCAATACTACCATACCCCCCTTCGAAAAGACTAGATTTTCTGGCAAGTCTGAACAGGAGGTGGAAGACTAGAAAAAACTTTAAAAGTTGTTTCCTTCCCCCTGCTCCCTGGTGCTGCGTCCATGCAAGGTGCTGCCCTAGGCAGACCACGAGTGCCTAATGGTAAATACGACCCTGCAGGTATACAGGGCACTACAGGTATACAGGATTCCAAAACTATACACTACAGGTGCACGGGACCTCCACCAACTATATACAACAGGTATACAGGACGCCAAACTATACACTACAGGTATACAGAACCTCCACCACTTCTATGCTACAGGTATACAGAACCCCAAACTATACACTACAGGTATACAGGAACTTCACCATCTATATACTACAGGTATACAGGACCCCAAACTATACACTACAGGTATACAACACCTCCACCAACTCTATACTACAGGTATACATGACCCTCAAACTATACAGTACAGGTATACAGGACCCCCAAGCTATATACTACAGAACACTACAGGTATACAGGACCCCAAAACTATACACTACAGGTATACAGGACCCCAAAAGTATACACTACAGGTATACAGGACCTCCACCAACTATACACTACAGGTATCCAGGACCCTCAAACTATAAAATACAGGTATAGAAGACCTCCACCAACTATACATTACAGGTATACAGCACCTTCACCAACTATATATTACAGGTATGCAGGACCCCCAGCTATACAGTACATGTATACAGGACCTCTACCAGCTATACACTGCAGGTATACAATACTTCCCAAACTATATAGTACAGGTACACAGCCCCCCCCCAATTATACACTACTGGTAAACAGGACCTCCCTCAACTATACACTACAGGTATACAACCCCCTAATTACACACTACAGGTATACAGGACCCCCTCAACTATACACTACAGATATACACCCCCCCTACCACCCATCCCCAACTATACACTACAGGTATACAGGATGAATTTTTGAAGTTTTTAGTTTATTTCTAATGTGCAGTAACAGTAACAGTGCATAATTGTCGGGTATATAGGGGCATAAAGGGCTACTGGCGATTTCCCCTTAAACAAAAAAAACAAGGACATAGATTGGCCTCCTGGGCACCTTAGAATAAATCTACTTAACACACTGAAACTTTATACCCGGGCAGCGCCAGTTACTTTTCCAGTATTTCCTATTATTTATTAATGCACATGCGTATTAATGCTTATTAACTATTAATGCATGGTGGCTGATAATACTAGTCAAAGTAAATAGAACTTTGGCAAATAGTGTGTCGTTTTATTAGCATTAATCTTGACACAGTTCACAAAGAAAAAAGGGTCAACTGCTGTAAGTATTAGATTGTAATTTAGGAAAGAAGTGAACATCAGACTACTTCAATTACAAGAAGCAGGACCATAAAACTGTAGTACAAGTAATTACTGGTCACATTCAGGGCTCAAAATTGATCACTACTCGGATTGATGGTTTCCACCTCATAGAAATGGATTTTACTTATTACTTTTATCCTGACAAATCAGTTTTCCTAACTCATCACACTTTCTTAGATAACTCCATTATTACTAGTAGTCTAAAATTGGATCAGAATCATGATAGGTTTTTGTAACACCTTATGTGAGTGAAGAGTTATGTGACAGCTCTCTCTAAACAGGTCAATCGATGACATCTATAACATTCTATGTGACTCATTGATTAACTACTAACCATCATTCGTATTTACTGAGATAACACTGGGAAATATAGAAAAGAAACAACACAAATAAAATGGCATGTGCAGTGTTGGGACAAATTTACATAGGAAGTAAGGGCAAGTATGGGAAAACCTTTAGGAAAACAATGTATGTAAGTTCACAAAGATTTGATATATATGTGTATGCTCAAATATTATCAATGATTAAGTCTTAGTTATTTAGAAAAATATTTTTAAAAAGCCTGATGTATTATTGGAAGGCTCTTGGTAGATCCTGGATCCTCCATCACAGGTGAATTAACCAATTATATGCCATGGTCAGATCATGACCGTGACATGTAAAGATTGTAACAGACAGCTACGCTACTCAACCGGGTAGGCTTTGGGCCACACCAAGGAGCAGTGTCCAAGTGCCCTATAGGTCTTCACCCTTTATATAGCTCCAGCTGGACTTCTGCTGACGAAACTTAAGAAGCAGGTCAGACAATCTGAGTCAGCAACAGGAGAGACTAATGTTACAGACAGGAGTAAGGCAGGAAACATATCCAGAAGAACAGGTTAGAGTCAGGATACACAGAGAATCAAAGAATAGCAGAAATGCAGAAATGCAACAACGCTCAGAAAAAGCAGCGCAGGTGGCTCTAGTTTCAATAGGTGTATGTTGCTCATTTGCAAAGAGCCTGTATTTCCTCCCACCCCCCAAATATATATAGTTACATAGTTACATAGTTACATAGTTAATACGGTTGAAAAAAGACACATGTCCATCAAGTTCAACCAAGGAGGGGATGGATACAGGGAAGGGGGAGGGGTGATAGGTTCTATACATATGCATTTATATTATTTTGGTCTAAGAACTTGTCTAGCCCTGTTTTGAAGCCCTCTACTGTTTTTGCTGTGACCAGATCCTGTGGTAGACTGTTCCACAGATTCACAGTTCTCATGGTAAAGAAAGCTTGTCGCCTCCGGAGGTTGAACCTTTTTTTCTCCAGGCGGAGGCAGTGCCCCCTTGTCCTTTGAGGGGGTTTTACCTGGAAGATCTTTTCCCCATATGTCTTGTAGGGGCCATTTATATATTTAAATAAATTAATCATATCTCCCCTTAAACGTCTCTTCTCCAGACTAAACAAATGTAATTCTTTTAATCTCTCCTCATAACTAAGATGCTCCATTCCCCTTATTAGTTTAGTTGCCCGTCTTTGTACCCTCTCCAGCTCTAGAACATCTTTTTTATGAATCGGATTCCAAAACTGGACGGCATACTCCAGATGAGGACGCACCAAAGCTTTATAAAGCGGTAATATTATATCCCTGTCCCGTGAGTCCATGCCTGTTTTAATGCATGACAATATCCTGCTGGCCTTAGAAGCAGCTGACTGACATTGTGTGCTGTTCTGTAGTCTATTATCTACAAGTATACCCAGATCCTTCTCCATCAGCGACTCTCCCAGAGTAACTCCCCCCAGGACATATGATGCATGTGGGTTATTAGTACCCAGGTGCATAACTTTACATTTATCCACATTGAACCTCATTTGCCAAGTGGACGCCCAAACACTCAGTGTGTCTAAGTCATCCTGTAACATCTGCACATCCTCCATAGACTGTACTGTACTACAAAGCTTGGTGTCATCTGCAAAGATAGAAACATTGCTGTTAATTCCATTCTCAATATCATTAATAAACAAGTTAAACAGAAGAGGGCCCAGTACTGACCCTTGGGGTACACCACTTATTACCGGGGACCATTCGGAGTAGGAATCATTGACCACCACTCTCTGGGTACGATTATTAAGCCAGTTTTCAATCCAGTTACACATTAAATTTTCCAAACCGATAGAATTTAACTTACCCATCAGACGTCCATGAGGAACTGTGTCAAACGCTTTTGCAAAATCCAGGTACACGATATCCACAGCCGCGCCGCCATCCAGGCTTCTACTTACCTCTTCATAGAAACATATCAGGTTGGTTTGACAGCTTCTGTCCTTAGTAAAGCCATGCTGGTTATCACTTATAATACTATTAGCCACTACATATTCCTGGATGTAGTCCCTTATAAGCCCCTCAAATAGTTTCCCCACAATGGACGTTAAGCTTACGGGTCTATAGTTACCTGGGGAAGTTCGAGAGCCCTTTTTGAAGATCGGCATTACATTTGCCTTACGCCAGTCCCTCGGCACAATACCAGTAAGCAAAGAATCACGGAATATTTCATACAAGGGTAGTGAAATTACAGAACTGAGTTCCCTAAGAACTCTGGGGTGCAATCCATCAGGCCCTGGAGCTTTGGTTACATTGAGTTTGTTTAATTTATCTTGGACCATATCTATAGTAAACCAGTTCAGTACATTACATGTGTTAGCAGCACTGGCCCCACCCACCTTAGTACTGGCCCCACCCACCACAGCTCCATCCTCTTTTGTATATACAGAACTGAAGAACTTATTAAGTAACTCAGCTTTCTCCTGATCCCCAGTTATTAATTCCCCTTCACCATTATTTAGGGGTCCTACATGCTCTGACCTTGGTTTTTTTGCATTAATATATTTGAAGAATTTTTTGGGGTTTCTTTTGCTTTCTATAGCTACCTGCCTTTCATTGTGAATTTTTGCTGCTTTTATTACATTTTTACAGGTTTTGTTGACTTCTTTGTAATGTTTAAATGCTACAGCTGACCCCTCTGATTTATATTTTTTGAATGCCCCTTTTTTCTCATTTATAGCCCTTCTAACCTTGGTTGTAAGCCATGTGGGATTGGATTTTAACCCAGGAAAATTGGCCCTTTTAAAATTAAGAGTTTTTGCCCTCCCAACATGTTTTTCTTTTCTACACTTTAAGCTAAAAGTCACTATATTGTGGTCACTATTCCCCAGGTGTTCATGGACAGTGACATCCCCAACCAGCTCAGCGTTGTTAGAAATAACCAGATCCAACAAGGCATCACTTCTAGTTGGCTCCTCCACAAACTGGCCCAGAAAATTATCCTGCAGGAGGTTAAGAAATTCCCTCCCCTTTGTGGTTTTAGCTGAACCGTGACCCCAATCTATATCTGGGTAGTTGAGGTCCCCCATTACCACTACTGTCCCCTCCCGGGCAGCCCGCTCTATTTGTCTATTTAACTGGCCATCTACCTCCTCAGTAATGTTGGGGGGTCTATAGATTACACCAAGAATAATTTTTTCACTCTTTACCTCCTTCTGTAGTTCTACCCATAATGCTTCCACATCATCACAGTCATCGCCCACTATTGCATCTTTTACACTCACTTTAATATCATTTCTGACATACAGACATACTCCTCCTCCCCTTCTGCCCACCCGGTCCCTTCTGAACAACGTAAATCCCTGAATATTGACAGCCCAGTCATGTGAGGAGTCCAGCCATGTCTCAGTCACACCAACCACATCAATGGACTCCTCCAGAACCAAGGCCTCTAGCTCCCCCATCTTGCTGGCTAGGCTTCTGGCATTAGTAAGCATACACTTTATATTACCATTGAGTTTAACCGATTCATTATAAGAAATGGGATTTATTACTGTGCTGTGGCTACAATCATCCTCACTGTTCATCCGCAACATATGGATCTCCCTATGCACTGCTCTTATCCTCCCCCCACAGGACCCTTCTCCTCCCTCCTCAATGTTCTGTCCCCTCTCTAACCTATCTGCCACTACATTACATACTACATTGTCCTCCCTCCACATCCCTAGTTTAAAAAACCCTCCACCCCTTCTAGGATTCTCTCCCCCAGCACAGCGGACCCCCTTCCATTAAGGTGCAAATTATCTGCGGAAAACAGATTGTACCCCAATGAAAAGTCAGCCCAGTGCTCTAAAAACCCAAACCCTTCTCCTCTACACCATGACTTGAGCCATGCATTTAACTCCCTAAGCTCTCGCTGTCTTTCCTGCGATGCGCATGGCACAGGCAGTATTCCAGAGAATACCACCTTGGAGGTCCTCCCCTTCAACTTAGCACCTAGTTCTCTAAAATTATTTTTAATAGACCTCCACCTACCTTGTATCCTGTCATTGGTTCCCACATGGACCACGACAGCTGGGTCATCCCCAGCCCCCCCAAGTAATTTATCCACCCTTTCCACCACATGCCGAACCCTGGCACCAGGGAGACAGCAAACCATTCGGTTGAGGCGGTCTTGGCGACAAATTATTCTATCCGTCTTCCTGATTATAGAATCCCCTACAACCACTAGCTGTCTAGGCCTACCTACAATACCATCCCGCCCACTACTAGTTGGACTGTTCCCCCGGCTGTTAGGGAGAACAGGTTCCACTAGAGCTGCCATTTCTGACACGGATGCCCTTGCATCATCACCTAACTTGGCAATTTTGCTTGGGCATACAGTAGGAGAAGTGGCCTTCCTTTTCTTGGATCCCTTACTGGTCCCTCTAACTACATTAACCCAGCTACTTACTTGGGCCTCCTGATCTATATCACCACCCTCCATCTCTAACCCACTAACTTCCTGCTCAGTGAGCCGAAGTTCCCTCTCAAGGTGGCCAAGTTCCCTCAGTGTTGCAATATGCTTCTCCAGATCTCTAACTCGAGCTTCTAGATGGGCAACATGCTCACATCTGTCACAGCGGTACTCACCCTGGAACTTCTGCTCCAGTTGTGCGTACATGCGGCAGACTGCGCACTGAATGAATCCTTCCATCTCGCTAGCCATCTTCCTCAGTGCAACAAAAACAGTGAAAAAGAAAGATTTAGCACTTACCAGAACTTGTAACTCCTTCTTTCAACTCCTTTTTTAAACTCCACTTATTTTCAACCACTTGTCAGCAAGCACAGTGAGCAAGCACACACAGTGAGTGCTGAGCCTTGATTTAAGCACCTGAGATCAATTAACCCCACCCCCAGGTGCAGAGCAGACCAGAGAAAAAAAAAACTGTTTGGACCTGTTTAACTAAGCAACTATGGCACTAGCTATCTATGCACTGCAGCAATGCACAGAAACAAATTTAAGTTATTGGCCCTAATGGGACCAGGGCCCAAATTGACAAGCTGCTGCAGAATAAGTGCTACAAATAAAAGCATTATTAGAACAAAAATGGCAGTAGCAGGTGAAGAAAAGTGAAGTATCATATCTGTCAGAAATAACCACTAGTTATATATTTATATGGATTCCAAATTTTTTCAAATCATATGTCTGGGTCCTAGCTTCTACATTTCCACCAATGCTAACTTTTCACATATAGGCTATGTTCACACAACGTCAAAAATATTGAAAAGGCGGCCGATTTTCATATTTTAACTGATTTAACTGACTGCATTGGCAAAGCATTGAAGTCAATGGGAAGACAGACGTCCAATGCACACAGAGTATTGAATAAAGGACGTTTTTTCAGCGGCTGTCAAAATAATGAACATAATCATTATTTACAGACATCTTTTGCAAACACAGTTTTTCTTTTGTCACCGTTCTTTCTCCGTTTTAACTATTAAATTCAATGGACTTTTTCAATTAAGCCGCACCCAAAGTCCAATTAGTAACCCCAAACTAAAATAATGTACAAACACCAGTCATTGCACTAAGGGGAGGCCAGGCTGCTAAATGACGTCCGTTATTTTAGACTCAAAATAACACATGTTAGTTTAAACGGAGCTGAAAAAAATGTTGTGTGAACATAGCCATATAATGTTATATTTAATATATTTATTGATACACATTTCTAATGCCATACTAAAAGAATATGGGAAATGGAAACCCCTTAAATTTTTCAGATCCAGTCATTTTCTCACCTCTTGGTTGATTACACAGTACATGGTGCATGGAAGGGGCAGGGTATAAAACTCCCTTTGTCTGAACACTAAATCACTGTGTATTGTTTATGCTTCGCTTTACTTTATTCATTCTTACATAATACCATGCACATGATTCTACAAGAACCTGCAGGGCACATACTTTGTACCACACCAAGGAGATCAAAAGGGAAATTCAGAAGTTAGATGAGAAAATGGATTATGCCAAAAATAAGGCTTAATCTTAGAAGATGGCAATAATAATACACTATCACTATTGCAATAATAAAAAATGGCAATTTTACAGGGTTTAGAGATGATGGAATCCGTGAAAAATAGCTTTGCTAGCCTGTTGCCATACTAGTATGAACGCTTGTCTATCAAAATAACATCACTCTGGCTCCTGTTTAGAATGGATATGTACGAAATACGTGAACTCAACAAATAGGAGGGGTGTGCATATATTTTTGTCCATATAGTGCAGCTTTTACTGCTACGTAGGTGTGGTAAACATTTATAGAGTAGATGGAAGAAGGAATATCTTTTAATATGTTTTCTTGCATCTTGCTATGATTTAGAAAATGTTTGTAGTATTCTCATTCTTTCCATGGGTTTTACTAGTGATCCTAGATTGACGTCTGGTGATTATTTTTTGGTTTTGATTTTCTTTATTGAGTTCAGTGAAGGATGAAACAGTAACACCACTGACCTGGAATAAGTGTCTCTAGTTTATTTAACTAAAGCTTTTTCAAGGGCAAAAGGTTACAGAGGGATGTGAAACATGGGTAATAGAGAATACATGTACATCAATAGTTAATATTATCTTATACTGTTTCAAAGCCAAAAAATAATTAGACGGGTAAACAACAGTAGATAAGACGTGCCTTATACACAAAAAGGCTACAAGTTACTGAAGACCATTGACCTTTCATTTTAATGGTCACAAATAAAACGCACTGGGAAGATTACATGGCAGCAGGGAGAAATAGTTGTGATAGCTGTTGGACCTCATTTGACAGTTAATAAAACCCATCAAGTGTACATTATGTTAGATTAACCAAGAACTGGATTCCATATGACAACTCATTATTATTAAAGGCAAATGGAGGATATTTTCAAATACACCCTGGAGTGATTCATGCTAAAATATGTATGGCAAACTCCTGAATGTCAAGGACACTTTAGCTACGTGTAATGAAAAAATGCATGTAATGTGTAGTTTTGAAACTATTGTGTACACCTCCAAGGACTTGAACATCACAACTAATGTTATTGAAAACTGTCATTCCCTAGTCTGAGCCCAACTGCTCAGTAAATATTTATGAACAATTGGCAATGAAACAAAAAAGAAACACTTATAACATGAATTCCTTTTCAGTCTATGCACGTACAATAAAAGAGCATAATGCTCTATTGTTCTCATAAAGGAACGCTCAGATGATTATTGATTGCTATAATATTCAAATAATAGCGAGATAACAATTTTGGCTGACAAATAATACAAGTGTAGGAATTGTATCAACTATAATGAGAAAAACAACTGCTGCTAAAATTCATACAGACAGGTTGTCCTAGTTTTAGGCTGTGTATGAACAAAAGTGCTGTTTGCATTGAATCTCTAGCTGTATAACTTCCCTGTTCTGGTGCACACCTTCTGCAGGTACTGTAGCATACCAAATGCCACACTTTTTTTTTCTTTTTCAGGTTATCAGAAACTGAAATCACTGGTCTGTACGGCATGAACTGAAAAGTATTTAGGCCCTATGCACACGTTCAGTATTTTTTTCTGGTCCTGAAACAACCCGTGAGAAATTGCGGATTGGACATCCGTATTCCATCCGTATTTCCGTAATTCCATTTTTTTACTACTCATTGCTTTTCAATGCACTTCATCCGGATTTTTTTGCGGAAATACGGATGCTAACATGTTACAATCCGTAAACAATCCGTAACCAATTGATTTCAATGAGAGGATCCGCAAAAAAAATGGGTCCGCACCGGGTCCGCACTAGGACATGTCCTTTTTTTTTTACGGATTGATTTTCAGCCATTTCTGCTACTGATCGTGTGAATAGCCCAATAGACTTCAATGTGCACTAACTCGGATACGGAAATACGGATCCGTGAATTACGGAACGTGTGAATAAGGCCTTACTGGTAATTCATGGAGGTTTATAGTCAAGGTTTTCTTTCTTTTTAATGTTATAGTAAGTTTGGTGGCCTCTAGTGTATAAATATGTCTGATGACTGCAATCCTTGGAGCAGGTATAGGTGGTTGTCAAATATAGCAACTCAGATTTCCTTTTATGTGGAGGACAATTTTTAAGCAACTCTAATTGATGAACCACAAAATTTGAGGGAAGAAAGGTTTGTGTTCAGAAAATCTGAAGCATACACCTATAATTTGCTGTGTTTAAGCAGGACCTTCCATCCTTGGTGAGGAAAGAATAGGAAAAGTTTTCAGTTCTGCAATCTTTTTCAATATTTAGGTTTCTTCAAAATAAAATGAGTGAAAGCACCTCACATATATTAGTGAAATTGAAGTTGAAATTAAATTGGCACTTACTGTTTATTGGTGACACTTAAATTGACAGGACACAAAGGGTGCCACACAAGGGAAGGTGAAAAGGTACTTAAAGGGGGATTGAAACATGTTAAATGGTTAAAGGAGAAGTCTGGCGAAAAAAATTATTAAAGTATTGTATTGCCCCCTAAAAGTTATACAAATCACCAATATACACTTATTACAGGAAACACTTATAAAGTGCTTTTTCCCTGCACTTACTACTGCATCAAGGCTTCACTTCCTGGGTAAAATGGTGATGTCACGACCCGACCCAGAGCTGTGCAGGCTGTGGCTGCTGGAGAGGATGATGGCAGGGGGATGCTTAGTGTCCCTCCAGTGCCCTGTGTCTCTCAGTGTCCCCCTGCCAGCATCCTCTCCAGCAGCCACAGCCCGCACAGCTCTGGGAGTCGGGTTGTGATATCACCATTAGGGATGGTCCGAACCCTCCGAGGTTTGGGTTCGTACGAACCCGAACGCTCGGCATCAGATTCCCGCTGTCTGCCCGCTCCGTGGAGCGGGTGGATACAGCGGGAGGACCACCTGGAAAACTGGGATACAGCCTATGGCTATGGCTGTATCCCAGTTTTCCAGGCGCTCCTCCTGCTGGATCCGCCCGCTGCACGGAGCGGGCAGACAGCGGGAATCATTACCGAGAGCTCGGTGATTTAAAAGGGTGTATAGGTGCAGCTCACAATTGTATTCCTGAGTAGGTCGAGGTTCAACTAAAAATGCCCTTACCTAGAAACGGGCAAATAATAAATAAAGTAGTATAGGAGATTCTTTAGTCCTCAAGACCATCACAGCCCTATCTTTTAAATAATATAATATAGCTCACAATTATGGCCTGATTACAATTCTAGCAAAATTATAAAAATTTATTCATGATATATCAAACTAAAAATAAAATATAATATATACACAAAAATGCACCTATGGAGAAAAAAGGTTTAAGAAATACAGTTAAAATTACAAAGTCTCTATATGGTGAGTTGCATCACTGGGTGCCGACCAATTGCGAGATTGTATTATAAGTTACCAGTCACTATTTCCAATGCGTTCCTTAGGTAATGAACACAGCTCTGGATTGCATCTCAGACTTATAATTCTCCTAGAGATACAGAGTTTTGGACTTGTTGTCCTTCTGATTACTTAGTTAGTATTGGACTTGTAGTCCTATTGAGTATGCAATTATCCTGGAAGTGTGCAATTGTCCTTGGACTTTTAGTCCTTCTAGGTCCTTAATACCTGTTTCAGGTCACTTCTCTAAAGGCATCCCTCGGTTGGATGCAGGAAGATACAGATAATAATAATGATATAAGTGCGTTGATACTTAGTGGTATTGGTAAATACAATCGGCGTTACTAATTGAAACACTATAGCGGTAATATCGCTTCTCATCCGTCCTGAGTCAGCAGGTAGTATCGTATTCTCTCTCACCCTTGCTGCGTCTCAGCAGCCAATCGGTTTCAGCAGCTCTTGAGGTAGAGGGATCCTGCAGCGCGTCCTCGTAGTTCTGAGGATCTTTTTCGCGCGTGATGTCACAGCCTCGATATCATTCCAGGTGACTCCGTCCGGGGCAGGGTGATAAAGGTGACAGTGCTCAGTCAGATGGCCACAAGAATATCGCATTTGGGGGGCCCCCCCAGAAGAATAATGTAATCAAAAAATATGATTCCAAAAAAATGAAAAGTTCATAAAATTATTCAAGATGACGGTAACTAATCCTATGTGGTATTAGTCCGTAAGTAGGATTTTCCAAACGCGTTTCATGGTTCTCAAGATTAACCCTTTCATCAGTGGCGATAATACCAGTCTTTACAGCTCCATGTTGGTGGGTCATTTATAATCCATTTCTAATTGACCATGTGATATCCGAAATCCTGGACTGGATCAGAGTAATCCAGACCATATTTTGTGATCTGCACACAATCTTGTTCTCTTTTCCTATGAAAGTATACATATTGTGTAAACAGGCCTTAAATGTATATTGATAAACATCATACCTTATATTAATGCAATAGATTCCTACATAAGTATATTCAGAAGAGGCATCGAAAACGCATCCCAGACGCAGCAAGTGTGAACTATCTCAAATGGGAATGCAGGACCGAAATCTATATGAAGCAGTAGACATGAGTCAAGGTTCGTATATATGTAGATTTGTAAATATGTTACTGTAGACCAATTGTTAATATTTAAAAATGTATAAATGTACATACAGAATAATAAATATAATAAATATTAAATGGTAAATAAAACATGTTTGCATCAAAATAACTCTAAAAATGAAGAGTATAAAATATAATTCTAAAAATAAAGAATATAAGATATAATTATGAGTATAATTATGAATATCATAATATATTATATATACTTTGAATTATTATGAGTAATGTATTAATAATGTATTATATAAATTACGGATATAATTGTGAATATCGTAATGCACTCAACAAACCGCTAGGAGGTAGAGTCTAATTCTCTACATAGCTGCTCCTTGAGATTCCCAAGTCCCATGACCTAGGTGGCAGGGACGGCTCCGGCGCCGTGTAGAACGGCCTGGCACGGAGTCGGCCATGGCACAGAGGCCACTAGGAGTGGACCAAGGGCATACAGAGAACCATCTACAAAAAACCAAAGAGCTTCAATTCTGCGTTCAGGCCTCTCGGTTCGAGGCTATCAAATTTGAATATCCTTTGTGACTCTATTCTAGACATTTTGCTAATATAATCTCCCCCTTTCCAGTCTTTTCGGACACTTTGAATTGCTACAAAGGACAGTTGTGAGGGGTCACATTTATGTGCCTCCTTGAAATGTGATGATAGAGGAGGGGTCATTTCACCTTTCCTGATGTTCCTAATGTGTTCACTTTTCCTAGTTTTCAACTGTCTCTTGGTGCTGCCCACGTATTGTTTGGGGCAATTACACTGGATGATGTAGATGACACCCTTTGAGTTGCATGTCAATAGCTCTTTGATGTCTACTTCAAAATCATTCGAGGTTGAATTAACTTTCACAGTGTGCCTAACAGTAGCAGTGTTTTTACAGCCCACACATGTGCCACATCTGTGGAACCCCGGGGTCTCCAACCAGGACCTGCTAGAGGTGGTCCAGGGTAGTCTCTTAGGGACAGTTGGAGCCACCTGGATCCCCAAATTCGGGGCCCTGGTGTAGACTACTGAGGGGCTTGTCGGAAGGAGGGGTCCTAGTGTTCTGTCCCTTTGGATTAAATGCCAATTTTTAAGTAATAATTTTTCAACTCTCTTATGGTCGATATTAAAAGGGAGAAAGATGGAATCTACTCTTTCTGCAGGGGTTCTACTGGAGGGGGGGCGAAAAAGGATTGTCTCTCTAGTTCTCTGACTTTGGCTAATGAATTGGATAGAAGGGTGTCTGGATATTTCTTTTCTTGGAATCTTGTTGTCATTTGTTTGGCCTCTATCTCAAATTGTTCGGTTCTAGTACAGTTCCTCTTTAATCGTCTAAATTGGCCTACAGGGACATTCATTAGCCATCGTGGAAGGTGACAGCTATCGTATAAGATGTAACTGTTCCTTGCCGTCGCTTTTTGGAAGGTCTGGCATTCTAGACCCTCTTCAGATGCTAGAATATGAAGATCCAAGAATTCAATTCAGTTTTACTTATTACTGGGGTTAATTTTATGTTCCATGTGTTGTCGTTGAGTTCATTTATATATATTTCTAGATCACTCTGGGTCCCATTCCATATCAGGACAATATCATCTATATATCTTCGCCATAGGACCAGGTCCGCGCCCAGTCTGGTGGTGACAGATGTTTCTTCCCAGGTAGCCATAAACAAGTTGGCAAAACTGGGCGCAAACCTGGTCCCCATGGCGGTACCTGTTCGCTGGACATAGTAGTCCCCCTCAAAATAGAAGTAGTTGTGTTTTAAGATATACAAAATAAACTCCAATATCAGTTGTATTTGGTCTGGTTTCATGTCACCCTTCTCAAGATGATTCCTCACTGCCTCTATCCCACGTTCATGTTCTATGATCGTATAGAGGGAACTGACATCCATTTTTGCCATAATGTGATTGGTGTTCCAAGTGAATCGTTCTAATAATGTGATGGTGTTAGTAGTGTCTCGTAGATAATAAGGGGTCTTCTTCACATAGGGTTGAAGGAGTTTGTCTATATACTGTGAGAGATTGGAGGTGATTGAGCCTATGCCCGAGATTATAGGGCGGCCAGGTGGTTGGGTTGGATGCTTATGTACCTTGGGTAGACAGTAAAATACAGGAAGTCTTGCTGGTGTGTCTACGATAAAACTATACTCTCTATCATTTAGGATGCCCTCCTCTAAGGCTCGGTCGCATAGAGATTTTAACTCAGATTGGTAGACTGTAGTAGGGTCAGATTTTAGTTTGATATAAGTAGTTTGATCTGCTAATTGTCTGAGGCACTCCTGGTTATAGGCACTAGTGTCCTGAATGACTATAGCCCCTCCTTTATCCGCAGGACGGATGATAATCTCTGCCTTAGTCTGTAGTTCCTTAATGGTTTGTCTTTCTTTGAAGCTCAAATTGTTTGATGTCTTTCTAGAGAGGTTCATTCGACTCAGATCTGCAGTGACAGCCTTCTGGAATGCTGTAATATCGGGCCCTATTTCATGTTTGGGATAAAAATGTGATTGATTTCTACAGTCTGTATGTATATACGGGTCTGTGTTCTTGGAGGGTGTTATGGATGTCCTTTCCTCTGCTTGTTTTAAATAATATTTTTTCAGGCATAATTTACGGACATATTTTTCAATCCCTATGTAGATCTCGAATTTGTTACATGATTTATTAGGTGCAAATTATAGACCTTTATTTAGGAGTGTTGTCTGTGCTCCTGTAAGGGAAATAGAACTTAAGTTTATGATGGAATCTGATTGTGGTGTGAATTTGGTTGTGATTGGTCTACTTTTCCCAATTTCGTGGGTGGTTGTAATTGATTCTCTATGTCCTCTCCTTCTTGTACGGCGGCGGCAAACTCTCTTTTCCTTCTGGGTGTTGGAGGTAGTTTTAGTGTGTTGGTTGGTTGGTTTGAGGGTATGGAAGATACTTCGGGGTTGTGTTGTGTCGGAATAGGTAGGAGTGGTTTCTTGTTGTTCCTGTAGTTGTTGTTGTAACGGTAAGGGTTGTGTTGTTGTTGTCTCATATTGTTGTGGTAATGTGTACTGTAGTGTTGTCTCATGTTCTGTTGGTAAGTATGACACGGTTTCGGTCTCCTCGCATAAGGGGGGTGGGTGGATTGAGGGGCTTTCCCTAAAAAAGGGTGCGATAATGGGGTATATCTATTTGCAGTAGAGACTGTATATCTGCTATCTAATGATGAGTTGCTCGGCATAGGGTCCTGCTGATTCGTGGGATTAGTTTTATCAGTTTTTTGACTATTCCACAACATTTTCTTAGTTTTTTTAAAAAATTATTTCTGACTCTATCCTGTCAAGTTTTGGCAGAGGTCTGTCTGATAATGCCCCATACAGCTCTCATTTTTAAGGGGGTCTAAATCTCATTTTAACTGACTAAAAGTCCAAGGACAATTGCACACTTCCAGGATAATTGCATACTCAATAGGACTACAAGTCCAATACTAACTAAGTAATCAGAAGGACAACAAGTCCAAAACTCGGTATCTCTAGGAGAATTATAAATCCGAGATGCAATCCAGAGCTGTGTTCATGACCTAAGGAACGCATTGGAAATAGTGACTGGTAACTTATAATTCAATCTCACAATTGGTCGGCACCCAGTGATTCAACTCACCATATAGAGACTTTGTAATTTTAACTGTATTTCTTAAACCTCTTTTTCTCCATAGGAGAATTTTTGTGTATATATTATATTTTATTTTTAGTTTGATATATCATGAATAAATTTTTATAATTTTGCTAGAATTGTAATCAGGCCATAATTGTGAGCTATATTATATTATTTAAAAGATAGGGATGTGATGGTCTTGAGGACTAAAGAATCTCCTATACTACTATATTGGTGATTTGTATAACTTTTGGGGGGCAATACAATGCTTTAAAAGAAATGTTCACCAGACTTCTCCTTAAATTAGAAAATGTATATATTTTATGCTGTTTTGCTCATCTCTAGCTCAAACTGTTATGTACATTTTAAAGGAGAGCTTTCAGGGCGATGAATATCATGCCGTTCAGCTCACTAACCTGTATATATACTGTAATATGCTAGTTTAGTGTGTGCCTATCTGTGTCAGTCACTATTTTCCTCCTGCTTCTCAAGCTAGTGACCTCATTAACGTCCACTTGTAGTTCAGGCCAGGCAGTGTGTCAGACTGCCACTAGCAATCAATCACATGTTCAGCCTCCATCCAGCAGCTTATCAGCAGTGAGATTCAGGATCCACAGCACTGGGACAGAAGCTAAAGTTTATTGACCAAAATCATTTGATACATAATTCCAATACCCATAAAATCAAACACACGAGATATTTAAAATGAAGGTGGAGGGTAACAGTAATCACAATTCCTACTTGAAATTAGCATGCATCAAGAGGAAATGTCTTTATTATATATACAAAACAAAAAAGTTTTAAAACACTTAAAAACTGTGGCCAATCTTGGACCACAATCATACTTGTGGGTCTTCACAGTCACTGGGACTGCATCAGGGGCACAAATAAGTAGGAATGATTGCTGACATAGTCCAATAACTAGTATGTAGAGAAAATAAACCCACCCAAGGTAATAACATGCAATAAAAGATGAAAAATGACAAGCTAGTGATCAGACCAAACTCAACCTGATATAGTTGACCTGGTATGTAATAGTGCCAACCCTAGGCGTTACACTGTGTGTCCATAGCTTCCTCAGGTATAAGTGACAGGATACGGCAGTGTTGTAATATATATAGTCATATATGACAGTAATGCATGATTAGTTACCAGTGAACAGTAAATGCTCTATTCAACCCCCAATAGCTGCTGGCGTGAACACGAGGCCAGCGCACAAGCCCCTGATGTGACATAACCATCATATCATCCACTACTGACAGCGGCACTGTAGGGTCAAAGAGTAGTGAATCATTATGCAGTTCACTAGATAATAAAAGTTCACCAAAACAAAAGTACAAAATTGTGGACACAAAGCCAAGGAAAAGCCACAACCAAGCTGCCGGACCATAAAGGAGATGCGCCCAGCAACAAACCGCACAACACACATCTTGAAGAGCAGTCTGAGGGCAACACACAGATTTGACACCAATAAGTTGCTATATGCCCAAATAAAATATATAAATATGCTAGAAAATGTGCCACCTCACCCACAAAAGAAAAAAAAGGAAAGGGGATTACAAATATAAGTGTGTGATTAAATGATAAATATAACATAAATCTACACGTGCAGTACACAGTACTTTATATACACCTGTGCATTTGTCCATATCAATGTGCACAACATTATTTAAAGTGATACGTGCCATGATTCGCTTTGACTCTGCAGGGCCGCCATCATTATAGGTCACGTGACTACCAATACTGCCATATCCTGTCACTTACTTCTAAAGAAGCTATGGATACATAGTGTAACACGTAGGATTGCACTGATCACTGGCTTGTCATTTTTTATATTTTATTGCATGATATAACCTAGAGTGTAGGTTTATTTCCTGTACATACCTGTTATTGGACTATTTAAGCAATCACTCTTACTTATTTGTGCCCCTGGTTTATGGTTTGGTCCCAGTGACTGAGTGTGGACCAATATTGGCCACAGTTTTAAAATGTTTTTAAACTTTTTGTTGTTGTATATATAATATAGACAATTTTCTCTTTCTTCTTGATACATGAGTGTACATTTTCATTTATAATATGGTCACTTTTTATTGAATAGCATAGGCCCTCCACCTCACCCTCCAACTTGTTTCATTAATTACTTCTGGGAGCTTACTCTCAGACTATGTCCAGGCCCTGAAAAACCGCCCTGATGTGGTGCATAAACATGTCTTGTACTCCATTCCGTTCTCACAACCTTAAACTAGGAGACAGGGTAGTCCTGAAATGCCATGTCAGGAAAAGCCTAAAAAAAAGCCTAAAAAATAGAAGAATAGATTAACTGCGCCCATGCAGGTCACTGCAAAAGAGTAACTTGTCCAGATACACAAGATGATGCACCTTCTGGTAATCCTGATGCTGTTCCCACCATAAAATACCCCAGTACAGTGAATGATATTTTGCATAAGGACAAGGACTTCAGGCATGCATGGCTTAAAGCACATGAATTGAATCAGGACGGCTGGTGGTCAGATGTATTTTAATTCCTCAACCCCGCTAATTTTTTCAAAGGTATTGGAGCATGGCTCATGGAAATAATTCAGGGATTTTTCCAGGCCCTCCTACTTGTCTATATTGTTTTTAAGTGTTTTTTCTTTCCTTCTGATTGCTACAGGAAGAAGAGAAGAGCAAGATCCGTGGTAAGATGCACCCCATAAGAGCGCCAGGAAGTTCTATATTTTTATACAGTGCTGAATTGGGTGAAGATGGGAAGAAGTACTGAGGCTGTCATTAGCACCAACCTATATACCCCCTGTATCATCCATCACTGGTCACACGAGGGGGAATGTGGTAAATGGTAGTCAGCTAGTATGTGTGTGTCTCTCTCTCTCTGTTACTGCTTATAAAGTTCTCTTAGACATTCTTTACTGCTGCGTTCAAAGCTACAGTATCTGATACTGTATGTAGAACATGTGAGAAATAGTGTTAAAATGAAACTATGCTCTTGACTATGCTCTGGACAATAATATGTGTAGGATGTATTTTCTGGTAAATTACAATATGCAAATGCACCAATGTATGCCCCTAAGCCTAAAGGTACATTCACATGACATTTTTTTTTTTTTTTTAATGATGTCCATTATTTTGAGTTCCAAATGACTTCAGTCTAGTTCAGGCCTTTTTGGGTGTGGCTTATTTTAAAGGTCCATTGAATTTGATAGTAATAGGGCAATGGACAATTAATAACAACATCCTTTGTTTGCAAAAACCGACCTCAAATAATTGTCTTAAACATTAATTTGACATCTGCACAAACAACATCCATTATTTAATACACTATGGTGGGGATTTATGAAAGGGTGTAAATATACACCTGGTGTAAACTGCCCACAGCAACCAATCACAGCTCAGCTTCCAGCTCTGGTAAAATATACGAGGAGCTGTGATTTGTTGCTATGGGCAGTGTACATCAGGTGTATATTTACACCCTTTCATAAATCTCCCCCTGCGTGTATTGGGGTATGTCATTCTATTGACTTCAATGCATTCCATTAACTATAATTAGGTAAAATAAAAACCAGACTTTTTTCTCTCTTTTTTCACACTGTTAATATAGCCAGATATCTTAAATGTTATAGTATGTATGTAAGTATGTGCTTCAGGAAGCACATACTTTCAAGCTTTGTTATTCTTCAACTGAGCAGTCTTCCCCAAATAAACAGTTTTTATTGTAACGGGAAAAAAAATGCATAAATGAACCAAACCAATGAAAAGAATACAAGTGACATAATGCTGGGAAATGTTTTGATGGTTAAATATTACATTTATGACTCTCTTTCAATGAATGTTACTTCTTCACTGTATAACCCTGATTTGTAATATTTTTATGCACGGTTGCATTTTTCTGCACTTCCATTAAGTATCTTATTTCAACATGCTATTTATTCAGTGGTGACCTTTGTAATAAACCTCTTAAAATGTAAAATATATCTTCCATTGAAATTAGACTGCCACTATTATATCCTTGAAACACTTCAGTTCTTATGTTTAGAGGTTTTAAAGAGACATAAAGTCATTGTGATTTCCAGTCCTTATTAGCTTTCTAGTCATGCGACAACTGTGGGAATATTAGAGGATTTTTGAATCAACTCACCGAGAGAATAACTATTCTCCTGATGCTGCTTTAAATATACTTAAAAATGTCAATTATTTTGGTTAATGTTTTCTAATCCATCATTGGCAACCATATTTAAAAAATAAAATCATTTTAAATTTAGAAACATGAAAAGATTGTTGATAGAAAAAGACCACTTGGTTCATCTAGTCTGCCGTTATTTCCTTTACTATTATTTTAGATATACACTATGTTTATCACAGGGATGCTATATAGCAGTGGAAAAAAATGCTGTCCATGTTAGGCATGGTTCACATATGCTTTGCCACTTTTAGGTAAATCACAGATCCCATTGATGCCTGATGGACTAAACTAATTCTGTCTTCATCAGATTTTTTTTTTTTTTTTTTTTTACTTAGTATGTATTAGTATAGGCGTTTTTTTTTTCGTTTTGTTTCATTGTTTGTTTGTTTAAATTACAAATCATACCTTAATTACAAATAATTCCTTCTTCATGTTACTTAAGGATTTGTATTTGTAAAATGGGGTTGGGTGGGGCAGTCTTGGGGGAAAGCAAGAAAAAAAGCAAAGATAGACATTTTTTTTCTGGTATTCTTCCATCTCCCCTCCCCTATAGAGGTGAATGGGAGGAAAACATCAATAGTACTTTAATAAATTTTACTGTACTTTATTAGCCTAATTAAAGCTGTACCTGTATTCAACCCCTTAGCGACCCATGACGTATCTGATACGTCATGGTGCCGCGGGGGTGTTCAGAGCAGGGTCCCGCTGGGACCCCGCTCTGAACGGCGCTGATCCCGGCTGACATGTGCAGCCAAGCAGTGCCACTATTAGCCGGCACGGGTCTCGTTGCCGCGCCGGCTAATTAAGCCTCTAAGTGCAGCTGTCAAACCTGACAGCTGCACTTAGAGGCTTTCCTCCGTGCATTCCTGGTGTCTAGTGGGACGGATCTCCCCCCCCCGCGCGCGCGATGCGATCGCAGGGGGGAGATCTGTTCTTCTGCCTGTGCCGGGCCTCAGCGTCAGAATGATGCTGATCCCGCCTCGGCAATAGATTGCTATGGCCTGCAGGAGGCCATAGCAATCTATGACCGATCTAATCGATCTTTGCTGTGTATATACACAGCATTGATCTCTATGAGAGATCAGTTCTGTTTATATACAAGTCCCCTAGGGGGACTTCTAGTTAAAGTAAAAATAAAAGTAAAAATGTTTTTTTATTTATAAAAAAATCCCCTCCCCTATTAAAAGTCCAAATCACCCCCTTTTCCCATTTTATAAATATAAATAAATAAACATATTTAGTATCGCCGCACGCGTAATCGCCCGAACTTTTAATTAATCATATTACTGATCTCGCACGGTAAACGTCGTAAGCGCAAAAAAATTCAAAAGTGCAAAATTGTGCATTTTTGGTCTCTTCAAATTCCGAAAAAATGTAATAAAAAGTGATCAAAAAGTCGTATATACGCAATCAAGGTACCGATAGAAAGAACGCATCATGGCGCAAAAAATTACCTCTCACACAGCCCCATAGAACAAAGGATAAAAGCGCTGTAAGCATGGGAATAGAGAGATTTTAAGGAACATATATCTGTTAACAATGGTTTGAGTCAGTTTTATCATAGGGTGAACAGCATAAATGCAAAACTCCCCGAAATCAAAACAAATTCCTTTTTTTTTTTCAATTTGACAGCGCAAATGATTTTTTTACGGTTTCTCAGCATATGTTATGGAAAAATAATGCCTTTCATTGAAAAGTACAATTGGCTTCGCAAAAAATAAGCGCTCATATACGTCTCCAGGTGAAAAAATGCAAGCGCTATGGACTTTTAAACATAAAGTGGAAAAAGCAAAAGGGCAAAAACGAAAATTGGATTTGACCTTAAGGGGTTAAAGGGGTTAAGGTCCTATCACATGGTAGGGCCAATGTTTAGGCACAAATGAATGACGACCTGTCAGGGGCGCTAGGGGCATGGAGGTGTCCGACCGGCACATGTGTTATGTTTTGGCACTAACTAACTGGCTTTGTTATCAGCTGTAGTGGACGATAATCAGCCAAATACGGATGATAATTGTTTGATGTAATAGGGCCTTCATCCAGAGAGCACCTTTTCTGCTCTTATGTTTCACTCTGCCTGTCTGTGCTGACACTTCCACAGATGAGAGGAGGAAGAAGCATGTTGCCAACAGTGATCAATAGCTGCCCAATGTTACAGATGTTGGGGCAACATTGGTAAACTGTTGGACAGGCCAGCAGCACCTGCAATAGGCCCCGGCCCCTCTTATCTACAGAGGTATCAGCGCAGATGGGGAGACAGAGGAAATGAACTGCCAGAGAGCAGAAAAGGTAGGACCTTTCCTGCTCTCTGTTTTCCCCTCCGTACCAGCTCTGTAGAGTTCACTATGGGGAGTTTACAGCTGGCATGAGCATCGCGACATGAGGGAAATGAGGCTAAAGGGTAGTTTAAAAACTGCAGTACCTATGGTAAGCTGTAAAATACCTTTGAATTTCTTTTGTGACATATAGTACAAAAAAAAATATTATTGTTTATTTTAAACTGAATGTATCACTATTTAAGAATCAATAATTTGATGGCTCCAAATAAACATGGCTTTATTGTGGGCAGATCATGTTAGACTAACCTCAATAAAAAAAAATGTGGATAAAGTGCTGGATAAAGGTGATGCCATGGATATTCCCTATCTGGACTTTGATACTATCTTTGAAAAGCCTTTGATACAGTTTCCCATAAAGAGCTGATAGAAAGTGAAAATTGGACTAAATCCTTGGATAGTTCAACGGATTTGTGGTTGGCTGAAGAATCGATATGAGAGGATTGTATTAATGGACTATATTGCAAACAGAGAGGGGGAGTGCCAAAAGCGTCTGTTCTGGGTACTGTTCTTTTTAATATGTTTTTAAGAGTAAGTAACATAGGAGAAGGTTTGGTATGTAAGGTTTGTCTGTTTGCTGATGAAAAAAATGTGTGCACTCCGGTTAATATTCCTGGAGGTGTCAGTAATATGGAAAATAATTTGGATTTACTGGATAAGTGGTCAAAACAACTAAAACTGCTGTTTAATGTTTCAAAAGTAAAATAAAGCACTTGGGCAGAAGGAATCCTCTATCTGAGTATCATATAGGATGTTCTGTGTTGGCACATACTACAGAAGAGAAGGAGTAATGAATTTAGGAGTAATGACGTTTGACAGTCTTAAAATAAGTCACCAGTGCAACCAGGCAGTAGGGAAAGCTAATTATATGCTGGACTGTATATTTAGAGGTATAACTAGTAAGAAGATGAAGATCGTGATCCCACTGTATAGAGCTCTAGTGAGACTACATGTTGAATACTGTGTCCAGTTCTGGAGACCTCCCTTACAAAAAGATTATGACAAAATAGAACGAGTCCAAAGATAGGCAAAGAAAATGGTGGATGGTCTGAGGCAGAACTCAGGAAAGGCTTAAAGAGGTTGGCCACTTTATAGTAAAATAGGTCAGTATACAGTATTGGGCTATGTTCCCACTACATATATTTTCAAAAATCTACGGCCATTGTTGCCGATTGCAACAAAGGCTGTGATTAATACAAAATATATGTTACTTTGTCTTGTATAGAATACTCATGTCAGTTTTCTGCGGCCACTATTCATTGAATAACGTCCGCAGAAAACCCTGTTAGTGCACACTATGGAGCGAGCGTCTCCGGCCGCACGCTTCATAATGTGTAGTGGGGAGTTCTGATGTGGGTGCGCATAGATGCACCCACATCAGAACTCAGCGGCGCAAAAGATCATCCAGCCGGGATGATCTTTTTTGACAGGTCGTTCCGTGACCCGGCCAGGTCGTGGAACGGCCGGTCTCTTAAGAGGTCTGCACATGGCCTTAGTAACTGTACTCAATGTATATACTGACAGCAGCTCCCTGTGTACCCTATAGAGCTAAAATTAGACTCTCATCCTCCAGGCTGTGCTGCCCTTCTCGGTTTTGTTTCTGTCCATAAAATGGCCGACATGGAGGAGCTTGTGACCCTGCCCCGCCCCCTCTGTCCTGCATAGACATATACAGGCTCAGTGGTGGACACTGGGCGCGGGGCAGGGTCACATGCTTCTCCATTTCGGCCATTTTATGGACATCTACAACACAGAGCAGGGCAGCCCAACCTGGAGGAGGGAGTCTGGTTTTTAGGTACACAGGGAGGTGCTGTCAGTAAGGGCTGTGAGTACAATTACTTACACTGTGGGGGGGGGGGTATAATCAAAAAGTTATAGGACTAAATAAGGTTCAAGAAGGAAGTGTTTTAAAATAATAATTAAAAAAAACTAAACTGAAACTGAAGAAAAAGGGGACCCAATCTGAAGTTAGTTGGGGGAAGGATCGGAAGCAACACAAGAAAATAATATTTTACTGTAGGAGTAGTAGATGCTTGGAATAAAGTTCCAGCAAAAGAGGTAGATAAAAATATACAATAACTGAATTTAAACATGCCTGAGATATCTATCCTAAGATGATAAGAAAGGAAATACTAAAAGGGAAGACTAGATGGACCAAGCAGTCTTTTTCTTTTGACATTCTTCTATGTTTCTATGTTAAAAGTAAAAAATAATGATAATTGTGTATATTGTCTGTATTATTCTCTATCAATTTTTTTTATATATATATCTTTATTATTTTCCAAGAAAAAAACATATAAACCAAGGATCAACAAAAGCCCACCCCCCACCCACATACCCACCCAGATACCCACCCTGCAAGAGAGGAGAACGAGAGGAAACAAAGAAAAAAAACACACACAACAAAAAACCTTCACACTATAAAGTTAATCAAAACTTCTCCAGCTACTCCAAATCCTTTGATGTTTCCTAACAGTCTTTAGGGAACACCCTTTTGCTTTACATTCTTCAAATTTATTCACTCTATTAGCCAACCTTTTCCACTCCTGTAGAGCTGGCGGTTTCTCAGCAAACCATTTCCTGGCTATCACCACTTTAGCCAAGGCAATGAGTTTATTCAGAAGAGAACAATTTTTCCCATCAGGCGGGAATGCACCAAGTAGTAAACTGGGAGTATCTGGCTCCGAAATCAAGATTTTACATTTATGAAAATACTCAGTGATATTACCCCAAAAGACCTGAAGATAAGAACACTCCCAAAATAAATGAAGAAAATCTGCCTCTTCAAGATGACATCTAGGGCATTTAGAGTCAGTTTTACACTTCCTCCGGAACAGATCCAAAGGGGAAAGATATAATCTATATAAGAACATAAACTGAATAAGTCTGTGGCCCGGATTAACAGAACTACTTGGAATATTAGACACCGCATAATTCCAAACTTCATCTAAGATAATTCCTATTCTTAACTCCCATTTTTCCCTCGTCCTCTGAAGTGCAACTCCCTGCCTCTCACTTACTAACATCCTATAAATCACCCCAATGTGCCTCCTACCCTGAGGAGGATCTCTTATGTAATCTATAACTTTATATGCCACTACGTTCCACTCGACTTTATCCCCGCTAGCTCTAAACGCATGCAATAACTGAAGATACCATAATTTTTGTGAGTCTGCTAGTGCATATCTCTCCTGAAACTCAGTAAATGAAAAAATCTTACTATTATCTACTAACTGAGGAATATACTTAACCCCCCTTGTGACCCAAAATTGTGCATCCTCCAACTTATGAAATTCTTTTAAATATAGATTGTCCCAAATAGGAGAAAAGAACAACCACATCCCCTTAATTTTACATACCCTTTTAATTGCATGCCATACCTTAATGTATAAATCCCCATGTGTCAAAACTTTCACACCGCCGAATGCTACCTCTAGTCCAACAAAAAAAAATCACCAAAACCCAACTTCCCAAAAATATACTGTATAATAGGAGATGATTCCCACTTTTTGAGGACTTGAGCATTTAAGGCCAAGAAATAAAATCAATTTATCAATTCTTCAAGTGGAGAGGCGCGGAGAGCAGAGGCACGTGAGTCCTCTAATTTAAACTCATTGAAGGCAGTATTGCACAAAGAATCTCTGCGACTATTCCGTAGTGTGAATGGGGCCTTAGGATAGACCCTCTTGAGAGCTCAGTGCAGTTTGGACTTTACTTGTAAAAGAAGGGATGAGTGGGCCAACAGTCTGTGCATTGACATTAAACCCATGCAAGCTCTATTTGTTCAATGAGCTTTAATATGAATTAACAGGCTACAAAGTGGCCAATATTACCTGTCAAGGTGAACTGGATATTTCTGTGAGTGCACAGGTGATACATAACATGTGATTCCGGGCGGGAAAAGCGCTTTCCCATGATGCCCGGAACACTTCCTGCTTTCTAAAATGGTGGCTGCCATTTTAGAAAGCAAGGGGAAAAAAATCGGACTCAGACTTTTGGCAAAATCTGAACCAGATCCCATACCCAGGTTTGCTCTCCTCTAACTATTACCTGTCAAGGTGAACTGGATATTTCTGTGATTGCACAGGTGATACATAACATGTGATTGATAAAGATTTACTGTAATTGATTTACATTAAAGTGTTAAATCATGCAGTTTTAGAACATACTGTAAATAAATATGCAGACAAGGCAGAAATATTGAAGGAACTTGGTGAAGAAATTGTCATCCGTCTGATTATTCAGGTGTGGTTATAGGAGGAAGATGGCACCCCGTGGAGCTGTGGTAAACAAGGTTGGAAAATCCAGAGTAATGTATAGAAGAGTCCTGGCACTTTACCAATGTTAATAGATGCTTATTTATTAATCAGTGAAGAAAAATGTAGACAGATAAATGGAGGGAGACTTTCGGCTAGCAAAGTTTAGGCTTTGTATTTGGTTGTGTCATCTGTTAAGAAATAAACAGACATAGATATGTGGTGTATGAAATAATTAGCAATAAGTAATGTTTTTCTTGAAATAAGTAAACTTTACTAAGGATATCTGATTAAATGCTAGTCTGTTAGGGTGGCCCATGGGTAATCCCAAGTTGTTCTCTGTGTTGTCTATTTCTCCTAGAAAATTTTTCTTATAAATACTGTGAGTGTGGACCTGCTGTGCTACTCAACTGGTTTGGCTTTACGAAAACTGTACAGACAGGAGTCAGGGAAGAGATGTTATCCAAAGAACAGGCATGGGCCAGAATATACAGAGAATCACAGAATAGCAGCAAAGCACCTTCGCTTGGAATCCAGATTGTCAGGCAAATCAGAGCAGGTGCAGGTGGCTCTGGACTGGCAGATGGTCGTAGCAGGTAGAGATAAGATGCCTCTATGAAAATCCAAACGTCTCCAATGTGCACATGAATCTCCTATGTCTTCTCTCTTGAAGTACGTTCCCTACAAGAGTAATTTACAAATACCTGGGCGGCTAGATACTAAGAATGGACATAAAAGACACAGACTTATGCCACATTTTGCGCAGCCCTTGTAAAATAATTCTACATTTTATTAGTCTTGTTGCTTTCATACAGACTTGAAAAAACATGCTTCCAAGACGTTGCTGTTTTAGCTATAATATTGCATCCTTTAAATAAGGGCCATACTTTTATTCAGAAGTGTACCTTCCTTTCCATTGTTATTATAACCCAATAAGAGTACTCTACCAACTTCATTCCCCATCTCCATGTCTTTATTTGATTTCAAATATTTTTTAATTTGATCCCAATATCAATGAACCACTGGACATTTCCAAACAAATGAAACAAGTTGGCCTCCTCATGCTGGCATTTAGGACATCTAGAGTCTCCCCTACATTTCCTTCTAAACAAGTCCAGAGGAGAAACATCATAAGCTGAATCAGTTTGTGGGCCGAGTTAGCTGAAGTATATTATATATTGCTGATTGCTTGTGCCCATACCTCATCTGAAGTAATACCAATGTTAAGTGCTCATTTTTCCCTAGCCCTATCCAAGGGACTTTTACCTCTTTCCCTTATAAGCATTTTATAAATTTTCGCTAAGTGTCTCCTTCCCTCTGGTGGAAATCTGATATAATCTATAAATCTGTGTGATTCTACTGTCCAGTTCACACTCGTGCCTGTAGCTTTAAAAGCGTGACAAAATTGAAAGTACCACAAACCTTGTGAATTTGAAAGTGCATATCTGTCTTGCATATCAGATAGAGACAATATCTTTCCATCCTTCACTAACTGTGACATATGTCTAACCCTCTTATCAACCAAAATTGAAAATCTTGTAATTTGAAAAATTATTTTAAATACACATTACCCCATATCAGAAAGAAGCTAAAACATCCTTTAATCTTGCAAATCCTTTTTAACGCCCTCCAAGTTTTTAAATACAAATCCACATGTGAGAATTTTTAACACCACCAAAACCTGCTTCTAATCAAGCAAACACATCCTCATATTCCCACTTATTATGTCCTAAGATATTGTCAGGACAGGGAAGTACAGACACAACAAGACAGTGGGCCCTAGGTCTGAACCCACCCACTGTCCCTACCTGCTTGCCTCAGTCGGCCCTAGGTGGCCGTGGACAACCACGTTGACGTTCCCTGCGCTAAATATGTGCACACGGAACAAGACGGACAAACAACACAAAAAAATAATCAAACAAGCCGGGTCAAAATCCAAACAGGCAAGGCAGTACAAAATCAGCAAGCAAACGGGTAGTCAAAAAGTCAGGCAGGAGGTCTGGTATCAAGTCTAGCAAAACAGAGGGATTAGGAGTGGGGATCGCAGGAGTAGACAAGGGATGCTGGGATCAGGGTATTAAGCTAATAACCAGCCCTGGAACTCTGTCTTAGCTTCCTTTTATACTGAACCAGAGCCCAGTCCGAATCCCCATTGGACCGGCGCTCAGATATCCAGGTTCCAGATAGGCAGAGATTCCTTTCAGTCTAAAGAACTACTCAGCTGGAAAAATCAAGTCTCCTAGAAAATCAGATTAACTCCCGCATTGCCAGATATCTGAGAAGCAAGCGGGTGTGGCACAAAGAAGCAAAAACAGGTTCAGTTCACACCAGGTTACAGCACAATCCTGACAGATATATTGGAACACAGGGGAGACATTCCAGTTTTTTAAGGTGTGGGCCCCAAAAGCCAAAAAATATAGTTGAAAATCGGGAAGAGACATTCACCCTTCTCCCCCAAGCTGTGTCCAGATATGATATTTTACTCTAGGTCTTTTCTTGCCCCACACAAAACAGTTTAACAAACTAGATAGCCTCCTAACCCAAAATTCGGGAATCCAGATTGGAGAGGAATATAAAATAAACAGAATCTGGGGTAGAAGGGTCATTTTCATTATTGTTATTCTATCAGCAATGGAGATGGGGAGTTTCACCCAAAATTCCGTCTTTCTTTTAATCTTTGTAAAGTAATGGATTTAGATTTAACAAAGTAAATTTATCTATATTTGCCTCAGTTTTAATCCCCAAATAGTCCAGTGACTCTCCCAGTTATAGGACATGTACTTAAGCTGTCTGCATAATATTATTCCCTCCCAATGGCATCAATGAGGATTTCTCCCAGTCTCCTAGTCCTGAAAAGCTCCCAAATTTAGAGATAATCAGTAAACTCTGCATTATAGGAAACTCTAGCCAATTTTTTCAATGCCACAAATGCCTCCCCTAAATCAAAGGCCTCCAATACTCGCCAGAGGAATCCCCACTCCACCCTGTCAAACGCTTTTCTTGCCTCAAGTGACAGAATGGAGTGGGGCACCTCAACCTCCAATTGCAAATTCACGAAGGTCCTGGCTATATTTCCATGAATAACCCTTCCCGGCAGGAAGCAGGTTTGCTCAGTTCCAATCAGCTTGGGGGCAATCTTTCCCAGTCTAATAGTCAAAACCTTCGCCAATATCTTGCAATCGCAATTTATTCATGAAATATGGCGATATGATTCTATTCTGAGCGGATCCTTCTGCTTTTTCTCAATTAACTTTATAGAAGCCTCTCTCTTAGAGGGTGGGAGGGTTCCATTTTCCAAGGATTCATTACATATCCATAATAAATACGGAAGGAGATCGACGGCAAAATCCTTATAGACATCAAAGGGAAGACCATCAGATCCTGGTGCTGATTGACCCCTAAAACTATTTAATGCAGACTTAAGATCCTCTAATGTAATTGGAGCATTCAATTGCTTCTCAAGTGCTGGGTCCAGCTTAGGAAAGGGAAGGTCACCCAAAAGCTCATTGATCTCTGCATCAGAGCAGACCACCTCCTTCCTATATAAACAGACATAAAAATCATAAATAATCTGTTAAATAACAGCGGGATCACTAGTGACACCATTATCACCTTTTTGTAGAGCTATAATGGCCTTCCTGCTTTCTTATATTTCATATATTCATATTTCTAAATATTTACCAGGTTTGCCAGATTCTATAAAATTTTTCCGTCCTTTAAAAAAATTATTATGCTCCCTTTGTGCGATCTTAACCGCCTCCCCTTTTTCACAAGAGGGATGTTTCGCAAATTCCCTCTCAGCGATACCCACCGCCTCCTTTAAACCGGATTCTTGTGTAAGAAAGAACACTCTTTTATATCTAATTTCCCTAAAAAGAACCCCTCTCAGAAAAACTTTCAAAGAGTTCCACACAAAATAAGGGATGTGCAGATCCCTTTTTAACTTCCCAGAACTGCCTGATTTCCCCTCTGATCACATCCTTTCTGTCTATATTAGTTAACCAATACAGGTTGATTCTAAAAGGTCTACCTATAGATGGCTTATGCCACAGACCTTTTATGGAAAAAACAAGACTCAAATAAAACTTTTGAGGAGTATGGGGGAGGGATAAACAAACAGGCTAATATAATTTCTACTCTGTAAATATATACATGGATAAAAATGTATCGTCCCTAGCATCTATTTTTTTTACTGATAAGCTGGAAGGGAATTCTATTATGGACATAAAGGGAGACTCCGGCAGAAAAACAAGAGAAAACTGAGTGATATGTATAGCTTGCCCATCTACAGTTCATTCTACTAGCAGATTCCGCTGTGCAATGTCTTTCCACCAGAAAAACTAAACCTGGCAAATGTTTTTGCACTTAGTCAAAGACAGCCCACCTTTTTGTTCGATCACCCAGACGCCTCACATTCCAAAAAAACAAAGTATATCCCCCATATCTGAAAAAAGAAGAAAAAAAAATAACCCCTTTCCCTCCCTCCCCCCCCCCCACACTTATGCCTGCCTATACTCCCTACTCCCAGGAGCAGGAGAGGCTCTATACTGACCGTCATACAGCTCCACCCTCCCCGCCCACCAACATCCCCCCTCTATGTACAATTGAGTATAATAACAATAGTATTTATAATTCCTCGCTATCTATCCACATTAATGCCTCTCAAGGCTGGGGGGAAAAAACGCACATTGTCCTTGTAAGACACCCTGAGTTTCACAGGAAAAATTAAAACGGGATCTCCGCCTGATGTAGTTTCTTTTTAATGTCTCTGAAAGACATCCGGCTAGCCTGGGTAGCCCTTGAAAAGTCAGAAAAAAGGAAATTCTTCAAACATTATAAGTAATAGATTTCTGTCTTGCTATTTTCAATATAAAATCTCTGTCCCCAGAGCACACAGTTGTAATGAGCATAGTCCTTGGGGTGCTACCGGGGGGTAGGGGTTTCAACTGGATCCGATGTGCTCTCTCCAGAGCTAAAAGAGCAGGAAACGACTCCTGAGCAAATGTTTCCAACAAACTAATATCAGCAGATAGTTCGCCCACCATGAGGGTCAGATCAGATAATGACTTCTTACATACTTTCAAATCCGAGAAAATAGTGTCCAAGGTAATCGCAGAGATAGTGTTCTGATTGTTTAGCACCAATGATTTCTCCCCCTCCTCCTGTAATGCCGAGAATCTTGAGCCTGTTGATTCCGCTCTTACCGAAGCGGGAGAAGCATATAGGGTACTTTTTACCACCCCCACTGGGTTATTTAAGAAACTTATCCATTTGAGCAGAGGCGGTACCTCTTGATATCTTCTGGTTTGTTTTCACTGACATTCTCTTTTATATCAAATTATGGCTACTTAAAAGTAATATGGAGATAAGCCTCTTATCTTCCTTAGTACACTGCCCCCTCAGGTCACAAGCCAAGGAGCGACCCAAACCGGTGAAGGCTTATTTCCCCAAACGTTACTGGATATGTCTTCCTCTTCACAGCCAGATCACCTCGCTCTGCAATCAGGAGAACAGCCTTGTACCAGCAGCTCCGAGGCCGCACAGAGATTCAGTCACAGGGGTCCTTAGTCTCAATTCCCAGCCCGAATCATCTGACCACAAGCGAGGAGGGGGGAGAGGGTGGCATGCAGAAGCCAGAGGGAGGAGCCCAGCCCCATCCGTCCTACATCCTGATGTTGACGGTATCCCACTGCAATTCAATCATGCTATCTGAAATGTGTTTGGCTGTTGAATATGTTTCTTTCTTGTATTAGAAACTTGCCCTAATGAATTTCCCCACAGGTAGGTTCTTTATTATGTGAGAGGGTTGACCAGTGAGTGAGAAGGCAGTGATAAGGCAGTCAACTGGAATGGAAGGAAGTAATGACCCCTCCTCCCAGAACAGACCATAGACCACTATAATTACGCAGGTGCACGCCATTATGACCAGTGGGGGTATGACCGTTCTAAATTCAGGGGGGCTACACTATTAGTGGAGACACGTCTTTCTTGTTTGACACATGGGAATCAATTCTGAGGCAAAGATAGGGAGGCCAACGTAATAGCAGTAATATATTAATAGTAAACTAAATATAGCTTCAGAGTGCAATAAATGCACTGATGGATACTTGTAACCTGGAATGGAAACATATAATTAAGCCAGGAAGGAAACATTACATTATTTTGATTCATCCTTTATGTCCCATTAAATTCTTACTCCACCCCATCTCTTATCAGTTACAAGCACTCTGCCACATAGTATACAGTATATTGGTATTTCAACTTGATCTTTTCCAGTCACTTTAAATGTTTTCATTTCTGGTACTACGTACATGATCTTAAACCGTGTATTTTGTATAGTATTTTACTATTGTTTTACATTTGAATATTTATTTTTTAATCAATACCGGTATTTCCTTACTTCTACAAGCCTAGTAATGATCTTTATTCTCCAATACAAATTATTACAAAAATAAATATTACAAATAATCCTCCCCTATATGTCAGATCTTGAAAGATAGTTATTTTTCTCCTATAATTTACATATTTGCAGTAAATGTGAATTACACATCCAGATTTTCACATCTTTGTGAAGGTCAGAATAAACCATCCCCCAATTATACATATGTTGAAGTCTAAAGGTCTGTTCAAAAAAAGCTTTGGCATGCAAATGTCATTTTTTATGTACATCTAGCTAATATATATATATATATATATATATATATATATATATATATATATATATTCGAAGTTTCAAAGTCATGGCCAAAAGTGTTGGCACCCCTAATTTTGTTTCCAGAAAATGAAGTATTCCTTCCGAAAAATTATTGCAACCTCTCCAACCTCAGTGTCTCCCAATCATACACCACCTCCCCACCTAGCTTCCTCACTGTTGGTATTTCCCAAGTCTCCATCTTCAGGTCTCTACTCCCTTGCGGTTAAAGTCATCTCTTCTTACCTAACAGTCTGCTATATACTTTATTTTTGTTGTTGTTTTTTAATTTTCTGTATGTTAACACCTTGTCATTTGTACATATATTGTACTGTATATTGTTTTTGTTGTTCTTAATTTTTGTTGGCATATTGTGCACCCACATAAGGTCATAAGAGACCCTTAGGGGCATTTTAACAGAAGAATATTTTTGTTTTTATTGCTGATTGACTCTGTAAATAGGTTGATACGTTAGCTGCAAAAACAAAATACACTCACTGCTGAGCTGATCAGCGTATCAGGGTCAGGATGGGAAGCAGGAAGCCTTATCTCACCTGATGAGCTGTCTAAACAGTAAAGAGGAAGGCAGTAGCAGAACTTAACCATTCCTGCCTTTTTTCCTTCCCTCTAGCAGCACAGTCTACATGACATTGAATACTTTACAAGGGTGCTCAGGAACATCATTGCAGAAAAATTCCAGACCAATTAGATGTTGAAAATCTAAACCAATATTTGATAAAATGTAGCATGCGCTATTTTTATCTGCCTGCAATACTTAATCAATACTTTTAACAAAACTAGTATTTTATCTGTAGTTGTTAATGTTTGGATTTCAAATTTGTATTAAAGATATAGGCTACTGTATGTTCACACAACGTCTTTTCATCTCCGTTTACAATGGCGTCTGTCATTTTGAGTCTAAAATAACGGACGTTATTTAGCAGCCTGACCTACCCTTAGTGCACTGACGGGTGTTTGTACATTATTCTAGTTTGGGGTTACTAATTTGACTTTGGAAGTGGCTTAATTGAAAAGTCCATTGAATTTAATAGTAAAAACTGAGACAGAACGGTGACAAAATGAAAACTGTGTGTCAACTACAAATAAAAAACCTCTGCTGTTTGCAAAAGATGCCCGAAAATAATGATCATGTTCATTATTTTGACGCCCGTGGCAAAAACGTCCGTTATTCAATACGCTGTGCGCATTGGACGTCTGTCTTCCCATTGACTTTAATGCATTGCATTGCAGTCATTTAAATCTCGGCAAAAACAGACGTTATTTTAAATATGAAAATCGGCCGCATTTTTTATATTTTTGACGTTGTGTGAACATAGCCATACTTTGTAGTTTGTGTGAAATAGGTCTTATTGAGGATTCACACATGTTAGTTATCTAACTGGATTTTTTTTTAGGTAGCAAGCACATGCAAGCTTCATTGAGATATATTGAATAAGGCTGGGTTCACACTGCGTTTTCAGCATATGTTTAACGGATCCGTTTTTTTTATGGCGAGAAAACATAGTGTCAGCAACGTTTTTGTGTCCGTAAAAAAAACGGATCCGTTTTTTTTTTTTTTTAAATGGAAGTCAATGGAAAAACCGATCAAAACAGATGCAAACAAATGCATCCGTTTTCTGCAATCCGTTTTTCATCCGTTTTTAGCAAAAAAACGGATTGCAAAAACGCAGTGTGAACCCAGCCTAACTGCATACATTTCTGTGACAAAATATGGCATGTGCTAATCCACCCTGGGTTCCTATTCAGAATATTACAGCATTTTATTGCCACCTTCGTTTGAAAATGTCTTGATTATTTGGGGCTTTGGCTGGATGTTACGTTAAAGCAGACTTGTCAGTAGTAAAAAAAAGGCTAGTCATTGTGATTCTAAGAATATATTTTTTTATTTCAATACTTTACTATAGAGATATAAACTTTTTTGTTAATATGAAAAATAGCCTCATGTGCACTGGGACAATCCCTAACATGGCAAGAGCCCAGGTAAGTCCAACCAATATCCTCTTCATCACCACTGACATTGACCTAACCTATTCTGATAATGGCCACTAGATCAAGAGGACATGATCTAGACTTGCCTGATTTATTGCTGTGCTAAGAAATTCCCCCATGTGACCCTAATTTGCATATTAACAAAAAAAAAGTTTAATATTTAAAGATCTTGTTAATAGAGGGCTATTGAATTTTTTTTTAAATGTATGTTTGAAATCCTAGAATCTATATCCACCCATAGAGTTTTATTTTATTTAATGTGTAATTGTAATTTCAAGCAACTCTGCAGAAATCAATAGTATAAGCGATTATAAGATATTGTAATAGGTTTTATTAGGTAAGAGAGCATCTTTCTGTACTGATAAGGCTGTCTTCCAGCTCCCCCTCACGCCTTGTCTGTTGCAGAGAAGCAAAGTGAAGCCAAGTTTGCTGTGTCCATTATAACCTATGAAGGGGATGGGCTGAGGGGAACAATGAGAAGGGAGAGGAGAAAAACAGCCGTTCCAGTTTGCATTATAGCAAAACACAACCAGGGCCGGCCTTAAGGTAGATGGCGCCCTGTGCGAAAACTTTTTTGCCCCCTACCCCCACCCCAGGGCCTCTGCTGAGACCCCCTTAAGGTGACATAAAGCTCCTACAGCCTCCCACTCCTACAGATGACATCCATCACCTATCAAACGACCCTCCCAGCCATACACACAACTACTGCCACCCCCTCCAGCCATATACACAACTACTACTACTCCCTCCAGCCATATATACAACTACTACTACCCCCTCCAGCCATACACACAACTACTACCCTCCAGCCATACACACAACTACTACCCTCCAGCCATACACAACTACTACTCACCCAGCCATACACACAACTACTACCTCCCTTAAGCATACACACAACTACCACTCCCCCCCAGCCATATACACAACTACTACTTCCCCCTCCAGCCATACACACAAATACTACCCTCCAGCCATACACACAACTACTACCCTCCAGCCATACACAACTACTACTCACCCAGCCATACACAAAACTACTACCTCCCTTAGGCATACACACAACTACCACTCCCCCCCAGCCATACACACAACTACTACTTCCCCCTCCAGCCATACACACAACTACTACCTCCCCAGCCATGTAGTTACTAATATTACCAATAATACCAGTATATAGGAAGGAAATGCCATACTGTTACTGACCAAATCCTGTATACTGAGACCAATATTACCAATAATACCAGTATACAGGGGGAAAATATTACCACTAAACCACAACCACTACCATCAACACCATATATTTACTGACCAAATCCAGTATACTAAGACCAATAAAACACTGTACCAGATTACACATAACAAATAATACTGCCACATACTAACACCACCGCTGATACTTAATAATACTACCACATACTGACTAACACCCCCGCTGCAGTCATGGAGAGGTAGACCCAGCCCTGCACAGGTTCTGTACGCAATATACATTAAAGTGCAGTTATATTAGGTGACTCACAGAGGACCTCTTCTCTGATCGTCTTTTCATCTTCTTTCCCATCGGTCCTGGGCCATTATAAGAACTTCTCCAAGCCACAAATCCACAAAATCTGCCAGACAAACATATTAGGCTCCTCACTCTGACACCATCATCATCTCTCTACAAACTGCACATCTGTACCTTTACACCCTCATTTAGTGGGTAGACTGACCCTACGTGACCCCCCCACCACCCTAATAGTATATGCCCCCTCTATGTAGCTTCCTTATAGATGGCCCCTTGTTCAGTGTTCCCTATATATGGCCCCATTTGCATCTGCTTGAGAGCCCCCCTCTGTTTAGTCCCCTATAGTATATGGCCTCCCTCTCTGTAGCCCTCCCTTATAGATGCCCCCTCTGTTTATTCCCTCTTATAGATGCCCCCCCCCCCCTCTGTGTAGTCCCCCTTACACATGCCCCAGTGTTTTCCCCTCTGCCCCTCTTATAGATGGCCACCAATGTTGTCTCCCTTACAGATGGCCCCTGTGTTGCCCACCCCCTTATATCATCTCACCTTTTAGATTGCCCCCTTATGCTGCCTCCTTATAGATTTCCCTTTTACAGATGGCCCCTTGTAGATTTCCCCTTATGCTGTCCCCTTATAGATATCCCCCATATGCTTCCCCCTTATAGATGGCCCCCTATGCTGCCTCCTTATAGATGGCCCTCATATGCTGCCCCCTTATAGATGGCCCAGCCTCATAGATGTCCCCTATATGCTGCCCCTTATAGATGGCCCAGCCTTATAGATGTCCCCCATACTCTGCCCCCTTATAGATGTTCCCCATATGCTGCCCCCTTATTGATGGCCCACCCTTAGAGATGTTCCCTTATGCTGCTGCCCTTATAGATGTTCCCTTATGCTGCCCTCTTCTTATAGATGTCCCCTTATGCTGCCCCCTTATAGATGTCCCCTTATGCTGCCCCCCCCCCTTATAGATGTCCCCTTATGGGTTCCCCCTATAGATGCCCCCCTCTGTGCAGAAAAAAAAAAACACAACTCACCTAACACCTCGCTCCCCCGCCGCATCTCTAGTCTTCAGCAGTGTCCCTCAGCCGATGCGTGCTCCATGAGGATGTCCCTGGCAGCACAAACAGTAATGAGCTCAGTGTGCGCCGGGCTGGTACTTCTGGCTCCCTGAGCCGGAAGAACAAGGCCGTCAGCTCATGCTGAGGTTACTGGTGCGTGCTCTGCCGGGGAATCCCCGGCGAGCGCGCATCAGCAGTAGGCATACTGTCCTATGAATCTTGTGACCACAACATGCAGTCACACAATTGATAGGACAGTACGCCTATGGGAAGGGGCGGCAGGAGCACCTCGGAGGAATCACTGCAGGGCACCTGGCGGCCAGCTAGGGGAGCACTTGGGCAGAAAGACAGCTGCACAGACAGTATCCACACTACTCCCCCCTCTATACTTTATAATGCACACAACAAATCCATCTTCACTTTACTTCTCGCCTTGACAACAGATAAGAATTGAGGGGAAAAGGCTGGAAAACTGACTTGTGAGAGCAGAAGGAAGATCTTTTGCCTAATAAAGCCTATTCCAGAGTTTTTTACTGGTACTATGGGTTTCTGCAAAGTTATTTGAAATGACAGTCACACTTTAACCCCTTAACGACATCGGGCGTAAGTATACGCCCCCGCAGGGTGGGCTTTAACGCAAACGGGCATATACTTACGCCCGATGTTTTCCCGATCGCTGTGTGTTCACACACAGCGGTTGGGGAAATGGCCTGCTATAATGTATAGCAGGCCATCTCTGCTCGTCGGCACGGGGGGGTGATTAACCCCTCCCGTGCAGACGATCGCTGCTATATGCGGATCAATACAGACCAGCATATAGCAGCTAAATTCAGCTTTCCGGATCATCGGTGACCCGGTGACCCGGAAAGCAATGGTGATTGGTGCTGTCCGAGATAGCACCAATCTCCATAAGTGTCCCCACCAAAGATGGCGCCGATGCCACCCCCACGATCGCCGTGATAGGCGGGCCAGTACCGGCCGGCTCATCACGGCAATCATACTGTAAAAACACAGTTTTGCCGGGTTCTGCACCCCTCAGCTAGGTAGCTGAGGGGTGCAGAACAGGTGTGTGTGGTGCAGGTGTACCATACTCACCTGATCTAAGCGTCCGGAGCGAAGATCTGCGGTCCGCGCCGTCTGCGCTGTCCTTGCGTCTTCTTCGCTTCACTTCCGGGTTCGGTCGTCCAGCGTCGAGAATCTTCGGAAATGCTCGGGTCCTCGGGTTCGGCGGGTCTCGGCAATCTCCGGCAGCATCGCTCTACTGCCCTCTAGCGGCTGATCAGTGAATATCATTCACTGATCAGTTGCTTTAGGTTAAAAAGATTTTTTTTTTTTCCCAAATTTTTATTTTTTTTATTTTTTTGCGCCCTAACGCCGCTGAGTGCTGATCAGCATCGCACATAAGTGAGCCGCTGATCAGCAACTCCTCCATTTTGGCGTAGGGGCGTCTTCCCCCCTATATCCTACCGCCACTGTCTGCTGATAAGTGCTGCACATAAGTGCGGCATTTATCAGCAGCTCCTTTCTTGGCGTAGGGATATTTTTTCTTACTGTCAAAAAAACACGTAAAAAACTCTACACTACACCACACTACATGGAATAAAGTTTTACACTACACCAGTACACATTTACATACCCCATATAATAATCCCCGTATAAAGATGGCCCCCAGGGTGTTTTCGGCGTCAGAGGCATACGCTATTATTGCCTCCGACACCGAAGCAGCCAGTGAGGATGAATGGGGGGATCCTTCGTTCCTCCATTCATCCTCATCTTCCTCATTATCCAGTGACTTGTCTGGGGGTAGCGTAGCGTACGCTGCCCCCCAGACACGTCTTTTCTGCCAGAACCATCCCAATAAGAGATGACGGTATGGCATGAAATTCTACAAACTCTGTGAGAGTACCTCAGGGTACACTTACAGATTTAGGGTACGTGCACACTGCAGAATGGCGAAGGATAACCCTTTGTGCATTCCGCAGCTGGCACCCACCGGCGGACTGATGGAGGCGCGTGTCTCCGCCCGTGTCATAGATTCCATTCTATGCATGGGCGGATTCCGTTGTCCATCCAAAGAATTCTTTGGACAGAGGGCGGAATCCGCCCGTACATAGAATGGAATCTATGACACGGGCAGAGACGCGTGCCTCCATCAGTCCGCCGGTGGGTGCCAGCTGCGGAATGCACAAAGGGTTATCCTTCTCCATTCCGCAGTGTGCAGGTACCATTACAGTGTATGAAGGAAGGAACACCCGAATCCAGCCCCCAGATGCCCCCCATCCTCGGAGTTAGTGGGGAGATCGTTTGGGAACTGATCTTCCCACTGCTGGATAAAGGTTACCACCTGTACGGGGATAACTTTTATACCAGCACCCCCTCTTCTGGTCCCTCGCTGCCCGAGCTACTGTAGCTTGCGGCACGATCCGAAAATATCAGAAGCAGTAATAGAGCCCAAATATTTAGCAGCCATGGAGCAGACCCAGCACCTCTGGATATGAGGGACCCCGTATCGCACCAGGACAACATTTTCCAGGTGACGTCCCCCTGACTGGAAAACAGGAGACCCCAGAAGAAGTGCAAAGTGTGGGGTAACAGGGGGATCAGGAAGGACACCATTTTCCAGTGTGACACCTGTCCTGATCACCCCGGCCTCTGCATACTGGATCACTTCAAGGCGTACCACACGTCATCGGAGTTCTACATTATCTAAATTCTGTCCCTTATTCCTATTTCAGGGGTCACGTTGATCCAGGGATTATTCTGATTGCCATTATGGAGTCTGGAAGGAATTTTTCCCCTGTGATGAGGCTACTGTCGTCTGCCTTACGAGGGTTTTTTTTTGCCTTCCTCTGGATCAACACAGGTTGCGTTTGATGGACACCTGTCATTTTCAACCTTATAAACTAATAATTGGCCTAATACCCCCAAATAAATTAATAATTGTCCCTTTTCCCCCTGATAAATAGGTATGGCCGCCATTCCCATTAGAGGATGCCATAATGCAATTACAAAGCCTCTGTGCGGCCAGGACAGTAGAAACCCCCCACAAGTGACCCCATTCTGGAAACTACACCCCTTAAGGAATCTAACGAGGGGGGCAGCGGGGATATGGCCCCCTGGTGACGGGCACATTTGTGGCGTGAAAATGAAAAAATTTTATTTTTTATTTTCACGGTACATGTTCCACATATGTGCCCGTCACCAGTGGGGTCCATATGCTCACTGTACCCCCTTGTTGGATTCCTTATGGGGTGTAGTTTCCATAATGTCACTTGTCACTTGTGGGGGGTTTCTACTGTCCTGGCAGCACAGGAGCTTTTTAATTGCGACATGGCCTCCATCCTCCATTCCAGCATCTAAATGGCGCTCTGTCCCTTTGGTGGCTTGCCCTGTGCCCATATGGCACATTATGTTCACATGTGGGGTATTTTACTTAGGGGAAATTACCCTACACGTTTTGTGTTCACTTTCGTTTTTAACCCCTTGTGGGAAAGGAAAAAAATCAAGGCTAGACTAACATATAGTGTAAAAAATGTTTAATTTTTACACTAAATTATTGATCTTGTCTTGATTTTTTCATTTTCACAAGGGGTTAAAAGATAAAAAAAAACACTAAATGTGTAGAGCAATTTCCCCTGAGTACGGAAACACCCCACATATGGACATAAAGCGCCATGCGGGTGCAGGGTAAGCCTCCAAAAGGAAGCAGAGCCATTTGGCTTTTGGAGGCTGGGTTTGGCTGGAATGGATTTCGAGGGGCCATGTTGCATTCAAAAGGCCCCTGTGTCGTCAAGACAGTTGAACTCCCCACAAGTGACCCCATTATGGAAACTACACCTCTCAGGGAATGTAACAAGGGGTGTAGTAAGCATATGGACCCCACTGGTGACGGGCACAAATGTTGAACAATATGGTGTGAAAATAAAATATAAAAATTTTTACACTATAATGTTGGTTTAGCCTTAAATTTTTCATTTTCAAAAGAGGTTAAAAGAGAAAAAAACACACATAATGTATAGAGCAATTTCCCCCGAGTCAGTAAATACCCCACATGTGGACATAAAGCGCCATGTGGGCGCAGGGCAAGCCTCCAAAGGGAAGGAGCGCCATTTGGATTTTGGTGGTTGGATTTGGCCAGAATGGATGATGAACGCCATGTCGCATTTACAGAGCCCTCGTGCTGCCAAAACACTAGAAACCCCCCACAAATGACCCCATTATGGAAACTACACCCCTTAAGGAATCTAACAAGGAGTGCAGTGAGGATATGGACCCCTTGGTGACGGCCACATTTGTGCCGTGAAAGTGAAAAAATGAAAATTTTCCCTTTCACGTCACATTGTTCCACATTTGTGCCCGTCACCAGTGGGGTCCATATCCTCATTGAACCCCTTGTTAGATTCCTTGAGGGGTGTAGTTTCCAGAATGAGGTCACTTGTAGGGGGTTTCCAGTGTTTTGGCAGCACGAGGGCTCTGTAAATGCTACATGACCCTTGAAATCCATTCCAGTAAAATACAGCTTCCAAAAGCCAATTGGCACTCCTTCCCTTTGGAGGCCCATCCTGCGCCCGCTTGGCACTTTATGTCCACATGTGGGGTATTTCTGTACTCGGGAGAAAAATCACTACACGTTTGGTGTTTTTTTTTTCTTTTATCCCCTTGTAAAAATGAAAAATGAATGCTAGAACAACATTTTAGTGTAAAAAATAGAATTTTTCCTTTTTTACACCACATTGTTCTGAAAATCTGTGAAGCACCTGTGGGGTCCAGATCCTCACCGCACCCCTTGTTACATTCCTTGAGGGGTGTAGTTTTCTAAATGGTGTCCCTTTAGGGGTGTTTTTTAGGTTTTGGCACCCCAGAGCCTCTGCCAACCTGAAGTGGTACAGTCCAAATATAACGGAGGCGTTGAAATTCACTAGGCGCTCCCTTATATCTGAGGCTTGTGGTTGCGTCAAACAGCGCAATAGGGTCACATATGGGGTATTTCTATAAACTGCAGAAACGGGGCAATCAATATTGGGGTGCATTTCTCTGCTAATAGGTTTATCATTATGAAAGATATTGGATTACAATAAAATCTCTGCACAGAAAATAAAAATTTTCAAATTTCTTACACACTTAGCTTTTATTTCTGTGACTCCCCTAAAGGGTTAAAAAACTTTCTGGATGTGCTTTTGCAGAGATTGGGGGTGCAGTTTCTGAAATGGGATGCTTTGTGGGGCTTTCTAACATACAGTCCCCTCAAATACACTTTCAGGCTAGGTTCAGACTATGTAACTGTGCGGCTGTATTTGCGGCTGTAATTGTGCGGCGGTATTTTTGGTGGTTCATGCATACGCTGGAAAGTATACGATATACGGCTGCACAGTGCACACTATGTATGAATCTACGGCCCTATCGTAAACGGACCCGTAAAAAATGAACAAGACCATTGTTTGCGGCTGGAAATGCTGGCGTGGATTGACAGGCGGTCCGTACGGAGTACTTCAAAAATAGCCGGCAATGATGCCGAATGCCGATGCCTCTAATAGTTAATATATTAAATTAGTAAAACACATTTTCTTTGTAATAAAGTCCCTTTCATTGTTCAATAATTTAATTCTAACGAATCCATCATTTTGCAATTAAATATACTCTTAAAATAAATATATATATATATATATATATATATATATAAATGTATATTTATATATATATATTTATTTTATGACAGTATATTTAATTGCACAATGATGGATTCGTTAGAATTAACCCCTTAGTGACCGCCGATACAGCTTTTTACGGCGGTCACTAAGGGTCCTTATTCTGCTGCCATCAGCTTTTTACGGCGATGGCAGAGAATAAGGCTGCGGGGCCGGGACGGCCCCCACCCCATCCCCCCGGCTAGCGGAGGTAGCTGAGGGGTTGGGGCAGTGTGTGGGGTCCGTCCCGCCCCCCCCCCCTAACCGACGATCGCCGCTATTAACGTTATAGCGGCGGCCGTCGGTAAAGGGGATTACCGCTGCTGCCGCTGCCTTTCATCTCCCCCCGCCGTGAATCTACGGCGGGGGGAGATGAAATAAGTGTCCCCTAGACCTCAGATCAGCCCCTCCTAGTAGGGCGATCACTAACCCCCCTCCCCCGGCGGCCATCATTTCCAAGATGGCCGCCGCCATCGCTGTGAACCGACTAATGTCTGTTCACAGTGATGGAAAAGTTAAAATGAATGAAAGCCCCATGCTCTCCGCCACCGGAGGTAGCGGAGAGCATGGGGCAGTCATCGGGGACCCCCCTGTGGGGTCCCGGTACAAGCGATCAGCGGTATATACTATATACCGCTGATCGCTTGTACCATGTGCTCCCGGCACTTTTTATCCCCTATCACCATGAATGATTGGTGACAGGGGATAAAAAGTGATGTCCCCCCACCCCCCAAGTCGCCCCCCACCCCCCTGTCACCCCCGTCCCCCAGTCATCCCCCCCTTCCCCATATACTCACCTGATCCTGGAGCTCCGTCCTCCTCGACGTCCTGGCTGGTTATGAAGTGCGCATGCGCTTCACAACCAGCCAACTCTGAAAATTTAAAGTGACAGAGACCAATTTGGTATCTGTCACTGAACTATGATTACTGAGATAGAAAATATCACAGTAATCATAGTAATACAGTGAAAATGAATATGTAAAGTACAAAAAGTGACAAACATACAAAAAAATAAAACACACACTTTTTATTATAGTAATAATTGCAGTTTACTCCCAAATTACCCCTAACCCCTCCCCAGATTACCCGTAACCACAGCATGTTGCCCGTAACCACTGCACGTTGCCCGTAACCACCGCACTTTGCCCGTAACCACCGCACGTTGCCCGTAACCACCGCACGTTGCCCGTAACCACCGCACGTTGCCCGTAACCACCGCACATTGCCTGTAACCACCCCAAATTGCCAGTGACCCCCTCCAGATTGCCCGTAACCACCCCAAATTACATGTACCCACCCCAGATTACCTATAAGCACTTCAGTTTATCAGTAACAATCCCAGATTGTCTGTAACCCTTCCAGGTTGCACATAACCCCCCCAGGTTCCCCGTAATCATGCCAGATTACATGTAATCCCCCCAGATTGCACGTAACCACCGCGCGTTGCCTCTGACCACGCCACGATGCCTCTGACCATGCCACGATGCCTCTGACCACCACACGTTGCCTCTGACCACCACACGTCGCCTCTGACCACCACACATCGCCTCTGACCACCACACGTCGCCTCTGACCACCACACGTTGCCTCTGACCACCACACGTTGCCTCTGACCACGCCACGGCGCCTCTGACCACCCCAAATTGCCAATGACCCCCTCCAGATTGCGGTGCCCATGTCAGATTACAGGTACCCACCCCTGGATTGCCTATAAGAACTTCAGTTTATCCGTAACCACCCCACATTGCCCGTAACCACCCCATGTTGCCCGTAACCACCCCAGATTGTCTGTAAGCACTGCAGGTTGCCCGTAACCACCCCACGTTGCCCGTATCCACCCCAGATTGTCTGTAAGCACTGCAGGTTGCCCGTAACCACCCCACGTTTCCCGTAACCATCCCAGATTGTCTGTAAGCACAGCAGGTTGCCCGTAACCAGCCCACGTTGCCCGTAACCAGCCCACATTGCCTGTAACCGGCCCACGTTGCCTGTAACCACCCTACGTTGCCGTAACCACAGCAGGTTGCCCGTGACCACCACACGTTGCTCATAACCACCACACGTTGCCCGTAACCACCCCACGTTGCCCGTAACCACCCCAGGTTGCCATAACCACAGCAGGTTGCCCGTGACCACCCCATGTTGTCCGTAACCACCCCAGATTACCTGTAACCACCTCTAGATTACCCGTAACCACCCCAGGCTGTCCGTAACCACCCCACATTACCTGTAATCTCATTTTTTAAATTTTTTTTTTAGTAACTGCGCTATTCTAATAACCATTACTAGCTGCGGTTTTCCTCCTGTAAATTGGTGCTCCTTCCCTTCTGAGCCCTGCTGTGTGCACATACAGTGGTTTATGCCCACATATGGGGTACCGTTGTACTCAGGAGAACCTGCGTTACAGATTTTGGGTACGGTTTCTCTCCTGTTCCTCGTCAAATTGAGAAATTTCAAACTAAACCAACATATTATTGGAAAAATTCGAGTTTTTCATTTTTACTGGCCAATTTTGAATACTTTCCTCTAATACCTGTGGGGTAAAAATGGTCACCACACCCCAATATGAATTCTTTGAGGGGTGTACTTTCCAAAATGGGGTGACTTTTGGGGGGAATCTATTCTGTTGACACTACAGGGGCTCTGCAAACGCACCTGGCGCTCGGAAACTTCTTCAGAAAATGCACTGAAAATGCTAATTGGCGCTCCTTCCCTTCTGAGCCCGGCTGTGTGCCCATGCAGTGGTTTATGCCCACGTATGGGGTACCGTTCTACTCAGGAGAACCTGCTTTACATATATTGGGGTGATATTTCTCTCCTGTTCCTCGTGAAATTGAGAAATTTCAAACTAAAGGAACATATTATTGGAAAAATTCGAGTTTTTCATTTTTACTGTCTACTTTTGAATACTTTCCTCTAATACCTGTGGGGTCAAAAAGCTCACCACACCCCAAAATGAATTCTTTGAGGGGTGCTCTTTCCAAAATGGAGTGACTTATTGGGAGATTTTACTCTGCGGACACTACAGGGGCTCTGCAAACGCACCTGGCGCTCGGAAACTTCTTCAGCAAAATCTGCATTGAAAAAGCTAATTGGCGCTCATTTCCTTCTGAGCCCTCCTGTGTGCCCATGCAGTGGTTTATGCCCACATATGAGGTACCTTTTCACTTAGGAGAACCTGCGTTACAAATTTTGGGGTACTTTTGTCCTCTTGTTTCTCATAAAATTGAGAAATTTAAAACTAAAAGAACATAATATTGGAAAATTTTGAGTTTTTCATTTTTACTGTCTACTTTTGAATACTTTCCTCTAATACCTGTGGGGTCAAAATGGTCACCACACCCCAAGATGAATACTTTGAGGGGTGCACTTTCCAAAATGGGGTGACTTACGGCAAGATTTTACTCTGATGGCACTACAGGGGCACTGCAAACGCACCTGTCGCTCGGAAACTTCTGCAGCAAAATCTGCATTGAAAAAGCTAATTGGCGCTCCTTCCCTTCTGAGCCCCGCTGTGTGCCCATACAGTGGTTTATGCCCACATATGGGGTACCATTGTACTCAAGAGAACCTGTGTTACAAATTTTGGGGTACTTTTTTCCTCTTGTTCCTTGTGAAATTGAGAAATTTCAAACTAAACAAACATATTATTGGAAGAATTCGAGTTTTTCATTTTTACTGTCTTCTTTTGAATACTTTCCTGTAATACCTGTGGGGTCAAAATGGTCACCACACACCAAGATGAATTCTTTGAGGGGTGCACTTTTCAAAATGGGGTGACTTATGGGGGGTTTTCTCTCTGCTGACACTACAGGGGCACTGCAAACGCACCTGGCGCTCAGAAACTTCTTCAGCAAAATTTGCATTGGAAAAGCTAATTGGCGCTCCCTTCCTTCTGAGCCCTGCTGTGTGCCCATACAGTGGTTTACGCCCACATATGGGGTACCGTTGTACTCAAGAGAACCTGCGTTACAAATTTTGTGGTGCTTTTTCTCTCATATTCCTTTTGAAAATGAGAAACTTTAATCTAAACGTATATATTATTGGAAAATTTAAATTTTCCATTTTTTTTACTGCCTAATTGTGAATACTTTCCTCCAGCCCCTGTAGGGTTAAAATGCTCATTATACCCCTAGATTAATTCTTTAAGGTGTGTAGTTTCCAAAATGGGGTCACCTATGGGGGTTTTCAGGATACCAGACTTCTAAATCCATTTAAAAAAAGAACTGGTCCCTAAAAAAATCAGTTTTGGAAACTTTCACGAAAATGTGATAATTTGCTGATAAATTTCTAAGCCCCATAACACCCTAAAAAAGTAAAATATGTTTACCAAATTATGCCAGAATAAAGAAGACATATTGGTAATGTGACTTAGTAACTAATTTATGTGCTACGGCGTTCTTTTTTTAGAAGCAGAGAATTTCAAAGTTCATAAAATGCCAATTTTTTTAATTTTTCATGATATTTTGATGTTTTTCACAAAAAACACACAAAGTAGTGACCAAATTTTGCCACTAACATAAAGTGCCATATGTGACGAAAAAACAATCTCAGAATCGCTAGCATACGTTAAAGCATCACTGAGCTATAAGAGCATAAAGTGAGACAGGTCAGATTTTGAAAAATTAGCCTGGTCATTAAGGCCCAAACTAGCTGCAGCACGAAGGGGTTAAAATCTCCAGAAAAGGTTTGAGGGAGAAAATATATGACCACAAAGGTATTCAAGGTGTTTTTGTCAAAAAGTTATAGTGCAGCTCCTGAAGAAGTACACACCTAAGAATGCTTAGGACAATTTAAGGATTGATGCAGCTTTCGAGAGGCCCGTTCAGCCAATCACTGGCCTCTGTACTGTCTTGTCTCAGGAGCTTCCAGAAAAGGACACCTGGGGAGCGTGGAGGAGTATGCATAACATGTTTATTATGTTCTTCAGCAGGGCAGCATTTTATAAAAAATTCCTTATGCTGGATAACCCCTTTAAAGTTATGATACGTATAAGGACAGTATTTTAGAGAAACATATTTTAATGTGATATTTTCTTCTAAGGGAGGTCATATTCAGAGAGGAGTTATTTTTATGTCCTTCAACAGGGTAAAACTGAAACTCTCTACCAAGACACACATAGAGACTGCCAGACCTCTATTTCTGGCTGTTTAGCATGTGCCCTGCTGTTCCTTTTAAAATCCATGACACTATCCAGTGGATGTGTGATATCTGTTTAAGCCATCTGCTTGTTATGATATTATGATTATGATACTGTAGCTCTGATTGACATTTCACATGTGATATAGTAATGTTTTAGTTTCATCTTATTGTATATGCTTTCTCATTAGTGTGACTTCCAATGTTGCTATGAATACAAAGAAAAACATTGCAAAGACTTCAATATGATAATGACATTAAATGTATCAAAAATGTAAATATATTTGCTAATACTTACATGATCAATGCTGTCAATGTTTTCAAGAAAAAAAAAATGGAAAAACTATCTCTCCATTACAAGAATAGCTTCTTCTCTGCCACCAATGGAATCAAGCTGTTAGGAAGTGGAAAGTTGTCACTATTTGCAATATCACTTTTTATCTCACCATCTGCTTAGATCAGGCCCAAGCCTGCTGAAATCTTACATGGTATTTATACCAAGTGCTAAACTGGAAAGTGAATTATTTAATAATCCTAGCATTCCCCATATGTTAATGGTTTTCAGATGTGTTTTTTTTTTTATTTTAGAAAAAAAAATCACCAGCACTTCTTTTTTGTGCTTCCATTTAATACACTATGCAATGTTTCAGCTCTACAAAGATTTTCTCAAGCTCAGAGCATCTGAAGCATTGCATTGTGTTATAAACGGGATTATGAAACGGGACTGCGACCTTCTTCTGATTTTCTGCTAGTGGTAAAATGGACTAAGGACAAGGTCTAGTGAGGCACGTACCACTTCACTTTAAATACATTTATTTCCTTTGCTTTTTATTTTATGAGACATGGAATTAAAGTATATATTTTAGACTCTAATCATGATATAAGGTTAGATGAACAAATGTAAAGCAAAAAATTGCTGGATAGGTATAATTATGCAGGATCAGATATAATATGAAATAATATAAATGATATAAAATAATTGAATTTGTACAGAGAAGCCATGAATAAAAGCCTTGAAGCTTCTCCCTTCCCTTCCCTTCCCTTCAGACTTGAGCTATTACAGTTTGCCATATCCATCCATGTGAATCCTGATTTACCCTATGCTGCATACTGTACTGTTCTAGTTATAAAAAGTACTTATATATACACCAACATTTAAATCAATAAGTCATAGAATAAGAAACACCTACTTGGTATTGTTTAAGACACTTCATGCTGCCTAAAGAGCTAACATTGGTCAAGGCACAAACTCCTCAAGACCTCTTAAGGTGTACTGAGGTATTTGGCAGAAAGACTTGGTCTTATAGCAATAATGTAGATCTTCAATTGGATTGCAAAATGCAGAATTTAGTGGTCAATCAACAACTTCATCTGAAACCATATGTGAACAGTTGTTGCATTGTGGAATATCCCGCTGAAAAAGACCACTGCCATTGGGAATGCCAGTGCCGTGAAGGGGTGTCTTGGTCTACAACAATGTTGAAATAGTTGGTGTACATCAAAGCAACATCTACATGAATAGTAAACACAATGGAATAGTAAAAACAATGGAAGCACGTTTGCATGCAATAACTTGTACTTTCCTCCATTATACACTGTATAACTAGAATGAGTTTTACAACGCTGTTATCAGCTCTGTTATAATCTTAGATTATCAAATTAAATGCAGGATTCTTTATTCAAGAGCATAGAAAACCACAGGGGTAAATACTAGATCCCGATACACATACTACATAGAGGTGTACCTTTTTCGTAAAGGTTTTTCAAAGAGAACCCTAAAGGCCCTACTACACGAAATGATTATCGTCCGTGTGTCATGTAATAGAAGACAACGATCATGTTGAAAGACAAACTGCTAATGGCAGCGATCACTCGGGCAGCCCCCCCCCCCCCCCCGAGCGAGGAACGAGGAGTAATCAAGCACTTACAGCGCTCATTTGTTTCTCTCCATCGCCCCCTTGTAACAGGGGCTTAACAGTAAGGAAACAATAAGTAATAATGTAATAATATAATAATAAATAATAATATAATATGGTAATAATGTTAAGGCAGGCTAGATGGACCAGGTTGTCTTTCTCTGCTGAAAATCTTCTATGTTTCTAGTACATGCAAATTTTTCTTGCACTGGACTTGGAGTGAACTTACTATTTCTTCTTTTACTGTCGACCACCAGAAAATACTTCATAAAGCTCTTCACTATTAAGACATGTTATAAAGGTATTATTTAGCTACTGATTAGTAGTATTGTGTAGGGGGGGGATATAATATATATATATATATATATATATATATATATATATATATATATATATATATATATATATATATTGCAATGTCTTAAAAAATTTAAAAATGAAAAATGAAAAAAGCACAATATTCTCAAAACACAATATTCAGTTATTTTTTTTTCTAAATATATGACTTTATTTAAACAAATCTAGTAATCATGTTTTAACAATTTAAAAAAATATTTATTATATTACAAGATAGAAGTGGAAAAGTGGGCTGTAAGTCTGTTGTACTTTTAAATACACTAAATTCTGAGCACTTAATATGACCAGAGGTTAAATATTTTTATAGCTTAGTATTAAAAAAATTAAAAACAGTTTTGGTGATTAGAGGGAATATAAAATCTGAAATCATCTAAAAGCATGAGGTTAAAGAATATGTGCCAGCACTCATTGCCATATAACATTTTGTAGCCTACTCAGTTAATAGATGATTTATAATACTTCTTATAGAATAAAATGTAGCCAAGTTGTCCGTTTTATAAGCCATGTGCAAGACGATTTGTGATTTTCATGGTAAGTGCTTTTCTATCTTGAATTCCAAGCATAGCAGAAATGTAATATTTTACTCATTTACCATATACCAGTTAATTTGGGAAGAAATCTGTAAACTACTTAGTGATGCTGATCTATCGTACCTTAAAAGACCTTTTGTCATCTCTTTCCTTTTTGTGCTTCAATAATTTTGGGTGTAAGGTTTTTAGCCATGAATTTTTTCCTTACTTTACTGTCTCGTTGCTAAACCATCGTAATAATGTTGCTATAATAGTCTTTCAGCCACCAGTTGTTCCTTGCTATCATTAAATTAAATTTGCAATTTCAGGCTATGTTCACATTTTGTAAGACACTGGCCTTTCCGTGACACACGGGTCACAGAACGCCCAGTGTCTGAGAAGATCATCCATGCGCGCCCGTATTAGAATTCCCCACTGCTCACTCCATTGCGAGTACTGACAGAGTTTTCTTTAGCCGCAATTTAATGAATAGTGGCCGCAGAAAATGCACATGTCAGTTTCTCGCGGCGCCGCTATGTGTATGCACTTCATCCGGGATTACCTCAGCCTTCAGCACAACGTAAGTTCCATAGTAATCACGGCCATTGCAACAACGGCCCTGATTAGTACAGAACTTACGTTCTATGAACATAGCCTCAAAAAGTGTTGTGATCTTCTTGAGCTGTAATTGGTTAGTATGTGCAAGTAAGACAGTTAAATTTAATTTAAACCTCCTAAGTACCTAACAGTAAAACTGATAGGACATCACAGCAACAAATCAGATTCCAGCTCTCTTGTTTCCAAGTAGTAATTAGTTGTTATGAACAAATGCTCCGTTACACTACTGCAATGGTGATGGGCAATAGCAACCAATTAGAGCTCAGCCTTCACTTCATTTCTTAAATTGCTCTTGTAAAAAAGAGTGATATAATTATAGCTAGTGGATCAGGTATCACCAAGGATATTATATGGGAAATCCTCAAATCATGACCTGTTGGGGGTACTTGAGCGCTAAAGCTTTTGGTTCCTCGGAACTCACTTCCTGAGATTTATACTCAGAATATACTGACAGTACACTCGTCCTGTGGCCATTAAGGGTAAACAGAGGGCGCAAGCCCTCTCTGCAGCGTGTGGTCCCTGGTTGCTGACAGCTGCATTTAAATAGTGACTGGCTCCCTATTTCTGGTGTCTAGTGGGGGAATCCCCCCCACACTACACGATGCAATCGCAGAGGAGAGATCCCTCCTAATGAGCCAGATAGGGCTCAGCGTCGGAATAATGCTGATCCCGGCTAGGCAATCAGTGTATCTGGTCTGCTGCAGACCAGACTAATACAGCACTGATCAGATATTATGTATACTACACTGATCTATATTATAGATCAGTGTAGTTGTATTAGAAGTCCCCCAGGGGGACTTCAAATTAATGTATGTAAAAAATATATAAAGTTTTTATTAAATATTCCCTTTCCCCAATAAAAGTTTAAATTATCCCCCTTTTCCCATTTTATAAATAAAAATAAATAAATAAGAATTAACATATTTGGTATCGCCACATGCGTAATTGCCGAAGTTATCACATTCCTGATCTTGCATGGTAAGCGCAAATTTTTTTTCAAAATTGTGCATTTTTGTTTTGTTTTGTTCAAATCCAGAAAAAATGTTTAAAAAAGTGATCAAAAAGTTGGATATACACAAACAAGGTAAAAGAGAAAAAAAATATCATGGCGCAAGAAATGACATTTTAAACAGTCCCATACACCAAACAGTAAAATCTGCAACAGGCTAGAATATCTAGGTAGTGCAGTGGTGCCAGAAACATGGAGCCCAGACTGGGAATAAAGAGAAGAGCATCGGACACCTGCTGCACGGATCCAAACAGGGAGTATAGCAGAGGAAAGGCCAGGACTAGGCCACCAGTGCTGAGTATAAAGAAGCCACCAGGTGCCGCATGTATATACCTTATAACTTTATTCCTAATTAATATATAACCATATAACTTATTTTTAATACTTTTAATTTATAAAGAGAACAATTTTCCTCTCATGCTAAAATATCCCACATTTTCACCAGTGAGAGTCTCATTTATTTTCTGTATTTATAAGAGGCTGCTATTTAGAAATTAAACTAACACTAAAATAATTTGAAATGCAGAGAAGCCTAAATAATAGCCCAAGGAAATCAATGTTAGATCGAACCAAGGATTAAAATGACTTACTCAATAAAATATCAATATTAAAACTTAATGAAACATGTTGTACAGAAGCAATACATCTCTGAGGCTGACATGAAAAATTATCTTCTATGACACTTAAATGCTTTGAAATAACTAGATAGTAATGTTTGTTGATAAAGTACATGAGAAACTACATTAATATTTCCTTGCAGTGTTTTAAAAATCTTTTATATAGAAAATATTTTTTATCCAGCTGCCTAAAAATGTGTTGATAGTTGATGGTAAGCTTAACCCCTTAAAGACAGAGCCAATTTCGATTTTTGCGTTTTCGTTTTTTCCTCCTTGTGCTTAAAAGGCTATAGCACTTGCATTTTTCCACCTAGAGACCCACATGAGCCCTTATTTTTTTTTGCGTCACTAATTTTACTTTGCAATGACAGGCTGAATTTTTGCATAAAGTACACTGCGAAACAAGAAAAAAATTCAAAGTGTGGTGAAATTGAAAAAAAAACCGCATTTCTTTTATTTGGGGGAACTGTGTTTTTACGCCATTCGCCCTGGGGTAAAACTGACTTGTTATGCATGTTCCTCAAGTCGTTACGATTAAAACGATATATAACATGTATAACTTATATTGTATCTGATGGCCTGTAAAAAATTCAAACCATTGTCAACAAATATATGTCACTTAAAATCGCTCCATTCCCAGGCTTATAACGCTTTTATCCTTTGGTCTATTGGGCTGTGTAAAGGTGTAATTTTTTGTGCCATGATGTGTTCTTTCTATCGATACCTTGATTGCGCATATATGACTTTTTGATCGCTTTTTATTACAATTTTTCGGGATTTGATGCGACCAAAAATGCGCAATTTTGCACTTTGGGATTTGTTTGCGCTGACGCCGTTTACCGTGCGAGATCAGGAATGTGATTAATTAATAGTTCGGGCGATTACGCATGCGGCGATAGCAAATATGTTTATTTATTTATTTATTTACTTTTATTTATAACCTGGGAAAAGGGGAGTGATTCAGATTTTTATTAGGGGAGGGGGCTTTTTATTAATAACTAGAAAATGTACCCGGCGCTGCCCGGGTATAAAGTGTCAGTGTGTTAATTAGATTTGTTCTAAGGTGCCCAGGAGGCCAAGCTAAAGGTATTGTTTCATCTGAGTTAATCAGTGGAATTAGTGTATACCTGTAGTGCATAGTTGGAGGGGTTCTGTATACCCACAATGTATAGTTTTTAGGGGTCTCGCATATCTGTAGTGCATAGTTGGGGGGGCTGTATACCTATAGTGTATAGTTGAGGGAGGTCCTGTATACCTGCAGTGTACAGTTGGTGAAGGTCCTGTATACCTGTACTGTATAGTTCGGGGGTCCTGTATACCTGTAGTATATAGTTGGTGCTGTATACCTGTAATGTATAGTTGGTGGAGGTCTTGTATACCTGTAGTTTATAGTTTGAGGGTCCTGAATACCTGTAGTGTATAATTGGTGGAGGTCTTGTATACCTGTAGTATATAGTTCGGGGGTCCTGTATACCTGTAGTAAATAGTTTGAGGGTCCTGTATAACTATAGTATAGAGTTGGTGGAGGTCCTGTATACCTGTAGTGTATAGTTTGGGGTCCTATATACCTGTAGTATATAGCTGGTGGAGTTCCTGTATACCTGTAGTATATTTGGGGTCCTGTATACTTGTAGTAAAGAGTTGGTGAAGGTGCTGTATACCTGTATTATAGAGTTGGTGTAGGTCCTGTATACCTGTAGTATATGGTTTTGAGGTCCTGTTTACCTGTAGTGTATAGTTTGGGGTCCTATATACCTGTAGTATATAGTTGGTGGAGTTCCTGTATACCTGAAGTATATAGTTGGTGGAGGTCCTGTATACCTGTAGTATATAGTTTTGGGGTCCTGTATACCCGTAGTGTAAAGTTTGGGGTCCTGTATACCTGTAGTATATAGTTTTGTGGAGGTCCCGTGCACTTGTAGTGTATAGTTTTAAGGGTCCTGTATACCTGTAGTGTCCTGTATACCTGAAGGGTTGTATTTACCTGTATGGCAGTGTTATTCAGTCACAGTATGGCGGTATTGGTCAGGACTGGTGTGGCGGTGTTACCCAGTCACAGTTTGCCGGTATTGGTCAGGTCTGGTATGGCAGTGTTATCCAGTCACAGTATGGCGGTATTGGTCAGGTCTGGTATGACAATGTTATCCAGCACAGTATGGCGGTATTGGTCAGGTCTGGTATGGCAGTGTTATCCAGTCACAGTATGGCGGTATTGGTCAGGTCTGGTATGACAGTGTTATCCAGCACAGTATAGCGGTATTGGTCAGGTCTATTTTGGCGGTGTTATCCATTCACAGTATAGCGGTATTGGTCAGGTCTTATATGACAGTGTTATCCAGTCACAGTATGGCGGTATTGGTCAGGTCTGGTATGACAGTGTTATCCAGTCACAGTATGGCGGTATTGGTCAGGTCTGGTGTGGCAGTGTTATCCAGTCATAGTATGGCGGTATTGGTCAGGTCTGGTGTGGCGGTGTTACCCAGTCACAGTATGGCGGTATTGGTCAGGTCTGGTATGATAGTGTTATCCAGTCACAGTATGGCGGTATTGGTCAGGTCTGGTGTGGCAGTGTTATCCAGTCACAGTATGGCGGTATTGGTCAGGTCTGGTGTGACAGTGTTATCCAGTCATAGTATGGCGGTATTGGTCAGGTCTGGTGTGGCGGTGTTATCGAGTCACAGTATGGCGGTATTGGTCAGGTCTGGCAGTGTTATCCAGTCACAGTATGGCGGTTTTGGTCAGGTGTGGTATGACAGTGTTATCCAGCACAGTATGGCGGTATTGGTCAGGTCTGGTGTAGCAGTGTTACCCAGTCACAGTTTGGTATACTTGTTGTGCGCTGTATATACATGTACTGTATGGATGGAGTAGGGGGCCCTGTATATACATGTAATGTGTAGTTGGAGTAGGGGGTCCTGTATATACATGTACTGTATGGATGGAGTAGGGGGTCCTGTATATACATGTACTGTATAGATGGAGTAGGGGGTCCTGTATACATGTACTGTATAGATGGAGAAGGTGGTCCTGTATATACATGTACTGTATAGATGAAGTAGGGGGTCATGTATACATGTACTGTATAGATGGAGTAGGGGGTCCTGTATATACATGTACTGTATAGATGGAGTAGGGGGTCCTGTATACATGTACTGTATAGATGGAGTAGGGGGTCCTGTATATACATGTACTGTACAGATGGAGTAGGGGGTCCTGTATATACATATACTCTATGGATGGAGTAGGGGGTCCTGTATATACATGTACTGTATAGATGGAGTAGGGGGTCCTGTATATACATGTACTGTATGGATGGAGTAGGGGGCCCTGTATATACATGTACTGTATATATGGAGTAGGGGGTCCTGTATATACATGTACTGTATAGATGCAGTAGGGGGCCCTGTATATACATGTACTGTATAGATGGAGTAGGGGGTCCTGTATATACATGTACTGTATAGATTAAGTAGGGGGCCCTGTATATACATGTACTGTATAGATGGAGTAGGGGGCCCTGTATATACATGTACTGCATAGATGGAGTAGGGGGTCCTGTATATACATGTACTGCATAGATGGAGTAGGGGGTCCTGTATATACATGTACTGTATAGATGGAGTAGGGGGCCCTGTATATACATGTACTGTATAGATGGAGTAGGGGGCCCTGTATATACATGTACTGTATAGATGGAGTAGGGGGCCCTGTATATACATGTACTGTATAGATGGAGTAGGGGGCCCTGTATATACATGTACTGTATAGATGGAGTAGGGGGCCCTGTATATACATGTACTGTATAGATGGCGTAGGGGGCCCTGTATATACATGTACTGTATAGATGGAGTAGGGGGTCCTGTATATACATGTACTGTATAGATGGAGTAGGGGGCCCTGTATATACATGTACTGTATAGATGGAGTAGGGGGTCTACCAGTTATTACTGTGGATGTTGTGAGGCAGCTTCCCTAGCAACCATTGCTCCCTGTGAAAATGAAAGCAGTAATCCTATTGGTTGCTAAGGCTCCAACTGCCGTGTCTGCTGCAGCTAATTATATCACCTGTGTTTGCAGTGAGGAGATTTTCCCATGTATCTCTATGGGGCGCCTCTCTTTCCCCTCCCCCTCCCCTCCTGTACATCTGGCGGGTACGGGACCTTCGCAATAACCTTCCCGGGCACCCAATGTATCTGTGTGCCAAATTTGGGGTCAAACGGTTCAGGCATTTGGAAGTCTATAGAGGACAGACAGACAGACAGACAGAAGGACAGACAGACAGACTTTGATTTTTATGATAGAGATGACACTTATTTTTTTACTTTTACACTTATACTAGAAGCCCCCCTGGGGGACTTCTAGTATAAGTGCTTTGATCTCTCATTGAGATCTCTGCAGCATAGATATGCTGCAGAGATCCATGAGATAGGCACTCGTTTACTTCCGGCTGCTGCAGCCGGAAGTAAACGAGTGCCGAGCCGGGGACGGCGCCATTTTGGAGCAGTCCCCGGCCGGCTTCAGTTACGGAGATCGCTCCTCCGGGATAACATCCCGGAGGAGCGATCTCCTCCACTAGACACCAGGGAAGTGCTGCAGCCGGTAATCGGATGCAGCTGTCATGTTTGACAGCTGCATCTGATTACTGTATTAGCGGGCACAGCGATCGGCTAATACCTGCGGTCCCGGGCTACAAGCGGCACCCGGGACCGCCGCGGCCCCGCTCTGAACTCCCTTACCGACAATAGGGCGTAAATATACGCCCTTTGTCGTTAAGGGGTAAAAGGAGAAGTCCGGAGAAAATTTTTATTAAAGTATTGTATTGCCCCCCCAAAAGTTATACAAATCACTAATATACACTTATTATGGGAAATCCTTATAAAGTGCTTTTTTTCCCCCTGCGCTTACTACTGCATCACTTTCTGGATAAAATGGTGATGTCACAACCCGACTCTGTGCGGGCTGTAGCTGCTGAAGAGGATAATGGCAGAGGGATGCTCAGTGTCCCTCCAGTACCCTGTGTCCCTCAGTGTCCCCCTGCCATCATCCTCCCCACCAGCCACAGCCCGTCAGGTCGTGACATCACCATTTTATCCAGGAAGTGAGACCATGATGCAGTAGTAAGTGCAGGGAAAAAAAGCACTTTAAGTGTTGGTAATTTGTATAACTTTGGGGGGCAATACAAATGCCCAGGGTTTTGGTGGTGTCAGCTGAGTCTTGGGCACTAGTGAAAATGCAAAGGTGTATGAGTAAGGCACAGTGACGCATAGTGGTCCTAAGTCATGGGAATCCAAGCCTCCACCTCCATGACACTCTTACAGGCACATAAGGTTTGTTTTTTATTTTCCATCAAAAAAACAGCTACACGATTCATAGATATGGCATAAATACTTTCATTAATGCAATGGGTCAGTACCAGCAGGTGAATATGGATGGAGACATCTTGACAGGTTTGCTTAAAAAAAATATATTTGTCCTTTGCAGGTATAAAACTGCAGTATATGCCTAAACAAAAACATGTTATGAATTATTTGTCTGTTCCACCATTCTTTCTTTCTAATTGTTTGAAATCTTTACTAAGTCTTTCTGAAAGGAATATATGGTTCTTTATCTCTTTTCTGAAACTTTATAGAAGGAACAGTCTGTAAAATACTGTATGTGTGACCTTGATAATAGTTGTAAAGCATGCTTTCATACATTATTTTTATCTTTTCTATACCCATCCTGGTAGCAAAAAAAGCATAGACATAAAAAATATGTTCACACATCTAGATATTCTAACAGCATCCACGCCAGAATATATATATATATATATATATATATATATATATATATATATATATATATATATATATATATATAAATATATATTGTAGGGATCTTCCCGGGGGATGGTGTGTTTGGACACAGTTCACAGCAGACTTGGACTTGTAAAACAACAGCTTGGCGTTTATTTTCAGCATAAACAGTCCATAACAGAAATATAGCAACACTGTGCTTTAAGAACAAAACAAAAAGGTCTTGCCCGTCTGGGCGCTAACTAACAACGCAGGTTACCTCTCTGGCACTTCAGTGGTCAGTTTTGCGGGGTGTGAACAGGCCCCAGCAGCTGCTGTCTTCCCAGCTCTCACCAAACACCATGCAGGCTGTTCACTCCTGGCTGAGAGAGCTCCCCTGCACACTGAGCTCACCTTTTGCCTTCTCAGGCTGATTGGGATCAGAGCTCACCTGATCCCAAAACCCATACTGGATCGAGGGGGAGGGAATGGCAGATCCCACTACCAACCTATCCACCATTCCAGTAGATCCAGGCCCGGTAAAAATAAATAATAACTCAGCAGCATAGCACTGCTGAGCAACAGATCCCTCCTGGACTTACCACCTCACACTACGCATCAGCCTAGGTGAGATGTACACCCCCTCGAACACATCTCCAGTGACATGTCCACATATCCCCCCCCTCTTCTTCAGACCGGAGGGCTGAGCGTTTTGTCCCCACAGGCAGTGTACCCTTGATAGGGCGTCAGCATTCGCCTGTAATTTCCCTGGCCGGTGTTCTACAGTGAAATTGAAGTTTTGTAGGGACAGAAACCATCTAGTCACCCTTGCGTTTTTTTCTTTGTTAAGCTTCATCCATGTTAGGGGGGCATGGTCTGTCACTAACTTGAATCTCCTGCCTAGCAAGTAGTACTTCAGGGATTCGAGGGCCCACTTCACTGCCAGACACTCTCGCTCAACTATGGCATAGTTTTTCTCGGCCGGGGATAGCTTCCTACTTAAGTACATCATCGGGTGCTCCTCGCCATTCACGACCTGTGAGAGGACGGCACCTAACCCTGTGTTAGAGGCATCTGTCTGTACTAGAAACTCTCGCCTAAAGTCAGGGGTAACTAGCACAGGTTGTTGGCACAGGGCAGACTTAAGGCTTTGAAAAGCCTTCTCGGCCTCTGGAGTCCATGTCACCATTGCGGACTTCGCACCCTTTGTCAGGTCAGTTAGTGGGGCTGCAACTGAAGCAAAATTCGGCACAAACCTTCGGTAATAGCCCGTAATACCCAGGAAAGCTCTGACCTGTTTCTTTGTGAGGGGTTGAGGCCAATTCTGTATTGCCTCAATTTTATTTAGTTGTGGTTTCACTAACCCCCTCCCAATAATGTAGCCCAAGTATTTGGCCTCCTCTAAGGCTAGTGCACACTTCTCTGCATTGATGGTTAACCCCGCATCACTTATGGCATCTAACACCGCCTGGACCTTACAGAGGTGACTTTCCCAATCCGGGCTAAAAATGACCACATCATCGAGGTAGGCAGCGGAGTAATCACGATGTGGTCGCAGAATCAAGTCCATCAACCTCTGAAAAGTGGCAGGGGCTCCATGTAACCCGAATGGCATCACTACGTATTGGAAGAGCCCATCAGGGGTGGAGAATGCAGTCTTCTCTCTAGCCTTAGGAGTGAGTGGGATCTGCCAGTAGCCCTTAGTGAGATCGAGGGTAGTTATGTACCTGGCATTACCCATCCTTTCTATCAACTCATCTACCCTGGGCATGGGGTAGGCATCGAACTTGGAGATCTCATTTAACTTTCTAAAATCATTACAGAACCTCCAAGTTCCATTGGGCTTTGGGATTAACACAATCGGGCTGGACCACTCGCTCTGAGACACCTCAATGACTCCTAGGTCAAGCATACGTTTTACCTCGGATGATACCGCCTCCCTCCATGCTTCTGGTATCCTATAGGGCTTAAGGTTTACTCTGCTTCTAGGCTCAGTTTCAATATGATGACTAATGAGATGCGTACGCCCTGGTAGGTCAGAAAACTTGTTTTTATTTCTCTGCAGGAACTCCTTAGCTTCCTGCTTCTGGGACACTGATAGGGTGTCACCAATCCTGACCGGAGGGATTGGTGGTGACAGATGACCAACAGGCTTTGTCGCCACCAAGGATTCCCTGTCTTTCCAGGGCTTGATCAAGTTTATGTGATAAACTTGAAAAGGCTTCCTTCTACCTGGTTGGTGTACCTTGTAGTTGACCTCACTGATCTTCTCTACAATTTCATAGGGACCCTGCCACTTTGCTAAGAATTTGCTTTCTACAGTGGGAACAAGTATGAGTACCCGGTCACCTGGGCCAAATGTCCTGATTCTTGCAGAACGATTGTAAATTCTGCTTTGGCCCTCTTGCGCCCTCTGGAGGTGTTCCCTTACTAGGGGCATTACAGTGGCTATACGGTCCTGCATTTGTGCTACATGCTCTATAACACTCTTGTATGGGGTGGACTCACTTTCCCATGTCTCTTTCGCTATATCCAACAAACCCCTAGGGTGACGACCATAGACTAATTCAAAGGGAGAGAACCCTGTGGACGCTTGGGGTACTTCCCTAATAGAAAACATCAGGTAAGGTAGTAAGTGATCCCAATCCCGACCATCTTTTTCCACTACTTTCTTTAACATATGTTTCAGGGTTTTATTAAACCTCTCCACTAACCCGTCTGTCTGTGGGTGATATACAGAGGTTCGTAGGTGTGAGATTTTAAACAGTTTGCATAGCTCTTTCATCACCTTTGACACAAATGGTGTACCTTGGTCAGTCAAGATTTCCTTGGGGATCCCCACCCTGGAAAACATATAAAACAATTCCCGTGCAATTGTTTTAGAGGCAGTGTTTCTTAGGGGTACAGCCTCAGGATAGCGGGTCGCGTAGTCCAACACAACTAGAATGTACTGGTGTCCCCTAGCCGACTTTACAATGGGGCCCACCAAGTCCATTGCGATCCGGTCAAAAGGTACCTCTATGATGGGGAGTGGGACCAAAGGACTGCGAAAATGCGACACTGGAGCGCTAAGCTGACATGTGGGGCACGACTCACAGTATTTTTTTATGTCAGCATAAATCGCAGGCCAATAAAACCTCTGGAGGACTCTCTCCTGTGTTTTATCTGTCCCCAAGTGGCCCCCAAGGACATGATTATGGGCCATGTCGAGTACCTGACGCCGGTACGACTTAGGCACCAGAAGCTGTTCCACCACCTCATCATTAATCCTAGTGACTCTATAGTAGAGATCATTAGTCATAGAAAAATGTGGAAATTTTTTCTCAGCTTCTGGCTCCTGAGGTACCCCATTCATAACAGTGACCTGCTCTCTAGCATTTTTGAGAGTGGGGTCCTGTAATTGTGCAGTACCAAAATTATCCCTAGACACCTCTAAGTCTGGAACATTCTGCGCAGTGGGAGGAGCCTCTTCCTCACCAGCCAGGACCTGCAAAGGAAAAGCATCATTTTCATCCTGTACATTTTTATCATTTACCGTGGGTAATGCAATAGACTTAGGGGTCTCCTCACTCCTTTCAGGGGATTGTTGTTTTCCCCATAGAGCCCAGAACAATGGAAAATCACGCCCCAATATCACATTATGCATAAGATTTTTAACCACACCCACTTCATATTGTACAGCGCCTAGTTCAGTCCCGACATTAGCCCGTACTATAGGGTAAACCTTTGTATCACCATGTATGCATACCACACTCATATGTCTTGCTGGCACAAAGTCCCCAGTCACCAGACTGGCATGCACCAAGGTGACAAGGCTTCCTGAGTCCAGCAACGCCTTAACAGGGAAGTCATTTACAGTAATGTTGCAGATTTGCGGTTCAGTCTCTAGTCCAGTGACCGCAACAAAAGACGGTTCCGCAAATAGCGACTGACGCCGGCTAGCGTCACACTCCATGGGCTCAGTGGTAAGAGGGCAATGGGCAGACATATGTCCCGTCTCATGGCATCTCCAGCACTGGATAGGGCCTGGTCTCCTTGGCAGGGAGTCCTTTTTAGGGCCACTTAGCCACCGGGGACCATCACCAGTCTTTTGCCCCTGAGACACCTCCTGAGCGCTCTTCCCTCTATCAGCACCCCTCCACACTCCCCCAATAGATGGAAGTCTCTTACCAGCTGATGACACAGATCTGGCACTCCGGGGAGGTGACGGTGCTGCAGGAACATCACGGAGGTAGTCCTCGGTCGCCTGGAACCTCTCCACAAGGCTGACGAGTTCGTCGGCACTCCTAGGGTCGCCTTGTCCCACCAAGCGTTGCAGATCAGCAGGAAGTGCGCGGAGGTAGCGATCCATCACGACCCTCTCTAGGATCTGTGCAGGAGTAGAGGTGTCTGGCTCCAACCACTTTCTTGCCAAATGAATCAGGTCGTACATCTGGGACCTCGCTGACTTGTCCAGACTGTAGCTCCAGTTGCGGACCCTCCGGGCACGGACAGCAGCAGTAACTCCTAGTCGGGCGAGTATCTCTGCTTTTAGCCGAGGATAGTCCTTGACCTCTTGCTCACTGAGGTCATAATAGGCCTTTTGAGGTTCGCCTGTTAAATAGGGCGCAATCACTTCTGCCCACTCAGTGGAGGGTAGCTTTTCTCGCTCAGCCACACGCTCAAAGACAGTTAAGTAGGCCTCAACATCGTCATCAGCAGTCATCTTTTGCAGCGCACGCTGCACAGCTCTTCTTACAGACAAAGTCTCTGGCGCGGCTGCTGCCACCAGCTGGGGATTAGCACCTGCAGACGCCTCTTGCTTTGCTATCAGGTGCTCAATAAGTCTCTGTTGTTGAGCCATTGCTTGCTGATGTGCAGCCATTGTCTGTTCATGGCGCAGGTTAGCGTCTGTCAGAGCCTGTTGTTGCTGCCTATTAGCCTGTTCATGGCGCAGGTTAGCGTCTGTTAGAGCTTGTTGTTGCTGCATATTAGCCTGCTCATGGCGAAGGTTAGCGGCCTCCTGATCCTGTTTAGCGGCTGCCTGAGCCTGTTGTTGTGCGGCCAATGCCTGTTGCTGTTGCAGACTCACTTGCATTAACTGCTTCATCATCTCCTCCATGTTGCTTGTCTGTTTTTGAAATGAAGCAGCAGCCTTCACCCAGGACATATGCCGCTGTAGCCAAGTTGATGCACACCGTTGCCCCTAGCAACCGTTTTGCCCGCTCCGCAGCACCAATTGTAGGGATCTTCCCGGGGGATGGTGTGTTTGGACACAGTTCACAGCAGACTTGGACTTGTAAAACAACAGCTTGGCGTTTATTTTCAGCATAAACAGTCCATAACAGAAATATAGCAACACTGTGCTTTAAGAACAAAACAAAAAGGTCTTGCCCGTCTGGGCGCTAACTAACAACGCAGGTTACCTCTCTGGCACTTCAGTGGTCAGTTTTGCGGGGTGTGAACAGGCCCCAGCAGCTGCTGTCTTCCCAGCTCTCACCAAACACCATGCAGGCTGTTCACTCCTGGCTGAGAGAGCTCCCCTGCACACTGAGCTCACCTTTTGCCTTCTCAGGCTGATTGGGATCAGAGCTCACCTGATCCCAAAACCCATACTGGATCGAGGGGGAGGGAATGGCAGATCCCACTACCAACCTATCCACCATTCCAGTAGATCCAGGCCCGGTAAAAATAAATAATAACTCAGCAGCATAGCACTGCTGAGCAACAGATCCCTCCTGGACTTACCACCTCACACTACGCATCAGCCTAGGTGAGATGTACACCCCCTCGAACACATCTCCAGTGACATGTCCACAATATATATATATATATATATATATATATATATATATATATATATATATATATATATAAATAAATAATGGTTCCTTGGTTTAAGAGTAACTTGGATTGAGAGTGTTTTGCAAGAAGAGCTCACAGTTTTCCAAACTTGTAACTTAGTTTAAGATCATTGCTTTGGTTTAGGAGCTCCCTGTACTGGGTGGGAGGGAAAGTAGGGGACAGGCATGGTCTGCATAGCGGGGTCTACAGCACTGTACTCTGATCTGAAGTCTCCCTTACCTTCCAAACCATAGCAGATCTACTTCAGGCTGGGGCTTGCATCAGAGGACAGGACTGTGGAGGTAATCTCTCCATAGCTGTAACCCCTCTCTCTTTGGACAGAGAGTGCTGCATGTATGAGCCCACTTATAACTTGCTCATTCCTTCATGCTCCCTGCAGTCTCTGTCAGCCCTTGTGTTTCCCATCGTCTCCATTCAGTCTATAGCAGTCATGTCAAAATCTGGCCCACGGGCCAAATCTGGCCCGCGGTGCAATTATTTTTGGCCCTCCAGGGCCCGCCAGAGTTTGAATTAAATCTGGCCTGCCATGACTACTATATAAAAGACTATGAGGGAGGGCTGGATACTATATGAGACTACTAGGGAGGGCTGGCTACTAAATGAGACTATTGGGGAGGGTTGGTTACTATATAAGAGACTATGGGAGGAGGGCTGGCTAATATGTGAGACTAAAAAGAGTGAGGTTATAATAACCCCTCACTAGCGCTACACTGTATTGCTGCTCACTGTCAGAAAGCAAACACCCGTAGGTTCACTGGGGGGTAATATATGTAAAAAATATTGGTATTGACATAAAGCGCAATGTTTGGCGATCCTTTGTATATATGGTTAGTACAAGAAAAATAAATAGTAATGGCTACAAGTAAATAAATGGTTGTTTTTACCTTGTAGTTGATTGTTTTGGCGTAGTTCTCGGTAAGCGTTGTTAAAAAGTAGATCTTTTTGCAGATGTTTGATGCTTGGTAACTACTTGGGACTACTGGGGAGGGCTGGTTACTATGAGACTATGGAGGAGGTCTGGCTACTATATGAGACTATAAGGGAGGGTTGGCTTCTATATAGGACACTTGGGGGGGCTGGCTACTATTAGGGCACTATTGGGAAGGCTGGATAATATGTGGGGCAATTTTGGTTGGCTACAACATGGGGCAACATTGGGGGGTTGGCTATTACATATATTGGGGTGTAATCATATCATAGCAATTTATCATGTCATTTATCATAGTACACAGCGCTGGGAAATGGACACCATTGACAGTGCCAGGAACACCGCACGCTACTCTGACAGTGCCAGGGCCGCTGAATTCGTGCTTCAATAGTTATCAAGGTTGGCCCGCGACTTTGTCCAATTTTTTTAATTTTGGCCCACTGTGTACTTTAGTTTGACACACCTGGTCTATAATGTGCCTGCACTCACACTCAGCTATACACACTGCTGCTATAATGTGCCTGCACTCACACTCAGCCATTCACACTGCTGATATAATGTGCCTGTACTCACACTCAGCCATTCACACTGCTGTATAGAAAAGTTTCTGTCACTGTCCTCCTGCACAGCTCTTTGATTCTCTCTTCCTGATTGTTCCATGCTGAACACACACCCCTTCCCCATTGTGATTATTTGACCACACCGACCTCTGACAGCAGCCCTGCTTCTCTATTCTAGCTTGTTGTACTACACTACTACATTATGGGATCTGCTGCTCCTTCCTGTATCTACAAACTGCTGCTGTTTTTTTATTCTTATGCACTCACTATACATTTTACACCACATGCTGCTTGGCTATACTCTACAGTAACTTATAATATGACACATTCCCCTTTCTAAATGTTTGTTTTACCTGTTATTCAGAATAAAAAAATCATTGTTTTTTGGTGCGGGTCTCTTCACTATAGACATTGACACTGGTATCTTGTGGGTACAATTTAATGAAGTTGCCAGTTGAGGACATGTGAGGCGTCGATTTCTCAAACTCTAATGAGACTCTAATGTACTTGTCTTGTTGCTCAGTTGTTCAGCGGAGCCTCCCACTTCTCTTTCTACTCTGGTTGGGAGTAGTACACACTTTTTCTGGCCATTTTGCAATTTAATAGAACCAAATGTAATGCTCCAGATTACCAACTAGCTCAAAGGAAGGTCAGTGTTATAGCTTCTCTAACCAGCAAATCTGTTTTTAGCTATGCTTACATGCTTTCACAAGGGTTTTCAAGAGTTTTCTAAACTTCCAATAGCCTTTTTACACAGTAAGCAAACATAATGTACCATACTGGAGTGATGGTTGTTAGAAATGGGCCTCTATACACCTATGTAGATATTGCATTACCAGACATTTGCAACTAGAATAGTCATTCACCACATTACATATTTACTAAGGCTGGGTTCACACTATGTATATTTGAGGCTGTATTTGTGAGGCTGTATAGCAACCAAAACCAGGAGTGGATTGAAAACACAGAAAGGCTCTGTTCACATAATGTTGTAATTGAGTGGATGGCCATCATTTAATGGCAAATATTTGCTGTTATTTTAAAACAACGGCTGTTATATTGAAATAATGGAAGTTATTTACCGTTATATGGCGGCCATCCACTCAATTTCAACATTGTGTGAACAGATCCTTTCTGGGTTTTCAATCCACTCCTGGTTTTGGTTGCTATGAGGACCTGACATGAGGACCAAATACAGCCTGAAATATACATAGTGTGAACCCAGCCTATATAGAGTGTATTTCTGATTCATTTAATGTTAGCTTCATTGAAATAAAACAGCTTTTTTATCAAAAATAAGGAAATTTCTAAGTGAGCCCAAACTTTTGAACAACAGTTATCTAGTCAGTCTTTGACCAATTTTGAAGACAGCTTCACATGCCTCTCAACCCATTTTAATGTGTTGAATGATTCTGAAGGCATTAAAGAAATACATGCTAATGAAATATTGCCAGTTTTACCAAATACCTCCTTGGCAACAGGCAGCATGGAGAAAAAAGTAATTGATAGCTTTGTAATGGAACAATGGTATCTGTTGGCCAGTGTATACTGGGGGAAATTTACTAATGGTGCGCCCCTGGCATATGCCAAGGAGAAGGTGCAGGTTCTTGCCTTCTCCCTAGCGAACGCCAGCCGTAACCCTGTTAGGGCGGGCGGTGGGCGTGTTAAGGATGATCTTTCGGGCCGCAGTGTTCTGATGCGGGCGCAACAGTGTGCGTCCGCATCAGAACTCCTCATAGCACACAATGAAGCAAGCGGCTGGAGCCGTTAGCTTGATTATGTGAACTGACAGGGCTTCCTACGGCCACAATTCACTGAATTGCGTCCGCAGAAAACTGACATGTCAGTTGTTTATGGTGCCGCTTGGGATCCCAGCCTGAGTGTAAACTATGGGGGACATTTATTAAGTCCGACGTTTTTTACGCCGGACTTAAAAATGTCCCCGCATCTCCGGCGCTACGGAGATTTATGTAGAGGTGTACTGCCTCTACATAAATCCCGTGCGCGTCGGTGCGCACGGCAGAAAACCTACGCCACCTGAGAGGTGGAGTAGGTTTTCGGCAAATCTTTTGCCGGAGCAAAAGATAAATTGCGCGGACTCTGAGTCTGCGCCCCCTGTCCCACCGCCGTACTTTTACGTTGTGTGAACATAGCCTTATATTACATAATATTTCACTGTCCAAGCTTTATCATTTTGTACTTTATTAGGCCTTATAAAGACCTGAAAGTGGCTCTTATTAGAGTCAGGTGACCTTTACATAAATATAGGCTATGTTCACACAATGCTTTTTCACCTCCGTCTAAAATAACGGATGTTATTTAGCAGCCTGGCCTTCCCTTAGTGCAATAACTGGTGTTTGTACATTATTTTAGTTTGGGATTACTAATTGAACTTTGGGTGTGTCTTAATTGAAAAGTCCATTGAATTTAATAGTACAGATGGAGAAAGGAAACAGTGACAAAAGGAAAACTGTGTGTAAACTACTAATAGAATGTCCGATGTTTGCAAAAGGTGTGCGAAAATAATGATCATGTTCACACTGTGTGCATTGTAAGTCCGTCTTCTCATTGATTGTGTGTCTAGACATCAGAGAGAGAGGAGCTCTGTGCTAGTTAGGGAGAGAAAGCACATAGATAGGCAAACAAGTAGATAGCTACAGGGAGGTAGAGAGAGAGAGGACATCAAACTGGTGTTAAGAAAAAAAAATATATAAATATATATGTGTATCTCCATCAGCCATAGGCCCAGATTCAACAGGTTTGACACCAGAGTAGTTGCGTCAATTTGTAAAGCAAGTTCCAGTAAGGTGTCAATTTCATGAAAATTGGACACGTATTTTTGGATAATGGAACTGGGGTAAAGCCTTCTTGAATCTGTGCCTTTTTAAATGTCCTTTCTTCAAATCATGGATTCTGTGGATGAGGTTGTCTGTCTATTTTACCCTATCCTTATCCTGCTAGACTAGGTGTAATGTTAGAGGGTTTATTTTTTTAATGTTGACTGTCCTGTGCTGAACTGTACATCAACATGTTGTCATGTTTAAAAAATGATTTTTACAAACGTGCATATTCTTAGCTTCAAACTTCAGTTCTCTGTACTAGGTCCTTCTGGGTCCAAAAGAATACTACTCCTACTAATGCCCCCACCGTCAAATGTCTATTTGGAAAAATACTGGGTGGAATCAAGAGCTGCGGAAGCTGACTTCTCAACTTCTCAACATCTGTTTTTAACAATACTGGCCTGAGAGCCATCAACTGCTGCCTTCTCCTGCTCCTCAACTTGTCTGTTTTTAAAAATACTGGCCAGGAATCGATCAACTGCTGCCTCCTCCTGCTCCTCAAGTAGCCTCACCTCAATAATACTGGCCTGGAATCGATCAACTGCTGCCTCTTCCTGCTCCTCAAGTAGTCTGTTTTTAATAATACTGGCCTAGAATCAATCAACTGCTGCCTCCTCCTGCTCCTCAAGTAGTCTCTCCTGAATAATACTGGCCTGGAATCAATCAACTGCTTACTCCTCCTGATCCTCAACTTGTCTCTCCTCAATAATACTGGCCTGAGAGCAATCAAGTGCTGCCTCCTCCTTCTCCTCAACTTCTCTCTCCTCAATAATTCTGGCCTGAGAGCAATCAACTGCTGACTCCTCCTGTTCCTCAACTTGTCTCTTCTCAACAATACTGGCCCGAGAGGCGAGAAATCAACTGCTGCCTCCTCCTGCTGCTCAACTTGTCTCTTCTCAACAATACTAGCCTGAGAGGCGAGCAATCAACTGCTGCCTCCTCCTGCTGCACAACATGTCTTTTCTGAACAATACTGGCCTGAGAGGCGAGCAATCTACTGCTGCCTCCTCCTGTTCCTCGATTTGTCTCTTCTCAACAATACTGGCCTGAGAGGCGAGCAATCAACTGCTGTCTCCTCCTGTTCCTCGACTTGTCTCTTCTCAACAATACTGGCCTGAGAGGCGAGCAATCAACTGCTGCCTGCTCCTGCTGCTCAACGTGTCTTTTCTGAACAATACTGGCCTGAGAGGCGAGCAATCTACTGCTGCCTCCTCCTGTTCCTCGACTTGTCTCTTCTCAACAATACTGGCCTGAGAGGCGAGCAATCAACTGCTGTCTCCTCCTGTTCCGCGACTTGTCTCTTCTCAACAACACTGGCCTGAGAGGCGAGCAATCAACTGCTGCCTCCTCCTGCTGCTCAACTTGTCTTCTCTCAACAATACTGGCCTGAGAGGCGAGCAATCTACTGCTGCCTCCTCCTGTTGCTCGACTTGTCTCTTCTCAACAATACTGGCCTGAAAGGCGATCAACTTTTACAACACTTGACAGCTAACCAATAAGCATAAAACACGATTAGCTGTCCCTGGCTGCTATTATTTCTCTTCTAATAGTCTCTCACACTAGTAGTAGTGTTGAGAGATGCAGACGTGTCCACTCGGGAGCACGTTGATTGTCTGAGTACAGATCAATAGATGCGATTTTGTATACGCATATTTCTTAATCCCATTAGTTATAACCCATGTTCTAATCTAAAATACGCACTGCTGCCATTCCTAACATGTTTCACCAGCAGCTCGCTTGCTTTCTCAAAGTATCGGCAAGCCTTTTGAAAAAGCCAGCAAGCTGCTGGTGAAACATGTTAGGAATGGCAGCAGTGCGTTTTTTAGATTAGAACATGGCATAGCATTCATCAGTATATGCACTCTGAGCATTGCATATATAAGTCCCTTAATATAAAATACGTAAAAAAAAGTAAAAAGTTTTAAAACATATTTTTAAAGAAACCTAATATAAAATGCCCCAATAAACATTTGTATTACCTCCTTTCCCATTATTCACATAAAAATATTTTAAAATAATATAAAAAAACATATTACATATTGTAGCGTGCAGAATTGTCTGATCTATTAAAATATAACAATATTGATCCTACACTGTAAACAGCGTAACACCAGGATTGCTGATTTTCTAAAACTATTTATTAGAAAAAAATGTTAAACTATCAAAAAATTCCACTTACACCAATATGATACCAATAAAAACTAGAGATCATGGCACACAAAATGACACCCCAACCAGTCCTGTAGGTGAAAAAGTAAAAGTGTTATTGCACTTAGAAAATGAGGAGGAACATACTGTAGCTTTAATTTAACCTGGACATCTGGGCACCAATGACCTTTGGCATATAGGGGTTAAGTAGGTTGGTTTGTAAGTTGGTAAGATGGGTTTGATTTGTCCAGTATCCCGGTAATCCTTTTGCAGCTAACATAGCCCTAAAGTTGTTATGTGGCCAAGGAATATTGTGCAAAATATCTTGAATTTTCTCAGGATATTGTAATTTTACTTGTGCACACTGTCATTTACTTACTGCTATACATTGCTAAAACTGCATAAACTGTAGTATTATGAATGTGCATAGGTTAAAACTGATTTGAAAGTCCACAGCATGTGGTCACATATTCGATATGTAAGAGGTTAGTTTGGTCACATGACCTTCCCACAAATAGGTTCAACAAATGTGCATTCAGGGCGGAGTCTGTCAGGTTCTACCTTTTTCTCGGTTAGAACCAATCCCTTTTCACTTAAATCCAACTCTTTTTGTCTGTAACCTTCTAGGTAATTCTGTCTTAACGAATGAGAACATCTACCTTCATCATCTTTTATTTTCTAGGCCCTACACCAAGTCACATGTTCATTTTTCAGCGCAGAGAGAGGAGGAGCGCGAGCCTCCCATTGACTGTCATTATGACAAGGAGACTGGCGGCATTCCGCCGCAGAGAATTCCGCCACTTTTGCACGTAGCCTTACCCCAAGGGCCTCAACCTAGAGATGAGATTATTAAGCCAGCTTTACCATATTTATACGGTGTGTAGATACATTCACTTTGTGTTGTTTTTACCTTCTATATGACACTGTAGCTTTACAAATATGTTGACACATGTGGGGGTGCATGCCTTATCTATTGCATACACTTTGAGGCTAGACAGTGATTATATCCCCATGTTTCCTAACACTGACTCTTTATCTTCCCTTTCCCCTTTGATCAGATAGCTTTTGAGTGGTGACTGTGGACACCTATGTGACCACTTACGTTCTGCTCATTGATCTCCTGACGCAGATGAGTTGAGTCGCTCTCTCCTCAACTGATGCTGCATTTTTATGTGCCACCATCGGCATGTGTGGGGGGAGGTGGTGCCCACGCTGCAGTATGTATGGGTACTTTCTGAAGATGAGCGAGTACTAAAATGCTCGGGTGCTTCATACTCTAAACTAATATTTCTCGCTGCTCGGGTGCTCGTTTCTAGTAACGAACCCCATTGAAGTTAATGGGAAACTTGAGCATTTTTGCAGGGGACCAAAGCCCTGCACAGGGAAGGTTGCCTGAAAACCTGGAAACCTCAGAAAATGATGGAAACAAGATGAAAATGGACAGGAAACAGCAGGCGCAGCATGCATGGATGCCTCTGGGGCTGGCTAATCGCTACATTATGCTAAATTATGGGCTCCCGGCTCTCTCCTACATGTTCCTGTACCTCCTCCCTTGCTCCAATTCCTGTTCACTGTTAACTGCCAATAATCTGAATTGATTGATGCCTATCAGGGGTCGTAGTACAGCCTTGGACACACTGATGCAGTAGCTGTACTTCGCTGATCCACATCTCTCTCCCCGTACAAAGACTCCCTCTCCTTCTTGGCTCTCTCCTTACTGCACAGCCAGCAGACCTCCATGTGATTGATGGCTGTCAGGGTGTGAAGATGCATAGCACAGTGAGGATAGGTATCGCTGAACTACAGATCCCAGCCAGCCAAGAGAATGTCAACAACAAGACAAATTGACTACTGACAGCAGTTGTGGGGGTGGATGTATAGAGTATGTGTGTAACTGGTGCTTCTTTTTTTTAAGGGCACCACGTGCACAGGACAGAGTCTAGTGGGGATAGGTATAGCTGAACTACAGATCTCAGCCAGCAAAGGTAATGTCAGCAACAGGACAAATTGACTACTTACAGCTGCACTACAAGTCCAAGCCAGCAGCCAAGAGTAAAAAAAATATATATATATGTTTTGAGAATTTTAGGCCCTTAGAAGAACTGTTGGGTTCTTTTGGGTGGATTCCTGCCTAACCGTACATTAATTCCCTGCCTAACACTATCCCTGACAGACAGCAGCTTTCTCTCTATGCTCATCCAGCCTGCATCTGAAGCGAGCATCGAGGGACCTGATTCTTATATGCCCAGGTCATCTGATCTGGCCACGTGATTTTACAAGCTCCCAAAGACTCTCCTGCATGATGATTCGCTGAAAAAAAGCCACCAAACATGCAGGAAGAGGAAGATGCCATTGTCTGGAGTATCGAAAGATTCTCGTCCGAGTAACAAGCACTATTGAGTACCCTAATACTCGATTGAGTACCAAACTCGGACGAGCATATTCGCTCATCTCTAGTACCTTCTGATACACCTAGCAAAATAGCTATATACTCTGACTACCTGCCTCATCAGCAATAGCTCTCTATTACCCATTAGTACAGTTCACACCTGATGTTTTTATGATGCCATAGGGTCCTTGATGTCCTCTGATCAGCCAGTTTTAGATGTTTTTAATCATGTGTTTGGTGTTGGATTAATTGTTTAATAAAATTGAGACTTTTTGATACTTTATACTTGTGGTGTGCACTTATATGGTGTGTCCAGCCCTTTTTTCTCTTTGGTTTGTCTCTGATCAGCCAGTGACACTGTTTAACCCTTGACTGCCCAGTTTATGCCTGACTCAACATGGAGTCCTTTGCACTTATCTGCAGCTAAGGATACATGTGATTACAAAAATGCAATCCACCTGCAGCTGGAAGATGGGGATGGGTAGCTCGCAATTACCTAATTTGACATATTCTCGGTATCATGTTAAATTCTTTTAATTCAAATGCCAAAAAATATTAAGGCCCATCGGGTTATGTGGTTAGGCAGAGTCTGGAGTTTCTGCTCTTCCCATGACTTTTTTTTTAAAGAGACACTTTTCTATGAAGGGGTTTACAAACTAATTATGCTAACTGTCTAACTACCTGCCCCTTCCTACCCAGTGGCAGATTAAATGTACCCTGGGCCCCGGGCTGTCCGCCCTACCTGAGCCCCCCTCCTTCCGCTTCGCTGGAGGGCAGGGGAAGTAGGGTGGCAGGTGGAGAAGCTGAGGGTCAGGGGGTGCATGGGGAGAGACTGGGGGGCAGGGGGAGCAGCAGGGGAGAAGCTTGGGGGCATGGGAGAAACAGGGGGAGAGGCTGGGGGGCGGTGGGAAAGACGGAGCGGACGAGGGCAGCCGGAGGGCAGGGGGAGCAGAGGCAGGCTGGGCAGGCCCGCTGGGGCGCAGCTTCGGGGCCGGCGTGAGCTTCCAGCAGAGAGAGCCTGTATCCCAGGCCGGAAGCTCACAGCTGCAGCCCCGCGGTCCCGAACTTCTCTCGGAGGCGGCGCGCACATGTGACGTCATCGCCGAGCACGAGAGTTCGGGCATCACGGGGCTGCAGCTGTGAGCTTCCGGCCTGGGATACAGGCTCTCTCTGCTGAAAGCTCACGCCGGCCCCTCAGCTGAAGATAATCGTCCGGACTCCAGAGGCAGGAGAGAGGCTGGGCGGGAGCCTGGCGCTGCTGTGGCCGGCTGCGGCGTACGCATGCAATGACGTCATCCCGCACTTGTTCATTGGATGTGTGCGCCGCGGCGGTACCTGGGAGCTGGCAATGCGAGCAGGCCGCGGATGACTATTAGAGACCGCGGCTGCTGTTTTTTCAGCGCTGGCGAGCCGCGGGGCGGGTGGAAGAAACTTTCGGGGCTAGGCATGAATATTCGGGGCTTGTGCCCCGAATATTCATGCCTAGCGACGACACTGGCGGGCGGTATGAGCCCCCACGGAGCCTCGGGCCCCGGGCTGCCGCCCAAACCGCCCATATTATAATCCGCCACTTCCTACCTATTTATCTAATGCAATGCTTACTTCCAGTATCTGTAGAGAATACAGTACATACATATAATTTATATCATAAGATATATACAATCCTATGAACAGACAAAAAAACACAATAAAAAAGAGTCTTCGGTCCAGGACGGCAACAACAGTCAGTGGGGTACAAAAGTAAGGCAGAAGGAAAGTTGAGGACAGGCAAGGAGGTCAAGGCAGGCAGCAGACAATGGGTCAGGCAACAGAAGTAATAGGACCAAAAGAGGTGAAGTGCTTAGCTGAGTAATGGTGGTTTTACACGGAACGATTTATCATTCGAATTTGCACGATAACGATCCAATTCGAACGATAATCGTACATGTGAACGCAGCGAACGATCAAGCGAGGAGCGAGAAATCGTTCATTCTGATCTTTTAACATGTTTTCAAATCGTCGTTGATCGTTCGCAAAAAATTCGCAGATCGTTCCGTGTAAACATTATTTCAACGATTTCACCTATGTGCGAGATAGGCATAAGCGATCGCGAAACAATCGCATAAAGGTTTTTCCGTACTATGTATCGTTCCATCTAAACGCTGATCGTTATTAAAAAAAATTGTTCATTCAAAATCATTAATCGTGCGATCGGGTGAATTATCGCTCTGTGTAAAACCACCATAACACTCAATAGCCAGCAGGGAAATGAGGAGCCTGCTGCCATTTACCTGGGATCAGAGACTGGGTCCAGCAGCTGGTTGGATTAGCCCTGATCTCAGCACCCAGCTCAGCTGGACAGGCCTTCAGAAGGAGTAACCCCCGCACTGCCAAAGTGTAAAAGGCAATGTAGGTGTGGCTGGGAAGCTAAGACCGCATTCAGACAGATGACTGCAAACAAAAAACAACTAGAGGCTCAGCGCTTCCTCGGTCGCCTGGCATGGCATTACTAAAACTATGGGGGAGATTTATCAAACATGGTGTAAAATGAAACTGGCTCAGTTGCCCCTAGCAACCAATCAGATTCCACCCTTCATTTTTCAAAGAGTCTTTGAGGAATAAATAGTGGAATCTTATTGGTTGCTAGGGGCAACTGAGACAGTTTCACTTTACACCATGCTTGATAAATCTCCCCCTATGTATGTATTTTCTTTTAGTAGAAGGAGATTTTCTTTATCCGGAGTTCCCCATTTAAACTTAAAAAACTATGCATAAAGTACCACAACTCCTATTTATAGTTAACTAGAAAATGTACCCGGCGCTGCCCGGATATAAAGTGTCAGTGTGTTAATTAGATTTGTTCTAAGGTGCCCAGGAGGCCAAGCTAAAGGTATTGTTTCATCTGAGTTAATCAGTGGAATTAGTGTATACCTGTAGTGCATAGTTGGAGGGGTTCTGTATACCCACAATGTATAGTTTTTAGGGGTCTCGCATATCTGTAGTGCATAGTTGGGGGGGCTGTATACCTATAGTGTATAGTTGAGGGAGGTCCTGTATACCTGCAGTGTACAGTTGGTGAAGGTCCTGTATACCTATACTGTATAGTTCGGGGGTCCTGTATACCTGTAGTATATAGTTGGTGCTGTATACCTGTAATGTATAGTTGGTGGAGGTCTTGTATACCTGTAGTTTATAGTTTGAGGGTCCTGGATACCTGTAGTGTATAATTGGTGGAGGTCTTGTATACCTGTAGTATATAGTTCGGGGGTCCTGTATACCTGTAGTAAATAGTTTGAGGGTCCTGTATAATTATAGTATAGAGTTGGTGGAGGTCCTGTATACCTGTAGTGTATAAGTTGGGGTCCTATATACCTGTAGTATATAGCTGGTGGAGTTCCTGTATACCTGTAGTATATTTGGGGTCCGGTATACTTGTAGTATAGAGTTGCTGAAGGTGCTGTATACCTGTATTATAGAGTTGGTGTAGGTCCTGTATACCTGTAGTGTATGGTTTTGAGGTCCTGTATACCTGTAGTGTATAGTTTGGGGTCCTAAATACCTGTAGTATATAGTTTGTGGAGTTCCTGTATACCTGTAGTGTATAGATTTGGGGTCCTCTATACCTGTAGTGTATAGTTTGGAGTCCTGTATACCTGTAGTATATAGTTGGTGGAGGTCCTGTATACCTGAAGTATATAGTTGGTGGAGGTCCTGTATACCTGTAGTATATAGTTTTGGGGTCCTGTATACCTGAAGTGTAAAGTTTGGGGTCATGTATACCTGTAGTATATAGTTTTGTGGAGGTCCCGTGCACTTGTAGTGTATAGTTTTGGGGTCCTGTATACCTGTAGTGTCCTGTATACCTGCAGGGTTGTATTTACCCGTATGGCAGTGTTATTCAGTCACAGTGTGTCGGTATTGGTCATGTCTGGTATGGGGGTGTTATCCAGTCACAGTATGGCGGTATTGGTCAGGTCTGGTGTGGCGGTGTTATCCAGTCACGGTATGGTGGTATTGGTCAGGTCTGGTATAGCGGTGTTATCCAGTCACAGTATGGCAGTATTGGTCAGGTCTGATATGATGGTGTTATCCAGTCACAGTATGGTGGTATTGGTCAGGACTGGTGTGGCGGTGTTACCCAGTCACAGTTTGTCGGTATTGGTCAGGTCTGGTATGGCAGTGTTATCCAGTCACAGTATGGCGGTATTGGTCAGGTCTGGTATGACAGTGTTATACAGCACAGTATGGCGGTATTGGTCAGGTCTGGTATGGCAGTGTTATCCAGTCACAGTATGGCGGTATTGGTCAGGTCTGGTATGACAGTGTTATCCAGCACAGTATAGCGGTATTGGTCAGGTCTGGTGTGGCTGTGTTATCCATTCACAGTATGGCGGTATTGGTCAGGTCTTATATGACAGTGTTATCCAGTCACAGTATGGCGGTATTGGTCAGGTCTGGTATGACAGTGTTATCCAGTCACAGTATGGCGGTATTGGTCAGGTCTGGTGTGGCAGTGTTATCCAGTCACAGTATGGCGGTATCAGGTCTGGTATAGCAGTGTTATCCAATCACAGTGTGGCGGTATTGGTCAGGTCTGGTGTGGCAGTGTTATCCAGTCACAGTATGGCGGTATCAGGTCTGGTATAGCAGTGTTATCCAATCACAGTGTGGCGGTATTGGTCAGGTCTGGTGTGGCGGTGTTACCCAGTCACAGTATGGCGGTATTGGTCAGGTCTGGTATGGAGGTGTTATCCAGTCACAGTATGGCAGTATTGGTCAGGTCTGGTATGGAGGTGTTATCCAGTCACAGTATGGTGGTATTGGTCAGGTCTGGCAGTGTTATCCAGTCACAGTATGGCGGTATTGGTCAGGTCAGGTATGAAAGTGTTATCCAGCACAGTATGGCGGTATTGGTCAGGTCTGGTGTAGCAGTGTTACCCAGTCACCGTTTGGTATACCTGTAGTGCCCTGTATATACATGTACTGTATAGATGGAGTAGGGGGTCCTGTATATACATGTACTGTATAGATGGAGTAGGGGGTCCTGTATATATGTACTGTATAGATGGAGTAGGGGGTCCTGTATATACATGTACTGTATAGATGGAGTAGGGGGTCCTGTATATACATGTACTGTATAGATGGAGTAGGGGGCCCTGTATATACATGTACTGTATAGATGGAGTAGGGGGTCCTGTATATGTGTACTGTATAGATGGAGTAGGGGGTCCTGTATATATGTACTGTATAGATGGAGTAGGGGGCCCTGTATATACATGTACTGTATAGATGGAGTAGGGGGCCCTGAATATACATGTACTGTATAGATGGACTAGGGGGTCTACCAGTTATTACTGTGGATGTTGTGAGGCAGCTTCCCTAGCAACCATTGCTCCCTGTGAAAATGAAAGCAGTAATCCTATTGGTTGCTAAGGCTCCAACTGCCGTGTCTGCTGCAGCTAATTATATCACCTGTGTTTGCAGTGAGGAGATTTTCCCATTCATCTCTATGAGGCGCCGCTCTTTCCCTTCCCCCTCCCCTCCTGTACATCTGGCGGGGACGGGACCTTCGCAATAACCTTCCCGGACACCCTATGTATCTGTGTGCCAAATTTGGGGTCAAACGGTTCAGGCGTTTGGAAGTCTATAGAGGACAGATAGACAGACAGAAGGACAGACAGACAGACAGACAGACTTTGATTTTTATGATATAGATTAATAGAAATTAATAGAAATTTTTCTCCAATTGAAAAACTCAGTATCAAACTTTTTCCTTTTTAGAGAAGCAGATTCCCAATTTTTCACAGGTTTGCACAAAATAGAAAATACACATTCCTCAGCTTCGCTTAAACTATAATGACTATTGTTTTTTTTGCCACAGAGCTTTTAACTCCTTACAGCATTAGCTGGGTTCACACTAGGTATATTTCAGTCAGTATATGCATATTTCAGTCAGTATATCTCAGTCAGTATTGCAACCAAAACCAGGAGTGGATTAAAAACACAGAAAGGATCTGTTCACACAATGTTGAAATTGAGTGGATGGCCGCCATTTAATGGCAAATATTTGCTGTTATTTTAGAACAACGGCTATTATATTAAAATAACAGCAAATATTTGCCATTAAATGGCGGCCATCCACTCAATTTCAACATTGTGTGAACAGATCCTTTCTGTGTTTTTAATCCACTCCTCGTTTTGGTTGCAATACTGACTGAAATATACTGACTGATATATACGTAGTGTGAACCCAGCTAGGGCGTAACTGTAGGTCCTCATGCGGGTGGGGAAGTTCAGAGAGGGGAGCCGCGCGGCAACCCCACTCTGAAGTGCAGCGATCCCGGGTGCCGCTTGTAGCTCGGGACCGCGGCAATTAGCATTTTAAATGCAGCTGTCAAAGCATTTAAAATGCTGCTTGGCCACTTCCCTGGTGTATAGTGGGGGGGACGTTGTCGCAGAGGAGCAATCCTCGCTTCTGAGTCCAGCCGGGGTTTGCGCTGTAATGGCACTGATCCCGGCTCGGCATTCTATTGCTTTCAGCTTCAGCAGCCGAAAGCAATAGAGTGCCTATCTCAGGAATCTATGCAGTATTGGGCTATGTTCACACAACGTGAACATCCAGCCGTTCCGTGACCCCGGCAGGGTCACGGAATGGCCAGTCTCTGCCCGGATCATCGCGGCCGGTACTTAAGTACCGTCCGGATGATCTGTCTGGCCGCAGAGCTCAGCGCACGTTCAAATCAGAGCTTCCCCCTGCACACTATGGAGCGAGCGGCCGGAGCCGCTCGCTTTATAGTGTGAAGTGACAGGATTTCCTACGGCCGCAATTCATTGAACTGCGGCCGCAGAAAACTGACATGTCAGTTATTTGCGGCGCCGCATGGGATCCCGGCCGGAGCGTATATGATGTGTATACGCTCCAGCAGAGATCCCATTGAAACTAAGGCATTGTTCCACCCCGCAAAAACTACAGCCGTTGTTGCCATCGGCAACAACAGCCGTAGTTTTACATAGTGGGAACATAGCCTTACTATACTGCATAGATCTCTATGAGAGATCAGAGCAGGCATACTAGAAGTCCCCCAGGGGGGGCTTCTAGTATGTGTGTAAAAAAGTAAATAAATGTTTCTTATTAATAAATAACCCCCTCCCCTAATAAAAGTTTGAATCACCCCCCCTTTCCCCATTTTATAAATAAAAATAAATAAATAAATAAACAAACATGTTTGCTATCGCCACGTGCGTAATCATCCGAACTATTAAATTATCCCATTCCCGATCTCTCACAGTAAACGACATGAGCGTAAAAAATTTTTTTGGTCGCATTGAATCCAGAAAAATTTTAATAAAAAGCGATCAAAAAGTCGCATATGTGCAATCAAGGTACCGATAGAACGAACACATCATGGCGCAAAAAATGACACAGCCCCATAGACCAAAGAATAAAAGATATAAACTATAAACATGGTAATAGAACAATTTTAAAGGAACATTAATTTATTAAAAAGGTTTTAATTTTTCAAAAGCCATCAAATAAAATAAAATTTATACATGTTACATATCATTGTAATCGTAACAACTTGAGGAACATGCATAACAAATCAGTTTTACTCTAGGGCAAACGGCGTAAATACAAATACTCCCCAAATTAATTTAAATAATTTTTTTTCCAATTTCATCACACATTTAATTTTTTTCTGGTTTTGCAGCTAACTTTATGCAAAAGTTAAGGCTGACATTGCAAAGTACAATTAGTATCGCAAAAAGTAAGGGCTCATGTGAGTCTGTAGGTGAATAAATATGAACGCTATGGCCTTTTAAACACGAGGAGGAAAAAACAAAAGCGCAAAAAAAATTCTATGTCTAGAGTCTAAAATTGCTAAAATCTTATAAAAAATCTACAAAGCATAAACAAACTACAAAACAAAAGACAAAAGTCTACACAAACTAATAGAAAATCTCAAATCTAATTCACAAGACTATACATTACACTAAGAGCAATATTCAAGGAGCTGGACAAGCTGCTGCTGCTGAGACTCGCCCTGGTTTCTAAGGCAGAGATAAGGATGGCCAAATTGGTAATCAGACTGGGCAAATGTCCGTTGGGCCACCAGGATTGCCAGACCGTGATCTGCCGGTCCCGCAGCATTCTTGGACAGGCGGCCCCCTGCAGCAGTCATGAACAGTGCGGCTGTCCGCCACACTATTCACTCTGCCACTCTTCCAGCCGGCTAGTCAGCCCCAACTTCCTTCCCTGTGAATGCCTACAGCACTTAAGGGCCACTCTGCCCCTTTAAAACTCTGCTTTGTGACCGCGTCCATAATGACCCCGTCTATTAACCTGTTACATTAATTATCCCGCCCGATTAATGCCTTAAAAAATAAATAAAAAAAACTAATCAAAATGACAATTTTTGTTAATCCCACCCCCTAAAAATATAGATAAAAGCTATGAAAACATCATATGTGGCCAAAAGGTGTACCACTAAAAATGTCAGCTTATGCCGCAAAAAAAATAAAGCCCTCATATAACTCCATTGGGGAAAAAATAAAAATATTTCTGCTCTTACAATATGCAAGACACAAACAGTTTTTATAGTATAAATGCCAAACTATAACAAAAGCTATATAAAATGGATATCACGTCAATCATACCAACCTGACGCATAACAATAACGTCTTATATAATGTATAGTAAACGGGGTACAGAAAAATGATGAAAAACAGCTGCTAAATTGTATTTTATTGATATCACCTCATAAAAAATTTAATAAAAAATTATCAGGGTGTCATATGTCCCGAAGAATGGTACGTCAACTTGACTTACAAAAATATTTTGGCACCGCAAGGCCTCTGTGACATGGTATAATGGCTAAAAATACTGAAATAAAAAAGGCCCCCTAGTTCACCAGGTTTTGGTTATGTTTGCGGCCTGTGGGTGAGTCAAGTGACGCACTGTGGCAACATATGGGGGATTTATAGAAACATTGGAATAAGGGGAATAAATAGTGAGTGGTATTTCTCAGTAAGTTTTTGCTGTGTTAGAGGAAATTAATTAAAATAAAATATCTTCCAAAAAATGAACATTTTAAATTTCCTCTCCAACTTGCTTAAATTTCTGGAAACATCTAAAGGGTTAATAAACTTATGAAATGTTACTTTAAATACTTTGAGGGGTGAAGTTTTTACAGTGGAGGGATTTATGGGGATAACAACATACAGGCCCCACAAATCCAATTCAGAACTCAACTGGTCCCTAATGAAATCGGAATTGAAATTTTCATGAAAATTTGAAAAATCGCTGCAAAATTTTGAAGTTCTTTAACATCCTAACAAGTAAAAGGATGTTCACCAAATGACTTTACCATAAAGTAGACATGTTGTAGATATTGCATTAATAATTAGTTCATGTGGCATGACTATCTTTCTTAGTAAAAGAGAATTTTGAATATAAAGAAATGTAATTTTTTCAAATCTTTTTTTTTTTTAATTACTGAGTGTATCAACCAAAGTATACCACTAACATAAAGAGGAATATGTCACGAAAAAACGCTCTCAGAATAACCATGATAGTTAAAAGCATTGCAGAGTTATCACTACATAAGAAGAGACAGGTCAGATTTGAAAAATAGGCCCTGGTCATTAAAGGAGTACTCCGGTGATCAAGGAAAAAAAAAAAAATTATTCATACATCTGTAGGGTGTGTCATTACATTGTCTTGTTGTGTTATTTTTTTTTTAAACTCCCCTTTGTAGCCCCCATGTACCTACATTGATTCAATCAAAAACTTACCTGCTTCCTGTTTCATCAACATCTCCAGGCATGAGCTCCAGTCTGACTCTCTATATTCCCCCCTGGCTGTCAAGGCGCTCTAGGAGTCCCCTGGCCTCTCTATGGTCCCATCTGTTTCTCCTCACTGCCCTACCTCATAACCAACTGACAATCCTGTTGCTAAGCAACATACTTTATGTGTAAACATCGTCCTCACAGAAAAGCAGAAACATCCCTGCTGACATGGTAAGGGTGAGTTCACACTGGGTAAACATGCTGGTGGTGCTCTTCTCTGCACAGCACGGTTCTTGGGGGAGAGAGGGGGGTGCAGGCGGCCACTCTGGGAGATGGCAGTGTCAGCAGTATGATGTGCGGAGCGTGCCTATGTATGTGCAGCCAGCCCCAGCCGTGCTTGCTTTCTTTTAGCCGAGTGATTAAAGCTTCTGTCAGCAAGACACATGGTCCCCTCCTCCACCGATGTCCAGTGTGTGCAGCAGCGATCTCAATCACCTCACTGCCCCCGGTCAGTGAGGAATGGCATTGAGTAGACACTCGACGGAGCACGTGCACAGGGGGAGGGCGCTGATTGGCTGCAGATGCAGACCAATCAGAGGAAGCCAGGAAGACCCGGACTACCCCGGAATGATTGACATATTCAGGAGAGACAGAAGTTCGGTTAGTGACGTATTGTCATAAAATGGCGGCGGTAAACGGGGGTCGACAGTCAAGTGGAGGACCTCAGCTTTTCAACTTCCTGTGAAGAGGAGCTGGGACCAAAAAGAAGACCAAGCTGCAGGAACCCATTATGTAAGTATATTGCAATTTTATATAACTTTACCTAACCTTTTCATTGCAGGTTAATTTTATTTTACAGGAGTACCCCTTTAAGGCCAAAACAGGCTGAAGAAGCAAGGGGTTAAGGGCATGTTCATAAATAATTCTTGTGAATTTGTTGCAGCTGAAATACATGCTGAAATACATGCATTTTATGCATTGATGGTGGGGTTCATATATTTAAGGAGGTAGTGAGGAACCTTCACCAATTAAAGCAGAATTCACTACAGCATGTCTAGTACACTCCTATCTATAATATATATTGGGGAGGATATGCTTTGTGTGCTGATGGGTTTGTCGTAGTCAAGCCCTGCAGATAAGCTTTCATTGGTACATTTAAGCTCTCTATTGGCCATGTTCTGCAATGTACAATTGAAGCATCTATAACTATGTGGCTAGCTGGATTTTGACTTTTTCTTTACTAAATAAGAGAATCATGTTTTTCAGAAGTTTCAATCTATCCATTCATCCACTGTTCAACAGCTAAGCATCCACTCTTGGGCATGCTAGCCCTCTTTAAATTCTGGATACATCTTTATCTGACCATTTTTCTTGTTTTGCCCTGACTAGATCACACATTGTACTGTATGTCTTGGATCCTGGTTCTGCATTGCTCTATTGAGGGCATTTCCCACAGCTATGCTGAGAATAAGGTAGCGATTCTTATCTCAGGTATCCTGCTATGTATATTCCTAACCTGTGCACTCTGCGCCTGCAGGAAATTCTTCATGGATAATTATTTGCAAAGCTGCTCTCTTTTCCTGTCTTATTCTCCTATACTCTTTCCAGTATATGTAACACCACACAAAGATATACAAAAAATATTCTAAATGTAATTGATGTGTTCTGTGTTCTTCATGCATCTGTATATCTCAATCCTCAATTCCAGAATCTGAATATGAACGTGATATAATGTCTGAATTCTGGAGAGCTATCTGGCTAATCATGTGGCATCCACAATTTAACTCTTAACACAGTGCTCAAACTTGTCTCGATTGCTCTAGGATGTGAGACAGCACAAGAACATTTCCTAAATTCACACAAGGTTCCACAATGATTTCTAGATTGTTAACCCACATAAATATACAACCCACTCAGAACTCCTGTTTCCTTATTTTATAGTTATAGAACAAAGGCAGTTTCTACAAGGCACACGCTTTTAACAATCTCAATATCCAGAGTACTATTGCCTCCCAAGGTGTGTTTATTGCCCTATAGTGCAGCACAGAATGGCACTTCAACACCACCAAAAAGTCTCCCCTCAGAAATGAAGGAAGTATTGACTAGATCTGGACAAACATGTTACTCTCTGCAGATTAAAGTATAACTTGGTGTCATTTATTTGTAAATGAATACATAAATAAATAAATAAATAGTTCAAGCAATATAAAGAAACCATTTAATAAGTTTAAATAAACAAAAGAGTTTCCTTCTGTACTCAAGAAGCCTTTTTTTCCCCTTTTTTGTCTATGAAGGGGGGAGGGGTCGAAGGGGTTAAGGAAGCACGGAGAGGAGACAAACAGCTTTTGTATAGCAGAGAGTAAAACACATCATCCTGCAATTTTATCTCACCAAATTTCCAGATAAGCATTGACCTTTCTTACCTGTGAACCCAGCGTTTTCTTTGCCCAGTCACACAGTCTCAAAACTGCAGGGCTGTTTCTTCCCACTTCCTGCTCACTCATACCCCTGGGCTCCTCCCTAGGTTATAATTAGGGATGAGCGAATTTACAGTAGGAACAAAGTGAAGCGTCCCTACTGTAAATTTGCTCATCTCTAGTTATATTGGACACAGCAGAACCCGTCTTCACTTTGCTCCTCTGTAATGAAGACGTCTTTGCCTGATAATTAACAGTTAAGAAGGGGAGGGGGGGGGGTGAAACAGCTTTTTGAGTACAGGCTTTCTTGCCTAATAAAACCTAGTACAGAAATTCTTAGAATCACTTTTACTAATGATTTCTGGAAAGAAGAAAAAAAAAAAATAATAATAATAATAATAGTAACACTTCATTACAAGTCATGGTCCTTTTCCAGTGTAACAGCATGAATAGTATCTTTGTAGCTTATCTAGTTACAGCACCAGCATATGAAGCAAAGCATAAAGATAAAAATCAGCACAGACACATGAAAGCACATCAGCATCAATCTCATATAATTCAACAACAACAGTGTCCATAAAATTATCAAAACAACCATCCAGTGTTTGTAGATACGTGTTAGCAGGAAAGAAAGGGTGAAAGACAAATTGAAGAAACTAAGAGGCGACCAGATAACACCAAAACAAAACACAAAATTGCAATGACAGATTTAACCAGAGTGATATACCTGCATCTATTCCCCCAGGTGGACCAATTCCCGACACACTTAAGAAGTAGGGGAAAGCACAACAGCAAGACAATGGATCACTTAACGCAGATTAGCGTTCAAGTGTGAGGTTATGCAATCTTGTCATATAAGATGTGTCAGTTTATTTAATACTACAGAGTAAACATAACAATTAATCAATATAAAATCCAGTTATCAAATGACAGTTATCAAGGCAAAAGTGTAATCCACCCTGAAGCTGGCATATAAAGGGGATGAAAGAGAGACAGGAAAATAGCTCACAATTAACCAATTTAAGATATTCTTGATTTCCCCTTGATTTCCTTTTACTATTCAAATGCAAAAGCATAAAGACTATATGGTTGTGTGGTTATACAGAGTCTGAAGTTTAGGGGGGTTTCCGTTGTTCCCAGGCCACAGCCTGACATGTCTGTCCTTACATTTTGTGTAAAGGGAAATGAGAGTTAAGACCAGCTGATAATTATTTGAAAGAGACTCTAGATTTAAAGGGGTTATCCAGATAGGGAAAACAGTATCTATATCATTAAAAGTATATATAAAACAATAGTGATGCTTACCTCTCCTATGGATGCCCGTTTTCCCTCGGAGATGAGCCCTCTTTCACTTCTGAGATGGATTTATCTCTAGGGGTGACAGCTGGGGGACACTGCAGAACCGTAGGACAGTGGGGGAGCACAGGGAGGTAAGCATTGCTTCTTTATTGTTTTATGTGTACTTGTAATAATTTAGATACAGTTTTTTCATATCCGGATAACCCCTTTAACCATTTCTCTCACATAGGTTTAGAGCAAGAGTAAGTTCAGTGTGCCTTATGCAACACAAACAAGTTCTACCTTCAGGCCCCTCCCTATCTGTGAGTCTTTTTCCGAAAACTATAACTTTGGTGGAACCTTGGGCATGATTCCCAGTGCAAGGACTGCATACTAAGGTGGTGCCATTGAACAGAGATAAATACATAATACCAATATGCAAAGTGGATGGCAGTTGTAGTGGATTGACAGAGAGCTGGGCAACATGTAATGAAGTGAATTGACTGTAGTTTTTGAATGTAGCCTTGGTTGGAGCCCGTATGCTTCTACCCCTGGTGATAGTACTACTTGTTATGTAATAGAATAAGGTATATGCAGGACAGATATTTGAGGGTTTGAGATATACAATATAGAGAAGTTCATTAAAGGGGAGATGATTTGTACATGTGGCAACACCTTTACTTATTTTCTGGTGTGTGTTATAATGAATTCTATATTCTACAATATTGTGTTGTAAAAAGGATGTAATACCACCTCGTTTCTCATATATCCATAGTATCCACTTTGTTTCCACCTCCACATGCCATTCATACCATACCATACTAAAAAAGCTACTTCTAGGAATAGTAAGATAAAAAAAAGTTCCATATACAGCACACCAAGAAAGAAAAAGAAAGCAATTGGCCCGTTGGGCCAGCTGTGTCCTAGTTCTTTGTATCCAGTCATTGCTATAACACTGGAATACACAAAAATGCAAGACTAAATGGAGCAAAATAAAGACGTCACACACAAATACACAAAGGCCAAATGTGTAGAACTTATGAATAGAATTCTCTAAATTCCCAGATAATTATTGTAAACTTCCTGGCATTTAAATCCGCTGAAATGTTTAATATGACCTTGTCTTTTACTTTGGCATCTTCTATTTTCTCTTAACTCATTGTATTTAGAATTCTACATGGTCCTATTGAATGTTATATTTCCAGTAATAGCACAATAAGAAAATCACTGCAAACAATGATAACAATTTCAATGCCACTTACCCTCATACACATAAATGCTGGCACATTGTAACTGTCTTAATTTCAGTGCTGTTTTTCTCTATTAGCATTCTATACCATTCGTTTACTAATTTGTTTAAGGTGATTTTTCATTGCATTTTGACCGATTGCTGAGCTAGTGTAACATGTACTAAAGTTGTTTCCTATTATGTTTAATGAATGTTGTGCAGAGCTATATCATCAACATAAATCATCTATGCATGGTGAGTGTTCAGATCATTTATCATCACAGGAAAGAGTACAACACTATTATTGAACTAAAGCAGCCTGACACCAGAACCCTGTCTAGGGCAGACCTTTCCAGATGACAGAGAACATTACACATTCTATGCCATTGTTAACCTCTGATTAAGAATAAGTTTATTTTAAAGAATGTTGATGATGTTTACTAAGCACTTTATATAAAAATAACTACAGGAAAAGTGATTCTTTTAATGAAGAAATTGTGTGAATGAAAACTGGCAAATAAAAGCCTGTAATAAATGCCACTAAATTGTGTAAATATAAAATATGAAATAAAATGGACTAGAGTAATATAAAAAAAAACACTTCTACATATGAGTTAGCATTTTTTGCTCACATAACATTCATTCAGTATTAGGCTGGGTTCACACACAGTATATTTCAGTCAGTATTGTGGCCCTCATATTGCAACCTCAACCAGGAGTGGATTGAAAACACATAAAGGCTCTGTTCACACAATGTTGAAATTGAGTGGATGGCCGCCATTTAATGGCAAACAATTGCTGTTATTTTAAAAACAACGGCTGTTGTATTGAAATAATGGCAGTTATTTACCGTTATATGGCGGCCATCCACTCAATTTCACCATTGTGTGAACAGAGCCGTTCTGTGTTTTCAATGCACTCCTGGTTGAGGTTGCAAAATACTGTCCAAATACTGACTGAGGCTGGGTTCACACTACGTATATTTCAGTCAATATTGTGGTCCTCATATTGCCACCAAAACCAAGAGTGGATTAAAAACACAAAAAGGATCTGTTCACACAATGTTGAAATTGAGTGGATAGCCGCCATATAACAGTAAATAACTGCCATTATTTCAATATAACAGCCGTTGTTTTAAAATAACAGCAAATATTTGCCATTAAATGGCGGCCATCCACTCAATTTCAACATTGTGTGAACAGAGCCTTTCTGTGTTTTTAATCCACTCCTGGTTTTGGTTGCAATATGAGGACCACAATACTGACTGAAATATTCGTAGTGTGAACCCGGCCTCAACATGTATAAATCCTCACTGAAACCTCAATAAACTCAAATAAAAGCATTCTACATGTTCTACACTTATACACACACTAACTTGCTATTAGTGGAACTAAAAAGATCTAGTCTGCTTCTGTAATTTAATAGGACGAAGACTAAGAATTGTCCTTTCTAGTGTTTAGTGAGCATGCTCTATCAAGCATAGTGCTCGAGCATTGAGGTGCTTGGCAATGCTCAATGCCTGACCGGGCACGTCATGGTGATTAGGTCAAAGCTTAAATCTCCTCCCTGCCTGTTTGGCGGCCTGGAACATCCTGGAATAGTTTTAGAAGCTAGGCAGGCCAGTAGCTCATAAAAATCCTAATGTCATTTTCAGGACTTGTAATCTCCTTGTGTGACATCTAGAAAATAGACACCTGACATCAGGGCCGATTTTGGGGTCTGTGCCGCCTGAGGCAAACCTCAGGCCGCCGCCCCCCTTACTGGCACTCGAACCACCCCCGCCCCCAACCCCCCCGCGCGCGCGCGGGCCCGCGGCAAGCCCACCACCTACATACACTACCGCCCCCACCTCACTGGAACAGCCAGGGGCCGCGGCCGCCGGACCTCTTCAAGGCGGATCTGCCCCTTTTAAAGTAGGGGGCTCCGATACCACTACCTGTTCTAACCAGTCCATTGAGCTTCCGGGACAGGTCACCTGATGCACTCCGGCCCCGTAAGCTCACAGCTCCAGCCCCACGCGCCGAACCTCTCTAGTCTCCTGCTCAGTAGCATACATGTAACAGCTGACCGCACAGGACCGCGGGAGAGGTGCGGCGCACGCGGCTGGAGCTGTGAGCTTACGGGGCCGGCGTGCATCAGGTGACCTGTCCCGGAAGCTCAATGGACTGGATAGAACAGCTAGCGGTAGCGGAGCCCCCTGCTTTTAAAGGGGCAGATCCGCCTTGAAGAGCTCCGGCGGCCGCATCCCCTGGGTGTTCCAGGGAGGTGGGGGCGGTAGTGTATGTTCTGGAGGGGCCCGGCAGGCGGCCCTACAACTGATAATCTGGGCGGCCCAGTGGGCATTTGCCCAGTCCGCCAGATTATCAGCCGGGCATGCCACCCCCTGCAGGACCGCAAAATCTGCCGCCTGAGGCGGAATACTCATTCCGCCTCATGGCAGAAGCGGGCCTGCCTGACATACACTATACCAGTATTATACATTATACTGATACTAGTTACTGATACAGTATACTGGTACTGGTTTAAAAAAAAAAGAAGAAAAAAACACAACACCAGTTAAATACAGTATACGGCTATGTTCACACAACGTCAAAAATGGAGAAAAAACGTCCGATTTCGCTATTAAAAAGACGTCCGTTTTTGCCACAATTTAACTGACTGCAATGCCATTGCATTGGAGTCAATGGGAAGACGGACGTCCAATGCACACAATGCAAAAAAAACGGACGTTTTGCCACGGACGTCAAAATAATGAACATGAACATTATTTCCGGATGTTTTTTGCAATTAGCGGACGTTTTTTTTTAGTTGTTCACACACAGTTCTTCTTTTGTCACCGTTCTTTCTCCGTTTTTACTATTAAGTTCAATGGATTTTTCAATTAAGCCACAACCAAAGGGCAATTAGTAACCCCAAACTAAAATAATGTACAAACACCAGTCATTGCACTAAGGGGAGGCCAGGCTTTGAAAAACGTCTGTTATTTTAGACTCAAAATAACAGACGTTATTTTAAATGGAGCTGAAAAAAAAACGTTGTGTGAACATAGCCTACCAGTGCTTCTCAATTCCAGTGCTCAGGCCTTACCAACAGGTCCTGTTTTGAGGATTTCCTTAGTATTTCACAGGTGATATAATTATACTCATCATATAGTGCATCAGGTATTATCACAGCTGTACTTTGTATGGGATTTCCTCAAGCATGACCTCTTGGTGAGGCCCGAGGAATGGAATTGAGAAGCACTGAAGTATACTGATCCTGGTACAGTATACTGGTACAAGTATACAGACCATAAACAGTAATCTGACCAGTTACATACAGTATACAACAACAGTATACAACAACAAAAACAGTCATCTGACATACACTGAGGTTTGTGTTATTGTAGTATGTAGTAACAAATAGTCAGTTTACGTGATGTGATCTAGTGAGGGGACGAAGATGTAATGATGTTGTGCAAGGTGAACCAGTGCCTGCTGCTGAGGAAGAACGAGGATGCTGTTTATCCAGGATCCCTGGCCTCCTCTCTTAGCTAGCTGAAACATGTCCTACACCACCACTGGATCCACAGCAGTGCGAGCAGGTGATGACAGAGATGGTAGACTGGTAATCTCCCTGTGTAGCACCACAACATAGCCATCTGACATACATTATACCAGCTGTATACAGTATACTGATTATTTTTCTTTTTTTCTTTTCAATTTTAAATTAAATTTTAATTTCTGTCAGATTTGTGCAGTGGATTAATTTTCTAAAATGATGTGGCATATATATATATATATATTTAAATGTATCTGTACATTTTTTTAGAGTCAACATGAAGCTCTCCCACAATTTTTAGAGGGTCACACAAGATGAATTTCCCCTTATGAGTCTATCCTTCAAAACTTAAACAGGATGGGTGTGACCATGTCACACACTCACACAATGACCAGTGGGTGTAGTTTGATTTCCCCCTTGTCTACAGTATTTATGGTTGTCATAGATGATGGAAACTAAGGTGAGAGCAGGGCCAGTTTTTATAGGGAGAAGGTAGAGATTTGCCCCCATCCCCCAGGCATAAATCATGGCAAAAATGTGTACCAGGTGTGATGTAGGTGTGCCTGCCACACTGCCGGATTCACTAAAAGGCGACTCATATGGTGCGTTTACACGGAGCAATTATCATTTGAATTTTCGTGATAACGATTGCATTTGAGCGATAATCGACTCGTGTAAACACAGTGAAGGATCAAGCGATGAGCAAGAAATCGTTCATTTTTTATTTTTCAACATGTTCTCAAATCGTCGTTGGTCGTTCGATAATAATTCACAAATCGCTTTGTGTAAACAGTCTTTCACCATTTCACCCTATGTGTGAGATAGGCTTAAATGATCTTAAAACAATCGCAATAATGAATTTTCCAAACAATATATTGTTCCGTCCAATCGCTGATCATTATAAAAAACACATCGTAATTTTGAAATCGTAAATCGTTTGATTGGCCGAATTATCGCTCCATGTAAATGTTGCATAAGTGAATCTGTAGGGGAAATGAGGTGCGTGGCCTAATGTAAGACTGGTGTGCGAGAACGCTGGTCTTCATAAGTGTCCTCCGTAGTACAGTTACAGTAAAGTTAGATACATAAAGAAATCTATATATGCAAACCCAAAAGAATACTGCCATATGCCATAACAAATGTACCTCCTAACAGTATTAGATGTATAAAATGACAACTTTAGTGAATTACATAAAGAAAGAAATCCCAAACAAGTTCTTGTGATCCCACCAGAAAATAAAAACACTTACAAAACATTAAAAAACACAAAGTTAACTGTGTGGATTAATCCTGCATCCAGGATCAAAGCACCACTCAAATAACCTGAGACGCTGTCTGTACCTATATATCACTGAAATATAAATACCAAAGATAAGGTGCAAAATCCTGGTACATACAGTAGGTCAATGTGAGCATCCCTAGAAGAATGGTTTCTAGAGTAATAGTATACAGCACCATAAATAATACATAAAATATCTCTAGATATGTCACTGTACAGGTTCCTAGCATACAGCCTTGGGCACTAGGCTTGATATTGAGTGTGTGTCCGCCATTTAATTGCAGTTATTTCAAAACAAAGGCTGTTGTTTTAAAATAATGGACATTATTTGCTGTTAAATGACGGCCATCCACTCTATTTCAACAATGTATGAACATAGCCTTTCTGCATTTTCAGTCCACTTTGGTTGCAAAATACTTTTACATTATAAAGCAATGTGAACACAACATACTTTTTATGAAAAGAACGGCCGTTGTTTTAAATTTACACAACAGCCATTCTTTTCATAATGAAATTGTTTGCATTGAAGTCAATGGAAACAACGGCCGTTGTTCACACATTGTATCCTAAGAGGAATGTACAGGGGAAAAACCTCCCAAAAATATTTGTGAGGATACATTTCAATCAAAGAACCTAACAAATAACTTTTCTAACAGTTATAACAGTTATCTATCTATTATATCATGGTAGAATGATCTGCGCCTAAATGGTAAAACAGCAATATGGTGGCAAATACATTTTAAAGAGATTCCTTACTATTATAAACAAAGGGGATTGTTGTACATTAATAGGAAGGCAGTAGAGTCTGAATTGTTGCTTAAAATACTGGAGATGGAATTGACAGAGAAATGGAAGAGACAAGGTGGTAACAGATGACAAAAATGAGAGCAGAAAGGCAAGAGGTATTTTAGAAAAAAAATTAAAATAGAATGTTTCACAAAGATATCCTGAAATAAAAAATATTAGATCATTAAACATTTGAACATCAATAATTGGGATTTTTTTTAACAATTTTTTTTATGGAAAACAAATAAATACACTGCCCAAATTCATTTCTATTTTTGCCTTTCTAACATAGAGTTTGAGTTATAATTGTGTTTAAAATGTCTAGACCACAAAATAAACTTTTATATTTAACTTGCAGCTGCCTCTTGGGCACATAGGATAAGACCTGCTTAACAATCATGATCACTTTTGTCCTCTTTTCCTGTCTTGCTGCAGGCTTCTCGGATGTTTGATCTGTATTGAGTTTGATGTTTCCATAGTATAGTGATTGACTTTGAGTGGTGTTAACTAGTATCTTCTGCACCAGTTGCCCCTTCCTGTGACTGGTGATTATCAGATTTCTTACTAATTGACCTTGTTTCTGGCGAACTGACTTTGCGCTGTCCCATTTGACTTTTATGACAGCTGTCTTGCTCCTGGCTGTAGAGCTTGATTATTTTTCTCTTCTGCTTCTTTCCAGGCTAAAGCAGGCATGTCTGTATGTAAGGGCTTACAATGATCTGTTCAAACGGCATATGTGTCTGTTGCTATTTAAAGTATATAACTACAGGAGCTTAAACATTAAATTAACAGAAATGAACTGAATCTCATTTGAATATAAATGATTAATATATAAAACATAAATATAATATATTGATTTAATTGATTGTGTCATCAATAAAATAAAAAAAACATGTTTAACACGCAGGAACCACAAAGTACACTTCTTTGTAGTTTTTTTTTTTTAGCATTATAAAAATCCCTTCATGCAACACAAAATAGTTAACATGAATGTTATGTGCAACCACAAGTGCACATGATTATTATTGTTACCATAACGATTACTAACTTAATTTGCATACATTTATGATCCAAGAGAGTATAAGAAACTTTGTAGTATATGATATTTGAGAAAAAAAAAAACTATCTTTCCACTGATCCTTTCCACTGATCAATCCAGTGATATGCTGACCTTAGAAACCTATGTGGAGATGAGAGAGAGAGAGAGAGAGAGAGAGAGAGAGAGAGAGATGACCACAAGAACTTATAGTAATTCTTTTAATTTCAGTGTTTTAGTCATGGCTTACACTGATCAGTATTGCACCATAATGTCCTTCTGCTTCTAAAAATATGCTATTTCTAATAGAGAGAGAGAGAGAGAGAGAGAGAGAGAGAGAGAGAGAGAGAGATAGTATAATTATGTAGACATCACACAGGCTAGACCGAAAAGACAAACGTTAACCTCAATGGAGGCTGTAAATGCAAACATTAGCAGAAACTAAGTTTAGGAAAACTACAAAACAAAATGTTTGTTATTTGGAATACATCACACACAGGTACCAATTGACAGCAAAAAGAATTAGAAAAAACAGTAATAAGACATTTAACCCATGTAATAATCTTACAATAATTCTTGTATATATACTATACTGTTTATATTGGAAGCCATGCTGCCATACTGGATCTGTTATTTGAAGGGGTTAAAGTCGCATACACAGATTTCATTGATTTTTTTATGGGATGTTTAAGATTTTCATTGTATATCCAGCAATAATAGCCCTTAAAGATAAATTTTTTCTTGCTGTCAAAAGTGACAGAACCCCCAGCGGTGACTCCAACTGGCAATGTTTTGAAGTGTTGTTGGTTTGTCATCGAAATCATTGTTTTAATGTAGCTTACTAAAAACTCAAATGACAAGACATACAATCACAATAAATAGTCTACATAATACATATATACATTATATATATATATATATATATATATATATATATATATATATATATATTTGCCTATTTACTTATAATGTCATCTCTGTTGTCTGAAAAAGTTCTTTAGATTCAGATGTAAAGGAAAATGTGCTCAGGAAAATGTGTTCAATAATGGAATTCATCACTTATCACTAGAGCTATTTTATTGTAGTAGAATAAAGAATGTAGAAAGTTGCTATGTCTATATTTAACATGAGTAACCATGTTGGTATATTTGTTTTTCATTGGTTTAGATGTTTTCTTTCAAAATGTAGGTAACCATCGGCATCTCTTCCAGTGTCTTCTATTTGCTTCCCCTATCATACCCGAATCTGTTTGTTTCCAACAGAATGTCAATCAAGCATGAGCAGGGTGCATCTAAATCCCCCAAGAGAATACATGGAACACCTGCCTTTAGGTCCATGTGATATGGCATTCCTATTGGTTTTATAGGGTTTACAAATGCAACTAGCTACTGCAACATGTGATCTGGAAGTCTGTGGTTTCAAATGAGTTGTAAGTGAATCTGTTCCTTGTCAGAAGATTCTTTAAGGCATGCATTCAATGTATGACCCATGGTTCCCAAGCCCATATCAATAACTTAGCTTTTATCGCTTAAAGGACAACTCCAGTGAAAATCTTTTTTTTAACCAGTAATTAAAACACATTACAAAGTTACAGTATATAACTTTGTAATATGCTTCATTCACCTATCTGCCCCTCTTCCCTATCTTTTCCCCCCTCAACCCCCAACCAGGAAGTGAAGTAAACTCATTCTTACCTAATGACTGTTGACCCCAGGCTTTTCTGTGGCAGCCATTTTGTGACAATGACATCATCAAGAGGCAAACTGGTCTAAGCCCTGTTAGGCCAGCCTCCCTTTTTCAGATGACTCGGGTTGCTCAGCTCTGCTTGGCTGAGAAAGCTGTAAGCCATCTAACAGTCCTACAGAGTCAGTTAGACATCACAGGAGACAAAGTGTGTCATGAGAAAGCCCAAACCAGGAAGTCAAGAAAAAATGAAGACACCAACTGGAGCTTCAGTTCATTTTTTTTTTATCAGCACTGGAGTTGTCCTTTAAGACTTTCTGTATTCAGTCTAATGCTTCCTGAGCATGTCTATGTGAAATTTGGGTTTGGTCCGCGGTTCATTGAAATGGTTAAATTAATGTATAAATCACCCAAAATGTTTGTAAGAGTGAATGATGTGATTTCTGAGGGGTTTATAGCAGAAAGGGGTACTAAGCAGGGGTGTCCCCTCTCTCCTCTACTCTTCGCCCTGAGTCTGGAGCCATTAGCGGAGTTAATTAGACAGGATCCTTTGATAGAAGGTTTCGGGGCGAGGGGTGGAGGAGACAGGGTGACGCTATATGCAGATGATATTTTATTGTTCCTGAAAGAACCTATTGTCTCTTTTCCCAGGGTAGTGGAGTTGATTGAGGAGAATGGAAGGTTCTCGGGTCTGCTAGTGAACTGGAGAAAGTCTATTCTGATGCCCCTAAGGGAAAGGTTAAGTGTTGGAGTATTCCCAGTGAGAACCTTGGAAGAGGGGGGGGAATTTCGGTACTTAGGAATAAATGTATCAAGGCAGATTGCTGATTTTAATAGATTGAACTTAGGGAAGGTTCTGAAGGAGTTGGAAGGGAAGGTTAATGTCTGGGTAAGACTGCAGTTAAGTAAAGCCGACAGGATAGTACTGTTAAGGTCTATCTGTTTGCCAAAATTGCTCTTTATTTTTGCGGTAGCACCTATCTGGATAGGAGACAAATTTTTTAGGAGGATCCGGAAACTAGCAAATGACCTAATATGGGGGAGAAGAAGAGTGCGTATAAAACTAGAAAATCTTGCATTATCTATGGACAGAGGTGGGTTAGGAGTGCCTAATTTTAAGATTTATTATTTGGCATCGCAGTTGGTCTGGTTTCAGAAGCCGCTAGATAGGGGCTTTGTTGATGAGATTGGTAAAACGGTTAAAGCGCTGGGGTTGGATCTGATTCAGAAAATAGAAGCGGGGATTTTGGAACAGGAGAGATGGAAGAGGAATTTAATGGTGCAATCCTTGGTCGGTGTCTGGAAGGCAACGAAAAAATTGCTGGGGTTAAAGGGACTTTTCCCATTTACATCATTATGGTATAACTATTATTTGGGGACACAGGACATCAAGATAGGAGAGGAGTTATTTGAAAAAGGTATAAGGGTTTTGTGGGATATAATGGTGGATAATAGACTTAAGAAGTGGGAGGAGGTTAGACAGGAGTATGTATTATCAGGAAATTGTTGGTACACATATACCCAGATATATATGGGGGTAAGGATGGGAATAAGAAAGGACGGGGGTAAGGTACAGCGTGAACGAATGATTGAGGGGATTAGGGATTCTGGATCCGGACTACTGGGAATCTCCTATATGTATAGATACCTTATGGGTGTATCAGAAGGAAGCTCCAAAAGTAAGAATAAATGGGAGGAAGAGATTGGGGAATTGTCCGAGTTACAATGGATGAGAATATTGCGGAGTATAAGAGATGTCTCGAAATCGCTAAACCACAGAATTGTTCAGTATAACATTGTTCAAAGGTTGTACTACACCCCCTCATTCTTAGCAAGAATTAGACATGGAAACATTAATAGCTGCCCTAGGTGTGGGATGAGGGAGGCGGGGTTTTTACATATGGTATGGTCGTGTCGGAAGTTGGGGGGTTTCTGGGAGGCAATCCTGTTAAATATAAAAAATACAACGGGGATAGAGATTCCCAGTAGCCCGGTAGCAACAATATTGGGGGAGGTATCCTCGATAGAGTCATCTAAAATAATACGGAAGAAAGTGAGTAGGCTCCTGTTCTATGGAAGATTGGTTATAACAAGGAAGTGGATGTCAACTAATGTCCCCTCATATCATGAATGGGAAGGCTGTATGAGAACTTGCGAAAGGTATTATCATAACTAAGGAGGAGGTTTTTTTTTTTTTTTTTTTTTTTTTTCCTCTCTCTTCTCTGGGTGGGATGGGTGGAAGGGGATGGGGGAAAAAAAAAAGAAAAAATGATATGTGAAATGTTGATTGTCTTATTTTGTTATTTAAGATTTTTTCTTGTATTTGATATAATGAAAAATAAAAGTTTAAAATAAAAAAATGTCTATGTGTCATGGTGCACTCATCAGAGACAACAAATTGACAATGACCAAGGACATGGCGTCTCATATATTGTAAGATTAAAAGCAATGTAAATGTGAAATGTACAATTCTACCACTACTCAATGGTGTTGCTTCTATTCCAGTCGTTGCCATAGTAACAACAACATCACCCATACTTTCGTCTTTGACAGACAGCTGCTAAATAAGAAATGTCTTGCCTGTCCTACCTGGGGCATCAAGACATAAGAGAAATTAGAGGCTTCCACTTTGCCTCGTCTGATATGCCAGCTGCCAATCTGGAGCATTGTCCAGCTGAGTACCTTTAAACTGACTTCAGTTAACAGCTGTGTCTTGTCATAGTTTGTTTCTGAAGTTACTTCTTATGGCTTGAGCTCAATGTCTTCTTGGAGAGGTCATACTCCAGTCAATTATTTTAAATGGATTAAGCAATTGATTATTGCACTGGGTTGTCAGCCTCTCAGCAAGCAAAATATAAAATATTACCCGTCATGCCTTCACAGTGCCTAACCCAAGGACCACTTGGAACGGCTGGGCCATTGCGTCATTTTGAGTGCAGAGTGAAACAATCCTGTTATAATAGCCAATAACAGTGATTTACATTGAGTGTTGATACGTCCAGCAAGGTCAGATCCTATACAAAAACCTTCCTGGACACCTTGTGTATCTATAAGCCGAGTGGAAGGTCAAATGTGCCAGAGGTCTGGATGCCTATAGAGGACACACATATAGACATTCACTTTATAGGATGCATTTGTTTGGAATATCTGATAAATATTGTACAGTGTTTAGATACAGTGTAAACATAAAACAAAGAAAATGATAATATGTAATATGGAAATTATTTTGTTCAATTTACATCAATCATTGGTTCTCACAACCTGTCACTATCTTTCCTCTGTGTATTCACTATGCACCATTTAATGTTGAATTTAATATTGTATCTCCCTTAGGGCGAGAAAAGCATTATAGTAACCAACAGCTGTTGCATTATTTTAGGGTTTCACAGGCTACAGTATATGTTGCAGTATTTTGCTGGCCTGAGAAAAACAACAATGTCTTGTAATAGTTAATACCCTCTGGTAATGAACTCATCTGTGCATGTGTTTTCTTTTCCCCTGGGAAGCTTTAACACAACAAGATTTCAATATAACCAAGAACGGGATCCACATTCACTATTATTTATAGTACAACGCAAATATATTCCATTAATCATGCTCCTACTTACTGAACCTGTAAAATAAACATTACAATGTAATTATACACTGCAAATAGCACAGCAGCCCTCATGCATGTACAAGGCTTTATCACAATCTGTAAAAAAATAAGGAGGTATCTAAATCTACATTATCATCCACTGTATGTTTACAATTCTGCTGGATTCCAGGCTGAAATCTCCCAGTGTTGCTTTGTTGTAGGAGTTTGAGGTGACTTGAGGTTCAGTTTATACATCATTTACTATAAGTTAAGCTAAAGATAACTCGACTGGTAAAAGTTGTATCTGTCAACTAACTTTTATTTGTTTTTTAATAGAAAACAAATTGTTTTAATTGTAGTAAAATTGGACATACATCAAATGTTTTAGCACACCTCAATTTTTCCAGTTATATTTGACACTAACGAAGTAGTAGTTGAGCAGTAGTAAATGACATGAAATATATACAGTTACATAGTTGGTATAGTTGAAAAAAGACACATATCTATCAAGCTCAAACTAGGAGGGGGATGGATGAAAGGAATGGGGGTTGATTATGCATAGATTCTATATTCTATACAAATGCATTTATGTGATTTTGGATTAAGAACTAGTCCAAGCTCTTTTTTTTTTTTTTTTTTTTTTTTTTAACTCCACAGTATTTGCTGTGACCAGGTCCTAGGATAGACTGTCCCACAGATTCACTGTCTTTATGGTAAAGAGGCTTGTCTCCTCCGTATATAGAACCTTTTTTTCTCCAGGCGGAGGCAGTGCCCTCTTGTCTTTTAAGGGGGTTTTACCTGGAACACCCCGTTTTCCATATTTTTTTGTATAGACTTTTTATATATTTAAATCAATCAATGATATCTCCCCTTAAACTTCTCAAGACAAAAGAAATGTAAGGCTATGTTCACCAGCTGTTTCGTTAACTGGGCTTGTCACGGAACGGCCGCTCTCTGCAAAGATCATCCCGGCCGTTACTACAGTACCGTCCGGATGATCTTTTCGGGCGCATCAGCGCGCGCCCGCATCAGAAATCCCCATAGCACACAATGAAGCAAGCGGCCGGAGCCGCTTGCTTCATTGTGTGAACTGACAGATCTTTTTGCGGCCGCAATTCATTGAATTGTGGCCACAGAAAACTGACATGTCAATTCTTTGCAGCGCCGCATGGGATCCCAGCCGGAGCGTATACGATGTGTATACGCTCTGGCCGGGATCCCATAGAAGAATAGGCAGTGTTCCCCATCGTACAAACTACGGCCGTTGTTACCGATGGCAAAAACGGCCCTACTTTTATGTAGTGTGAACATAGCCTAATTCTTGTAATCTATCCTCATAACTAAGATGCTCCATTCCCCTTATTAGTTTAGCTGCCCATCTTTGTACCTTTTAATGTATGACAAAATCCTGCTGGTCTTAGAAGCCGCTGATTGACATTGCATGTTGTTCTGTAGTCAATTATCTACAAGTACACCCAGATCCTTCTCTACCAGCAACTCTCCCAGTTTAACTCCCCCTAGGACATATAAGGTCTGTAGGTTATTAGAACCCAGGTGCAAAACGTTACATCAATTCACATTGAACCTCATTTGCCAAGTGGACGCCTAAACACTCAATGTGTCTAAGTCAGCTTGTAATATCTGTACATCTTTCATAGACTGTACTGTACTACAAAGCTTGATGTAATCTACAAAGATAGAAACATTGCTGTTAATTTAGCTTTAGCTTTAACAGAAAAGGGTGCAATACTTAACCCTGGGGTACACCAATATTGATTGATCATTCAGAGTAGGAATCATTGACCACCATTCTCTGGGTGCGGTCCTTAAGCCAATTTCAATCCAGTTACAATTTAAAGGAGAAGTCCGGCCAAAGGCATTTTTTAATATGCTATTACTTATGGAAAGTTAGACAAATTTGTAATGTACATTAATTATGGGAAATGCACATATAGGGCTATTTCCCTTAATTTAGTAGAACATGGAGACTTCAAATTCTCAGAAATACTGTGACGTCACGAACCAGGGTGTAATTCCAATAAAGTGTCCATCAGGGGGCGCACTATATATAGAATTCAATGAGTACCATTGACTTCTAAATATAGTGCGCCCCTGCTGGACACGCTATGAAATCAATGGCTGTCTATGGAACAGGTCTGTATGCACATATATATACTGTACTACTCCCCCATCATCTGCTCATAGTATGCGCAGATAATGGGGCAGTAGTACCAGGGCCACCCCCCACACGCTGCCACCAAATATGCCCTGGTACTACTTCCCCATTATCTGCTCATACTATGAGCAGATAATAGGGAAGTAGTACCAGGGCTGTCTCCATCACCACTGCCACCCCTGCTGTCACTCGTATGTCCGGCGGATCCACTGCTGTAATTGAGGCCCCGGTCTCAGAGAGGAAGTAGGCCCCCAGTCTCAGGCCTACTTCCTCCCTAAGACTGGGGCCTCAATTACAGCAGCGGAGCTGCAGCCAGCGAGCTGTCAGCAGAGGGAGGCATCAGCGGCAGCGACAGAGGTAGGGATGAGTGAAATGGCTGAGGTTCGGGTTCGTATGATTCCAGGCAAACCTAAAATTCCAATGCTTGCATGGGATTCCAGCTGTCTGCCTGCTCTGTGGAGAGGGTGGATACAGCCTGAGGACCGTCTGGAAAACTGGGATACAGCGATAGCCATAGTCTGTATCCCAGTTTTCTAGGTGGTCCTCAGGCTATATACACCGGAAGGGTCCGCTGCTGTAATTGAGGCCTGAGACCGGGGCCTGCTTTTCCCCTGAGAAAGCAGCATCGGACCCGCCGGACGTACGAGTGACAGCAGGGGCGGCATCGGCGGTGATGGGGATAGCCCTGGTACTCCTTCCCCATCATCTGCTCATAGTATGAGCAGATGATGGGGAAGTAATACCAGGGCATATGTGGCGGCAGCAGGGGGGGAGTAGTACAGTGTATATATTTGCATAAAGACCTGTTCCATAGACAGCCATTGATTCCATAGTGTCCAGCAGGGGCGCACTATATATAGAAGTCAATGGTACTCATTGAATTCTGTATATAGTGCGCCCCCTGCTGGACACTCCATTGGAATTACGTGACGTCAAGGTATTTCTGAGAATTTGAAGTCTCCATGATCTACTAAATTAAGGGAAATAGCACGTTCTGTGCATTTCCCATAATTAATGTACATTACAAATTTGTCTAACTTTCCATAAGTAATAACATATTAAAAAATGCTTTTGTTCGGAGTTGTCTTTTAAACTTTTATAAACCTTAATCTACCCAGAAGACTCCCATTAGGATTATCCTCTCCACGATTCACTCCGCATCATCCTTGATGTAGCAGTGTTGACCTATGCCAATCAGCGCCTGTGGATCCCCCGCTTGTGTCATTAGTCTTTTCTAGCCATAGAAAGTCACAGCATCCCTTACAATTCCTTAGTAGTATTTATTACTAGAGCAGTGTATCTAACATGGAGCTACGTTTCAGTCTCCTCCTGAGACCATTTTCATGGACAACATAGCTTCATGTTAGGGCTGCGTTCACACTACGTATATTTCAGTCAGTATTGCAACCAAAACCAGGAGTGGATTAAAAACACAGAAAGGATCTGTTCACACAATGGTGAAATTGAGTGGATGGCCACCATATAACAGTAAATAACGGCCATTATTTCAATATTACAGTTGTTGTTCTAAAATAACAGCAAATATTTGCCATTAAATGGCGGCCATCCACTCAATTTCAACATTGTGTGAACAGATCCTTTCTGTGTTTTTAATCCACTCCTGGTTTTGGTTGCAATACTGACTGAAATATACTGACTGAAATATACATATACTGACTGAAATATACGTAGTGTGAACCCAGCCTAGATGTGTAATTAAAAGTTAATTTAATAATTTAAATCCATGTCTTATTGAAACAAAAATATTAGTTTTGCGCATATTATATTAATACATACGTACATTTATTTTTACTATATTTCTAAACTTTAAAAAAAAGTGTATATATATATATATATATATATATATATATATTTTTTTTTTTTTTTTTTTTTTGTTTTGTCTTGTTTTTTTTTTGTTCAAAATCCTCTTGGACCCTGAATACTTTGGGACCACAAGATATACTATGTAAACTAGACATTATGACTGACTTGATTTATGTCAGCTCTGCTAATTATCTTCTAGTATACAGATGAAAATAAACATAATGCAGCATTTTTGCCAGTCATTCCAATAATCTATTAAGTAGAAGATTTTCCACTGGGAGGCTACAGAACCAGACAAATAGCTTTGTGACAGAGTCAAACAGAGGACAGTGTCATTTAGGTTACAAATTACACTTGTACAAGATGCATAACTTACAAGGGTAGTCTTCTTCTTGGGCTTGAACTTTGCTTGCTAAAGCTTTCTGCATTTTAATCTAATGAGCTGAATGAACATCAGAGAAGCCTCATTATACTTTATACAAAAGTCCTTGTGTTCAATGTTTACCACCCAGCACACCCAAAATAGCAAGCAGCAAAATACTGGGAGTTTTGTAAAACTGAACACAAGGGCTTTTTACTGGAAACAGGATGGATCATGTGGACTTTTACCAAACTGATACAAGACAAAAGGGTGTAAGTATGCAACATTTTGCATTTCTTAAAAACATTTTTTGTAATGTATTATTAAGCAAAATTTACCATTAAGGTTGAGACATTGAATTAAAACATCTTAAACAATATAATCAATATATAGTACAATGTACACTGCCATAGTTGTATATGTAGCTATCCATGCTTGTGTTCTGTTTGTCATTCAGATAACTTTTGATGTTTTTAACATTGCTGCAACATATCTACTCTAATTATTGTCTATGTCCAGTAAAATTTAAATCCATTACATATGGGTATTTAATAAAATTTACTGATAGATCTGGACATACTTTATTAAAATCATTTTTATATTCACACAATACATTAAAAAAGAAAAAAAGAAAACAGAGTGCTATAATGTGTTTCATGTAATGAATTAAACTCTTTATAAAATTTTTTTGATAATATTCTTTTTGAAAGTTAATATATTATGGTTTACATATTAGTGTATAAAAGTTATTATGTAAGCACACATGTTCTTCCTCCTATGGTGTTTGCTATATAAACAAATTAAAAATAATAAATTTCACTCACATGATTTAATATTGGGCAAACACTTATTCTGAGGTACTGTATACACCATGAAATGCTGTGTTAGTATTATTTAGTGTTGAATTAAATTAGAGTAATATATTGGCAAACTGAATTATTAATATCATTTTCTTGAGGATATATATCTTCACTATATATATATATATATATATATATATATATATATATATATATATATGAGATGTGCTAATAGTGAAATATTCGATAATTCGATTCAAATAGCTTCTGATATTGGTATATTCGAATAAATATCGAATCCCATTATAGTCTATGGGAGAAAAAAACTTGGAACCTGGAAATCAATATTCGACCACTAGGAGGTCACCAAGTACACAATAAAACCTCAGGAAATGATGCCAATACCTCTGGAATGGAAAGCAGGGGGATATGCTTGGGTGCATTTAACACTAGTGATGAACGTAAAGTAGAAGCGTACGTTTCGGTCTAGCGGTACGCACTTGCGTAATATTAGCGTATATATTATATGTATAATATAGTTAATATTATAATATATAAAATAATATGTATTAAAATGAAAGAGCTGTTCAACTCCTTCACAGGATGCAGACTGCGCAAATCATTTTTAGCATGATAACAGGTATTATCCCGCAATCATAGTATACAACCGTATACCGGATATATAATTGTCTTTTACAATAATAAAATGAAAGAGCCCTTCAACTTCTTTACAGGACGCAGACTGTGCAAATCAGTAGTAGCAAGATAATAGGTGTTATCCTGCAATCACAGTATACAGCCGCATACCGGATATATAATTATTTTTTACAATAATAAAATGAAACAGCAATTCAACTCCTTTACAGGACGCAGACTGCGCAAATTAGTAATAGCAAGATAACAGGTATTATCCAGCAAGCACAGTATATAGCCGTATACACTATCAGTAGATGTCTGAACACTGCCTGTCTCAAAACAGCTTATAAATATATGGTTTTTATACTTTTAGCCCTAACAATGGCTTTTGGGGGTCCTGTCCTACCTAACTTAACCTAAAAGCTTTTTCTCCCTGGTATACAGTCTGTCCCTCTCTAGCTCTAACCAGCAAGTGACAGGAATCTGGAATCCATTATTCTTATAGTCAGGAGGTGACATAGTTTATCCAGCTAATCACAGTTAGATTTTTTTTTTTTTTTTAAAGTCCTGCCTATTCCTAGTGCCTAGTGAAAAAAAGCGCCAGGGGGGTGGGAGGGCGAATCAAATTTTTACTGTATTATCATTCAAGTACTCAAATGCAATCGAAAAGCCTGAATAGGGTACTGTTCAATTGAATAGCTATTTGATCAAATACTATTTGCTCATCACTAATATTTATATATATATATATAATTTCTAGGTCAAGAAACGCTGGATAACTAGGCTCTTTCACAGGCTAGGGATGGGAAACAGGGGAAGGTACTTATGGAACCTGTAGTTCCAGCCCCAGGCGTGATTGGGGCTGATGCTCCAGGTCCTGTCCAGATATCGACAGCTGACTGGTATTTCAACAATCAGCACAACTCACACAACACCTTATGCTGATCGACCAGGGGAGTGAAACCCTGGCCACTGCTATAACACATAATAGAGCAGAGTACAGAAAAACATGAGAAGCTGCTATGGACGCCGTCATTATGCCTCTGGCAATCGGTCTTAGCAATTGCTATGTGTGCTTTGGTGGCCCGCGTCGGCAACGCCAGGAGCCGAACGCATGGCTCAAATCCTAACACAGATATAGGATAATTTTATAGTTTGGATAATTTCAAATGTGGCAATACCAAATATATGCATCTGAGAAGGAAATGAACATGCATAACTAAATATGTTAGGTACAATCATAAGTGGGGGCACAGCCTATACTTACTAGAAAATCACATGAACATGAGCAAAAAAGAAGTATTGAAATAAAAAAATAAAAATAACAACACTATATTAACACTATTTATGTATAGTGTTATTTCTATTTTGAATTTCATAAAGTATATTATGGATAAATTGGTGTGCCAGTCTTTTGTGCTTTACATACTTCTTTTTGCTTAGATGTTTAGATCTTCAATACCAAATATTTATGTATTTTTTACTTTCATTTATGTTTATATATATTTTTAAATACAGTTTTTGATTTTTATCTTATTCACCTAAGAGGACTTGAATCATTCCATTGCTTATATAGATCAATGCAGTACATATATTCTGCATTATTCTGTTAGATTGTCACGCTATTGCTCAGCAGGCTGTATCAATTGCCAAGTCAAGGCAGCCATTAAGGCCTTGCAGAAGTCTTGGTCTGCCATGACAATGGATTAGCTCCCTGCAAATGCATTGTTGGGGGCCGATCTATCCACTGCACCACCAATGATGCACTCTTGTACTATTTAAACAGTTAAAATAGTCTACAATGAAGATTGCTCTGTGCCAGATATTAGCAGTGGCCCTTAGGCTTCTTATAGTAGCCAGGAGCCGCCAGGTGGAGAGAGAGCCCAATAACTCTCTATAACCCCTAAATACCATGAGTTTCAATCACACAATTTTTGTATGCCACTAATTGAGTGGAGTTGAGTGGCTAAAAATGTCTTGAATTTATGAAATGATGCATATAATAGTGTCTATGTGCCTACTGCACTTAAACCATGGCCCTTTTTTAGTGAGGCCAAGCCATTTTATCGAACAAGATGCAAAAATGTCGATAAAACAGAATGAAAAACTAGTATCTAAGCCATAATACCCCTCATATAGTTACCATTCTGTGAAACTGTAGCAAAATTAGTACCCAGAATACATGCGTTTAAATCCAAAGCAGAATTTCTACATTTGTAAAAATGTTTCTAGGTTTGACATACCCCATCCCAATACTTAAAGGGGTGTCCAACTTAAAACAAACTTGGGCCTATCCACAGGTGAGGGGACAAGTAACAGATCGTGGGGGTCTGTCCGCTGTACCCCGACAATCTCCAGATTGGCCTCCAACTCCTTTGTTTTTTATACAGCGTGGGTATGGCCCTTGACCCATGGCTCTAGTCATTCTGTATGGGCTTATTCACGTAATCTACGGGTCTTTATTTCAGTATTGGAGTTAGTGCACATTGTTGTCTATTGGGCTAATCACAAGACCAATAGATTACAAGGACGTAAACCAATGCTGAAAAAAAAGGACATGTCCTAGTGTGGACCTATATATATTTTTTTTTTACGGATTCTCTCATAGAAATCAATGGGATTCGCTATTTTTTATGGATTGTAACCGGTTTGGCATCTGTAATTCCAGATGAGTTATAATTGACATGTCGGGAAAAAAAATAGGATTTACAGAAATACGGATGCACTACACATGCACTACATATGCCCAATCTATAATTTTTAGAGGATTTTATAGGTGGACTTGAAAAAAATACTGAGCATGTGCATAAGGCCTTAGTGTGCGTGCACACTACCGAATTCCCGCGTATGACTCGCGGTGGATTCCGTCACTCGTACCGACATGCGGTGGCGTGCATCTCCGCCCGTGCCATAGTCACTATTCTATGCATGGGCGGATTCCGCATTCCACCAAAAGAATTGACACGTCACTTCAAATGTGGAATCCGCCCGTGCATACAATAGTGCCTATGGCACAGGCGGAGATGCGTGCCGCCGCGTGCGGGTACAAGCGATGGAATCCACTACATGTCAAATGTGGGAATTCTGTAGTGTGCACGCACCCTCAGAGAGAAAAAGAGCCAAGTACAGCTCTTTCCAGCGGCTCCATAGAGAATGAATAGAGCCGCGAGTCACTATTGAAAGTATCTGTTGAACAAAGTAAAATAATTGAACAGGTGTCACTAAATGGGGGTTCTCTATCACACATATACGGCTCTGCCTGCCACTGGAATCCATACAAGTATTTCAAAATGTAAAAGTAGCAGGAAACATATTGGTTAAAATACCTTTCTCTTACAGTTCATACAACAATGAAATGTGGTAGTGACTTTGTATATAAACTTTGTAATTACATTAGAGGATAAGATTTCATCCATGCGGAAGCTTACTTCTATCTATACAGCCTTGCCTAATCTTTATATTCAAAGCATTATCGTGTATAACAAGGTTCTTTAAATGGAAAGTGTTATCAGTTTGAAGAAGAAAATACTTTAAAGATGCACTAAGGTCAGACGCAATGAACATCATGTGCATTGTATTCGATGCTTTAGAGGCACTTTTAAAGCTACAAAGGTGGTATAATGTTAAATGTTTTCACTAACCATATTATTTATAAGGATTTAAACTGACAGATGTAGATATATCTTAGAATGAGATCTATATTTGCAAAGAGAATAGGGTAATAAAATGATAAGGGTAGTGCAATGGGAAAATAGAAATTTTAAATCCTCATTCAAGCCCTATAAAGATATGCAGCTGTTTAAACAGATAATGTCTTCTGTAAACGTTTGCTGCTGCATCAAATATATTGGGGATTAATAACTTAAAGGGAATTTATCTGAATTATTATGTTTATCACTTACAGCGTGCTTACTATCGTTCTGAACTTGACATTGAAATATATTCCGCGCACTTATTTGGTAACATTAAATTATAATAGTACTTTATGATACAAGCACAGATAGATAGATAGATAGATAGATAGATAGATAGATAGATAGATAGATACTGTATGGCAAATCAGTTATTTAAAGAGAATCTGTGGCCAGTTAAAAAAAAAAAAAGAGTAATTATTCATATGGTGGCCTGATAACATTGGTACTTTTATTCTCTCTTTACAGCAGGGGTGGGGAACCTTTTCCATGTCGAGGGCCGGTCGGGCATTAATAAAATCATTCGAGGGCCGCATACCGTGTGCGGCAGTTAGTAGCGTGGGTTTGCAGCACCCAGGGCAAGGCAAAGTATTGTTCCCCTAGTTCCCCTGCTATTGTAGTTAACCCCCAGTGATGCCCTGCTATTGTAGTTAACCCCCCAGTGATGCCCCTTGTAGTCTAGTTAACCCCCAAGTCATGTCCCTGGTAGCCTAGTTAACCCCCCCAGTTATGCCTCTGGTAGGCCTAGTTAACCCCCATCAGTCATGTCCCTGGTAGCCTAGTTAACCCCCATCAGTCATGTCCCAGGTGGCCTAGTTAACCCCCATCAGGCATGTCCCTGGTGGCCTAGTAAACCCCCATCAGGCATGTCTCTGGTGGCCTAGTTAACCCCATCAGGCATATCCCTGGTGGCCTAGTTAACCCCCATCAGGCATGTCCCTGGTGGCCTAGTTAACCCCCATCAGGCATGTCCCTGGTGGCCTAGTTAACCCCCATCAGGCATGTCCCTGGTGGCTTATTTAATCCTCCATCAGGCATATCCCTGGTGGCCTAGTTAACCCCCATCAGGCATATCCCTGGTTGCCTAGTTAACCCCCATCAGGCATGTCCCTGGTGGCCTAGTTAACCCCCAAATAAAAAAAATAAACATCCCACTCACCTTACCTCCGTTCCCACGCTGCCCATGTCCTCTTCTGTCCCAGGTCCTCTGTGCCGGTCTTTCTCCTGCAGGCGGCGCGCCATGAAATGACGTCATCGCTCGCGGCCCGCAGGAGACTGAAGACACGCGCCGCTCTGCTGGGGAAGAAGCCGGCATAGACAGCATCCTCCTGTGTCCGGCAGCTGTCACAGACACCGGAGGATGCTGTGTATGCCGGCTCCTTCCTCCTCCAGAGCGGCACGCATCACAGGGGAGCTGCGGGCCGCGGCGGGAGGTCTCAGGGGCCGGATGCGGCCTGCGGGCCGGAGGTTCCCCACCCCTGCTTTACAGGATATCTAAATGTAATATTTGACTCCAAATCGCCACATTTTCCCATAAGTCAAATAGGAGGTAGCTTTCTTTCAGAAAGCGATTTGTCAGATTGGACATAGTTAATGTGACCCACGGGAGATGTAAATTTCATAAGAGCCATATCCCATCTCACTTGTTACTTAAATAAACCTCATAACTCAGGTAATTTAAGGCCATGTTCCCACTATTAGAATGGCATTTATGGGGAAAGGTAGTCATCTATCGATAATGATGACGGCAAATAATAATCATGATCATTATTTGCGTCCAGCATTATTAGATGCCCGCCTCCCCCCCTCCCTTTTTTTTTTGCATAATAATAACATGTTTAATGATAAAATAAGCATTAAATTTCAAGAACCATAAAATGCCAGCTTGTTTTTTTTTTTACAGATGAGTTGTAACTTTCATTGGTCCTATCTTTGGTAACATAAAAAAGCTTTTATGTTTTTTTCTGGCATGGGAGGTGTGAGGGGTAGTTAGACTCTGTTCCTCCATATAGTAGTTAGCCGTATTGTGCCCCACATAGTAGTTGGATTCTTCAGTGCAGGTATGCCCCCAATATGTAATATCCTCTGTGTAGCTATCCTCCAATTGTAGGTAATCCCCCGTAGTTTGATTTCCATGTAGGCATCACTCTTTGAATAATCCCTCAGTAGATAAACCCCTAATAGATATTATCCCTAGCATGTGCTTAAAGTCAAAGGGCTAGGTGCCTCACATGACGGCCTAGGAGGCCTCCAAAGAAACCAAACACCCCAGCACTTGTCCCTGTCTGCCAGGTGCTGATGCTTGTCCTGAACTGTGGCAATTTAGGGGTTAAACTGCCAGAAAAGGATTAATCACTGTTTTCAGCTGTTGTAGCAGGGTCTTTTTTTAAATGCCACATTTTGTATTCTTACCGGCCTTTTTTTCCCATGAAAAAGCCCGCAGCTAGATGTTAGCCAACAGTATATATACCTTTTTTTAATCACTTTTATTGCATCTTTTGGATCAGTGTCAGTCAGGAATGGCATTTTTTCACCCATTTTTTTTTTCTTTTACTACTAATGTCCAAATGTAAGTTGTGTTTTTTTTTCAGACTTTTTAACCCAAATGTTTGAATGATTAATGAATCACATGATTAGTAATAGGAAAAAAAAATGCTGCAGAATAAAAAAAAATGTTCTAAACTCTATTTTATAAAATCATTACAAAAACTGCATCCAAAATGCACAAAGCCAACAAAATCCACAAAAAAAGAGTGTTTGAAAGGGACTCTTAAGTAGCATAGAGATCTATATACACATCGTAATGGTATGTATGAGAACAAAATACTATTATCATCTTTGTACTGAATATACCCATTGTACAAATGTACCAGTTCTAGTGGCAAAAAACAAAGCTTTTTACTGTGTTCTTCAATATATTCCAGGACAGCTGCAAAACTGTAAGCAAAAGGCAAGTTTAAAAGAAGCATTAATAGCATAGTATATGGACATATATTTAAGCACAATGCCCATTGTATTTATTTATGTACAACACATAGGAGTCAAATAATACATTCATGCATTTTTCTTTGTTTAAAGGGCTTTGAAGACTAGAAAAAAAGAGGACACATTGCAGAAAGTACAATGTGAAGAATAAATTCTTTATGAGAGATTTTAATGGTATTTTTATGCGCTTTGGAATATACAATATGAGAAACATTTCAACATGGCTGTCTATATTGGTGGAGTTTTCATTACTATGGCCTTGCATCATGAGTATGTATTTCTTGAACATTCCTACTCAAGAAACTAAACTAGGAAATCGTGTAAGAGTAAAGCGAGGATGGATATGGGAACCATTGTATGTCACTGAGGAGCAAGAAGTGAAGAAGCCAATGTATGTTGGACAGGTAAGTTATACATAGATATAATTTTAGGATCATAGTAAAAATAATATAAAAATGTTATTAATGTTATACCTTTATCATAGACATGTTTTGTTATACTTTTCAATTCTAAATTAAAAAGAATTTTATAGCATATAGAAACATAGAAGATTGTCAGTAGGGATGGTCCGAACCGAGTTCGGTTCGGTTTCGTACGAACCCAAACCCTCGGTAATGATTCCCGCTGTCTGCCCGCTCCGTGGAGCGGGTGGATCCAGCGGGAGGACCGCCTGGAAAACTGGGATACAGCCATAGCCATAGGCTGTATCCCAGTTTTCAGGGCGTTACTCCCGCTGGATCCGCCCGCTCCACGGAGTGGGCAGACAGCGGGAATCTGCTGCCGAGCGTTCGGGTTCATACGAACCCGAACCTCGGCAGGTTCGGACCATCCCTAATTGTCAGCCCTTTTAGTTGTTTCTATCTTATTATCTTATGTTATCTTATATGTTTATTATTTATTATTAATTTACTATAGGATTACCTACCAAATCGGTTGGAAGTTTGTTCCAAGCGTTTGCTACTCTCTGTCAAATATTATTTTTTCACGTTGATTCTAATTTCCGCCCCATCTAACCTGTGTCTGCTTTTTATTGCGTTGTTTTTTTCTTTCCTAAAAACACTTCCCTCTTGAACCTTATTTTGTCCTTTAACATATTTAAAGGTTTTGATAATCCCCCTTCCCTTCCCTTTTTTTTCTCTAAACTATACAGTTAAAATCCTTAAGTCTTTACTGATATGGTTTATGCCTGACACCCTCTACCATTTTTGGAGCACATCTTTGGACCCGTTTTATTTTATCAAGGTCCTTTTTAGGTGAGGTCTCCAGTATTCCAGATATGGTCTCACTAGAGTGGGACCACAATCTCCCTCTTTCTACTGGTTATACCTCTAGCATACAATTTGCTTTCCCTACCAGCTGGCTGCACTGGTAACTCATTTTAAAGCTGTCAGAAATCACTACCCCTAAATCCTTCTGTTCTGTTGTCTTTGTCAACACAGAACTGCTGATATGATACTCGGATAGAGGATTCCTCTCCAAGTGCATTATTTTACATTTGTAAACAATGAACTGGAGTATCCATTGTTTGGACCACTTATCTAGCAAAGCTAAATTATTTTCCATATTACTGACACCTCCAGGAATATCTACCCTGTTGCACACTTTTGTGTCATCAGCAAACAGACACACCTTACCTACCAAACCTTCTCCTATGTCACTTATATAAGTGACATATTAAACATATCAACCCCTTCGCCCACCATGATGTACCTGGTACATCATGGTGGCGCGAGGGGCGTTCAGAGAGGGTTTCCGCTGGGACCCCGCTCTGAACGGCGCCGATCCCGGCTGCTATCTGTAACCTGACAGCTGCATTTAGATGCTCTGTTTATCACTTCCCTGGTGTCTAGTGGGACGGATCTCCCCCACGTGATGCAATCGCAGGGGGGAAATCCGTTCTTCTGGCCGGGCCGGGCCTCAGCGTCGCAATGACGTTGATCCCAGCTCAGCAATACATTGCTCTGGCCTGCAGCAGGCCAAAGCAATGTTTCACCGATCTAATAGATCTTTGCTGTATATATACACAGCACTGATCTCTATGAGAGATCAGTGCTGTGTATATAGAAGTCCCACAGTTAATGTAAAAAAAAGTGTTTTTATTAATAAAAAATCCCCTCCCCTTATAAAAGTCCAAATCACCCCCCTATTCCCATTTTATAAATATAAATAAATAAACAAATAAACAAACATATTTGGTATCGGTGCGTGCATAATTGCCCAAACTATTAAGTTATTACATTCCTGATCTCACACGGTAAACAGCGTAAGCTCCAAAAAATTCCAAAGTGCAAAATTGTGCATTTTTGGTCGCATCAAATCCAGAAAAAATTTAATAAAAAGTGATCAAAAATTGCAATCAAGGTACCAATAGAAAGTACACATCATGGCACAAGAAATGACACCTCACACAGCCCCATAGACCTAAGGATAAAAGCGTTATAAGCATGGGAAAAGAGCGATTTTAAGGAACATATATTTGTTAACAATGGTTTGAAATTTTTAAAAGCCATAAAATAAAATAAGTTATACATGTTACATATCGTTGTAATCATAACTACTTGAGAAACATATATAACAAGTCAGTTTTACCAAAGGGCGAACTGCGTAAATGTGAAACTCCCCGAAATCAAAACAAATTCCTTTTTTTTTTTTATTCAATTTGACAATTTTCTTTTTTTTTGTTTCGCTGCATATTTTATGGAAAAATAATGCCTGTCATTGCAAAGTAAAATTGGTTTAGCAAAAAATAAGGGCTCATATGGGTCTCTTGGTGAAAAAATACAAGTGGCTATACAGATACGTCATTGGGGCTGCAATCACAGATCCAAATTCTTTAAGAACCCTGGGATTGACACCATCTGTATCCTTATTCAACATAAAACAGGCAAGTTCCTGTAAAACATTGGCCACTAAAAACACTGAAGCCGAAGCCACACAATACTACAGTATGTGCAGCCATAATGTGATTGTGAAAGCCTCCTTCTGAAAACACTGAGTAAAAGCAGCTATTTAAATAGTCAACAACCATGGTCATGGCCATTATTTCACTGAAAAGTGATATCCATCCTTAAAGAAATATTACCAGAAAGAGATCTTATGTCAACATTCTCTAATGCTATGTTCACACACCATCAAAATGATATAATCAAAATAGTATGATAACGGCCAGTTATATAAAATAACAGCGATAATTTGTTATTAATTAATGGCCGTCCAATGAAAACATCCATTAGTTTTGACGGGGTATGAGCATATATTTGTTCATAAAAAGACGCTAGCTAGTGATTAATTAGTGAGATTTTATGTGCACTAACATTTCGTTTTGTTTTTCTTGTTTAAATAGTTTATAATTGTGTTATTCTGTAATGTCTCTCTCTCTCTCTCTCTCTCTCTCTATATATATATATATATATATCCTCTGTATTTATTATAATTATCACCATTATTTAAATATTTATTTTATTAGCAAACTTGAGGTAAAAAATTATAATAATAAAAAATATAGTTTAATATTAAATCAATTTATCTTAAAAATAATTATCTTAATGAGACTTTTTGTTGCCTGTTTTGTTTATAATTTAATATGCCTAAAATGCACTGTACACTCCTATGCCCTATAATTGTTCTGCCCTGCTTACAAGCCTGAAATTAACCAGGTTTAAGTTCTAACTAAGTGGAACATTTAATTGGACCCACAGGGTACTGCCAACAATTAATTAACTGTTTTGTAAAGGTCTGCACTAAAGAGCTAATGCCTTTGTTCTACACAATTAAATAGATGCCAGTGGATCTTTTCCTTCTATATACATACCATGAGTTACTTTAACATCTCCCTTTTTAGTTATGCATTGTATGCATAAGATAAGTATTAATTTATTAGACTTTTTTTTCAGAAAAGGTAAAATTTTCAAATTATCTAAATTATTTCAATATATGTTCTTACAATATTACAAGTTATTTTAGTATTTAGTATTATCATCTAGTCTTATTCTGTTTGAGCACTGGTCTAGGATTATTGTTATGATTTTAGCATTGTATTGCTATGACCTGTGTAAACTCCCAAAAATGTTACCATGTTGCAGACATATCAATAAATCCAATTGATTGATTGGATCCACCTCTAAGTATCTGCAATCTTCTACTCTTCTTGGTACTTGACTTTGGCCTCACCCAGGAGAGAAGCAGCCTAATTGCTTGTTTTACTCTTTCTAACAACACTGTTAATTTTCCTAATGGACATAGCAGCTCCAATTATGTTGCCTCATGAGGTAGAAAACTAGTCATGCTACTTCTCATGCTACTTTCCCAAATGACACATTGAATAGCAATGCTTACCACAGCGCAACACTTTATTTAAACATTTACAATACTTCACATTTAACCCCTTGCCGCAATATGACGTTCTGGGAACATCATGTAAAGAGGGTAGTTCCTGCAAAATGACTTCTTGGAACATTATCCTTTCCCTGCCTTCCCCGCTGTCCCTAGTGGCGATTGGGCAGTGGGAGGAGGCTGTCTCACACAGCCTCCTCCTGCTGCCACTTACTAGAGGGGAGCCGCGCTCCCCCCAGGGCAGTTAACCCCATAGGCGCTGCGTCCACTCCCTCCAACCATCCATTCACCTCCTCCGCGTCTCGCGAGTGATCACAGGGTTCCGGGGGGTGGGGGGAACCATGGCAACCAGGGCTGCTATGGTTTTAACGATCAGGGCCCTGGACTGAGGCAGGGGTCTGATCTTTTGAATGAGCTCTGAGTGTAATGCTGACAGCTCGTTCACTGTATAATACATTACAGCACAGCTAGTCTTAACCTACTATGAAGAGAATTCTGTTCCTGAACTTGCTTCATAGTGCCGTTGACACATAATGGCTTATGGGTACATCATAAGTCGTCTTCTGACAGGCGTCCATGTCTTTCCAGCATGCAATAGGTCATCTAAGGTTAAAGGGCCGGGTCTAAAATCACTCTTACAGAACCAATACCAAAGTCACTCTCTATGACAAAATCACTCCAAAGTTGCTATTAAAGGGCCAGCACTTAATTCAATCTTAACCCTTTCAGGACAATGGGTCATGCATCAATGGCCAGGTCGTTTTTGGACATCAGCTTATGGGATCATAATGATCCCATAAGCTGATGTCCCTAGCTCTGCCCCCTTTCCTCTCACCCCTGCCGCTGTTATCTTGTAACAGCAACAGGGGAGATAGGGGAGGGAGCAGAGCTCAAGGCTGCGCAGGCCCAGCCTTACCTCCCTCCTGTTCTCCTATGCGATCCGTAACTAGAAACTACCATGGCTACCATTGTGGCTATGCAATCACTTCGCAGAGCCCTCATGGTTACCGGACAGAGAATTCTCCCTCTGTAGAGGGAGTACAGTACGGTCTATGGAGGATGTGCAGATGTTACAGGATGACTTAGACACACTGAGTGTTTGGGCGTCCACTTGGCAAATGAGGTTCAATGTGGATAAATGTAAAGTTATGCACCTGGGTACTAATAACCCACATGCATCATATGTCCTGGGGGGAGTTACTCTGGGAGAGTCACTGATAGAGAAGGATCTGGGTATACTTGTAGATAATAGACTACAGAACAGCACACAATGTTAGTCAGCTGCTTCTAAGGCCAGCAGGATATTGTCATGCATCAAAACAGGCATGGACTCGCGGGACAGGGATATAATATTACCGCTTTATAAAGCTTTGGTGCGGCCTCATCTGGAGTATGCTGTCCAGTTTTGGAACCCGATTCATAAAAAGGATGTTCTAGAGCTGGAGAGGGTACAAAGACGGGCAACTAAACTAATAAGGGGAATGGAGCATCTTAGTTATGAGGAGAGAGCAAAAGAATTAAATTTGTTTAGTCTGGAGAAGAGACGCTTAAGGGGAGATATGATTAATTTATTTAAATATATAAATGGCTCCTACAAGAAATATGGGGAAAAGATGTTCCAGGTAAAACCCCCTCAAAGGACAAGGGGGCACCGCCTCCGCCTGGAGAAAAAAAGGTTCAATCTCCGGAGGCGACAAGCCTTCTTTACAATGAGAACTGTGAATCTGTGGAACAGTCTACCACAAGATCTGGTCACAGCAAAAACAGTAGAGGGCTTCAAAACAGGGCTAGACAAGTTCTTAGACCAAAATGATATAAATGCATATGTATAGAACTTATCATCCTTCCCCCTTCCCTGTATCCATCCCCTCCTTAGTTGAACTTGATGGACATGTGTCTTTTTTCAACCGTATTAACTATGTAACTATGTTTATGTAACTATGTAAGCCCTACATATGCTGAGGTCATGCTGACCACAGTATCTATAGGGTTAACTCTCAGCACTGGATCATGCCTCCAGTGCTGACAGTTGTGGCAAGTCCCTGGCTATCGCTTATTGCTGGGACCTGCGGCGGTTGACACAGGCGCAGCTTTTGCGCCTGTGTCATCCTGCATCGTAAATTAACATCACTTCAGCCTCGGGTACAGGTTGCAGCAACGTTAATTTACAGTGCAGTAAAATTGCAGTACAATTTTTAATTTTTGGAAACCCTTGATCAATCACCAGAAATGCACAACCAAATAAGGGTATTGATCCCCTGATCAGCTGAAAACAACTTTTTTTTTTTTTTTTACATATTGCAAACTGTAGAACTCCTGTACTTAGGGACAGATTTTTTTGAGCCAAAGCCAGGAATAGATTATAAACAGGTAACAGGTAATAAAGGAAAAACTAAGATTTATCCTCTTTTTAAATCCATTTCTGGCTATGGCTTTAAAAAAAAATCTGTCAGATAATCTGTTGGTGTATTAGTGCCCTTATATTACTGTTATAGTCAGGTATGTCAAAGGCAGTCTGACAAGACACGGACAGTGAGCCCTAAGCTGACCCTACCCACTGTCTCTGACTACTTGCCACAAGACAGTCCAAGGTGGTGCGGACAACCACTAAGGCATCCCCTATACTTAATACGTGGAACACAAAGCACAGACAGACAAACAAATACAATAAGAGGTGTCAGACAAACCAGGTCAGCAACAGTCGGGCAGTGTAGTACAAAATCAGTAAACAGGAGAATAGTCGAGGTCAGATGCAGAAGGTCAGGAATCCAGAAAACAGAGTAAATGGGGTAAACAGGGAGCTGAGCAGGCGAGTGAACTCTAATAGTCAGCAGGGAAGGAAGAAACTTGCTGCTATTTATCAAGAATCAGAGACTAGGTCCAGCAGTTGATTGGACCAGCCCTGATCCCAGCAGCAAGTTCAGCTGAGTAGATCATTAACCCCTGCACTGCCAGAAGTCTGCTAGAAAAAGCGAGTGTGGCTGGTAAATTCTAACACAATTCAGACCATGCAAAAAACACAGACAAACTCAGCGCTTCTTCGGCCACCTGACACGGACCAAAGAGCGCAAAGTCATATTCCTAACAATTATTTTATGTAAATTATACTCATACACTTGCTAATGTTACATACTGCTTTAACTGTAGCCAAATCTCTATGTTCAAGACAACTCTATGTAATCACCTTGCCGCTATGTGTTACTGCACCATTTGGTATTATGTATTTTTCTTCTTTTGTTCTTTGCCAACAGAACAGCACTGAAATATATAAATTGTAGGACAAGATTCCTTTGAAACTCAAGAGAATCTCTTATTTATATATAAAAAAAAAAACTTTAGAAATGAGTCCATATTTTGTGAGTTTTTAACCGGTGCCATAATGTTTTTCTTTTCTTTTGAAAAAGTCAACATATTTAGTCAAGAGACATTTTAACTTTCTTGACAAAGTCAAAAGAAAAAGTCGACAGAAAAAGTCTATTAACAATAAACTGAACACTAAGAACAGACAAAAGCCATGCATTTATTGTGATTGTTAAACAATTGCATCTGCAACTTTCAAAATGTAATATTCAGTATATAGTACCGTTTATTCGTTGAAAGATTTTTTTTCAATGCAATTAGAGCATTAAGTCTAGAGGCAGCAGAATTCCTGTTGAGATAAAGAAGTTTGCATAACTACCTATAAAATATTAATACGAAAAGTTTACAAATTAGTTAGAAATACTTAAAAAAGGCAATGACATTTTGACCAAGCAGGAAGTGTTCTTGTAGGAGGAAAACTATCAAATATGATATAAATCTATAATTAGCCATCAGAGATGTTACAATCGATTCACCAGGTTCACAATTTGCAGCAAAGTAGAGTAGTTTGTATATTAGAGAATCAACGGAGAAGAAGATTCTTTATTGGTCATTTAATTATATGATTTCTTCAGTAAATTGTTAAGATATTCCATTTGAGCAGTATATAAGGTGAACTATAAGCCAGTAGTTATTTTGGAGTCATGGCACTGCTTCACCACCGTCCTGGAAATAGCAGGATCTGGCTCACCTGGACTTAAATCCATGGTGCTCAGCAACATGTTGGATAAAGTCCTTGTAACACCAACTACCAGATAAAGTCATGTAGCACTCGTTTCTGATCCAATAAATACTTTTATTATGCCATACAAACGTGAGATGTGCTCAGGGAGGCGACGATTGTTTCGCGCTTAGACGCGCTTTGTCATATCCCACGCCATAGGCTATGACTAAGCTATCTCACGTTTGTATGGAATGATAAAAGTATTTATTGGATTGGAAAAGAGTGCCGCACGACTTTATCTGGTAGTTGGTGTTACAAGTATATAAGGTGCATTCAAGGGGGCTATGTGAGTTATTATTTGGTTTGCAAGAGAAGTCATTCACCATCATGAGCCGGTTTTTGAGACATTCTAGCTGCTTCACTTTGTGAGACATATATGTGTGTGTGTGTGTGTGTGTGTGTGTGTGTGTTTAGGCGTTGTTTAATTGCAGTACTTAATAATTTCATTGTAGTGCTAAAGCGAATCTGTACCCACCCGAACCTCCCCAATCTTCTTGGACCAGGTCCTGCAACATCTCTCTCTTCTTTAGCTTTGCTCCAGGGGCAAATAGGATGGGCTGCAAGAAAAGGCAAAGGCATTGCAGGCCTAGGCCACTGATGCTCTAGGCCCCTCTTTAACCCTTCTGCCACCAAAATAAAGGATGTTTTATTCCTGGAATAATGGTACCAGCAGAAAAACGGACCCTGGAACCATGGATTGAGTAACGTTGTGGAATGATACCACCTGTTTTTTGGGAGGGGTGGGGGTACAGATTTTTTTTTACTGCAAATCAATTTTACTGCATTAATTACTGCAATAAAACTCCAACATGTGTGGGCAAAATCTTAACTGTCAATAACTGCATTTGGTAATTGCTTGATTCGGTAGCTAAATGGGCTGGAAGGACTGGATAACAGCCATCCTTTCAGAAATTAAAGGGGTATTCCATGATAAAAATAGCTTTTCCCCTATCCACAAGATAGGGGACAAGTAAGAGATTGCAGTGGGTCCGACCAACATAACCACAGGCAATCTCCATACAAGCCCTCGCCTCCTTTTTTTTCAATAGAGCCATGGGTATGGCATGTGACCTGTGGCTCTATTCACTCTCTATGGAGGTCCCGGAGAGAGCTGAGTATAGCATTTGGCTGTTTCTGACTGCTCTATAGGAATGAATAGAGCCGCGGGGCATGTGCCGTACCTATTTTCAAAGCAAAGAAGCCAGGGGGTACGGACGTCGGACCTGTTGAGATCTCTTACTTGTCCCCAATCCTGTGTATAGAAGACACGTTATTGTATCTTGTAATACTCCTTTAACCACATTTCGTGCCTACTGGTTACCTTCACCTAATATTAAAAGTATATTGATGCTATGAAAAATTCAAATGGGACAAAAAAAAAGCAAAATAGAAGAAATTGGAAAGGGGCAAATGCTTTTACACAGCACTGTTCAGTCTTGTATTGCCAATAACAGCACTGTTTGTAGAGTTGTAATGTACTAAGATATATTTTCATTTTGTCTACAGCTGAAAACTGACTCTGGTGGACATGACGTCTCAATAAGATATGTTTTATTTGGAGATGGAGCTGGAACAATATTTGTAATGAATGAATATACAGGAAAGATCTCTGTGCTGAAAAAACTTGACAGAGAAGAAAAACCATTTTACACTCTCAGAGCCCAGGCTTTAAATAGAGTCACAGGTGTTCCTGTTGAAGCAGAATCTGAATTTGTCATCAAAGTTTTGGATATCAATGACAATGAACCAAAGTTTATTAATGAACCTTACATCGCTGAAGTCTCAGAGATGTCCCCTAAAGGTATTGTATATGGAACACATGATTTTTGGGAAAATAACTAAATATTAAATACAGTATCTAAACACTTCCTATAGGAAACATCTCATTCGTAAATGTACACCCCATTTATTCAAAAATGGCAGAAAGAAAATCTATGTTACTGTGACCATGTGAAAATTAACTGTAGCACATGAGTTAACAGAAATATATCATAAAAAAAAACAAATATCATGAAGTATATTAACCCCTTCAAGACCGAGCCTATTTGCACCTAAAAGACCAGGCTCATTTTTCAAAATCTGACCTGTCTCACTTTATGCGCTTATAGCTCAGTGATGCTTTAACGTATGCTAGCGATTCTGAGATTGTTTTTTCGTCACATATGGCACTTTATATTAGTGGCAAAATTTGGTCACTACTTTGTGTGTTTTTTGTGAAAAACATCAAAATATCATGAAAAATTGAAAAAATTAGCATTTTATGAACTTTGAAATTCTCTGCTTCTAAAAAAAGAAAGTTGTATTAAATAAATTAGTAACTAAGTCACATTACCAATATGTCCTCTTTATTCTGGCTTCATTTCATAAACATATTTTACTTTTTTAGGGTGTTACGGGGGTTAGAAATGTATCAGCAAATTACCACATTTTCGTGAAAGTTTCCAAAACTGATTTTTTTTAGGGACCAGTTCTTATTTTAAGTTGATTTAGGAGGTTTGTATACTGGAAACCCCCATAAGTGACCCCATTTTGGAAACTAGACACCTTAAAGAATTAATCTAGGGGTATAATGAGCATTTTAACCCTACAGGGGCTGGAGGAAAGTATTCACCATTAGGCTGTAAAAAAATGAAAAATTAAAATTTTCCAATAATATATACATTTAGATTAAAGTTTCTCATTTTCAAAAGGAACATGAGAGAAAAAGCACCCCAAAATTTGTAACACATGTTCTCTTGAGTACTACGGTACCCCATATGTGGGCGTAAACCACTGCATGGGCACACAGCGGGGCTCAGAAGGGAAGGAGCGCCAATTAGCTTTTCCAATGCAGATTTTGCTGAAGAAGTTTCCGAGCGCCAGGTGCGTTTGCAGTGCCCCTGTAGTGTCAGCAGAGAGAAAAAAACCCATAAGTCACCCCATTTTGGAAAGTACACCCCTCAAAGAATTCATCTTGGGGTAGGATGAGCAATTTGACCCCACAGGTGTTAGAGGAAAGTATTCAAAATTAGACAGTAAAAATGAAAAACTCAAATTTTTTCCAATAATATGTTCCTTTAGTTTGAAATTTTTCAATTTCACGAGGAACAAGAGAAAAAAAGTACCCCAAAATTTGTAACGCAGGTTCTCATGAGTACAACGGTACCTCATATGTGAGCATAAACCACTGCATAGGCACACAGCGGGGCTCAGAAGGGAAGGAGCGCCAATTAGCTTTTCCAATGCAGATTTTGCTGAAGAAGTTTCTGAGCGCCAGGTGGGTTTGCAGAGCCCCTGTAGTGCCAGCGGAGTAAAATCTCGCCATAAGTCACCCCATTTTGGAAAGTGCACCCCTCAAAGAATTCATCTTGGTGTGTGGTGAGCATTTTGACCCCACAGGTATTAGAGGAAAGTATTCAAAAGTAGACAGTAAAAATGAAAAACTCGAATTTTTCCAATAATATGTTCCTTTAGTTGGAAATTTCTCAATTTCACGAGGAACAGGAGAGAAAATTCACCCCAAAATCTGTAACGCAGGTTCTCCTGAGTAGAACGGTACCCCATATGTGGGCATAAATCACTGTATGGGCACACAGCCGGGCTCAGAAGGGAAGGAGCGTCAATTAGCATTTTCTCTGCAGATTTTTATGAAGAAGTTTCTGAGCACCAGGTGCGTTTGCAGAGCCCCTGTAGTGTCTACAGAATAGAATCCCCCCAAAAATCACCCCATTTCGGAAAGTACACCCCTCAAAGAATTCATCTTGGGGTAGGATGAGCATTTTGGCCCCACAGGTATTAGAGGAAAGTATTCAAAATTGGCCAGTAAAAATGAAAAACTTGAATTTTTCCAATAATATGTTGGTTTAGTTTGAAATTTCTAAATTTCACAAGGAACAGGATAAAAAATGTACCCCAAAATCTGTAACGCAGGTTCTCCTGAGTACAACGGTACCCCATATGTGGGCATAAACCACTGTATGGGCACACAGCCGGGCTCAGAAGGGAAGGAGCGCCAATTTGCTGGAGCAAAACCGCAGCTAGTAACAGTTATTAAAATAGCACAGTTACTAAAATACAATAAAAAAAATTAGATTACAGGTAATGTGGGGTGGTTACGGGTAATCTGGGGTGGTTCCAGGTAATCTAGAGGTGGTTTCGGGCAGTCTGGGGTGGTTACGGGCAGTCTGGGGTGGTAATGGGCAGTCTGGGGTGGTTACGGGTAATCTGGGGTGGTTATGGATAATCTGGGGTGGATACGGTCAACATGGGGTGGTCACAGGCAACCTGCTGTGGTTACGGCAACCTGGGGTGGTTAGAGGCAACCTGGTGTGGTTAGAGGCAACCTGGTGTGGTTAGAGGCAACCTGGGGTGGTTAGAGGCAACCTGGTGTGGTTAGAGGCAACCTGGTGTGGTTAGAGGCAACCTGGGGTGGTTAGAGGCAACCTGGGGTGGTTATGGGCAACGTGGGGTGAATACGGACAACCTGCTGTGGTTACAGACAATCTGGTATGGTTACAGGCAACCTGCTGTGGTTACGGACAATCTGGGGTGGTTGCGGACAATCTGGGGTGGTTACAGGCAACCTGCTGTGGTTACGGATAAACTGAAGTGCTAATAGGTAATCTGAGGTGGGTACCTGTAATCTGGCGTGGTTACGGGCAATTTGGGGTGGTTAGAGGCAAGGTGCAGTGTTCAGAGGCAAGGTGCGGTGGTCAGATGCAAGGTGCGGTGGTCATAGGCGATGTGCGGTGGTCATAGGCGACGTGCAGTGGTCAGAGGCAAGGTGCGGTGGTCATAGGCGACGTGCGGTGGTCATAGGCGACGTGCGGTGGTCAGAGGCGACGTGCGGTGGTCAGAGGCGACGTGCGGTGGTCAGAGGCGACGTGCGGTGGTCAGAGGCGACGTGCGGTGGTTGCGTGCAATCTGGGGGGTTACATGTAATCTGGCATGATTACAGGCAATCTGGGGTGGTTATGCCCAACCTGCGGTGGTTATGCCCAACCTGCGGTGGTTAGGGGCAACCTGGAGGGGTTACAGACAATCTAGAATTGTTACGGATAGAGTGAAGTGCTTATAGCTAATCTGGGGTGATTACGAACAATCTGGAGGGGGTCACTGGCAACGTGTGGTGGTTACGGGCAACGTGCGGTGGTTACGGGCAACGTGCGGTGGTTATGGGCAACGTGCGGTGGTTATGGGCAACGTGCGGTGGTTACGGGTAATCTGGGGGGTTACGTGCAATCTGACGTGATTACGGACAACCTGGGGTGGTTACGGGCAACGTGCGGTGGTTACGGGCAACCTGCGGTGGTTACGGGTAATCTGGGGGGGGGTTAGGGGTAATTTGGGAGTAAACTGTAATTATTACTATAATAAAAAGTGTGTGTTTTATTTTTTTGTATGTTTGTCACTTTTTGTACTTTATACATTCATTTTCACTGTATTACTATGATTACTGTGATATTTTCTATCACAGTAATCATAGTTCAGTGACAGAGACCAAATTGGTCTCTGTCACTTTAAATTTTCAGAGCTGGCTGCTTCTGGCGCGCATGCGCACATCAGAAGCAGTCAGGACGTCGAGGAGGAAGGAGCTCCGTCGGTTCCGGTGAGTATATGGGGAAGGGGGGGTGACTGGGGGACGGGGGTGACAGGGGGGGTGGGGGGGCGACTTGGGGGGTGGGGGGACATCACTTTTTATCCCCTGTCACCAATCATTCATGGTGACAGGGGATAAAAAGTGCCGGCGGCACATGGCACAAGCGATCAGCGGTATATAGTATATACCGCTGATCGCTTGTACCGGGACCCCACAGGGGGGGTCCCGATGACTGCCCCATGCTCTCCGCTACCTCCGGTGGCGGAGAGCATGGGGCTTTCATTCATTTTTCTTGCTTGATCACTGTGAACAGACATTAGTCTGTTCACAGTGATCGCGGCGGCCATCTTGGATCCGATGGCCGCCGCGGGAGGGGGGGTTAGTGACTGGGGCACTAGGGGGCTGATCTGGGGTCTGATTTTTACTTATTTCATCTCCCCCCACCGTGGATTCACGGTGGGGGGAGATGAAATACAGCGGCGGCACCGGCCCATTAGTGACCGCCGTTTCGGAGGTCACTAAGGGGTTAATGGGGGTCAGCTGCGGAATCGCAGCTGATCCTCATTATCTCCGGTGCTGTACACAGATGAGAGCGGGATCGCTGTCCCTGCAGCGATCCCGTTCTCATCACAAAGCCCCTGTCAGTCAGGAACGTATATGTACATTCCTACTGCACGGGGCATGTGCAATAGGAACGTATATATACAGATGGCTGACGTGAAGGGGTTAATTAGGAAAAACATTTTTTGCATTTAACTTTGTAAAAATACTTAATTTATGTTTGCTTTTACAACCTGCAAATTGATGCATGAGCTCTTTTTCCTCTCTATACTTAAACCAAATTAAATAAAGAGAAAAGACGCCTGTTATTGCCGCAATATGATGGACTTCAATGCAATGCATTGAAGTCAAAGGAATGATGGACGTACAATGCAGTGTAAAATATGATGGACATTGTCTCCACGAATGTTAAAATAATGATCTTAACAATTATTTTGAACTTCTTTTGCAAAGAGTGGACGTTATTTTTTAGTTGTTCACATCCAGTTCTTCTTTTTTCACCATCCTTTCACCGTTTTTACTATTAAATTCAATCACTTTGTAATTAAAGATACACCCAAAGGCCAATTAGAAAACCTGAACTTGAATATTGTACCAACAGCCATCATTGCATTGATGGGCGGCCAAACAGCAAAATGACATCCGTAATTTTTAAATTAAATTTAAAATTATGGACATCACTTTTTCTTTTCAAAAATGTAAAAGAAAGAAATGTGTGAACATATGAGTCTTTCCTGCATTCAGGGCTTCTATCTGCTCTCCCCTTTCCAGTGTGGGTACCCCCCCCCCCCAATGGAGACTATTTAGGATGTCACTTCATCCTGTTATTTTGCATCATTTACTAGTCATGCAGATTTTTTAATGTCCTATTTAAGAAAATTTAAAAAAACTGGATTTTTTTTTAGCACCATAAAATCAGGATGCATGCTGTTTTAACCTACATGCAGTGGGTGTCAGCTGTATGTTACAGCTTAGCATTAGGCTGCATCCATGTTTTCCAGGACTCTGTAGGGCTGCATTTCAGCCACCAGAAATCAAATGCTGCACGCTCAGGTTCGTACAAACCTCAGCGTGCTCGAGGTTCACTAGTTATTAGACAAATGGCAAAGTCTTTGGGGGAGATTTATCAAACTGGTGTAAAGTAAAATTGTCTTAGTTGCCCCTAGCAACTAATCAGATTCCACCTTTCATTTTTCAAAGAATCTGTGAGGGAAGAAAGGAGGAATCTGATTGGTTGCTAAGGGGCAACTAAGACAATTCTACGTTACACCAGTTTGATAAATCTCCCCCTTTATATTTCATGTTAATCCAGTTTGGCAATTCCCATCTAAAATAGAAGAGAGGATCAATTTTATTTGTTCCCTTGAATCATTATTATTAATACAAACTCAGTGAAGACACCTATCAAATCAAGAGAGCTATATTTCAGTTAGCATCTGTCGCACGACGGTTAGTACAATACAAATGTATTTTTTACCCTTAGACTAAGTCAGTTATAAAGCTTAGACTTAGGGTACAAACCCACTTGCCGGATCTGCAGCGAGTCTCCTTGCTGCGTTTTTGCAGCGAGACTCGCTGCAGATCCCAGCCCTATACTTTCATTAGCAGAGAAACTCGCAGCAGGGATGTACATCCGTGCTGCGATTTTGTCTGCAGCCCTCCCCATTAGCCCCCTAGCCGCCGGACATTATACATTACCGGGTCCCCATTCCTGCTTGCTTCGGGGCTCCCGGTGACTTCACGGCCCGCCCGGCCAATCAGTGCGATGCCCGCCCCCCCTGCAGCCCTGATCGCCCCCGGCCGCATGATCGCCCCCCGCACCCCCTGGCCGTACAATCTCCCCTGCAGCCCCCTGCAGCCCCTGCAGCCCCGATCGCCCCCTGCAGCCCCCGGCCGCATGATCGCCCTCCGCACCCTCCAGCCGTACGATCGCCCCCCGCAGCCCCCGGCTGCATGATCGCCCCCTGCAGTCCCAATCGCCCCCCGGAGCCCCCGGCTGCATGATCGCCCCCCGCACCCCCCGGCCGCACGATCGCCCCCGCACCCCCCGGCCGCACGGGCTGTGGGGGGTGATCGTGCGGCCGGGGGCTGCGGGGGGCGATCGTGCTGCGGGTGGCGATCGTGCGGCCGGGGGCTGCGGGGGGGGGGGCGATCGTACGGCCGGGGGGTGCGGGGGGCGATCATGCGGCCGTGGGTTGCGGGGGGCGATCATGCGACCGGGGGCGATCGGGGCTGCAGGGGGGGCGGGCAGGATATACATTACCAGGTCCCCGCTCCTGCTTGCTTTGGCGGCTCCTGGCACGTTCCGCCCGGCCAATCAGTGTGCTGCCCCGCCGCAGCGCACTGATTGGCCGGGCGGACCGTGAAGACACCTGGAGCCCCGAAGCAAGCAGGAACGGGGACCCGGTAATGTATAATGTCCAGCGGCTAGGGGGTTAATGGGGCAGGCTGCAGACAAAACTGCAGCAGGGATGTACATCCCTGCCGAGAGTTTCTCTGCTAATGAAACTATAGGGCTGGGATCTGCAGCGAGTCTCGCTGCAAAAACGCAGCAAGGAGACTCGCTGCAGACCCGCCAAGTGGGTTTGTACCCTTAAAGTCAGTTACAAAGTATTTAACAGTCGGTATGAATAATGTACAGTATGTAACACACTGTATACAATAAACATACAGTAAGTAACAACCAGTCATAAGTCATGAATAACAACCAGGCACAGGTCAACTTGAAGTACATGATGTACACGGACAGGAACAGTTGGAAATCCATTCTGCCACCGGAAATTCAGGTATCCATGGCTCTGACCATACCCATTCCATGTACTGTACAAAGTCTTATTGGATCAGAATTGTGGTTGTGCACAGAACAGACCTAGAGTTATTATATCCATGGATACCTGAACGTCCTGTGCTAGTTTTTACAAGGGGTGATAGCACGAGGTAATGGCAAATATGTATATATATATATATATATATATATATATATATATATATAATGGAGAAGGGGGGATTTAAATTTTTTACTTAGGAAGGTTTTTAATTATTAAAAAAAAAACCTATGCTGGAAGGCATAATAAATGATTGTCAAGCCAGAATCTGTGTCATTATGTACTTGAGGCCCGGCCTAGCAAGTAGGAAGGATCACCTCCTTGCATCACATGAAGCAGGGGTGGGGTGGGTTGGTATCCTATTTTAGTAGTATTTAAATGGATAATTAGTGCTTTGCAGCAATCGGCGGGTACAGGATAATAGCCACGGTCCCCGTATATAAGGGATGCTAAGGGGTTAAACATGCCAGGGATAAACATATATCTATCATAAGATAATAAGAAAGGAAATATTAAAAGTGCAGACTATGTTTCAGAATTGATTTCATGACGATTAGGCCAGCGCACATCATGACAGATACACTTATCTTAAGCTTTGCTACTTTAAGAAAAGCTGACCTGTGATAAGTAGCTAGAGGAAATAATGCCAACTTTTCTGTTTCCACTAGTTTTCATAACTAAACTTACTTCCGCTGTATCGGAGGTACATTTTCATCTAATAGAATATGAAATGGCTTTGTATTATCAGATTCCCCTTTTTCTGTAGCTGAACAAAATTTTCACTAAAAACTAAATCCTTTGATAATACTTAACTAATGTCTGGCTATGCTCACACTATGTTTAACAGTGTTCGTTGCATAGCAATGGACGCTGTTAAACTGCTGGCCGCCGGGCTACATACAGCATGTTCATGCAGCAGATACCTGTGTATCGGCTGCAGGAACGTTCCTTTTTTACAATTGAAGTGTGTGCACCGTCGGGTGTGCCCGCAAATCAATTAGCCATTCGTTTCAATGTAGTGTACGTCCATTGTTAATATAACGATGTGTGTACACAGCGGGCGGCATTGCACTGATTTTAATGCAATGACATCCCTGTAGTAAAGAACAGACTTTTGTGAACAAAGCCTCTAGCTTTTTTAACAAAACATTTTTTTAGTAATTTCTAAAATTATTACATATACAAACTATATACAATATTCATTTGCCAAATAGAAAAACTGAAAAATTGAGCAATTAGGACAACATAGAAAAGGAAATGAGGGAGGAAAGAAATATTGAGTGAGTATAAAATAAGAGATAAGATAAGAGAGGACAATTCACATCTTTTTAGCCACTTGTCTTTTATACACAGTTACTAGACATAGAAAATACAACACAGTGTTTCATCACACATAAACAGTGCGTAATCGGTGAAAGAACAGTGTTTTATATAGACAGTGATTCAAGATGATTTCAATTAAAGGTTACAGAGAAGGAGTCATGGATGTTTTCCAATTTTCAGCTATTTGTTTAGCGGTAGGTAGAATATGACAAATTCATACTACAGGAAAGGTTTCTATTCCTAGAATTAGGAGGGTCACAGCTGGATTGCCCTCAGTAAAGTATTCATATACTTAACCAGGAGAAACATGGGATAACACAGATGCTTTTTTTCTGTGACATTTTATGCTAGGGCACAATGAAAAGGACATACTAGGTAGCGAGGCATACATCTCACCCAGCTTAGCAATTAGAGTGTATGTAATGAGGCACAGTGTAACCACTCACCTTCTTTTGTCCAGAGACAAAGCACCCAGCCATGTAGAGATGCACAACAGTGTTGCTTACCACTTTTTGACAGAAAGCAGTAATGTATGGTTCATTGTTGTTTACTTTGACAGGCTTCCCACATGTAGTTTGTGAGGTAAAGGAAGTTATGCCAAGGAAGTTATGATCAGAGCAGTTTTGTCCCTAAGAGCCATAATGTTTTCATTTTCACTGGGCCAACTGTACTTTGTAATGGGATGTAATGGGGGAAAAAAAAAAGAAAAAGTGTGTGTGTGTGTGGGGGAACATACAATGATAGATTTGTTGATTTATTTTGATCCTCTCAATAAGGAGATTAAGGAATTTTGATATGTTCAATAAATCCTGTGGAGAGATCTGGGTCATTTCTGCCAACTCTGAGAAGGGCTTTATGGGCCTGTGTGGTAGAAGATTTGAGAACAACAACAACCATTATTTAGCATGTTCCTACGACAGACATTGCAATATCACCCATGGGGACATTATTTTACCTCAATATTGACTGCTGTCCCATTTGGGTTTGTCCTGTAATAAAAATCTATTGACTTTAATGTAAAGGACAGGTCAAAAATAAAAGCTATATTTTGTGCAAAAATAGCCATTATTTGCATGCAACTCAATGGAAAAGATTAATGTTTGAAAACAACAGCCGTTGTTTTACCCAAGAACGGACATTGTTTTTTGAAAAAGTATGATGTGCGAACATAGCCATATACAGTTTTTTTTTCTTTGAATCTCATATTTGAAAAAAATTTAACAATTGTCATGGCTGTGGCAGTCCTTGCTGTGGGCCGCTGGTGCTGCTCTTTCCACTCTCAGTCATGGGTGGATGTTGGAGCCCACACTACCTTTATAGCCCTACAGAGTGTCTCATGTGTCTTCACTCATACTCCTTATCCTTGGTGCCTCCTGGTGCGTGCGCTTGCCATCTTCATTTAACCCTAGAATGCGTGACATCAGAAATCTTCATATTAACGTGTTGGGGGCCTTTTAGGCCCCCATGCGAATCACATGGAAAAACACACTTATATAAAACTTCTACAAGTTTATTTTAAAACTGCTAAATAAAATATGACTAGTAAACAAAATTTTACTAATTTTTCACAAATAAAACAAAAAAAATTATTTTTTTCCAAATTTCTCACAAACATATGAAAAAACGCATAGAATTCTATACCAAACTAGCTGCAGCTACATTTCTATTATGTTTCTTTTCTATTCTATTAGTCTTCCAAACAATTTTGACAAGTTATTTTTTCGGAAGAATGTTCTTTGCAGACATTTTCCTTACAAATTGAACAAAATCTCTCAGTTTTCCTTTCTACGTTTCTTGGACACATGAAACAGCGCTTTCTTTTTCTTTCTCCTGGCCCTGGAATCATCTGAAACTGTACGCCACACCGTTTCATTGCTTCTTTAGTTTGCTTTATCAAGCCTTTCACGTCACTTCGCTGTATCATGTGAGGCATTACAAGCTCATGACAAAGGTCCTTCAAAAATAGGCGTCTCCTGTCCTTCCTCCGTGCATGGAATTCTGGATGATTTTCTGTATAAATGATGAATGAATTCAGGGCTGCTACATCAAGCATATTTGAAAAAAGTACTACAGGCCATCGTTTTGTTTGCCTCTTGCATGAATATTCTCCCACCATCTCATCCATTTTGTCTACACCTCCTTTAGTTTTATTGTAATACAGGATGATTTCTGGCTTTAATTTTCTGTCATTGCTGTCAATACTGCAATTGTGATGCATGGTACTGAGTAAAATCACTGATTTCTCCTTCTTTGCTTTGTAAGATACCAAAGTCGCTTTGTTATTGAATCCAAAGACACTCTCATAAAGTGCTCGCTGACGATTGTGTTTCAGTGCTTCTGGAATTTCTCGGCGGTTTGCCTTGATAGTACCAACAAGTGTAATATGTTTTTGAAGCAGAAAATTGCCTAGTTCAACATTGGTGAAATAATTGTCCATGGTAATGTTTCTACCTGAACTGAATATTGGAACAGCAAGAGTTTTGACAATTTCAGACCCCAGATCCTTCTGTGCTGGTGCACCAACCTCTTTGCCACAGTAGATTACGCCATTTATGCCATAATAACATGCCGAATCACACATCCAGAAGATTTTGATTCCATATTTGGCTGGCTTGCTGGGCATGTATTGTATGAACTTGCAGCGTCCTCTGAACGGTACAAGTTGCTCATCTACTGTAACATTAGCACTAGGATTGTAAAGTTTGGTGCAATTTTTGATAAATATGTTCCAAATATAACTGATAGGGGCTAATTTGTCTGTTTCAAACCTCAATGCACGTGTTCGCTTATCATCAAATCGAATATGTCTTCTAATTTCCTCATATCTGTCCACTGACATTGTCGCCTTATAGTGTGGATCAGAAAGTGGGTCCAGAAATAATTCTCGTATAGGAACATCATACGATTTTTGACTTCCTGCCAGCAGTAAAAGTCCAATGTATGCATAAAGTTCCTCTTTTGAGATATTTTTCCAGGACTTATTTTTTGCAGAAGCAATACGTCTTCCTTCTAGGTTTGAACATAAAAGGACCTCTTCTGCCATATTGTCAGAAAAAAAAGTACAGAATACGTCTTTAGGGGAAAAGTACCTGGGACTTCCCACGGCTCCTTGAGCCTGTCTCACAATATTATGGATTGCAGTACGTCCGACTAATGTAGGTTTACTGTCCCAAAAAAATATTCGTTTTGGATGTTCTACTTATCACTTCTTGAGGATCCACTGTATTCACTTCTTCATCATCAGAAGAAGAAGAATCACTTGAGGATGTTTGATTCTCTGGTGGCAGGTACTCGTCATCGGACAAAGATAGTTCACTTTCATCATCACTTTGAAACATAATTGCTTCAATCTCTTGGTCAGTCAGATGCTTGGTGGAAGACTGCGCCATTGCTGACTAGATGTTAGCAAACTATGAAAAAAACAATGAACACAATCAAGATTGTCCACTCTTTGCTTGTGTGTGACACACTGTAAGGGTAATGTGCCCCCTCCCTCCTCTCACCCTCAGCAGCTCTTACCTTTTATACTTTATTTTAGGTGGTGTACAGTTCTCTGGATGTCTTTAGCTCAATAGCTTTACCATTTGCAGGCTTCTTAGAATCAGAGAAACTGAAACTGAATCAGTCTTCCTCTCAACATCTTATCTTATCTCAGGTCCTTCACAATTAGCTCACAGTGTATACTGTCGTCATTACTCTATACACAGCTCATTACTGTATTCCGAAGGACCTGAGATGATGTTATGGCCTTACCACTCCCTCACTCCCTCACAAAATCACATGACATCCTCATATGGCATTATCCACACCCTGGCCCCCCCACCAGCATTACTGAGTACAAATAAAGTAACTTGAGACACAAACACTACTGAGAAAATGATAAAATATACATGGGGGCCTAAAAGGCCCCCAACACGTACAGATGTGGTTTTCACAAAAAAAGCATTGTTACACCGAAATGCCTATGAAAAAAATTATATGAACAACTGGATATTACCAAAAACGACTTGAGGATTACCTGGAGTTTCAAAATTCTAACTTAAGTAATTTTGCAGATAATAGCAAAAAAGTAAGCATGGGGGCCTAAAAGGCCCCCAATACGCATTCTAGGGTTAAATTGATTGATGCACCAAAACACCTCCCTTTAAACTCTTGCCTCATCCTGACCCTAGTGTTGGAGTCTCTGCATACTTTCCTATCTGTGGTTCCTGCCCGTGGTCCTTGCCCTGTGTCTGCTGCCCATGATTCTTGCTCTGTGTCTCCTGTCAGTGGTTCCTGCCCTGTGTCTGCTGTCTGTGGTTCCAGACAGTAACTGCTGTCCCTGTTACAGCTGTAAGTCCTGCTGTGTTTTTGCAAGCCTACCTGCCTACCTGGCTCTAGCTGCACCTTTCCCGCCACCACTAGCAAGCCAAGCCAGGGGGTCACCTACCACAGCAATTCCATCCCACTTTGTGGTGGGCGCTGGTGAAGCCCCTTAGGGTCCTATTACACTGAGTGAATTTTAATGATTAACGACTAAAGATAAACGATTGCAAACAAGATTGTTTATCATTAACCTGAAATCGTTCACCATATTACACATACGATAATCGTTAGTTACAATTGTTACTATGATCGTTATTGCGATCGTTACTATGATCGTTTATTCCTTCTTTCCGATCCCAGAAAAACAATGAACAATGTGCAATTACACTGAACGATTTGTGAAAAAATGCAAAACTTGAGCGAACGAACGTGGAATTACAGCGAACGATTAGCGAACGATAATTTTAGGTTCAGATCTATATCTATGATCAATGACATACGAACGATTTTCCCATCGTTGTCTGCAATTACACAGAACGATTATCGTTTAAATTAGAACAATTTAACGATTTTTCGCATGATAATCGTCCCGTGTAATAGGGCCCTTACGCTCTGCTCCCTGGTGTGGCTTATGCCATCGGTAGTGGTGGTAAAGCGGATCCACGACTCCAGGAGTTACACCAATGTTAGCAAGTCAAAGTATTATTAGTGTTGCAGATATATCTTTTAATAAATGACAAAATAATGATTTTAAACATCATACTTGAAAAGGCATTATATAAAAAAGCATTTAAAGAAAACACACACACATATTTAAAAACCAGAATGATCTTGGAGAGTAAATCCTTAATGAGTTCACAGATAAGTAATGTATAAGATTTATTGTCTCTGGATTGATGTTAGTTCACAGACCTGCTGCCCCAGCTAATTCTAGTGCAGATTTCTTAGATGTCGTAACATAAAATAAATCCGTAGGACAGATTTATCCCTATATTAAGCATGTCCTTAATTTGCATTCCCAGAACCTTCTGTCTGTTTGGGATTTTAAATTGCCTTTTAATCTAACATCTTTACTAAGGTCTTTGTTGTGTCCTGAGATTCAAAAATGTTTAGCCTCGGGTAAATGTAGATTTTTTTGTCTTAATTTGTCTTACTTAAAGAGGTTATCCCATAATTAAAGTTATCTCCTAGTAAGAGGATAGGGAGATAACCAGATGATTCGTGGGGGGTTCTACTGCTGGGACTCCCACAATTTGTTACAAAAAAAAGTGAAAGGCCCTGGGAATAACCAAAACACACTGCAAATTCACCCTATTGATTGTCTATGGGGCTTCTGAACATTAGCTGCGAACAGCAGGGGGTTTGTGAAATGGTTGTTGCCTGGGCTCCTTGGAACCATTTTCTTTCTACCTGTATTTTTTAATGGACATCAGATAAAGATTAGATATTTTATCTGGAGTTGGTGAATTGATGAGTGCTGCAGTTTTCTTTTTTTCGGTTTTTACATACAACATACATTATATCTGCTTATGCATGTACTACTTTTAATGCTCAATTATTTGCACTATAATCTATTTCCAGCATTATCTAGTTAACCCCAAGTATGTATCTATCTATCTATCTATCTATCTATCTACAGTATTTATATGGTGTTGCTGTGTCCTCACTTACCTTTCTGCAATTTATGCTAGGGGCTCTAATTTATCTCAGCATAGCAGTGAAACCTTTAACAAGCTGCAATTCACATTACAAATTGTTTTTGACTCATAATGATGTACTATTCTAGAATAAATGCTAGATTGGTAAGGCAAACAGAAATGCTACTAAGAAAACTAGTAATATGTTTCCAAGGCTGAAGACATTCAGGACCCGTGTATCTGTCTATTAAACAAAAATAAGAAGTAACCTTGTTTTTTGTATAAGTGACGGAACTGCAATTTTCCAAGGAAAGTACACAGTGCAATAATACATTCTTTCTAAACTGCTTCACATACACCACTGAAAATCAAAGTTAGCTTAGACTAGCTGCACACTGAATAGTTGCAGTTTTGCCTATACATGTTGTTGATTATTTTGCTCATATTGTAAAGGCTTCCTGTACTTGAAGATACCTGCAAGCTTTTTTTTTTTTTTTTTTTTTTTTAAAGTAAATCTAGCAATACTATTTTCTCAAGAAAGGTCAGGAAGGGCTTATTGTATTTTAAGCCATGGGATTTTGATTCTGAACCAAAAAAATCTTCAAATATTAGATTTTGTACTTTGGGTTCAAGATGAGTTTGTAGAAAAGAGTGACATAAAAATCCGACCATCATAGGGCAGTCACGTAAGCAATTTCTTTTGTGTGTGTATGTGTTCCTGCATTTATTAAGCACAATCCTAGAAAGCAGCATAATACAGAGCTTTTACATTTCTATTTTGCTTTGTGTCAGAGATGTCATCAGTCATATATAATTGGATTGAGATTACTTACAAAAGAAGATTCCATTTATCTACCCCTTGGCATATTAGTATTCTGCATGCAGCAAACTCCTTAATATGTTTAACATGATTATTTTTTATGTTCTAGACATGGTTAATTGAAATGAATCACACAGTGCTCAAGTAGCTGTTTTATAGATTGTCCAGGAATTTATACAATATGACTTCTTCCTATGAGGAGTGGGGAAAAGATAATCTGAATATCGACATTAGAATTAATGTTGCCAATTACAAATACATCTCAAAAGTATGCATAGTTGTGAGAATGTGAAGTGAAACAACTCCTCACAATTTAAAAAAGTTCATTACAAGTAAGAGGGGGAAAAATCTTGTAAGGCATTACCTTAAATGAATACTCCGACCATTTACATTTTTTCATATAGTACTGGGGTTGCATAGAAAATAATTAAAGATGCGTGAACTTGTCTTTCATAGGAAGGATTATGTAAAGGCATTCATGTCCGTGTATAGTATATAGGGAAAGATAGAAAATTTCAGGTGTTTTGCCTACATTGTCATAGTTTATCCTTTGGTAAAGAGCCAATGAAGTTCGTTCTTTCTTTCTTTCTTTCTTTCTTTCAATGAAGTTCGTTCTTTCTTTCTTTCTTTCTTTCTTTCTTTCTTTCTTTCTTTCTTTCTTTCCTCCTGCCTATCTAATGAATCTATACTTACCTGTCTGCACTCCCCAGTGTTCTTTTCCATGTCTTCAGCTTCCAGCCCACTCAGGAAATCAATGACTGTGGAAAAGGGACAAGCTTAGCCACTTTACCAATCTCTTGCCGTGGCATTGTCCGTTCTCAGTCAGTGATTGGCTGATTGGGCTGTCACTCCATGACTGACTGAGAAGGGACAGTGCTGCGGCCAGTGATTGGCTGAGCGGGCTGTCATTCTTGTATCTCGAGAGTGAGAGAGGCGGGTAAAGGTACAGTAGGAAGCAGTGATGTCACTTTCAGGTGCTCATTGAAGAGGATGGCCTTCATTCCACCTTGTTTTGTGTTTTGCTAATATTTCCCGATCCATGTTGTTGGTGGTCAGCCTGGTAGTGGTAGATTCCCTGCTGATATTCTCACAGCACACTTGCAAAAGACAAAATGATGCCATATGGAAGATCCCCCCCTTCTGTGAGCAGGTGTTCTGGATGACACATGCGGGACCACTTGGCAACCCCATAGCCTTTGGTGGTGCTATGGATCCCTCTCTCTCCATAACACCCTGAGATGGAGGTAGGTGAATGCTTGGGGTATCAGTGCACACAATCTCCTCTGGTGCCTCCTAAACTACCATTTTCCCATCAGGGAAGGGACCTGAGAGAAGTTCCTTGAAGGATCCCAGTGCAAAATGAATCATCACCGTGGAGGGCTGTGTGGTGAAAAATTTGTGGCCACATTATTGACCATCCATGTCAACACCTGCTTGCACTGCTCTGGATTTATTAGTGGCATAGTGTGCATCCCTGCTAACTGAAAGCAGTAGCCAAGGATACTGCATGAGCGGTGTTCTTGTTCCCCCTCAGCAGCAACAGGCTCTCTTACAGCAGGCCCATGGCCTCTGCCTGCACCCTTATCACTATGCCCACATCCTCATCCCTTTCCTTTAAAGGGAACCTGTCACCCCCCGTGCCGGGGTGACAGGCTCCCGACCCCCCGTTAGAGCCCCCTATACTCACCTGATCCCGCCGGGTCCCGCTTCTGGATCCGGTCGGGTGATGAAGATCTCAGCCGCTGCAGCCCGGCGCGCGCGCTGAGAGATGAGTCCAACGCTCATAGAGAATGACGGAGCGCTGGACTCTCCTGTCATTCTCTATGGGTGTTGGACTCATCTCTCAGCGCGCGCGCCGGGCTGCAGAGGCTGAGATCTTCATCACCCGACCGGATCCAGAAGCGGGACCCGGCGGGATTAGGTGAGTATAGGGGGCTCTAACGGGGGTCGGGAGCCTGTCACCCCGGCACGGGGGGTGACAGGTTCCCTTTAATCTTGCACAGTATACAAATGTGTATAGACTGTATAATTCTGGCACTATACTCCATAATGGATTATTGTTTTTGTTATTTTATTTTATTTATTTTTCCAAAAGGACTTTTGGGCTTTTATGAATTACTGACGATTACTATCTATATACCAGAATCACCATTACGTATATTACTGGTATATTCTATGAAATGCCCCCCCCACACACACTCATACTTACAGACTACTAGTCTTGAAAAGGACTGTTGGATGTTTTTGTAACATAATCGCATATCTAACTGACCACACTAAGAGCTGATACAGCAGCACTTCCTGTCAGTTAACAGACCGCACGTGAGCCGAGGATCAGATGACCTGGGTCTATATACACCCAGGTCACCTGATTAAAACAGCCAATCACTGCTATGCCAGCAGTCAACATGGCTGCTGCATATCAGGATCTTCCCCGCATGTTTGTTGGCTGGTTAAAGAACTTCCGAGCAGCACAATACCCAAGCGAATACTGTACGAGCATATTCACTCATCTCTAGTTAGCAGCATAGGTACTGTCTTTGTAAGCAAAAATACAACCGTAAGCCTTTTTTTCTAAATAGAAGTCATATTTTGTGCAGCTTTTGAGACAGCTATTCAGGATTCTTCAGTCTCGTCCTTTAATGCTTAAAGCATACTTTCTGCTAACATGCTGTTTCATTCACTCATTGTTTTTCTCCCATTTACTTAATTCCTAATAGAACATATATAGTTAATATATTGTATTGTGTTCTACAATAAACATGTGTAGAGAACAGAATGTGCTGATGTTTAGAGGGTCTTGGCTCATAAAATGGGAAATATCTCATCTCTTTTACCCCAGGGAAGGATTTGCAATGTTATTCCATCCTCATGGATTTACTTTCTTAATACTCTTTCATATGAAGGATTATATAAAGGCATTCATGCCCGTGTATACTATATAGGGAAAGATAGAACTTTTCAGGTTATTTTGCCTACATTGTCATAGTTTATCCTTTGGTGGAGAGCCAATGAATACATTTAGATTTTTTTTTATATACAAGTATAAAGGTCCTAGTAACATAATTCAGCACTGGCAAATGCTAAAGCTTTTCCTTTATAACATTACAAACTTTCTTTTTAGAAGAATTGTTCAACTGACAACTAAGAATAAGTGATTCAAATATAAACTAATATATTCATATACAGCAGTAGCATGATCACAGAGTGGGAAAATGTGTTCAATCATCCACATCTCTAAGGCAGCTACTTATATTGTCTACCTTAGTGCAGGTTAATGTTAAGTGATCACTGTCATTTCCAACAACTTCTCTACATGTGATAGCCTATATGATTCCTAACGTATTTGACCTTAAATAATCCCTTACCCCAGAGAAAAGTACTGAAGCCTGAGCCACTAGATCTTTCTTCTTTGGAATTTGCTCTTCACTTTGTGTTGTAAGGCTTAGTCTATCTCTAGTAACAGAAAGACCAGGATTAAATATAGCAATAGGGAGTGGGGCTTTACTACTTTTATGTGTACGAAAAAGATAAACAGTAAGCCTCGGCTATGCACATACAATCTGTGTGCCTGTCTCCTTCCTTCAGAGGATCCACACTGTCACTAAAAGGTGAATCAAGGCTTCCCCTCGTATCTATGACCACCTATTAAGTTCTAGGACGTGTTGTCATCTGATTGTAATCCCCTCTCACCCTCCCTTCATCATCAATAGCAGCACCAGCAGCAGTCAGGTGCTAAGTGGAACTTTTTTCTTATTTTGATTCTGCAGGTTTTTTTAAAAAAATTCTGCTTACATAGCACCTTTCCAAAGCACTGGTAAACATTTTCTCCTTACCCATGCTATCTATAGCCCCAAAATTGGAAAAACATTTTTTCTATAAAAAAAAATTACCCCACAATAATATCTACTAAAATGATCAGATAAAGTGCTGTTAACTTTTTCTACTAAAAATATATGACATATTATAGCAAGCTGTGTAAAAAAAGCAATGGTTCATCTACTATTTTTAAATGTGTATATTTTTTAACATCATTTTTAAAATTATCCTTTAAATTTATTTCATAGCAATATTAATTATAGCCAAAGCATTACTTATCTTCAACTAGTCTTGAGTTATAGTCTGCATCCCAGGCCAAATCCCTGTAGAATTGGGAGTCCAGCTATCAGCTATAATTCATGCTATAACGCTATAAAGTTACTCATTTCTAGGAATATTAATTATTTTATTCTATATGTAAACTGTTGAATGATGTCTGAAGATGGACATATACTTTAAATGTTTATTTTATTCAAATACTTATCAACTTTCAACTATAGTTGAAATAGTCTAGCTATTATGTAATTTATTTAATATAAATAATATCAAGAGCACAAGAGATATAAAGAGTTTTTCTGTCAGTTAGTATAACTCCTAATGTCATGGTGACTGACCACTCATTAGGGCATTTAAAGTGACATTGTGAGACTAGCCATAGCTAGTGGGAGACACATTAGTAGACAAAGCTCGTCTGTTACTGTGGCAACCGTGTGATGCCTGAAGCTGTGTTTGGTTGCCTCAGCAACTAGACTGTCCTGTCTGACATTGCATCTCATCTGAGTGCAGTTTCCAGTCTCCACATTACCTTTATAAGGCCTGGTTGTCATGAAAGTAGTGAGCATCCTAAATGTAAGGGCCCTATTACATGGGACGATTATTGTGCGAAAAATCGTTAAATCATTCGAATTTAAACAATAATCGTTCTAAGTAATTACAGGCAACGATCCAAAAAATCGTTTGTATGTCGTTGATCGTTGATTTAGATCTGAACCTAAAATTATCGTTAATTGTTCGCTGTAATTCCACATTGGTTCGCTCAAGTTCCCCATTTTTTCACTAATCGTTCAGTGTAATTGCACATTGTTCATTGTTTTGCTGGGATCAAAAGGAATAAACGATTATAGTAAGGATTGCAATAACGATCGTAGTAACGATCGTAACTAATGATAATCAATCTGTGTAATATGGTGAACGATTTCAGGTTAACGATAAACAATCTTGTTTGCGATCGTTTATCGTTAGTCGTTAATCGTTAAAAATCGCTCCGTGTAATAGGACCCTAAGAGTTTGAAGAGAAATATTGTACATGTTCCCATGCTTGTACATGTTACCTAGATTTTGTATTCTCAAAAAACAATGTTGATTTTTTTTGTGGGGTTCTGAAATTTCAGGAACATGAAACAAAATATGCACATGTGATTTCATGTCGCCTTATAGCGGCAATAAAGAAACTGCAAAGCACTGAAGTCTTTAAATACAACCGGGGGGAGTGCGCAGCAGTATACATCTCTCCTAGCCTACCAATCAAATTGGACTCATTCACTTCATTAATCTATGGAGTGAAGAAGTCATATGTTCTGCCAGCTGGTGAGATGTGAGCACTATTGGGCACTCCCCCAAGCTACAGTATATGTCAAGATCACAGGAGGCCTCAGGAGTGAGACCAGGAGCAATCATGATGACATGTCATAAGTTATTGCAACTGACAGTAACAAAACAAATTTGCAAAGGTAGTCAATGTTTGTTTCTTTACATAAATTTTTTGCTGGCACACACACGTGGGGGTCGTGAGTTGTCCCAAATGGGGCTATGATTTATTCTATTTCTCCTCTGATGTTTTTGCTTGAGTCACAATCAATGTGTTGAGAAGAGGGGAGACAGGGGGCGCTTCCTTGTGTAGAAAAAAGTGACCAGGTGGATGGAAGGAAGATCTGACAGGGATCCACTCACCTGGGTAGGTTGTGCGAATATTAGGCACAACTCTAAATGCAGCATAAAGGGGTGTACTCCGCAGCTGTACTGGGGGACATCACCACCGACGGTGGGAGAAGCAAATGCAGAAGTATAGTCAAACGACTACAGGACCGAAGACCAAATCCACACCAGAAACGATGAGCGCAGGAGTATATACAGTTTGCACACGGCGGTGCAACCAAAAGTTATCCAAAAGTAGATGGCGTAGTAAATCAAGGTTCATTTATTGCAACGCGTTTCGGCCCTATATTATCTAGCATGGGCCTTTATCCAAGGATAAAGGCCCATGCTAGATAATATAGGGCCGAAACGCGTTGCAATAAATGAACCTTGATTTACTACGCCATCTACTTTTGGATAACTTTTGGTTGCACCGCCGTGTGCAAACTGTATATACTCCTGCGCTCATCGTTTCTGGTGTGGATTTGGTCTTCGGTCCTGTAGTCGTTTGACTATACTTCTGCACAATCAATGTGTTGACTGTGGGGGATTGTCCTCAAGTCTTATCGGCTAAGGCTGTGAGCTTACATGGGCATTTCATCTGCTATAGTATGATAATCTAAAGAATGACTATTAGCCCTGTTGAGAATATTGTGATATTCAGAGGGGATAGAACAGTATATGGAAATATTTTACACCTTTTTGTTTTGGTGATGCTCCAAGTGCTTTATCGGAGGTCATAATCAAGGGTGTGACCCGTATTTTGTATCTGACATGTATCTATAACTCTGACCCCATAACTCTGACCCCATATTTTAACCGGTTATCTTACCGTGATCTGATAAGTCTCCTGAGGATCCCAGTTTGTAATACTGGTTGAAACGCGTCGAGACAAGAGACAATATATAAACCAATAATATCTGAGATACCTATGAGATTACATTTATTTAGATGTGCCTTTTTGTAGTATTGGAATTTTGTTCTTTTCTCTTTTAAATACTTAATAAAATTTTTAATACGTGGTTATGTGAAAAAAAGCATCCATCCACTCAATTTCAACATTGTGTGAACAGAGCCTTTCTGTGTTTTCAATCCACTCCTTTTTTTGGTTGCAATATAAGGACCACAATACTGACTGAAATATACGTAGTGTGAACCCAGCCTATCGCTGTGCAGGCAAGGATGCTGAACACACCCAGGTAGGTAGCAGCTGCTTCATGCTTATGCATGCTTCATCAGGTCTGATGAAGCACAAATGTGCATAAAACAGCTGCTACCAACCTGAGAGTGTATGTTCAGCATCCTCACTTGCACAGGGATATGCTGCATTTTATGCTGCACGCTTGAAAAAAACAGTCAGTTGAAGATATTGCTTTGGGCCCTGTACACTGCTGAGCCCAGGAATTGACTGTAACACTTATGTGGGCATATGAGCACAAGATTCATTTAATCCAAGATTGCTGTGTAAATTGCTCATCCAAGGTTTACACAGGAAGAAGATTCTAGCACTCAGCTAACGAATGTGTGATAGCTTATTTGTCAGCTGGTCATTGGGTCTTTTACATCAGGACTACCAGTCATTTGGGAGGTCCCCATAGATTCTCTGAGCCTATTAACGATGAATATAGATCTTCCTATGTGGATATAGGGAGAAATCTATTAATCAAACAGAAGCCATTGAGAATGGCTCTGATGGCTCAGATGGCATAGAAGTGATGACAGGTCCCAATTATGAGTTATATGTCAGTCTTGTCTTATGTTTATCATTACTATTTCTACCAACATCTCTTTTTTTATCTTAACTTCAGATAACCATCATCCATTTATGTTAATATCAGGAAATCTTTTATTTACTTTAATTCACATATTTTTATTCCATGTATTTTTATCAACTATTTAACTGTGCTAAGAGCTGACAAGTGACTGACAGTCTAAGAGCAACTGTCAGTCAAAGCAAGTAAATAGTTTTGTAATGATGAAAGAGATCTTTAATTAGAGGGAACTGCAGACTAGCTAGTCATTAAAAAATCTATTTTGCACAATGTCTTGTAATAAACAGGCTGCTTTGTCTTACAATCAGTGACATACACCTTTCCTCTTATATGATTTCTTTCTACATCTGTATTTTTTTTATCATGAAGTATCACTAACCTTTCTATCATGTATATTGTACTTTTCATAAGGCTGCTAGTACACATCTCTGTAAGCAGAGCTCATTTATAGTCTTCACAAGGCACAGTCATGGGTCCAGGTTACATGATAAATCTCTGAATTGTCTGTGTAGTCTATTACTGCTATCAGCCATTGAATGCACATCTCCTATTACATGGAGAGATATGTGGCCAATCATTTTTTGCAGGTTGGAACAGCCTGATCAGCCAGTCAACCAGCTTTCTCTTGTCAGCTGATCGCCAAACCTATTACACAGGGCGATGTCTGCCTTATGCCCCTATTACACAGGATAATGAGAGGGAGCAAGCAAGCGCCTACTTGTCAGGTCAGCGCTCGCTTCCTCCTCGTTCCCTGCTCGCTGCCGAAACAGAGAATGCAAGACCAAAACAAAGAGTCCAATCTTCTTCATTGATTCTTTAAGTGTGAATAACCTTGATTCATTGTAAATCCTGAGTGTTATTCATTACAAGAAAAATATTATTTAAATAAAACCCCAAGATATTTACCGTTTTAATATGGTGTAATTAGATATAAGTGAACCTTTCAAAAGTTTGGTTTGACAGGTTCATCCGAACTTAACCTCAAAGGAGAAGTCTGGGCATAATAAATTTTGAGATATATTATTTCCCAACAAAGGTTATGATTTCTAATAGACTCTTATTATGGCAAATGCATGTATAGTGCATTTTCCCTGCACTTACTACAGCATGCAGTGTTCAGTTCTCTGTAAAGTTGGTGATGTCACGTCACATGGACTGGAAGCTTCAGTCAGTACTGTTTCTGCTGCCATCCGTTCATCTGCGAAAGGGATCACCCCGTCCATCTTCCGCTAGTTCCCTGCACCTCTCTCCATGCTGGCATTCCTTGGCATTGCTAGTTCGACAGCCTCCCGATCTGTCTTCTCCCCGCTCCTTCTGCCTTCTCTCCCCTCACCGGCCTCCTCCAGCAGTCCTTGGTGCCGCTAGTCCTTGGCTCCTGCTACTCCCTGCTACTTCTGCCTCTGGCCTGAAGCATCTTCTGGCACTCTTTTCCAGCCAGCAAAGGTAGCGGAAGACAACGGGAGCTGACGGCTGCCAGACTAGAGGTGAGCGGGACTGCTGGTGGCGCTGGGGCATGGGTGTTGGCGGCCTGGGGAAGGTGCAGAGAGCCGGGGAAGTTACTTCTCAAACAATGCTAAAACAGCTTAATGATTATAGGCATTTTGGTGTTTTACTGTGGTTCACAAAGTTTTCTCATGTATACTTACCTGTCCATGGTCCCTCGGTGTCCTCCTACTCTGGTCTCCAGTTTCCCGCAAAGTAGCGAAAACCGAGCCAATCACTGACTGAGATGGGACAGCCACTGATTGGCTAAATGGGCTGTCACTGAACAATGCAGCAAGTGCTGTAGCTTCACTAATTGTGTAATAGTTTGCTCAGGGAACTAGCAGGAATGCTGGGTGAGGTTAGAAGCAGGATTTGAGGACTGTGATGAACAGCTGAGGAAAATAAATGCATTCTGGAACTTGTAGTACTGAGCAACTGCTGAACTGGTACTTCCATGAAATACAAAACTGAAGCCTCAAAAACAAATAGATTGTTGTTTTTTTTATTTTTTTTTATTACCTGATGTTAGAGTACCCTTTAAATTAGCAAATACAAACCCTAAAGACATAAAGCAAGATAGTAAGAAAATCATGAATTTTATATAGCAGAGATGAATTATTCAAATGGTATTCTGTTTGATTCCTATGAAATGGGATTCAAATGGAAAACAAATGAGCCATACCCCATTGGACACTATATGAAAATACAAACCTCTTCATGTATAAAAGCAACGAGGCTTAAAACAAAACAAAAGCTGTATAGCCTACATGCACTGCAGGACATGCTCTATACCGTAATCTGGACACCTCATTTAAAGGCCATAAAGTGAATACGGAGGGTAGTTCGGGTTAAAAAAGACCTTTGCACCTAAGGGAAATTAGATTTTTCCCTTTTTTTAGTAATCAAATTGAAAATTAATAATGGTCATTCTTATTGAATACAATATATTATTTGGAAGTGCCCTGAAAACATGCTTGTTTATAAGAACAATGCGAATGTCTTATATTCAGTGTCTCAATTTGTTGCCTTGAACCAACCCGCCTCAGACCTAGAACTTGAGGCTTTTGATACACTTTGAACATTACCTTTCACTTCCTTGTCCAATTCTCTTTTATGAACTTCTATCTGCATATATAATTTTCTTAGTTAATGACCTCACATAATTCAGAAAGGTCCATTAAAATGAGTTCTTTATTTTTAGAACATTTAGAAGATCGTTAATTGAAAGGTTAATATTACCTTGTCCATTTTACTTCCCTCTGGCTTAGAAACTTTTATTCATTTTTCTTAGCTCGGTTTACCACTCAGAGCTACTGTATATGTCACAAAAAGTCATCTTGTCAGGTAGAAAGCAATTGCATTTACAATCAAATCTATACATTCAAATAACTATATTCTTGAGATATAGTATGTAGAGGGCGGCATCATTTTACAGTCTTTATTAAATCTGTAAACCGATTGCTACATAGCTGTTTTAATTCTGTAGTCGCCTGGACTGCTTCATCTTTTGAGTTAACAAGTACTACAAATACTTCTGAAATTACGTATGGTGTCCTTCCCACAGGGTAGTAGCATATAGAGAGTAGCAGTGATTATACATATTAGAATAAGAGCCCTTTTAAAAAGTTTTATTCCTTCCCCATCTTTATTCAAGGTGAGAAGAGCTAGCTTATTTTTTCTAATAGTACTTTAACCCCTTTAGGACTGGACTGATTTTGGCCTTCAAGACCAGAGCCCATTTTTTAAACCCAACCTGTCTCACTTTATGCGGTTGTAGCTATGTGATGCTGTAACTTTTCTTTCTGATTCTGAGATTGTTTTTTGTGACATATTTTACTTTAGGTTACTGGTAAATTTTGGTCGGTATGCAAAAGAAAATTATGTGGAAAATTTCATTTTTTTCATGAGAAAAATTACAAAATTAGTTTTTTTCTCATTTTAAATTTTCTGTGGTCACTGCACAGGCTTAATAATGTAATAATTTTATTGCCAGCGTGATTACGTCCGTGGCAATACTAAAGATGTGTACTTTTTTTTTCTTTCCAACATTTATTATATTGTGGGCTATGGGGATTATATGTGAATTTTACTTTATTTATTAATTTTTTTTTTTTGTGTGTGTGTTTTTTTACACTTTATTTTATTAGGATTCTCCCTTCCCTTAGCACTGTAGGTTCTGTGATCGCACTGATTGCAGCACCTATAGGGTTAACTGCCGAGATTCAGGCAGCGCCCGGATCTCGGCAGTTAATCTTATAGGTGCTACAAAGAGTGCGATCACAGCAGCTATAGTGCTAAGAGAAGGGAGAATCCTAATAAAATCACTGGCAGCCGGGCCTCCCTGTGGATGACATGGCCAGCTCCTGCGCCCATGTCATCCCTGTGACATACCGGCATGTCCATCTGCCGGAATTCTATGCAGAGTAGGATGTGCTGGTACGTGATTCAGTGGGAAGGGGTTAAAGGAGAAGTACTTTTTTGTTTTGAAGGCTGGTAACATAACCAGTCCTTACTTACCTCTCCCCGTGCCTGCTATCCACCGCATGACCATCCCTGGGACCCTCGCCAGCTGCCTGTCCTGGCTGATGGACTGACCACTCAATCATATACAAAGACGCACCATCTTTCAATCTGGGCTCTCGTGTCTAAAAAATCAGGATTGCTGAATAATAATGTATCCAAACAAATAAAGTATGAAAGACTCAACAAGAATATAGTCACTTGAAACTTGCATTGATTTTTTCATGAAAAACAGCATTTTCACCTATTTCAAAACTTCACAATGAAAAATAATATCACCCACCAGTGCGGATACAATAAAGGGGCTTCGTTTTCATGACCAGCTGGGACACTCTGTGTATGTATCCGCTACATCAGAAGAGGCCTGTAGCTGGCGTAGTCAAGCTATGTTTAGGAGGAGTATCCCTCCTTTCTCAATGTCATTAGACAGGTGAGACCCACCACCAATACTTGGTTTATTGTGAAATAGTTATTTCACAACTGCCATAAAATGACATCTAACTCAACAAAGAAATGTCTGTTGGAAATCTGTTTTCTCTGATTCTCCTGTTCTACCTAGATGTAAACCATATCTCTACTTGCCCTCTACGAGTTCCATGTATAAATGTTAATCAGACTACTGACATGTATGTCATTAAAGGTAGTAAATCTCGTCCATCTGTAGGTGGCAAATTTGTGAAGTTTTGTGTTGTTGTTGTTCTTAGAAACCACACCATACATCTTTATAGGGAAGCATTTTTTACTGTCGCAGAGCTTCAAATCTTCTGCATAACCATTGAGATACATGCTAAAATTCAGGCTGCCTGGAGCTCCCATTAGTAAGAGCTTATAACATATGGATTTACACAGCTTACTTTGAACTAAATGGAAGCTCATAAATCTGTATGCGGTTAGTCTTCCTAATGGCAATTGCAGTTAGAATTTTACCTTAGTGATGGCAAGCAGGAGATTCAAGCTTGATCAAAGAAAACAATAATTTACAGATGTCGGCTATGTTCACACAACGTAAATTTTCTATTAAAGAAGAAGTCCGCCGAAAATTACACTTATTACAGGAAATGCTTATAAAGCACTTTCCATTGTGTGCTCTGGTAAATTGGGATATGGGAGCGCATATGCAGTACCGGTCAGGACTATCTTCACTGACACCGGCCGGGTCACAGATCGCTCATATAATATATATATATATATATATATATATATATATATATATATATATGCTATCCACAGGATAAGCTATCCACCAACCAGCTGTTTTGCTCCTGCACTACACAGTGGATGGGACCAGAAGCAACCACAGTGTAGTGTTGCGGACCTTTAACAACAACAGTCACCGTTCCATTAACCCCTTAACGACATTGGGCGTAAATTTACGCCCTGATGCCGGTAAGGACGTTCAGAGCGGGGCCGCGCGGCGACCCCGCTGTGAACCGCGGCGGTCCCGGGTGCCGCTTGTAGCCCGGGACCGTAGGTATTAGCGGGCATGGTCCGATCGCCGTGCCCGCTAATACAGTAATCAGATGCAGCTGTCAAACATGACAGCTGCATCCGATTACCGGATTCAGCCGTTCCCTGGTGTCTAGTGGCGGAGATCCCCTAGGGGGGCTTCTAGTATAAGTGTTAAAGTAAAAAAAAAAGTGTTGTTAATAGTAAAAAGCCCCCTCCCCTAATAAAAGTCTGAATCACCCCCCTTTTCCCAGGTTATAAATAAAAGTAAATAAATAAACAAACATGTTTGCTATCGCCGTGTGCGTAATCGCCCAAACTATTAATTAATCACATCCCTGATCTCGCACGGTAAACGGCGTCAGCGCAAATAAATCCCAAAGTGCAAAATTGCAAAATTTTTGGTCGCATCAAATCCAGAAAAATTGTAATAAAAAGCGATCAAAAAGTCATATATGCGCAGTCAAGGTACCGATAGAAAGAACACATCATGGCGCAAAAAATGACACCTCACACAGCCCCATAGACCAAAGGATAAAAGCGCTATAAGCCTGGGAATGGAGCGGTTTTAAGTGACGTATATTTGTTGACAATGGTTAAAATTTTTTACAGGCCATCAGATACAATATAAGTTATACATGTTACATATCGTTTTAATCGTAACGACTTGAGGAACATATATAACAAGTCAATTTTACCCCAGGGCGAATGGCGTAAAAACACATTTCCCCCAAAGAAACAAAATGCTTTTTTTTTTTCAATCTCACCGCACTTTGAATTTTTTTCTGGTTTCGCAGTGTACTTTATGCAAAAATTCAGCCAGTAATTGCAAAGTACAATTAGTGACGCAAAAAATAAGGGCTCATGTGGGTTTCTAGGTGGAAAAATGCAAGTGCTATGGCCTTTTAAGCACAAGGAGGAAAAAACTAAAACGCAAAAATCGAAATTGGCTCTGTCCTTAAGGGGTTAAGTCTGCAGCATAAAGAATTGGGTCCTGAGGCCTTCTTTTTTTCTGGAATTTTCCACACCAACAAGAACTACACATGGTCGACGCTCACCTCTAATGACCACAGCTTTAGCTTCATGAACCTCAGATATCCATTCAAAAATATTGCTTTTAACTGCCTGAAACAAAAGACCTTTTTAATCTATTCTATGAGTAGAACAGTCTTCTTAGATACTGTAAATGCACTGAATGGGGCTCCACATTTTTACTTCTAATAGTTTTGCCGTGACTACCCTCTTTTCACATAGGCCTTGACCAGGTGACTGAGTTCACTTTTTTACATAAGGGAATCTTATGATTTCTGTGCTTTGTGTGTATCTTGAAAACAACGGGTGTCATCTTAGGAATATTTTCTGATCTTAACCGATTTTTCTATCTCACTATTACTTTATGCATAGTCAACATACTTGCCCAGACTGACAACCCTGATGTTCTTTTCCTTCATTGCATTACCTATTTAGAACAATATTACAAACTCATCTGGTGTGAAGGTGTTTATTTTAGTTATCCATGATACCTTGGACAGGTCTACGACTTCTCTGAAAAGAATATGTGCCTCTCACAAACACCTTATGCAAAGTGCATTTCATACCCTATTCTTAGGAGACACTCGAAGGGAGCATAATGACCCTTAAAGAGGTGCAAACGTTATTCTCCGGTACACCCACACCATTAACATATTGAAATGATCTTGACTTCTACTTATGTCCTTGTCCACTCTCCACTTACTGTATGCTGGGCGTATTGTATGCCCATTTCAGGCCATTATGTTTATGTGCATAATTTTCTCCATAATCCAACAGCCATTAAGGTGGAGGCTTAATAAAGCGCTACTGACTAATACTCACCTTATAATGTAACATTTTTCTATAATATAAATGAGTGTTTCATTGAGATACATTTTAATCTATTTATCCTATTAACTGAAAGGGCTGTTTGTGTGCTTGTATATATTGTATGTTCTATATGGTTTAATGATTATATATTGCTTTCATTTTATTTAAGTTATACATTTCAGGTTCTATTTAAGTGTTGCATTTGCCTCCTTTTCAATAGGAAAATGCTTGTGTTTTTCTTTCTTGCGACATACGTTGTCTATGATTAATCGCCATTTGCAGTCATAGACAGATTAGATTGCTTCTCCTGATCCTCACTAAGGCTTCGTGCTTTTATGAAATGATTGAATAAACTACTGCTTATGTCAAGATTTTAATGGCAAGTACTCTCTACATCAATTGCAACTGTAGGCCCATATAATATATTCTATAGCTATTATGTTTAGAGTATAATACTCTGCGTAAGTGGTACTTGGAGAATCCATTTATTCAGCAATGACATTTGACCAGTGTTTACCACTGGAGGTTACAAAATGCAGATAGGGCTGCATATGTGTTTTCACCAATGTTATGCATTAAACTTATTAAACAGATAAACAGCTGGTTTTAGTACAATTTCTGTTATTGCTTTTTTATTTACAATGTTATTTTACTAAGTTTTTCATTTCTATTATCGTTGTACAGAGGAATATGTGTCTGAGATGATCTATTTCCTCTTTTTTTTATCTGTAGGCATGTATGTCACTCAAGTAATTGCCATAGATAAAGATGATCCAGCAAATGGAAATAATGCCAGGTTGGTTTACAGCATCCTCCAAGGACAACCACAGTTTTCTATTGAGATAAAATCAGGTAAAGAAAAAATCTGAATAGTGATCTTTTTGAGTTTTAAAAGGTTCACACACAAAAAAAGCAAACAACACCCCTGGAGAGGTCAAGGCAAACACTAATATAGGATCCCTTCAGAAATAATATGAGGCCATGGTCACACATAGTATTTTTGTCAATATTTTAACAAAAAAATAATATTTGCATTATGATCATGATAGACGACCATCATCTGCAAATAGACATCTTTTTGATGGCCACGAAATCCCGTAGTGTAAAGACTAAGGCTATGTTCACACAACGTCAAAAATAGAGAAAAGGCGTCCAATTCCGCTGTCTAAAAAACGTCAGTTTTTGCTGCAATGCGGTGGCAATGCATTGAAGTTAATTGGAAGACGGATGTCCAATGCACATAATGTATTGAATAACGGACGTTTTTACCGCAAGCGTCAAAATAATGAAAATGATCATTATTTTTGGACGTCTTTTGCAAACAGCGGAAGTTTTTTATTAGTTGTTCACACATTTTTCTTTTGTCACCATTCTTTCTCCGTTTTTACTATTAAATTCAATTGACTTTTCAATTAAGCCACACACAAAGGGCAATTAGTAACGCCAAACTAGAATAATCTACAAACACCAGTCATTGCACTAAGGGGAGGCCAGGCGGCTAAATAACGTCCATTATTTTAGACTCAAAATGAGGGACATCATTTTAAACGGAGCTGAAAAAAACGTTGTGTTAACATAGCCTAAAGGTGCAAATCTTTCTATAATAGTTTTTCTATTTCAGTTTCCACTCCTGGTTTTGTCTGAACAGTCAAGAAAATACTGTCTAAAAAACTAAACAAAATACTGTGTATGAACACAGCCAAAGTATTAACAGTTGCATAGTGTAATGTAATGATAAAACTAAAAAGGTTGCATTATGTCATATGGATATAAAAGGGGTATATCTTCCTCTTGGGGCTAATCTCAGTTACTGCACAGAGTATGTCTCTAAGGTTGCTCTCACACATGGCAGGTTTTTTTTTTTTTTGTTTTTTTTTTTGCCACTGCAGTTTTTGAGCCAAAATTAAGAGTGGATTCAACAGGAACATAAATTATATAGGAAGGATTTAAACTTCTGCTTCCTGATACAGATCCATTACTGGCTTTGGTTCAAAAACTGCAGTGGCAGTTTAAAAAAAAATGCTACTGTGGGATGTCAGCGTAAGGCTGGATTCACACGCTGTAACTGTGCGGCTGTATTTTTTATGCGGCTGTAAATGTGCGGGTGAAACTCCGGCCGTGGGAAAAAATAGACATGCGGCTCAAAACATACGGTCATTTACTTGGAAATCTGGTTCAACTAAAAATAACAAATAAAATGTTAAGAAAGTGATGGAAACACCTCTGGATGCATCTGGGAAAGCAGGGAACACAGTTTACATGAATCGCTATTACCGGGGGTTTGCGATCCTCTGCACTATAGCCGATGTCTCTCATGGTTAATATATTGAATTAATAAAACACATTTTCTGTCTAATAAAGTCCCTTTCATTGTTCAATAATTAAATGTAAACGATTCCATCATTTTGCAATTAAATATACTGTTAAAATAAATATATATATAAATAAATGTATATTTATATATATATTTATTTTTTGACAGTATATTTAATTGCACAATGATGGATTCGTTAGAATTAAATTATTGAACAAAGAAACTGTATTTATTTAAACGAAAATGTGTTTTATTCATGAAATATTAATTAGTACAGAAAGCTCTATTAGCCGGTAATTCATATGCCGGCAATAGAGCATTCTGTACTAATCATCACTTTACTTTAATGAAAACATCAAATGTTTCTTCTAATTATGTTATGACAATAACATTATTAGAAGAAACATTTAGAATTATATGTGCGCTCAGCTGATTGGCTGTTCGGCTGAGCGCACATATAATGAGCCGGTCCGCAGCACAGTGACTTCATTGTGCTGCGGACCAGCGAAGAGGACGCATCGGGGTGAGTATAGAGCTCTCCCCACCCCCTCCCCGGCACTGCACCCCTCCCAGCAAGGAAGGGGGGGTCAGTTAACCCCTTCCTTGCTGGGATGGGTGCAGTCTGACATCAGTCTGGCCCCCAGGGGGTTAAGGGGGATACGATACATCCTCCCTTAACCCCTTGGGGGCCAGACTGTAAGCAGCGATCTGTAAAGATGCTGCATACTGTAAGGTGCACAACACCGCTCACAATGATGGGTGTTGTGCTCCTGTTTGTGTGTTTTTTGTGTGTTTCTCCCTTTTTGTTTTTCAGATATCGGTATCCTGTGGATTACGTCGGATTCCGTGGACTACGTCGATGACCAGCGGTTGTTCTTTGAATTTTTTAAATAAAATGGTCAATGAGGGGTGTGGGGGTGTTTTTATTTGAATAAACAAATTTGTAAACTTGTGTCTTGTCTTTATTTCTTTACTTTTTAGACTTAGTAGTGGAAGCCGTCTAATAGACGGAATCCATTACTAAGTTGGGGCCTAGTGTTAGCCGGTATAAAATGGCTAACACTAACCCCCTATTATTACCCCAGTACCCAATGCCACCAGGGGTACTGGGAAGAGCCGGGTGCCAGTGGTCCCGGAGCGTCAATATTGGCGCTCCTGGACCGGGCGGCAGCAGGCTGGTAAGATTTAGGCTGGGGAGGGCCTAAACCAATGGCTCTTCCCACCCTGGTGTTACCAGGCTGCTGTCGTTTGGTTTTTAACCCGGCTGGTTATAAAAATAGGGGGGACCCTATGCAAAATTTTTTTTAAATAAATAAATAATTAAAAAAAAACGCATAGGGTCCCCCCTATTTTTATAACCAGCCGGGTTAAAAACCAAACGACAGCAGCCTGGTAACACCAGGGTGGGAAGAGCCATTGGTTTAGGCCCTCCCCAGCCTAAATCTTACCAGCCTGCTGCCGCCCGGTCCAGGAGCGCCAATTTTGACGCTCCGGGACCACTGGCACCTGGCTCTTCCCAGTACCCCTGGTGGCATTGGGTACTGGGGTAATAATAGGGGGTTAGTGTTAGCCATTTTATACCGGCTAACACTAGGCCCCAACTTAGTAATGGATTCCGTCTATTAGACGGCTTCCACTACTAAGTCTAAAAAGTAAAGAAATAAAGACAAGACACAAGTTTACAAATTTTTTTATTCAAATAAAAACACCCCCACACCCCTCATTGACCATTTTATTTAAAAAATTCAAAGAACAACCGCTGGTCATCGACGTAGTCCACGGAATCCGACGTAATCCACAGGATACCGATATCTGAAAAACAAAAAGGGAGAAACACACAAAAAACACACAAACAGGAGCACAACACCCATCATTGTGAGCGGTGTTGTGCACCTTACAGTATGCAGCATCTTTACAGATCGCTGCTAACAGTCTGGCCCCCAAGGGGTTAAGGGAGGATGTATTGCATCCCCCTTAACCCCCTGGGGGCCAGACTGATGTCAGACTGCACCCATCCCAGCAAGGAAGGGGTTAACTGACCCCCCCTTCCTTGCTGGGAGGGGTGCAGTGCCGGGGAGGGGGTGGGGAGAGCTCTATACTCACCCCGATGCGTCCTCTTCGCTGGTCCGCAGCACAATGAAGTCAGTGTGCTGCGGACCGGCTCATTATATGTGCGCTCAGCCGATCAGCCAATCAGCTGAGCGCACATATAATTCTAAATGTTTCTTCTAATAATGTTATTGTCATAACATAATTAGAAGAAACATTTGATGTTTTCATTAAAGTAAAGTGATGATTAGTACAGAATGCTCTATTGCCGGCATATGAATTACCGGCTAATAGAGCTTCCTGTACTAATTAATATTTAATGAATAAAACACATTTTCTTGGAAATAAATTCAGTTTCGTTTGTCAATAATTTAATTCTAACGAATCCATCATTGTGCAATTAAATATACTGTCAAAAAATAAATATATAGATAAATATACATTTATTTATATATCTATTTTTTTTAACAGTATATTTAATTGCAAAATGATGGATTCGTTAGAAATAAATTATTGATCAACGAAAGTGTCTTGATTACAAATAAAATGTCTTTGATTAATTTAATATAGTAACTATTAGAGGCATCGGCATTCGGCATCATTGCCGGCTATTTTTGAAGTACTCCGTACGGACCGCCTGTCAATCCTCGGCCGCATGTCCAGCCGCAAATAATGGTCTTGTTCATTTTTTACGGGTCCGTTTACGATAGGGCCGTAGATTGATACATAGTGTGCACTGTGCAGCCGCATATCCTATACTTCCCAGCATACACACGAACCACCAAAAATACAGCCGCACAATTACAGCCGCAAATACAGCCGCACTCTTACAACGTGTGAATCGAGGGTTAAACTGTCTAGTTTAAGGTCTTAGGCCCCCTTAGGCTATGTTCAGCTGCATATCAATGGTTTTTCAGGATTCCTTAGGATGGCATTCAACTTCTTCAGCCACAGGGAATAAAATGTGAAATGTTTGGGTTCGCAGAACATTGCCAAACCCGAACAATTTGGCAGGTCTGCTCAACACTACTCATGATGCCTGTGAGGCAGCAATCTGATATGTTCATGAGACGTAGAGACTAGAGATGAGTGAAGCAGCCGGAAATTCGTTTTGCAGGGTTCGCAAATTTTAGGTTAAATTTGTAAATATTTTCTAATTGAATCTTAACAATATCAATAAAATATTTCAATAAAACAGATAGCTACAGTACTGGGACTGTTATAGAAGGACAAATTTGTTAATGCATGATCTTGTAAAAGTATAAAAAAATTGGAAAATCACAATTAAAAAAAATGTCAATCAGCCAGTCAATCATTTAATTTCCGCCATGGACAGCAGTGGACATCGGTGGACCAGCGGCGTAACACCAATTTTCTCCCAGAAAAACAGTAGACACCAGTGGACCAGCGGAAAAACATCAATTTTCTCCCAGGAAAGCAGTGAACATCAGTGGACTAGCGGCATATTATTACCTGTTCCCCATGGACATCATTGGATGCTGGTGGATCAGGAGGTGGCGAAGCAGAGTCTCTTTGATCTTGAGTGGCCTAAGACAGACATCTGGACATAGCAGTGGAAGCACTTGGACTCTATTTGACCTTAAGGGGCCGGGGACAGACATCCGGATGTTGCAGCTAAAGCATTCGGCTCTGTTTGACCCTGAGGGGGCTAGCACAGACAGTTTAGGTGGGTAACTGTACTGGGAGTTCCATATCGGAGAAATTAAAAAAGCCCCCAATTTTTAGACCCCCAGAACTTTATTTTTTCTTTAACATGTCAAGTAAAATTACTTGAATCCAACAGTTGAGCTAAATAGGCCATCCAACTTTAACCATGGCTAAATAGGCCATGGCAATTTTAGATTTTCCTACTGTAGTCTATTTTCTTAGAGAAAAAAAATAATAATAAAATATATAATATATAGCGGAAATAATGTGTTCAAAAACCCGTGGTGAATCTGGGCCTCTTATTTGTTTTCAAGACACACTTCCATATCAACACCAGGTTATTGATTCCACAAAGTGCAAGACGCAACCCATGCGTGCATCTCTTGGGGTGTTTAAGCTCCAGCTCTAGCTTAAATAACATGGAAAGGGGATACCCTTGATGGGGTATGGGAGTTACCATCCCACCCTTTGGTCACTCCCAAAAAACCTCACCCTAGTTGTGCATGCAAATGTCGCTCCAGGGCTGTTGCTTAAAACCATCAGCAGATCTTTATGACTGGGAGTTTTAGTGTAAAACTAGGTTGTTCTACTCTGAAATGTGTATTATCCATTCGCCCCATTGTACTAAAAGGTGGCAGTAAAACATCTGCACATCTGCTGTGGGTTTTAGGCAACAGAAGCCAAAAAGCAACCATTCACTGATAAATGCACTATAAGGTACGGTAACCTGCCTTTCAGCAATATATAGTAGCTGGTAGTAGCTTTAGAGGTTTGTTATATCATGTTTAAAGGACATCTTTCTCTGTGATATATACACCATCAGGAACTCTTCCAATAGCTTTAAAGCACTCAAGAAATCACAAGAGCAATTAAAACGTCACTAAATATGAGTGAACCTTGAGCATGCTCTAGTCCATCCGAACCCAATCGTTTGGCATTTGATTAGTGGTGGCTGCTGAAGTTGGATAAAACTCTAAGGTTGTCTGGAAAACATGGATTCAGCCAATGACTATATCCATGTTTTCCAGATAGCCTTAGGGCTTTATCCAACTTCAGCAGCCACCTCTAATCAAATGTCGAACGATCGGGTTCGGATGGACTCAAGCATGCTCGAGGTTCGCTCATCTCTAAACGTCACACAAAATCTTAACCCCTTGCCTCCGAAGCCTGCTTTGGCATTAATGACCAGGCTAATTTTTCAAAATCTGACCTGTCTCACTTTATGCGCTTATAGCTCAGTGATGCTTTAACGTATGCTAGCGATTCTGAGATTGTTTTTTCGTCAAATATGGCACTTTATATTAGTGGCAAAATTTGGTCATTACTTTGTGTGTTTTTTGTGAAAAACATCAAAATATCATGAAAAATTAGAAAATTTTGCATTTTATGAACTTCTGAAATTCTCTGCTTCTAAAAAAGGAAGTCATAGCACATAAATTAGTTACTAAATCACATTACCAATATGTCCTCTTTATTCTGGCATAATTTGGGAAACATATTTTACTTTTTTAGGCTGTTATGGGGCTTAGAAATTTATTAGCAAATTATCACATTTTGTGAAAGTTTCCAAAACTGATTTTTTTTTAGGGACCAGTTCTTTTTTTAAGTTGATTTAGGAGGCTTTTATGCTGTAAACCCCCATAAGTGACCCCATTTTGGAAACTAGACACCTTAAAGAATTAATCTAGGGGTATAATGAGCATTTAACCCTACAGGGGCTGGAGGAAAGTATTCACAATTAGGCCGTAAAAAAAAAAATTAAAATTTTAATTTTCCAATAATATATATGTTTAGATTAAAGTTTCTCCTTTCCAAAAGGAACATGAGAGAATTTGCACCCCAAAATTTGTTACACAGGTTCTCATGAGTACAACGGTACCTCATATGTGGGCGTAAACCACTGTATGGGCACACAGCCGGGCTCAGAAGGGAAGGAGCGCCAATTAGCTTTTTTAATGCAGATTTTTCTGAAAAAAATTTCTGAGCGCCAGGTGCATTTGCAGTGCCCCTGTAGTGTCAGCAGAATAGAATCCCCCCAAAAGTCACTCCATTTTCGAAAGTACACCCCTCAAAGAATTCATCTTGGGGTAGGATGAGCATTTTGACCCCACATGCATTAGAGGAAAGTATTCAAAATTAGACAGTAAAAATGAAAAACACAAATTTTTCCAATAATATGTTCGCTTAGTTTGAAATTTCTCAATTTCACAAGGAAAAAGAGAAAAAAAGTACCCAAAAATTGTAATGCAGGTTCTCCTGAATACAACGGTACCCCATATGTGGGCATAAACCACTGTATGGGCACACAGCGGGGCTCAGAAGGGAAGGAGCGCCAATTAGCATTTTCAGTGCAGATTTTGCTGAAGAAGTTTCTGAGCGCCAGGTGCGTTGGCAGCGCCCCTGTAGTGTCCATAGAAGAGAACCCCCCAAAAGTCACCCCATTTTGGAAAGTACACCCCTCAAAAAAATTCATCTTGGGGTGTGGTGACCATTTTGACCCCACAGGTATTAGAGGAAAGTATTCAAAATCAGACAGTAAAATTGAAAAACTAGAATTTTTCCAATAATATGTTTGTTTAGTTTGAAATTTCTCAATTTCACGAGGAACAGGAGAGAAGCTGCATGCCAAAATCTGTAACGCAGGTTCTCCTGAGTAGAACAGTACCGCATATGTGGGCATAAACCACTGTATGGGCACACAGCCGGGCTCAGAAGGGAAGGAGCGCCAATTAGCATTTTCAGTTCAGATTTTGCTGAAGAAGTTTCTGAGCACCAGGTGCGTTTGCAGAGCCCCTGTAGTGTCCGTAGAAGAGAACCCCCCAAAAGTCACCCCATTTAGGAAAGTACACCGTTCAAAGAATTCATCTTGGGGTGCAGTGAGCGGTTTGACCCCACAGGTATTAGAGGAAAGTATTCAAAATAAGACAGTAAAAATTAAAAACTCGAATTTTTCCAATAAATGTTCGTTTAGTTTAAAATTTCTCAATTTCACGAGGAATGGGAGAAAAAACGTACCCCAAAATCTGTAACGTAAGTTCTTCTAAGTAGAACGGTACCCCATATGTGGGCATAAACCACTGTATGGGCACACAGCAGGGCTCAGAAGGAAGGGAGCGCCAATTTGCTGGAGCAAAACCGCAGCTAGTAATGGTTATTAGAATAGCGCAGTTACCAAAATACAGTAAAAAAAATGAGATTACAGGTAATGTGGGGTGGTTACTGGTAATCTGGGGTGGTTATGGGCAACCTGCGGTGGTTAAGGGCAACCTGCGGTGGTTACGGGCAACGTAGGGTGGTAACGGGCAACGTGGGGTGGTAACGGGCAACGTGGGGTGGTTACGGATAAACTGAAGTGCTTATAGGTAATCTGGGATGGGAATCTGTAATTTGGAGTGGTAACGGGCAATCTGGAGAGGGTCTCTGGCAATTTTGCGTGGTCGGGGGCAACGTGCGGTGGACGGAGGCAACGTGCGTTGGTCGGGGGCAACGTGCGTTGGTCGGGGGCAACGTGCGGTGGTCGGGGGCAACGTGCGGTGGTCAGAGGCAACGTGCGGTGGTCAGAGGCAATCTGGGGGGAATTACATGTGATTAGGGGCAACCTGGGGGGGTTACAGACAATCTGCGGTGGTTATGGGCAACATGGGGTGGTTACAGACAATCTGCGGTGGTTACGGGCAACATGGGGTGGTTACAGACAATCTGGGGTGGTTACGGATAAACAGAAGTGCTTATAAGTAATCTGGGGTGGGTACATGTAATTTTGGGTGGTTACGGCAATCTGGTGTGGTTATCTGGAGGGGGTCACTGGCATCGTGTGTGAGTTAGAGGCAACGTGCAGTGGTTAGAGGCAACGTGCGATGGTTACTTGCAATATGGGGGGTTACGGGCAATCGGGGCTGATTACGGACCATCTGGAGGGGGTCACTGGCAATTTGGGGTGGTTACAGTCAACGTGCGGTGGTTATGGGCAACGTGCGGTGGCTATAGGCAACGTGCGGTGGTCAGAGGCAACGTGCGGTGGTCAGAGGCAATCTGGTGGGAATTACATGTGATTAGGGGCAACCTGGGGGGGTAACAGACAATCTGCGGTGGTTATGGGCAACATGGGGTGGTTACAGACAATCTGGGGTGGTTACGGATAAACTGAAGTGCTTATAGGTAATCAGGGGTGGGTACATGTAATTTTGGGTGGTTACGGCAATCTGGTGTGGTTACGGGCAATCTGGAGGGGGTCACTGGCAACGTGTGTGAGTTAGAGGCAACGTGCAGTGGTTAGAGGCAACGTGTGGTGGTTACATGCAATATGGGGGGTTACGGGCAATCGGGGCTGATTACGGACCATCTGGAGGGGCTCACTGGCAATTTGGGGTGGTTACAGGCAACCTGCTCCGGGACCACACAGGGGGGTCCCCGATCACTGCCTCCGGTGGCGGAGAGCATGGGGCTTTGATCACTAATTCATTTCCATCCCTGCGAACAAACGTTGTTTGTTCGCAGGGATGGGGGCAGCCATCTTGGATCTGATGGCTGCCCGGGTAGGGTGATCTGGGGTCTGATCGGGGGGCTGATCTGGGGTCTGAGGGGACATTTTTCATCTCCCCCCACCGTGGATTCACGGTGGGGGGAGATGAAAGCTATCGGCGGCGGCGGTAATGCCCGGTACCGGCGGATCGCCGCTAAAACGGTAGTAGCGGCGATCTGCCGGTATTGGGGGACGAGGGGAGGGGGCCGGGGGACACATATTGAGTGGCGGTGGGGGGAGGCAGCGTTCTGCAGCCTCCCCCCGCCGCCCGATCTGCACTGAATCTCCCCATAGACGCTGTGGTCGCATTGACCGCGGCGTTTATGGGGTTAACTGCCCGGGGGGGAGCGCGGCTCCCCTCCGGGCAGTGGCATCAGGAGGATGCTGTGTGACATAGCCTCCTCCTGCTGCCCGATCTCACCTAGGGACAGAGGGGGGAGGCAGGGAAGCCATGACGTCCAGGGACGTCATGATGCGTTCTGCCACTGCTTTTCATGACGTCCCTGGACGTCATATTGGGGGAAGGGGTTAAAAACCCCAGGAACAGTATTAGTCCAGTTACCACGCATGTCTTGAAAAATGAGACACAAATGGTAAGATTCCTTGGCACAAGTGCCAGGGTTGAAACAGCATGGCTATGTTTAACATCTCCTCCTTGTGAACCATAGTCATTGGGATGTGTGTCTAGATAATCTTGATCTTCGAGCATGGGTTGCACATTGGACTGGATGGGGGGGGGGATTTATCAAAAAGGTGTAAAGTTATATTGACTCAGCTGCCCCTAGCAACCCATTAGATTCAACTTTTCATTCCTCACACATTTATTGGAAAATGAAAATTAGAAGTTGAATGGTTGCTAGATGCAAATGAGATGATTTTACATTACATCTGTTTGATAAATCTCTCATAAGGTTTTCAAAATATATCTTAATTTACTAGAGGTATTTGCTAATGGACTATACTAATAATTTAAGGGCTAAAATTCAGTGGTGGCGCTCCTTATGTTGTGGCATGGAAATGGTGCCGGGTTTTCGACCCAAACCCTGACCCACTTTCTGCTGGCAGAATTGTTTCTTCCATCACCTGCACATAAGAACTGCTGCACCTCTGAGTGGAGTTGGCAGTTCTTCTGAGGTGGCACACTGCTGAGTGTCTCCTAACTGCTTCTGTGCTCCTCCTGATGGCTTTTGGGCTCCTCCTCATAGTCAGGGACACACTTTTCCTCTCCTAACTCCTCTTCAGCAGCCATCCAGTACAAGCCCATACTGCGGCTTCAAGCTTCCCCTGGCTCGCTCCCCTTACTGCTCTCTCTTTTTTTATGTGCTGGTTAAACATCTCATGCCTTCATGAGATCTTCAACATTCTGAGAAACTTAGGAACAGTTGCTGTGCAGATGGCACAGGAATCTCTGTTGGACAAGCAGTTGCTCCCTGGCCGTTGACACTGGCTGAAGAGTCTGTTTTTTTTTTTAAGTGCTTTGACATAGTGGCCAAATCAGCCGACAATCTACCTACAATGAGCCCCAAATCTGCCCACAATCAGCCCTCCTATCCTTTCCTCTACTCTACTCTCTATCCCTACATCTCTCTTTATTTCTCTCCCTGCTCTGCTCTCTCTGTCTGCTTCCACCTCCACTACACACACAGACTGGCCTCCTGTAATCAAATAACCTTATATAGAGGGGGAGGTGTTGAAATCCCAGAGGGGCCTGCAACAGATTTAACAGGTACTAGGGATTTTGGTTAATCCCTTTCTCTCACCCAGTGGCACTTTAGACAGCCAACATGTGCAGCCGCCATGTTCTTTGCAAATTTTCTTAAGGAATCCGCAAAAATTGACAGCGTAATTTGCAGTAAATCTGCTTTGCCAGATTCGCTTCGCTAATCTCTAGTAGACACCCACCCTGACACCAATATGCAATTTTAGGGAAAAAGTTTGTGCCCCATGGTTGAATCAGACTCCTGTGTAACAGTTTTGACGTTGAAGCTGTGAATTCTCCAAAAATGCTGCCTATTCACATATACAGTACAGCAAGCGGCAGACTGCTGCGATCACTGTCTGTCACTGACATGCTCCCTATAGGCACAGCTGGTAATGTGTAAGAGTTTAGCTTATGTGTTACAATACTAATGATCTCATCGTATAGGCTGAAAGTTGTATTTCAAACCTTTAGATTTAATTTATTCTGTGTGAATCTCTGAATCCATTTAAACATTTCCTTAGTGTAATGTGAAGTGATAGAAGGAACCATTTACCATCTGAGAGTATGGCTCAAGTGAGGACAATATTTAAAGCTGACTTGACCTCCATATTGTAAATAGATATAGTTTAGTAACAGTATCATCACTGCCTTAATACAACTCCTACAAATTAGAAATAGAAAATTGTATCTTCTGGTATCAGTTTTCAGCTTTTCAGATTAGATTTAGCATCAGACCCTGTTTTTTATGAAACCCTGAAACAGATTGTGAGTTTATTTGTTAACTTTTTCCCACTATAGGGAAGTTCTTATTACACTTTATATTGAATAGTTTTTGGCATATTAAATGATATAGCAATTTTTAATTCTTTAAATTAGACCTTGCAGTAAATGTTGCATCCCACAACTAGGCACTAGATAAGTCAGATTACACAAGAAATGTGTGTGTAGCTTGAGCGCTGTACTGTCTATGACTATGTTCACACAACACCAAAAAAAGGAAAAAAGGCAGCAACATTTCTATTTAAAAAGATGTCTGTTACTGCCGCGATTTAATGACAGATGTCCAATGCACACAGTCTATAAAATGACATATCTGCACAAACGTCAAAATAATGATCATGATCATTATTATCGGATGTCTTTTACACTGTCCTTTCACCATCCTTTTACCGTTTTTACTATTAAATTCAATGTACTTTCCAATTAAAGACACCCCCAAAGGTCAATTAGTCCACCTAAACTAAAATAATGTACTGTATGGACGTCATTTTTTTCTCTTCAAAATTAGAGAGGAAAAAAAGTTGTGTGAACATAGCCTATATCTGAGGGTGGCATATTCAAATGAATATACTATTTATTAGATACTTAGAACTCCTAGGATGTTACATTAAATGAACTTTAAAGGGGTATTATGGCGGGGTGGGAGTTCAATCTGGCTGGGGAGGAGGTGACTGAGGGCAGAAAAGTCCACTTATCTCCCCGGTTCCAGCGGCGGGTCCCGTATTGCGGCACTCCGGTCCCCGCTGCCCGGACGCTTTCTGGTCTCTGACGCTGGCTTGAGACGTGATGTTTCAAGTCCGCTCAGCCAGTCAGTGACCGAGGCGGGATCTCACCTCCATCACTGACTGGCTGAGCGCACTTGAAACCCCCCGCCGGAGTACCCCTTAAAGCAAAACCATTGAGACTTCTTGCATTCCTAGGAAGACTAGAGCTTGATGTCAACATGCGATTAAGGGTCATTTAATGTAAATCATATCGTGATAAACCCAAAGTATAGCAGATTGTTTGCAAGCATTATGCAGAGATTCAGTGAAGTTGTGACATGATGGGCCCTTGAGTCCTAATGCAATGTGCCCTATGAGCATAGGTGAGTATAAACACCTGCCGCTGTTTTCTATCCTTTTTTTAGTCTCTTTAGTTTGTGGTAAAATAGACTAATATACCTATGATTTGTTGGTAGCAGATCATTAATTATTTAATCACTTTGTGACTTTTAAATGCAATGTGGCTATCCATCCTGCCGATGGCTGCAAAGAAATGCATAATGGATAACATGCATATTGCATAGTGATGCACGCTCTCCACTATGCAAGTTTCACCTAGAATCTAACTTTAGATTTAACATTAAACAATCTGTGTATGTAGAAGTTTCTGGATATGGCTATGTTCACACAACATCAAAAATAGAGAAAAGGAGGACGATCTTGATATTTAAAATAACGTCCGTTATTGCTGCTATTTAACTGGCTGCATTGGCAATGCATTGAGGTTAATAGAAAGACTGACGTCCAATGCTCACAATGTATTGAATAACGGATGTTTTTACCGCGGACGTCATAATAATGAACATGATCATTATTTTTGGACATCTTTAACAAACAGAGGACGTTTTTTTATTAGTTGTTCACACACAGTTTTCTTTTGTCACCGTTCTTTCTCCGTTTTTACTATTAAATTCCATGGACTTTTTAATTAAGACACATCCAAAGGCCAATTAGTAATTCCAAACTAGAATAATGTACCAACACCAGTCATTGCACTAAGGGGAGGCCAGGCTGCTAAATGAGGTCTGTTATTTTAGACTCAAAATGACGGACGTCATTTTAAACTGAGCTAAAAAAATGTTGTGTGAACATAGTCTATCAGTGTAAATTACGTGGAACGCTCACCTTTTTGCCAATACTCTATATGCCACCATTTACAGTCAGTCATTGGATGTACCTTTGATATTAAACACATTTCAAGTAATTAGAGGACTAGAATATTTAGAGGGGGAAAAAACGTTGGAATGTGACCAATTTCAGTTGTACATTTTCAATTCACAGTAACATAGTATAGATGAAAATAAGACATTGCCAACAAGTGCAAAATAGTATAACGCTTTCTTTTTACAAAGGAAGCCAAAAACCAGTACAATAAATTGGGCCCTATGGATACTTTCAGCACACTGAAAAATGCACTACTGTGGGGGGAATTTACTAAAACCAACTAATTCTAAGTGCACCAGATTTATCACAAAATAAAAAAAATAATTTCACACTGTTTAATATTATTTAAAAACATGCAACTAATGTAGCAAAGCTTTATCTACCATTCAACTGTTTCTCTTGCATTCTGGGATTGCTCCCTTAAGAGTCTTCATTGTAAAACAATAGGTGATGCAGTAAGGAGTTACGCTAGAAGACCAATTCCTGATTCACTGAATTGGTATACTATGCACTTCACTGCTGTAACTGCAACATAACTTACAATTCCCTACATTATTTATTAGTGCCCATATAATAAGCATATCATAAAATCTCTAGCAAAAATCTCTAGAATATCTAATTTGTGCAAATAACTATTATGTATGGGTCAATTATGTAGTTAGACGTAACATACTGTGCTAGTAATACAGAATAAAGAAAAAAAAATACAAGGAATAATCACCTCTTCCATTGTCAAGGATTTTGTTCGTTTCTGTAAAATGTATTGCAAGGAGAAATGCTCAAGAGTATTCTGATTATACACTACAGCAAGTGAATTGTACAGCGTTTGTTAGTTCTTGGGTATAATGCTACAATAGATTATAGCATCATGAAAAATTCATGATATAGCAGTTAGAATCTATCCTGTACCAGCACTCTAACATATTTGATTTATTACAAAGTGAGTCAAGTTTTAATTGGCAAAGTTGAGAACAATTTAATGATTGGGAGCGGAATAGGATAATAAGAACATATAATTCATTATTGTATATGATCACAATAGACACAGTGTATTTGGGCAAAAGGTATATTCCAATTAATTTGAATGTGTAATAAATTAAGCCAAATGTAAAGTATTCTACATAGAAAAGTATTTTTCATTGGTAAACTATATAACATCCTAATGCAGTGACCTTTTGGCTCCAATCTGTGATGTTAATCATGCAGACATGGAGAGATGTAGGTCCACGCTGGGTGGAAGAGTTGCCTTGTTTTACTTCTCATTAATTGGTCTATTTTTAATTATGTCACTAAATAGAACAAAGTCTGCACTAAAGTTGCTTCATGCACACTACCAGACTACAAGTCCAGTCCATAGTCATAGATCAATACAAGAGATATGGAGGAAAAATGGTTTCTCACCAATCTGCTGACATGACATTCACAGACCTTTTCCAACTCGCACCATTCACTGTCGGGTGAATGATTACTTTCAGTGTCTTCATAACATCAATTTTCATTTTTTGTTTCAACCGATGCGGCATACAACAAGCCTCACACAGCTGATGTATCCCACACCCCGTGGACGTTTCGGAGGCCAAAACTACTCCTTTCTCATGGTGGTGCATGAGGAATGAGGAGATTTGGCCTTTGAAACACACATTTTTTATGTTAGCCTTTTTTAAAGTCTTTCTGTTGACTTTTTTTTGGGGGTGCAACAAGTTTTAATTTATAATTTCCTCAAATGTTTCTCATTCTGGAGAAACCAGTGATGAGGCCAGACCAGGGCACGGATGTAGAGCCACAATTTCTCTTTGACTTTTCCTTACAGTAAGAAAATAAGGATTACTCAGTTTCTACACCACTGACAACTTAAAGTGACTCTGTACCCCCCCAAACCACTTGTACCTTCGGATAGCTGCTTTTAATCCAAGATCTGTCCTGGGGTCCGTTTGACAGGTGATGCAGCTATTGTGATAAAAAAACGACTTTTAAACTTGCAGCCCTGTGTCAAACGGCTGTGGCCTAGATTGTGTATGCATTAGGCTGGCACAATGTCTCTGTCCCTCCTCCCTGCCTCCTCACCATTAGGAATGCTCCAGGCTGATTTTCTACTTTTCATCACCTGTGTTAGGATGGCACATGGGCTGGATCGTTAAGGCACCTGTGTAGTTTTCACTGAAGAAGAATAGGAAAAATGGTGAAGAGGGCTGAAAGGAGGGACGGAGGGGTGTGGCAAAGTTTATTGCACGGATACTCCAAGCCCCGGCTGTTGGGCAGAGGGCTGCAAGTTTAAAAGTTGTTTTTTTAGGACAATAACTGCATCACCTGGATTAAAAGCAGGTATCCCAAGGTACAAGCGGTTTTGGGGGGACAGATTGAGGGTACAGAGTCGCTTTAACAAAAGGCACTATGTTCACCAGGGCACTGCCACTTACATAACAGTGTCATCAAATCGGGTGAGGTTCCCTTTAAGTTTCTTTATTGGAAAGAGCTACATAATGCACATTTAACACCAGATATCTAACCAATTTAATTTGTCTAGGTCAGGAAATGGGGGGCCTACAGTCAAAACCAAAGCTTTGATTGCTCATGCATGATGGGAAATGTAGATTTGCAGCTGAAGGGCTACAGCTTCCTCATCCCTTGTCTAGACAAGAACCTGCATTCAATTCTCCAATCACTTTTAGCCAGTTAAAGTTAGAAGACTATGCAAAAATGGCTGTGATTCGTAAATGCTTAATGCTTGACCCCTAAATAAAACTGAGACTGTACTTTAATCACACACAGACACTATAAAACACAAATTAACCTACTTGAGTCAGAGCAAAAGCCATAAAAAAAAAAAAAAAAAATCAAATCTAATCAAATCTTTCCGGTGTGAACTAGGCCATAATAAGGTGCCAAAATATCACATCAAAGCTGCCACTGTGAACTGGGCCTAAATGACAAAATAATAATAATAATAATAATAATAATAATAATAATAATAATAATAATTACACAACATTATGTTCATGGCCATCCTCATTAACAAAAGTCTTTTATTCACATTCTTACCCCCTTCTTCATTTATTCTTTGTGAAATCCTAATACCAAACCAAAGAGGAATTAGGGAAAATATATTCATTTCTAAACACTTGGCAAGTGAACAAGTTATTCTGTATTGTTCAATCCTGTGTATGACTTTAGAATTCAAAATAAAAACTGCAGAGAATCGATAAAAGTATGAATATCGCTTTACTAGACTGAGTGATAAAAATGTAATTAGACATATGTTTCAGAATAGTTACCTTCAAGTTTTGGTGCTAAAATATGTAAAATAAAAGGTGAGATAATTACATTTTATAAGTTTTTGTTATTACTACCATTATTACCATTATTAAAATTGTTCTAAAAAGTGGATCTCAAATCCATATGCTTTATTGGTTTATATGTATATATTTCAGTTTTTTTTTTTTTTTTTCAAACTAGGAATAATTCGAGTTGCTTCACAAATTGACAGAGAAACTAAAGATCAATATCAAGTTATTGTACAAGCCAAAGACATGATCGGTGATGCAGGCGCTCTATCAACCACAACAACTGTGATAATTAATGTACTGGATGTCAATGACAATGCACCAAAATTTCCACAAAGTAAGCAAATTCTTTCTTAGTGATCTTTGCTTTGGTATTTTTTTTTATACTATGCTACTTCATCTTGAATATAAAAATTTAGATAACTTTATCAACAATATCCATTTTTTAATGCAAGTTTTTAATTTTTTTTTTTTTACTCCTGATTTAATCTCATTACAACAAATTCTTAACAGGTTTATAAACCTGTATGCTTAAAAAAACACATACTCAATGATAAAAATCCATCTATACATATTGTATTTGACCCAAAAATTGGAACCTGATTGGTTTAGGTGTTAATCATGTGACCACTATGACAATCAACCATGATGTGCACAGTTAAATAAATATTTCAGCAACACATTTTCCAGGTTATGAGCTGTAAAGAGTTGTCTCTGTCTGCCCAGTCCCTACCAGAGTGAGATTGGGTAAAAAAGGAGAAGATGTTACAAAAAACATACAGTATATTTGACTAAAATTAATTAACCTGTTTGTTCCATGTAAATTGATACTCTAATATCTGTATATTTTGCCTAGTTTTAGTTGTTGACATTGCTCCTATGCGCCGTCAGCTGGTCTAAGCTGATATATAACTAAAATTATGATTTTGTACATTAGTAGCATCATTCATTACACAATATATACATATTTGACATTGATATGCACCTGAGTATACATAACAAATAAAAAACCTGGATGACAATACCAAGACAGGATCACACATGGTTCTCTGAAATTCCACAGCTCCCATGCAATGCTCCTCTGCAAGTCTAGTGCAAAAGCAACAGTCTTTTGAACAATAGTTCCCATGTGAATGACTTGCAGCACTCACCAGCTCGAAGTTTGCCAATGTTTATTTTATATACAAGGTCAGAGGATGGTGTTGGGGTGGGGGGTGGGTGACAGCTGTTTTACTACACACAGCTCTTCAGCGTGTTTATTGTATATACAATAAACATTGGCAAAGTTTAACCCTTTCTGGACCTGGCTAATTTACGTTTTTGCGTCTTCTTTTTTTCCTCCTTGTGCTTAAAATAGCAGTTGCATTTTTACACCTACGGACCCACATGAGCCCTTATTTTTTGCATCACTAATTGTACTTTGCAATGACAGGCTGAATTTTAAAATATGCTGTGAAACTAGAAAAAAATTATATGCGCGGTGAAATTGGAAAAAAAAAACGCAATTCTTTTTCTTTGGGGGGGATTCGTTTTTACACTGTGTGTCCTATGGAAGAATTGACATGTTATATATGTTTCTCAAGTCAGTACGAATAAAACGATATGTAACATGTATTACTTTTATTTTATTTGATGGCTTGTAAAAAATTCAAACCATTGTTAATAAATATATGTTCCTTAAACTACCTTTATTCCTATGCTTATAGCGATGCCAAAAGAACAAAAGTGATGCGGCACACGTCCAATCTTTGCTAGTGATAGTTTATTGTTCACATGCTCGTGGATACAAACAAGAACACAGGCCTGTGTTCTTGTTTGTATCCACGAGCATGTGAACAATAAACTATCACTAGCAAAGATTGGACGTGTGCCGCATCACTTTTGTTCTTTTGGCATCACATTCAGAGACTTTCTTCAAAGTTTGCTGAGCACCGTCCACGTGTGCCCAGGTGACTGGACCTAACCAACCAACCAACCCCTAGGTGATTCAGCCGAGCTCGGGCAGGTGCGGAGGTACGTCTCATTGGAACTGTTCCTATGCTTATAGCGCTTTAATCCTTTGGTTTATGGGACTGTTTGAGGTGTCATTGTTTGCGCCATGATGTGTTCTTTCTATTGGTACCCTGATTGTGCATATGCATATGCAACTTTATGATCGCTTTTTATTACAATTTTTCTGGATTTGATGCGACCAAAAATGCGCAATTTTGCACTTTGGGCTTTTTTTGCGCTTGAGCCGTTTACCGTGCGATATCAGGAATGTGATAAATTAATAGTTCGGGTGATTACACACGCGGTGATACCAAACATGTTTATTTATTTATTTTTATTTATAACATGGGAAAAGGGGGGTGATTCAAACTTTTATTAGGGGAAGGGGCTTTTTATTAATAATAACACTTTTTTTTTATATACATATACTAGAAGCCCCCCTACACATATAGGATATACTGCATAGATTGATGAGATCAGTGTTCTTTTGCTTTTGGCTGCTGCAGCCCAAAGCAATAGAATGCCAAGCCGGGATCAGCGCCGTTATGACGCAGACCGCCATTATGGCGCCATTATGTCACGGGGGGTGATCTCCCCACTAGACCACCAGGGAACAGCTGCAGTAAGTCTTCAGATTCAGCTGTCAACTATGGGACCATGGGACCGCGGCAGTTCAGAGTGGGTTCGCCGCGCGGCCCCGCTTTGAACTCCCCCACCCGCGCAAGGACGTACATTTACGTCCTCGCGCGGGAAGGGGTTAAGCGGGTTAATGCCGAAAATCATTCTTATATGAATGATATGCACATTAGTATTAAAGTGTATCTGTTCTCATAAAATAAACTTTTGACATTTCATAAAGACATGTCATAAGTTTTGATCAGCTGAATGTTCAGACCAGTACTAATCGTGAGAACGAGCAGGGAGAGGACCGCACTGCAGACCCTCCGATCTGGACAGATCAAAACTTTGGACATGCCCCTGTGTCAAATGTTTTTTTTTATGATGAAGTTAGGATTATTTGGGGGTAAAAACACTCCCTTCCCTCCCCCCCCAAAAAAAACTAATAATGAATAAATAAATAATTAAAAGAATATTTAGACTATTTGTTTCTACACACTAACTTCAGTATCACACTGGAAGACAGAGGTATATTTTACAGATTAAAGAGAAGTAATAATGTTTTACATGGGTGCACTTTCTTTTTTAGAGACATATGAGATGTCCATAATAGAATCAGCTATTGTTGGAGAAATTGTTGGAACAGTTTTGGCCTATGACATTGACATTGGAAAAAATGCAGAAATTACTTACTCAATGGACGAAAGGGGGGATTACAATATGTTTAATATAAGTACTGATAGATTGACACAAGAAGGAATAATAACACTAAACAAGGTAAATAACTTTGTTCTACATTTTGGTGTTTTGGCTATTTGATGTGTTTGGTCATCCAGATGTCTGATTAGAGTTTAAAAAGTGACAACAGCATCATGCTCCTTGTCATTTTGATCATTGTTACCTTATGTATAATTGCCAAGGCTAGTATCATCATGTCCAAAGGTTTCCAAGGCTATATTGTGAGTATGTCAAAAGTTCAGTTCGGCAGGTTTGCCGAACTTGAATGTAAAGTTCGGGTTCTTGTCAAAGCAAACTTTAACAAGCTGTTCGTTAAACTTACATGTTTGTGCTCCCCTGGGATCCTTTTTCTCAGGTCCAGTTCCATCCTGTCGTCTTTTCTGGTGAAGGCCCAAATCACAGGCTCACTGGAATGGTACAGCAAGGCAGTCTCTAGAGTTAAAGCTTGCTCAGCCAACACAGGTCACTCTGCTGTCCTGTTCCAGTGAGCCTGTGATTGGCTTAGTGGACTGTTACTCTTGTTTCAGGAGCCCACTCAGCAAACCCCAGGCTCACTGCGTCAGGACAGCACCATGGACTGTGATTGGCTGAGCGGGCTGTCACTTTAGACACAAGAGTGACAGCCTGCTCAACTAATCAGAGGCTATGGAGCTGTCCCATCCTAGTCAGCCACCAGGGGAGCGCAGACAGGTGTGTGGCTGCTCTTTTGGAACCTCTCTGAACTTTGCAAAATGTTTGGTTTGGTAGCCAACTGAACTTTTTGAAAATTTAGAACAAATCTGGGTTCGAAAGGCTTGACTTACTCATCGCTACACATTACCCTTCTGGTGGAGGTTATTGCTATTGACAACAATAATGTTCAGGAAGGTGATATGTGTCAAAAGTAAAATCCCCATGAATATCGAGCACATCACACCACCTTCACTGGCTTGTATACTTCTCATTGAGCATTCTGATGTCATCTCTTCCCCAAATAAAAGATCCTTGGCTGTCCACATGATGATAAAGAAATAACAATTCATCAGACCAGATGTGTTAACCTTCAACACTGTCAGGGACAAGGTTATGACCCTGTTGCCAGTTCCTCAGTTGTCTTTACTTAAAACACTTATGGTAGGTATTATCTGCTGCACACTGGGAATACTCTACAAAGCTTGAAGATGCTCTGTCATCCCTCCATAACTATTTGTCTCTTGTCAAACTCACTGTAGCTTTTATGTTTGCCATTTTATCTGCTCCAATGCATCTGCTGTTAACTTATTAGTGTATCCTACATATTGGCAGGTACCATTGTCCCAAGATAATGTATAATGTCATAACTAGTAGTTTAAGGGTAGCTTCACACGTACCAACTCGCAGCGTTAACGTTAATAACGAGTCGGCTAGGTCCTGGCAGATCCCTTTCACTACATACACGCAGCGGTCTGAACGACTGCCGCTTGTAATTCTGCCGGCCGCTTAACCCCTTCAGCTGCTGCCCAGCTCCCGCTCTGTATATATTACCTCTCCTCACTGCACGAGGTCCCGGCGCACTGCTCTCCGCCCGGCCAATCAGTGGCTGCGGTAGGGCAACACACTGATTGGCCGGGCGGGAGAGCAGTACGCCGGGACCCCGTGCAGCGAGGAGAGGTAATGTATACAGAGCGGGAGCCGGGCAGCAGCTGAAGGGGTTAAGCGGCCGGCAGAATTACCTACACGCAGCGGTCGTTCAGACCGCGGCGTGTATGTAGTGAAAGTGATCTGCCAGGACCTAGCTGACTCACAGCGTTATTAACGCTGCGAGTCGGTACATGTGAAGCTACCCTTAATGTTATGGCTAATCTGTTTTTACATATAACATATTAAGGGTGCGTTCACACGTACAGGATCTGCAGCAGATCTGCAGCAGATTTGATGGCGCAGATTTGAAGCTGCAGATTCAAAGCAAATTAATTCTGGGCCATCAAATCTGCTGTGGGTCTGCTGCAGATCCTGTACGTGTGAACGCACCCTAAAAACTAACTATAATATCATTAAAATATGTCACATGTTTCTTATATAAAATTTATTTTTATTCTTTTTATACCGGTTACATATTTAGCTGGTTGACTTTGAAAGCAGAAATAGAAGATACAACATTCAAGTAAGGGCAGAGAACACAAACAAGCCTGAACTGTTTGACATGGCAACCATAAGAATTTACGTTGTTGATGTTGATGAACCGCCGGTATTTCTTGAAAGAAAATATTTCATGGAAATACCTGAAAATGTCCCAGTTGGTTCATATGTTGGTTCTGTCACTGCAAAAGATCCTGACAACATTAATACCATAATAAGGTGAGCACATTTTTGAAATATTAACTATGATTAGTGTTGAGCGAGCACTGAAAAGCTTGAGTCAAACATTTTTAAATGTTGGAGTGCTTGCCTCAAGTAGTGAACCCTATTAAAGTCAATAGAAGTCTTAAATATTTACCCTCTGATCAGCAGAGGGGAGGGTTTCTGGACAGTACGTATAATTTATCTTCCCCGGCCATCATCCCCAATGAGTAAAGGTTGTGAAAATGCATTATTCATTTCCACAGCCTTAAAGCTTGTTTATTGGGTCAGTCAAGCATTGAGCAATGCCGTGCACACAATAGAGCATGCTCGCCCAACACTATGATCATTATGGAAGCAATACACAAATAATTCTCATGTGCATCATTACAACAACCATCATCACCATACTGTACACTGAAAGTATTACCCTAATATCATGCAAAACTTCTTTACTGGATTGTGATGATTTACCTATCACACACACACAGTAGATACACACAAATGCATTGTTATGGTCAGTATGGCAAAGGCAGTCTGACAAGACACGGACAGTGAGCCCTGAGCTGACCCCACCCACTGACCCTGCCTAATTGCCACGGACGGCCCTAAACGGCCCGGACAACCACGGAGTCGGTCCCTACACTGAATAGGTGCGACACACAGAGCACGGACAGACAAACAAAACACAATAAGAGGTGTCAGACAAACCAGGTCAGCAACAGTCGAGCGGTGAAGTACAAAAACAGCAAACAGGAAAATAGTCGAGGTCAAATGCAGAAGGTCCAGAATACAGAGATCAGTGTAACTAAACAGGGAGCTGAGCAGGCGAGTGAACTCTAATAGTCAGCAGGGAAGGGAGAAACTTGCTGCTTTTTATCTGGGATCAGAGACTAAGTCCAGCAGATGATTGGACCAGCCCTGATCCCAGCAGCAAGTTCAGCTGAGAAGATCAAGCAGAGCAGTAACCCCTGCACTGCCAGGAGTCTGCCAGGAAAAGCGGGTGTGGCTGGCAAATACAACACAATTCAGACAGAGTAAAAAGAAAAACAGACAAACTCAGCGCTTCCTCGACCGCCCGGCACGGACCGAGGAGCGCAAAGTCATATTCCTAACAGTACCCCCCCTCTTATGAGGGGCCACTGGACCCTCACTCAAAGGACCAGGCTTAGAGGGGTTACGGGCATGAAACTGCCGGATAAGGCGTGAGGCATGTATGTCCTTACTGGCAACCCAAGTATTTTCCTCGGGACCAAATCCTTTCCACTGGACAAGATATTGGATGGAATTTTGAACTTGGCGAGAGTCCAAAATCTTGTCCACCTCAAACTCCAGCTCACCTTGGATGACCAGAGGAGCAGGGAGGACTGCTGGAAGCACAGGAACTACATATTTTTTTAACAATGATTTATTAAAGACATTGTGAATCCTCATATTATTGGGTAACTGTAGGCGGAAGGACACAGGATTAATGATTTCTGTAATTAGATAAGGGCCAATGTATTTAGGTGCTAATTTCCCAGAAGGGACTCTGAGCTTAAGATTTCTCGTGGAGAGCCAAACCTTGTCCCCTACCTGATATTCATGGCCAGATATACGTCTTTTATTAGCTTGTATGCTAGACAACCTCTGGGCCTTAGTCAGGCTCACAAGAGCCTGGGCCCAGACTGTGCACAGTCTTTGATAGATAACTTCAGCTGAAGGATTTACAGACTCTGGAGAGTGAGCCGACGAATACCTGGGATTATACCCATAATTGCAAAAGAAAGGCGACATTTTGGTAGACTGACTCTCTCTATTATTAAGCGCGAACTCTGCTAGAGGCAAATATTTTTTCCATTTATCCTGAGAACATGATACAAAACATCTAAGAAATTGTTCTAAGGATTGGTTTACCCTCTCCGTTTGCCCATTAGACTGGGGGTGAAAGGCAGACGAAAAAGACAACGAAATCCCCAAACGACCACATAGTTCTCTCCAGAATTTGGAGACAAATTGCACTCCCCTATCAGAGACAATGTTTTCAGGAACCCCATGTAACCTTAGGATATGGTTTATGAACAGAGTGGCCAAAGTACAAGCATTGGGGAGTTTTTTTCAACGGAATAAGGTGGCACATTTTGGAGAATCTGTCCACCACCACCCAGATCACTGTTTTCCCTTTGGACAATGGCAAATCTGTGATGAAGTCCATAGCGAGGTGGGTCCATGGTCTCCTAGGTATAGGAAGAGGGTGGAGGAGGCCCTCTGGTAACCTACGAGGGACCTTGGACCTAGCACAGACTTCACAAGCTTCAACAAAAAATTTTACATCTTGGGACCAAGAAGGCCACCAATATTGCCTTGAGAGGAGATACTTGGTACCAGCAATTCCCGGGTGACCAGCCAGAACAGAACAATGGGTTTCCTCCAAGACTCTAAGCCGGAGATTGGGGGGTACAAAGAGTTTTCCCTCCGGAGTATTTTCAGGGGCAAGGGACTGAGACTCTACCACCTGAGCGACAAGATCAGGTTGGAGGATGGCAAGGACCACCCCGGGCGCAAGTATATTTTCTGGTTCACCTTTGGGGACATTACTGGCATCAAAACTCCGCGATAGGGCATCAGCTTTGACATTTTTAGAACCTGAACGATAGGTTATCTCAAAATCAAAATCAAAACGAGTAAAGAACAACGCCCACCTCGCCTGTCGAGGGGTTAGGCGTTTGGCCTTGTCTAGGTACAATAAGTTTTTGTGGTCAGTTAGTACCCTGACCTTGTGTTTAGCTCCTTCAAGGAAATGCCTCCATTCATCGAATGCCCACTTGATGGCAAGCAGTTCCCTGTTACCAATATCATAATTTCCTTCTGCTGGGGAAAATTTCCTGGAGAAGTAAGCTATAGGTCGGAGGTTGGTGAGACTCTCAGGGCCCTGAGAAAGAACCGCACCAACCCCCACCTCTGAAGCATCAACTTCAATAACAAAAGGTTGCTCCAGATCAGGCTGGATGAGCACGGGTGCCTTGGAGAAACATCTTTTTAACTGTCCAAATGCCTCTATAGCCTTGGGAGTCCAGTTATCTAGGTCAGCCCCTTTTCTGGTCAGGTCAGTAAGGGGTTTAGCAATTATGGAAAATCCCTTAATAAATTTTCTGTAATAGTTGGCAAATCCCAAGAATCTTTGCAATGCCTTAAGGTTAGTGGGACGTTCCCATTTCTCAATGGCTGCCACTTTGACAGGATCCATACTAAAAGAGTTGGGAGAAATTATGTACCCCAGAAAAGAGACCTTCTGGATTCCGAATTGGCATTTGGACAGTTTGGCAAACAAGTTATTATTTCTAAGCAAATGCATAACAGTGCAAACATGGTTTACGTGGGAAGACCAATCCGGCGAAAAAATTAGGATATCATCCAAATACACCACCAAGAATTTCCCCAGATGTTCCCTGAATATGTCATTCACAAAATGCTGGAATACTGCAGGGGCATTACTCAGACCAAATGGCATCACCCGATACTCAAAATGTCCCTCAGGGGTATTGAAGGCGGTCTTCCACTCATCCCCCTCCCTTATTCTGATCAGATTGTAGGCCCCACGAAGATCTATCTTGGAGAACCACTGAGCACCCACAATCTGATTAAAGAGATCTGGAATAAGAGGAAGGGGGTGCTGGTTTTTGATAGTGATCTTATTTAGTTCTCGGTAATCAATACATGGTCTAAGACCACCATCCTTTTTACCAACAAAAAAGAACCCTGCACCCATGGGAGAGCTAGAGGGACAAATGTGACCCTTGCGGAGGCTTTCCTGAATGTACTCTCGCATAGCCTCCCTCTCAGGCCTAGACAAATTAAAAATTCTACCTTTAGGGTATTTAGTACCAGGGATCAAATCAATGGAGCAATCATATGGTCTATAAGGTGGCAACACATCAACAGCCTTCTCGTCAAACACATCTGAGAAATCGGAAATAAACTCCGGGATCTCCCCCTCCTTGGGGAAGACATCTGCGGCATTCAGCGAAATACAATGAGGAGAGCACTCAGATCCCCATTTTACCAATTCACGAGTGGACCAATCAAAAACAGGATTATGTTTACTCAACCAAGGTAAACCCAGAATAACATCAGTAGATAAATTGCCCATGATTAAAAAGTCAAGCATTTCTTGGTGAATTGACCCAACCTGCACCTTCATAGTCGGAGTGATATAGCAGATTCTACCCCTGGCCAAAGGGGTAGAATCCGCACCAGTGATGGTCAGCGGATTATTGAGCAAAAGCGGACACGCCTCTAAACGTGACCAAAAACCGGAGCTAATGAAATTGGCGGAGGCCCCAGAATCCACATGAGCAAAACCCGAGACCAATTTGTGCCCCAAACAAAGTGAGATAGGTACCAATAATTTATTTTTATGTTCAAGGGATACCTGTGCACCTGAATGACCCCCTCGATGGTCACTCAGGCGCTGGAGTCTTTCAGCCGGCTGGTCAGGTCTAGCAGGACAGGACCTCACACGATGACCGAGTTTACCACAGTATAGGCAGAGGTTGTGTTGCAGGCGGAAGTCTCGTCGGGTCTTGGTATCTGAGGCTCCAAGCTGCATGGGCTCTTCTTGTGACACAGGAACAGAAGGAGGAGGCTGAGAAACACAGTCAATAACAGGAAGAGAACTAGAAGACTCAGAAGTTCCTTTCTCCCTATGTCTGTCTCTGAGTCGCCTGTCAACCCTAATCGCCAAAGTCATTGTTTCTTCTAAGGTGTCGGGGGTAGGGTATACCACTAATAGGTCTTTAAGCTGGTCCGACAACCCCATCCGGAACTGGCACCGCAGTGCGGGGTCATTCCAGCCAGATGACACACACCACTGTCTGAATTCCGCACAGTACTCCTCCACAGGTCTCTTTCCCTGTTTCATGGAAGTCAGTTGGCATTCTGCTTCCGCTGCTAGGTCTGGATCGTCATACAGGAGTCCTAGGGCAGAAAAAAATTGATCCACGGAGGTCAACTCCATGGATCCAGGGGGTAATGAAAAAGCCCACTCCTGAGGAGGACCCTGCAAGAGGGACATAATAATGCCCACCCTTTGGTCCTCATCTCCAGAGGAGTGGGGGCACAAACGAAAAAACAACTTGCACCCCTCTCTAAATGTTCGGAAATGCTTCCTGTCTCCCTTAAACTTTTCAGGGAGCTGCACCGGAGGTTCCGGAGGTAGAGGGGTGGTCATGGTCACCTGTCGGGGTGCAGTCTCTTGTTCCTGGACGCGCTCAGCAAGGTTCTGAACCAGCGTGTTCAGACCTTGCATCTGGTTCACCAGAGTCTTCATGGCGTCCATAATGCTAGGTACCCCAACAAATTATTAGGCTGACTATTCTGTTATGGTCAGTATGGCAAAGGCAGTCTGACAAGACACGGACAGTGAGCCCTGAGCTGACCCCACCCACTGACCCTGCCTAATTGCCACGGACGGCCCTAAACGGCCCGGACAACCACGGAGTCGGTCCCTACACTGAATAGGTGCGACACACAGAGCACGGACAGACAAACAAAACACAATAAGAGGTGTCAGACAAACCAGGTCAGCAACAGTCGAGCGGTGAAGTACAAAAACAGCAAACAGGAGAATAGTCGAGGTCAAATGCAGAAGGTCCAGAATACAGAGATCAGTGTAACTAAACAGGGAGCTGAGCAGGCGAGTGAACTCTAATAGTCAGCAGGGAAGGGAGAAACTTGCTGCTTTTTATCTGGGATCAGAGACTAAGTCCAGCAGATGATTGGACCAGCCCTGATCCCAGCAGCAAGTTCAGCTGAGAAGATCAAGCAGAGCAGTAACCCCTGCACTGCCAGGAGTCTGCCAGGAAAAGCGGGTGTGGCTGGCAAATACAACACAATTCAGACAGAGTAAAAAGAAAAACACAGACAAACTCAGCGCTTCCTCGACCGCCCGGCACGGACCGAGGAGCGCAAAGTCATATTCCTAACATGCATATTGTACAATAAATTGGTAATAATACTGAACATATGTGTGCATACTGAATCTATTTGTAAAGACTGCACTAATGTTTAAACAGCTGATTTTGTGGGGTTCAGATTTTGTGGGGTTCAGGTCAGGTATCAGAATGTAAAATGGAGGTAATCTGCTTTCTATACCAAGCAAAATTTTCAAATAAAGCAGCTATGTAAATACAGAAAGTGCTGTGTAAGGCTATGTTCACACAATGTCAAAAATAGAGAAAAGGCGTCTGCTTTTGCTATTTAAAATAACGTTCGTTATTGCCGCGATTTAACCGACTGCAATGCAATGCATTGAAGTCAATGGAAAGACGGACGTCCAATACACACAATGTATTGAATAAGGGACGTTATCAACGCGGACGACAAAATAATGATCATGACAATTATTTTCGGACTTCTTTTGCAAACAGCAAATGTTATTTATTAGTTGTTCACACACAGTTTTTCTTTTGTCATCGTCCTTTCTCCATTTTTACTATTGAATTCAATAGACTTTTCAATAAACCTCCTCCCGCAGCTCAACAGTAAGTTAACGTCGCTGCAGCCTATGTCTGATGCTGCAGCGACGTTAATTTACGACCCAGGATCCAGGAGCTGCGCCTGTGTCATCCGCAGCGGGTCCCAGCTATTAGTGATAGCCGGAGTCCCGCTGCAACTCTCAGCAATGGAGCTGCGCTCCATTGCTGAGAGTTAACCCTATAGATACTGCTGCCAGCACGACCGCAGCATCTATAGGGCTTCTGACACAGATTTCTCCCTCTACAGAGGGAGAATTCTCTGTCCGCTGTCCATCGGGGCTCCAGGTTTCCTGGCTACGGATGCCGGCGGGGGAAGGCAGGGAAGGCTGAAGCCCCGGCATGTGCCTGTGAGCTCTGCTCCCTCGCTTCCCTGACACTGTCACAAGATTGTAACAGCGGCAGGGGACAGAGGAGAGGGGGCAGAAACAGGGACATTAGCTTATGGGATCATTATGATCCCATAAGCTGATATCCTAAAATGACCTGGGCATTGAGGCATCAATGACCCCAGGTCGTGAAAGGGATAAGCCACACCCAAATGCTAGTTAGTAACCCAAACTAGAAAAATGTGCCAACAGCCTTCATTGCACTAAGGGGAGGCCAGACAGTTAAATTACGTCCGTTATTTTAGACTCAAAATGACTGTCATTTTAAACTGAGCAGATAAGCATTGTGTGAACATAGCCTAAGACCTCTATTGACAGAAAAAAGTAAAATGAATTTTTATGCTAGGCCATTTCCCTTTAGTTTGATTTAAAGAACAATATTTGTTAGAAAAATACCACGTTTCCAGGGCTTTACTAAGCTGTTATGTGCTGTGCCCAGATGTTATTTTAAGGGCACATTCACACACACTTTAACAGTATTTTAATAACACCTTTTTACATGCATTGCATCGGTGTGTGTGTTTTTTTTTTCATTTAAAACACATTTTTCTAATCCTATAAAAAATGCCAGAAAAAGTCACCATACTTAGAGCATGTTGAGAAATCACAAATGCCAAAAGCCACAAAAACATGCAGTATGCTGTGCACTTTCCTATAGATTTTAAGTCTGGGGCTACACCACCATGTCATGCTGCTATGATTACATGTCGTTGCCACTCATGCAAGTGAATGGAGCCATGTTGCAACCAATAAGTGGCAGTAACTATGAGCCACAGAAATTAATTTGTGGGCCACTTGTGGCCTAGTGAAATGCGACCCCATTTAATTATGTGAGTGGCAGAGCGGCACAGTCTGGCTGCAGCCGGAAGCAATCGAGTGCCTAGCCGGGATCAGCGCCGTTACGGCGCAGACCCTGGCCTGAGCCGGACGTGTGGATAGCTCCTCCGGGACAACGTCCACCCCACTAGACACCAGGGATGGGCTGCATAAGGTAATCTGATGCAGCTGTCAACTTTGACAGCTGCATCCGATTACTTAATTAGCGGGCACGTTGATCGGACCATGCTTGCTTATAGCAGCGGTCCCGGGCTCCGCGCGGCCCCGCTCTTAACACCCGTAGGCGGCCCTGGACGTACAGGTATGCCCAGGGTCGTCTAGGGGTTAACACAGTTTGGTAAATCTGGCAAAGTGTCTTTCTTTAAAAAAAATTTTAACAAAATAGAAGAAATACTAACAAAACCTCTTTGCTATGAATCATGCAACAAATTGTGATGATACTAATGTTTCAGATAATATCTCTCTCTAGGTATGACATTCTTCACAACAAGCTCTCTAAATTGTTTGAAATTGACCCAAATAATGGTTCTATTTTCACGGTTAAAAGTTTGGATCGAGAAGTTGATCTTTGGCATAATATAACATTGACTGCAACAGAGGCAAGTAAGTGATCCTTGTAATCTATCTATCTATCTATCTATCTATCTATCTATCTATCTATATATGCAAAAGGGAAATAACCCTCATTTCCTATGAACTGTATTCTTGTGTTCTTCAATTGTATTTGTTTCTGTCCCCATTGATATATCTCCACTTATGCCTCTGTGTGATTTCTCCTACATGTAGTATATGCCTGTGTAGCTTTTGCATTGGCTGTGAGAACAATGCTATAGGTTCCCAAGAGAAACATATTTTCTTCAGTTCCAGCTTATGAGAAATGATTGTCATCATAGGAAACAAAGTTAACATACTGTGCAACAGGAGCAGAAGATAAAGGGGGAGAATTATTAAACTTCGAGGGCGGAAGGAGGAGCCGTGGCTGAGCTGGGAGGAGAAGGAAGCAACATACATTAGTGTCCAGGAACAATACCCACAGTGGCCTGCAGCAGCCCCCGGGAACCCCCAGACTGAACCTTGCTTTCCCTGGTTATTGGCATCCTCTGAATGATGCAAGAACAGAGAAGCTATGGCTGTGTAATCTGTGGTGGGTATTGGCTGTCAGTGATAGCCAGGGCCCACCACAACTGTCAGCACTGGAGCCACGCTCCGGCGTTGACAGTTAACTCTATAAATGCACGACTACATAATCTATAGGGCTGCTGAGAGAGATTCTTGTATAGAGGGAGACTTTTCCCTCTGTTATCCAATGGGGCTCTGTGATGTATTTGCATGGTCCTGATAGTAGTTATGGACACCTCAGGCCTCTGGTGTCCAGGTTGTCTACAGAGGCTGACAGGAAGAGAAGGGAGGACAGGAAAAGAGAGGAGGGTGGGAAGAGAGTGGAGGCTGACAGGGAGAGAGGGCAGGGGGGTCCTAACTGTTTATAAAGGCTAAGGGGAGAGAGGAGACTGTACTTATGTTATTCTGTTTTCAGTTCCAAGAATGGTTTTAGAATATATGCAAAAGAAGAGCCTGTGGAGCCTCATTTAAGAGTTTCGAAACACAGGACTAGCCAGATATCCCTTCGGGAAGGACAGAGTCTTGCTCCGAACTGATGAGGGGCAACACCCTAAAACAGCTGTATGTGGATGGAAACCTGGCCTTGGTTTTTCCCTTGTCATTACATTAACTTATAGGGCCACTTAATATGGTGGTTTTGGTGGTTTCCCTACAGGAGCCACCCTTTGACTAGGTCCTTCCCAGAGGGATATCTGGCTAGTCCTGTGTGTTAACACTTGCATTGGGGCTCCATTTGGGCCCTTCATCTCAAACTCTGTTTGGTGCTACAAAATGGAACTGGACAGTCCACTCATCAATGGACACTAATAAAAATGTTCTACAGTTTTGTTACTTTTGTTTATAAAATATGTAATCTATTTATCAAATTTCTCCTTTTTCCTCACTATGTGGTGTCACTTAGAATCCCCAGCCTATGTATCACACGTGTGTGTGTATATTCAAGTTATGGATGTCAATGATAATCCCCCTCAACTTCAAAATTTACCTGATTTATATGTTTGTGAAAAATCAAGAATTGGACAGGTAACGTACATAAAGTAAGATTCAAATCTAAAGTTGTATTTTAATAAATAGAGAAGTGCATTTTTCAAGTTACTGTATTTAGTCCTGTTATACTTGTTAGACAATAGGTACACCTGAAATCTAAATTTGAGCAAGAGCTTAAAACCCTGGGGCCATAATGAAATTCATTATACAAGTTGTATAGAAGGTTTCAGTGTATTGTAAGATTTTTTTTGCACAGATCGCTTGTCGCGTCAAGGACATTGTTTTGTGATGCTTTGCTTTAGGGCATTATAAAGTAGTTCTCTGAAGATAACGAGCAAATGAAGAGAACAGCTGTATAACCGGTGGGAAACCAGATTTATCCACTATATCACTAAGTTTGGAATGCAGGGCAATGAACACATAACTTTATATTTCATAGACAAGAGTTTGAACAGTTTGCATTTCGGGGTCCTGCTGCCTTTATGTTAAAGTATATTGTGTGTAATATATACTGTAAGTGTATCAAGTCAGGCTTATACAAGTAAAAAAGTGATGTTGCACATATATTAGATTTAGGCTATGTTCTCAAAAGGTAATAATAAGGGCAAATTAAGGCCTTTGTTTCAAAACAACTGAATAAAGGGAATCTGTCAGCACCTAGGCCCTACCACAGGTGCTGACAATGTGCTGTGGTTGGCAGAACCCTAGTAAGTATTTTACTTTTTGCTCATTTGTCAGTGGAGTGAATTATTAGAGTCAAAGAGGAGTTGTGGCTGAGTGTTTGTGCCGTACTCTAGAATGCCTCACCCTTCCTTCCTCCTCCTCTTCTTCATAATTAATGTCTGTTACCCAGCCTTCTGCTCACTCTTTCTGACAGCCAGGGTCTCTGAGTGTTTGCTTAATGTTTACTGTATATAAACTGCCTACAGAGCACTGATCTGCAATCAGATATAGTTGAATCTCCTATACTAGCTGAGTTGGAGCTGTGGTCTTGGGGTATACCACTTGCCTAGAGGCCAGTATCTGCCCCCCCCCCCCCCCGGTTCGATTCCCCTGATGGAAATGAAATATAGAATTATTTTCACCTTTCACAACTATATTTCATTTCCGTTAGGGGGATCGAACCACTTTTCACAACTATATTTCATTTCCATTACAAAAAAAAAAATGTTACTGGTTTCTAGACAGGTGATTTTCCCGTAGACAGGGTCGGACTGAGCCACCGGGGAGCCGGGGGATTCCTCGGTGGGCCCCTCCCCCCCTTAAAGGGCCCTGAACTACAAGCAGGCCTCCCGTTTAGGATCTCCCTATGATCAGGAGATCAAGGGGCCCTCTGTTGCCTCCCACAGAGCTTGGGTGATGACAGAATGGTAGCAGGGCCTAGCTACTATAAAATCATGGGTCCCGCCTCCCCCTGCAGTCTCTATGGACCGGTCTCTGTCTGCTGCGGCTCCCAGGCTTTACACTGCACTCTTCTGGTCTGTCACCCAGGGGAGCCCTCTCCACACAGTAAACAAACTTACAGGTGGCAGACAAGAAGATGCTGAGAGAAGGTGCAGCAGCGGGCCCCTCCGTCGCCCTCCCCTCTGCAGCGACGTCTCCTCTCTTTGGCCACTGTGTGTGCAGCTGTGCTGAGGAGAAGGGGGAGGGGCTGCAGGCTGCCGGGACTGACTGGGAGAAGAGGGAGTGGAGGTGAAGATAAAAGGACCCCCTGGAGCTTCCTGCCCTGCAGAAAAAGTAAGTGTGTGTGCAGTATATACACTACCGTTCAAAAGTTTGGGGTCACCCAAACAATTTTGTGTTTTCCATGAAAAGTCACACTTCTTCACCACCATACATTGTGAAATGAATAGAAAATAGAGTCAAGATATTGACAAGGTTAGAAATAATGATTTGTATTTGAAATAACATTGTTTTTACATCAAACTTTGCTTTCGTAAAAAGAATCCATCTTTTGCAGCAATTACAGCATTGCACACCTTTGGCATTCTAGCTATTAATCTGTTGAGGTAAGCTGAAGAAATTGCACCCCACGCTTCTAGAAGCAGCTCCCACAAGTTGGACTGGTTGGATGGGCACTTCTGCCGTACCATACAGTCAAGCTGCTCCCACAACAGCTCAATGGGGTTCAGATCTGGTGACTGCACGGGTCACTCCATTACCGATAGAATACCAGCTGCCTGATTCTGCTGTAAATAGTTCTTGCACAATTTGGAGGTGTGTTTAGGGTCATTGTCCTGTTGTAGGATGAAATTGGCTCCAATCAAGCGCTGTCCACTAGGTATGGCATGGCGTTGCAAAATTGAGTGATAGCCTTCCTTATTCAGAATCCCTTTTAACCTGTACAAATCTCCCACCTTACCAGCATCAAAGCAACCCCAGACCATCACATTACCTCCACCATGCTTAACAGATGGCGTCAGGCATTCTTCCAGCATCTTTTCATTTGTTCTGCGTCTCACAAACGTTCTTCTTTGTGATCCAAACACCTCAAACTTGGATTTAACCGTCCACAACACTTTTTTCCAGTCTTCCTCTGTCCAATGTCTGTGTTCTTTTGCCCATCTTAATCTTTTTCTTTTATTGGCCAGTCTCGGATATGGCTTTTTTTTGCTACTCTGCCCTGAAGCCCAAAATCCCACAGCCGCCTCTTCACTGTAGATGTTGACACTGGTGTTTTGCGGGTACTATTTAATGAAGATGCCAGTTGGGGACCTGTGAGGCGTCTGTTTCTCAAACTAGAGACTCTAATGTGCTTATCTTCTTGCTTAGTTGTGCAACGCGGCCTCCCACTTCTTTTTCTACTCTGGTTAAAGCCTGTTTGTGCTGTCCTCTGAAGGGAGTAGTACACACAGTTGTAGGAAATCTTCAATTTTTTAGCAATTTCTCGCACGGAATAGCCTTTACTTCTAAGATCAAGAATAGACTGTCGAGTTTCAGATGAAAGTTCTCTTTTTCTGGCCATTTTGAGCGTTTAATTGACCTCACAAATGTGATGCTCCAGAAACGCAATCTGCTCAAAGGAAGGTCAGTTTTGTAGCTTCTGTAACGAGCTAGACTGTTTTCAGATGTGTGAACATGATTGCACAAGGGTTTTCTAATCATCAATTAGCCTTCTGAGGCAATGAGCAAACACATTGTACCATTAGAACACTGGAGTGATAGTTGCTGGAAATGGGCCTCTATACACCTATGTAGATATTGCACCAAAAACCAGACATTTGCAGCTTGAATAGTCATTTACCACATTAGCAATGTATAGAGTGTATTTGTTTAAGGTTAGGACTAGTTTAAAATTATCTTCATTGAAAAGTACAGTGCTTTTCCTTCAAAAATAAGGACATTTCAATGTGACCCCAAACTTTTGAACGGTAGTGTACATATTTGTGCATCTGTGTCATCTGTATTTGTATGTCATGTGTCTATGCAAGTGAGTGTATAGTATATATGTGTGTGGTGTGTAATCTGCTTATGTTTCTATCTTGGTCATTTGTGTATTAGCATGTTTGTGAGTTGTGACTATGTAATGTGCCTATCTGTGTGTGTGCTCATCTGTTATGTATATAGTGTGTATTATGTAATGTAGGTCTAACACAAGCCTCTAACACTGGTGCAGCCCTGAGTGTGTGCACCTGCCACAGCACACAGTATACAGCATACAGTATACAGCACACCGTATACAGCACGCATAGAGCACACAGCACACAGTATACAGCACGCATAGAGCACACATTATACAGCACACAGCACACAATATACAGCACACATAGAGCACACAGCATACAGAACACAGTATACAGCACAAATAGAGCACACATCATACAGCACACAGTATACAGCACACATAGGGGGACATGTATTAACGGGCGTACATTTTTTTCAGCGGAAAGTGCCGATTTGCGCATGATTTTATTCGCAAATGGCCGATTTGCAAATAAAATATTCGCAAATCGGCACTTTCCGCCGGCTGCGCCGGGGGGCGGGGGTGTGAAGGGGGCGGAACAGAGGGCGCGAGTCCACGCGATTCACCATTTCTTTCTGCCAAAAGATACGCCGAAAACCTACTCCAGTCCTCAGCTGGCGTAGGTTTTCAGCTGTGCGCACCGGAGCGCACGGGATTTATGTAGAGGCAGTCCGCCTCTACATAAATCCCCGTAGCGGCGGAGATGCAGGGACATTTTTAAGTCCGGCACATAAAGAGCACACAGTATACAACACACAGCATACAGCACACAGTTTACAGCACACATAGAGTACACAGCACACAGTATACAGCACGCATCATACAGCACACAGTATACAGCACATAAAGAGCACACAGCACACAGTATACAGCACACAGCATACAGCACACAGTATACAGCACACATAAAGTACACAGCCCACAGTATACAGCACACATAGAGACCACAGCACACAGTATACAGCACACATAGAGTACACAGCCCACAGTATACAGCACACATAGAGACCACAGCACACAGTATACAGCACACATAGAGCACACAGCACACAGTATACAGCACACATAGAGCACACAGCACACAGTATACAGCACACAACATACAGAACACAGCACATAGTATACAGCACACAGCATACAGCACACATAGAGCACACAGTATACAGCACACAGTATACAGTATACAGCACACAGTATACAGCAGACAGCGCACAGTACACAGCACACAGTACACAGCACACAGTATACAGCACACAGTACACAGCTTACAGTATACAGCACACAGTATACAGCATACAGTACACAGTATACAGCACACAGGAGGATAAAACATAGAAAAGAACCTACAGAGACAGAGTGAACACAAGAGGGTGGATGCTACTGTGTGGTATCTCAGTGTGTGAGTGCAGTCGTTGTGAAAATAAATGATTATAGATCAATAGTGAGTATACAGTCTGTGATGACCTCTGGTGATCTATATACAGTCTGTGATGACCCCTGGTGATCTATATACAGTCTGTGATGGCTCCTGGTGATCTATATACAGTCTGCGATGACTCCTGGTGATCTATATACAGTCTATGATGATTCCTGGTGATCTATATACAGTCTGTGGGGACTCCCAGTGATCTATATACTGTCTGCAATGACTCCTGGTGATCTATATACAGTCTGTGATGACCCTTGGTGATCTATATACAGTCTGTGACGACTCCCAGTGATCTATATACAGTCTGTGATGATTCCTCTGTGAGCCCCTCGCTTGCTCTGAGTGACAATCTAGCCATTTTTGGAGGTTTAAAAAAACAGAAATGCCAATTTTACAAATTAACTGGCAGTGCACTAGTATCGCTGGTCACATACACAGCACTATGCAAAGTCGCTGTACTAACATTAAGGGTTTGACACTGGTTATGTATTTGTATATAGGGTGGGCCCCTAGAATCAGTTTCCCTGGTGGGCCCAAGATACCCCAGTCCGACACTGCCCGTAGACCACAGCTCCAACACAGCTTGGAGCTTCAATTATAACTGATAGCAGATAAGTCCTCTGTTGGCAGATACTGACTAACAGCATAAGTGAACAGGAGGCCTGGAAGCATTGATTATGCGTGAAGAAGAGGGAGGAGGAAGGATGTGAGATGTGCTAGGGGCCACAACTACTCTTTGATTACAGTAGGAGACATGAGATTGCCCATAACCCACTCTATGAACAAATTATCAAAAGGTAACATGCTCACCAGGAGACTCCCAACTAGAGCACACTATCATCAGATCACTGGTTAATGTACACTAGTGTAGATTAACACTAAAAAGAATAAAATAAAACAAAATACCCCCCATCCCCCAAATAATAAAATTACATTATATGATCCATTAAAAATAAACTGTACATGTCTGCTATTACCACGTTTGTAAAGACCCAAGCTATTTTGAATCAAAATGACAAATGTCATTTAGCTGTCTGGCCACCAGTCAGTGCAATGTCAAATAACATCTGTTATTTTATACATTGTGTACATTGGACGTCCGCCATCCTATTGACTTCAATGCATTGCATTGAAGTCAATTAAAGTGCGGCAATAACAGACTTTTTTTTAAATAGAAAAAGTGGACGCCTTTTTTTCTTTTTTAGACATTGTGTGAACATAGCCTCAACGTGAAATGTAAGTTACTATGCAATGTTATATCTTCTACCTGCTACCAGTACCTTAAAAAGTATAATTTGTCCTTGATAAAAAAAAAAAAGTTAAAAATGCTTTTATAATTGATTAAATCAAGTACCAGAAACAAGAAACTAAGAGCAATGTAAAACCTCAGAAACAGAATAAATTCACCAGTACCATGAATTAGTGGGACAATAAATGAATATCTAATAACATTAAAATGTATTGGGCATTACTATTAAAGGCACATTTTGTTCACTTGTTTATTTCTCGGAAAGATCTTGGTTTTAAAATTCTCTTTCCAAAGCTTCCAGTTTAATGAGTCCTGAAATAACACAATTCATTGCAATTAGATTGTGATCCAATCAATAACACAGCTGCTGAAGTTTTCTAAAAGCTGAACCTAACCTTGTTATCTTGGTTTTAACGTCAAACGTCAACTTTTGCGATTGAAATTTACAAACAACTTACGGGAATCTATTTTGTTATGCTATTATTTATTGAAAATGTATCTTTACGTATGTATTTGTATAATATGTACACCCTTTGGCTATGTGCACACAGCTTTTTTTTTCTTTAGAAAAGAACGGATTCTGTAATAAATTCAGCGACCATTCTTTTCTGCAAGGGCAACATTGCATTGAATTCAATGCAATGCCGCCCACTGTGTGGCGACATCGTTATCTTACCATCCATTCTTTGCCTATTATTTACATATGCTGTTCACTAGACAACATCCGGAAACAATAGCTGTTCACAAAATGTAAAGTATGGCTGGCAGCTGTACTTTACATTGTAGTCAGTGGTTAATTGAATTGCAGGAATGCCCAACAGTGTCCGCAATTAAATTGTGAAAGACATTGTTTCTGTGGCCGATACAGCCGTATCGGCTGCGGGAATGTGCCGAACACTGCCCGGCGTCCGTCAGTTTAACACTGTCCATTGTTATGCAACGGATGGTGTTATACATAGTTTGAACATAGACTTTGCATGTTCCTCCAAAAGTTTTTGTGACTATAAGATTATGTTCACACACAGTAAACTAAAAGGAAAATATGACAGTAAAATGAGTTCACATTGTGTTTTAGCTGCCCGTTTAATGTATATGTTTAAAGGAAAAAGAGGGGTGCAAAAAATTGATAGTAAAAATGCAAGCTGTTGTATCCCACACTACAGCATCAATTTTCTTTTGGCTTACATCATTAAAAAAAAAAAAAGTGTTGAAACATCAGTTTTTATTTTTAAATTTTAGCGTATACAAAGACCTGGTTGACCACGTTTTGCTGTACATTAAAACATAGACTAGCAATGTACAGTTTCCTATCCTAGATCCTAGAAAAGGCTAAAAAAAGAAGTCCATGATATTAGATATATTGGAAAAAAAAAAATCAGCCATCTCTTATCAAATTCAAAAATGACATTTGACTTTCATACTGAAATACATTGAAACAGTTGACACAATTTGTCACTCTGTATACATATGCAAAACTATTTAATTTTGCTTGAGGGCAAATAATTTTTGTGTCTAATGGTAGGTTTAGTGAAATACTGTATTGTGTGTGTCAAACTGTCTATGATTGTCAAAACATGGAAACTATTCAATCAGCATTTGAATGAAGCTGTCATGTACAAAATAATTAGCTTTTATGTCAGTATGGAATAATGTTTTGTTTTTTTTATCTATAAACATTTTGATTATATGACATTTCAGAATATGAATTTATAAATTATATACACAGTAAGCAAACTTTTGAGGCCACTTTGAAAATCTGCAATATTTGATTTAGAGATTCCACACATGGGCGTATTATGGCTGAATTTGTGTGTCCATAATACAAATGCAAGTCTTGGCCTGACCTCAGGTCTGAGCACCCAAACTTTTCACAACCAGTGCAACCTTAAAGGGCTTGGTTGGCATAAACTACTAATTTGAAATGCTGCTGGAGAGATAGGGGACGAGTGCAGCATACTTACCTGTTCCTCTCTGCTGAAGCTGCCGACTGACCTCCAGCTGTCCACTGCTCCTCGCCACGGTAACCTTTTTCACAACATCCTCTAATGTGCTATCCTCATTGAAAATAGCCGCTCAACATAGTTCATAGTATCAGATTCTATATGTCCTGCAGGAAGTGGTGTAATGTTTCTAGTCTTACACAGTGCTCTCTGCTGCCACCTTTGTCTGTTACAGGAACTGTCCAAAGGAGTAGAGGTTTACTGTGGGGATTTACTACTGCTCTGGACAGTTCCCGACATGGACAGTGGTAGAGACAATGAGCACGGCTTCTGACTGGAAAAAAATACAGTATGCAGGGCATATAGCAGATGATAAATGCTTGAAAGCTTGAGTTTTAAAAATAGAAATTATTTCTGTAGTACCTGTAAGGACACCCTGGATACATTTCAGCTCCCACGGGGCTTCTGATTCACTGATGCTATAAATGGAACTTAGACTGGATGTGGGTGTGGAAAATGGTGGTCTGTGTTTAATTCTTTGTGAATAGGGAGGGGTCCCCCTTTTTTCACTTTTATCTCTTCATTTTTCTACTGTTCATATGATTACCTCAGGATGTTGCATCACTCTATTATTATTTTTTTCTTTAATAATTGTAAGTTTTAAAACATCTCTTCTGCATTATAAAGATTTTAAAATCAATCAATCAATCAATCAATCAATCAATCAATCAATCAATAAGCCTGGTCCTGAAAGGGTATAGTGATTTGGCTACTTCTTCTATAAGTTTGTTAAAGTTTTTTAGCCTGATTATATATAATTATTTGCCTTGGCACATCTTTGGGCCACATACTGAGAGCTCCTATGAACAGCTACCAAATGTAAATTTTACACTTGAAATCAACTTCAGACCTTTAATCTCCTTAACCAAGGGACACCTGACTATGAAACTGCATATTAGTAAAATGGAGGCCATAATTGATAAACTGTTAACACAATATTTTTTAACTCTTTGTATTAAGTTTAAAGTCGCTTCCAACATATATTAATATGATTTTGGGTCCATTATAGTAGTGCATGCCACTAATTATTATTTTTTGAACCCAAACATTAGAGTACACTTTCAGTTTCAATATCCTAGTTTGCTTGAGTCACAGTTCAATAGATATGATTGATTGATTGATTGCTTGCTGCTCTAAATGTATTAATAATGATCAGTCCTCTAGGAACTCTTATTCTACCACATACAAATATATGAGTTAAAAATAGCAACACTTTAATATGTTTGTATTAAAAGCATATAAAATAAACATAAAATGAGTAAAACAACTCAGAAACTCTTTCAGACAATGCACAATTATACACTACAAATACACATTACAAATAAAAAAAAATCAGCAGCACGATCCTCTCCCAAGCCAGTTGATCATTCTGTCAATATTTTCTCATAAACTTACACTGAGAATATTGACGGACTGCGAGATCAATAACTTTTGACATGTCAAACGTTATTTTTAGTCACAGACAGGTATACTTTAAATATAATTATAGTCAATAATAAAAAATAAGCTTTGGTGCTAAGCATCTCTCCCCCCCCCCCCATGTCTGCCTTGTTTGGGGTGTCAGTGCTTGTTTCTGTTAGCAGTGCATGGACTTGACTTCACTCACTGTTAGCAGTGATCTCTACTAAAGTGTTCTCATGTGCACTGAAAAAGCCAAATGCAATGAGAGGTTAACTGGCTTTAAATGTAGTATTTCCAATTTGGCATGAAACCATTTTAATACATCATTACAACATAACAGTAGTAGGGATGAGCGGACCAGCACTGCAAAAGTCTGATCTGTGCTCAAACCAACTTGTCTGGTGGCATGAACCCGATCACAGACATTGACGAGAAGTCAATGAATGGGTTTGCAGTTTAGACAATAAAGTCTGTTGAAAGGGTGCTCAGCTGACAGCTAAGCAGCCAATTAGCAAACTTTACTGTACCAGCATTGCCCTGGCAATCACAGCCATGCCCCGTAGGCAAATTAACCAAACTGCCCTTTTGAGGGCACAACAGTGGGGTTATTTTTTTGTACAGTATATGGGGTTATTTGACATGTAATTTTTTGCTCTATGATCTGTTCCAACACATCAGGGTCGTCATTTTTTTTTTATTTGAGCAAACCTGAATTTTCATAGTTTAAAATAGCTTATTTTTACAACACTTTCATTTTTTGTAATATTATGTAATTTCATGTAATTTTTTTGCACCACGAACTGTACCACCACGAACTGTACCCCCTCCCACCAATGGCTTCATTTACATAACAATACAATATGGCATAGAATATCATTTGTAAATTATAAACTCTTATAACCTAAAGGGAAAAACATATACTTGCTATTGTCACCTCCACTGGTTCCCTGCAACTACCATGCTAATATTCCTGGTTCCTTGTTCAGCTCTGCTTTTCCACCCAGCCAATCAGTGACAGGACACTCTTGCAGCCACTGATTGGCTGAGCGGGCAGTTTCTAATGACAGGTAATCTAGAGGAAATGGAGATCAGTTAGAAACTGGAAGCATCAGTATGACAGCTTATAGAGATTGAGGGAAAATAAGTGTTATGTTATTATTTTTGCTAGACTCCCAGTCCTGAAGCAAATTTCAGTTGTTTTGTTAAGACAGCCCCTAAGACTAAGACTAACCTGCTGACAGCACCTTGCAGCCATGTACCTCTTACTGTTTTCTTTTCTTGATCCTACTGCTTTCAATAAATGTAATCAAACAGTAATATGTAAATTAGCCTGTAAGGAGCACTGCGGGAGTTTCTTGCCCCCCCCCCCCCCCCCCGAGCACTGTTCGTCCCACCCGCCATCCTTTTCGGTCTCACCTACCTATGCATATTCAATTATGCATAAGCAGGTTGGTCTTCAGGTAAGCGTGTCTGAAGGAGGAGGACTGAATAGAGCTCTGAGAGGCCAAGCAGCACCCCCAGTGAACAGGATGCATTAACCTCCATATACCTGTTTGATTAAATGTTACCAAAAATGGTGGGATAGACTAAGGAAAGAAGACTGGCGGCAGAAAAATCAGGTACATGGCTGCAGGGAGCTGTCAGCAGGTTTGTGCAAATGAACCTGCTGAGAGGTTCTTCAAATCTGTTTATCTATCTATCTATCTATCTATCTATCTATCTATCTATCCATCTACTGTATATCATGAGTATGTTAATATATATGAATGCTCCGAGTATATTCTCATTGACCTACTGATGTCTTTTTCTGCCTACATTTGCTCAGTTACCTGTCCAGTAGCTTTACCATTTGTATTGCTATCATATATACAATAATTATATGCATATTATAAAAAGCAATAAACCTAGCAAATGTGAACAAGGTTACATAAGTTATATTGGTGTTTTGTAGATATAACAAGTTTACATTTGATTTCCCATTATACATGTATTTTAATTGAAAAGCAAATTGTGCAGGTTCCTGATCCATTTGCTAAAGCACTCAAATGATTTTCAAGCATTAGTTTGCAAACACAGTACTATATCTGTCAATCTAATCATTTTTTTCAGAGATTCAAAATAATTTTTGTCCATTTCCCATTGTCCAGAAGAAATGTATAATTGCAACATTCATGCCACTTTACCTGGTAAATCCATATTTTCGATTAGCTCATTTTAATTACTTCTTTGAACGTGTTAAGGTTTTCGCACTTCCCTAATTACATGCATTGTGTTCAGTTTATTCCATTCGATTCTAATGGTTCTAACATATTACTTCTTGTTAGACTGTATACACTGTAACTGCAGTGGACAAAGATGAGCCTGAAACCAGCCATCCTTTCTCCTTTACACAACCTCCTGAAGAGTCAATCATTGCAAACTTTACTATCACCGACAATGAAGGTACTATTTTATTTATTTAGTTTTGCTTTTAATGTACAAATGTCTTATGGAGATAAGCAAATTAATTGTTTAAAGATTCACTGCAAATAATGCAAGACCTTCAAAAAGTTGACTGGATGGATACTGATTAAAACTTGCACATGCCGCAATAAAAAAGTATTTTTGGGACTAATGTAATTCAAAGTGACATAGTATGAGCGTTGCTGAAATACGGAAAAATCCTTCAACTAGGCATCCAAGAGCATCTGTTAAAGCAAATCTGTACCCACATGACACCCCACCACCACCACTACCAACCACTGGTACCATTGCATAACCCTCTTCAATCTATGACCTGTTTGGGTCTGTTTGGCTGTTGATGTTATTACTTGCTTTAAAAACATCTTTTATTCCAGCAGTGATGTGTCAAAGTGTCCTAGATCGTCTGTGCCCTATGCCTGCAGCACCTTTCCAGTCTTCTTCCCCACTCACCTTCTGTCTAGCGGCATCCCCCTGGATAGGTTTATTCCCTCTGATGCCAACCTGATTCTGCACATGTGTCATTGTGACCACTGGCATGACAGGGCTCTTTGCTCTAGGCTGAAGAGGAGAATCCGGCCCAGGGGCACCGCTATAGAGAATGAGGGCAGGGAGGATAACTGGAGAGGCACAGCAGGCCTAGCGTATGTATGCTCTAGACTTTTAAACCATGCCACCAGAATAAAAATGTTTTTAAAGTAAATAACAGTATCAGCAGCCAAATGGATTGTGGGGCATGACATGGATTGAAGACAGCTATGCAATGGTACCAGTAGTTTGGTAGGGTGGTGATTGCTTACAGATTTGCTTTAAGGGCAGCAGTGTTGAGGGGGGCAGCAGTTACAGTGAGTCTCTCAGTTGCAATTCAGATTTTAAACTGCTTACAGTGTTCTCAAGCTCCTAAAATTCTGCAAACTAGAATTTCTCCTCAGTCCCCTTCCCATATATATGCTTACTTGGTTTTCAGCTGGAAGCAGAGCTCGGACTGTCAGTCAAGTAGGGATAGGAATAGGGTAGTGGGAAGCCATTTGTGTATGCAGCACTTCAGGGGCTTGGGAATGTCTCTATGACACTTTGCACCCCAATGCAATCTATAAAAACATCCCTCTACATTCTAGAAGCACAGAAATCCACATAGATCAGAACTGCTGTGGAAGTTACCTCATTATGTTGTGGATTTGTGATAGATTTTTACACTTCTGTGTACATGGGTGGGATCCACAGTAAATCTAGAATACAATTTGCATGTAAGATATTTTTTTTTCTTCTTCATATTTAGCTTTATATTAATTTTCAGTGCTTAAAGAGGCACAGTTTTTTCTATAACATTGTGTCTGTAGTTGGAAATGGACAATGCTGGTGTCAGGTTCCCTTTAATCACTTATATTATCATATGTAATTTAAAGATTATTAGAAATTCTAAATTCTTTTTTAAATGTGCTTGGCAGACAGCCTCAAAACCTACCTTTTACTAATCTAAAAAAAAAAAAAAAAACCTCCTACTCCTAGTGCTATTGACATTACCACTTACATTCTGTCCCCTAATTTATATTCTACCAATTTAGCCCGCAGCCTGGAGCTATTTTTCCATAACTGCTTCTGGCTTCATGGGTGATGCCTTTCAGCCCTGTTCTTCTTCAGGCTCTTATTTGAATGATTGCCTGTGACCTTTACAAGTCTGTTAGGAGATGAAACTCTGTGGTCACTGAGACTGTGATTTGATGGATACAGAAAAAAGGATATCATTCAGGGCACAGAGGGCATCCCACAGGAAAATGGTTTCAATCATGTGTGATGGCATGTTGTTTCTTTTACATAAGTAACATGTTATTCTGTCACTGAACTGACTGTGTGAATGGAGACAGAAGAGACGGAGCTCTGAATCAGAAATGCAGAGATCTAACCTCTATAAAATATAAATTATAACATAATAATGGTCATGCAATAATCTTAATACAACAATATTTTTCATATAAGCTATTGAAGCTGTCACACTATGCAGATGCAGTGCTTCTTTCTATATTTCTGCAAATTTCAATAAGGACGCCAATTGTTTACTATACAAATTAATACATTATTGTGACATGTAAGAAAGAACCTTGACAGTTTGTGATCACATCATAATTCCTGGGTGGCCACACATTGATGCATATAGCATAAAGATATCTGGTTTAAAGCTAGTCATCTTGTGTCACTCATCTAAGGATATGTTGAGCCAAGAGGCAATATAAGGAAGATGCATCTTATTTGCATAAGTGCCTTCAGTCCTGATCTGCATAATTCTAATGCTGCTTATTAAAGTGCTACTCATTATCAGCATAAGGAATCTAACCTAATTTCTAGATTTAAAGATAGATAGATTTTTAGTATCAGAAAGTAGAATACATATGTATATATTCTTGAATTACATATCTAAGCTGTACTGATGGTGTTTGATGTATCCCATGTGAACCCATTGACTTTCAATTTTAAGAGACAATTGCAGCTTCCTTATAGGAAATAAAAATGTGCAAAAAAGTGAAAATCCAGAGGAAAATATTAGAATTTTCTACATAAAAATTAATGGAAGCCATAAAAAGACTTCCTTTCTCTCCGTTCTGTTTTATGTCTGATGAACTCATTGAATGAATAAAATGCCAGTTCTTCACCTAACAGATTTATATATAACCATATATAAGATTTTGAATGTAAAGAACTATTAACCTTCCAAATGCTCATGCTAATAATCTTATAGCTGAAGAATTCGCTGTAAATAAAGTATAAATTCAGGGATAGAGCATGGGGTTATAGCTGAATAGGAAGACAACAAAGCTTATGGGAGGACAGCTAACTTGATGGTAGTAGTAGACAGCTTTTGCCTTATATCAATTATTAACAATGGACCTAACGGTTGAAAAGTATAAAACAAATGGCACATGGTAGAGGGAAAAAAATAGAAAAGATCTTGATTGTTTAGGGTTTAGGCACTGAGACTCCCACCAATCACTTAAATAATCAGTGAACGCTGTTTCTTCCGGCCATCTCCTTACTGAAGAAGATGGGCTCATAGACTTTTTATAGAACCCCTATCCTGCAATGAAGAGAGCTGGGAGAAACAGAACTCAGTGCTTCTCCCTGTTTGTACAAACAATTGATGTGGGGTCAGATAGAGAGTATGGGGGGGATTTATCAAACTGATGTAAAGTAGAATTGTCTCAGTTGCCCCTAGCAACCAATCAGATTCCACTTTTCATTTCACACAGATTCTTTGAAAAATAAAGGATGGAATCTGATTGGTTGCTAGGGGCAACTAAGACAATTCTACTTTACACCAGCTTTATAAATATCCCCCTATGTCTTTTCATATTAAAAGGTACCTGTCACAAAAAAATATCTGTGTAGATCAGTGTGCATCTGCAGCTAACGCCTATCTGCTCAAAGTTTCTCGTGACAGGTACCCTTTAATAAATGTATATCATGTTTAGGTTTATCTTTTTTCCCCACCTGTGTTTAGAATATACTCACCTTCATTTGACTTTTAATGTATTTTTAACCATTTATGAGCCACACAAATTGGGATATGCTAAAAATGAAATTGTTTTCATACAGTCTTGAAGCTGCTCAAAGTGTGTTTATTTTTGCAGAGACTTATCACCGAACTGGGAAAGATACAGCATGTCTTTATCAGAAACGAAAATGGAGATAGAACATTTTTAACAAGTTTGAAAGATGGAATGAAGTCATAAAATGTGCTATGAAAAGTGAAAAGGAATTACGTGATTATTTTAGTATAGAAAGACTTTTTTTCCCATTTACAAATGACATGTATCTTTTAAACTTCTCTTAAATAAATGTTTTTTTGAATTCTCTTGCAGATAACACAGCTACCATTTTGACAGCTCAAGAGGGATATAGCTCTCAAGACAATCCACTATATTATTTGACAGTTATAATAAGTGACAATGGGAGCCCTTCCCTCAGCAGTACCAGCACCTTAACCATCAAAGTGTGTGATTGTGGCATTGATAACAACACAGAATCATGTGGAAAAGGAGGATATTTCCTTAACTTTATGAACTCAGGAGTGATCATTGCCATTTCAGTTTTCATCCTTCTAATTCTAGGTAATAATAAGGAATATATATACTGCTTGGGGTAAAGGGCATCTATACTGCATGTAAACTGCTGCATACAGGATGGTGGTAGTTGCCTAATGTGGTGAGGGGGGTCCAATCACAACAGTCACCATGTTGGTGCTTCAGGTCCTATACTGCTAATGTCTGTTAAGCCCAAAAGGAGGAGATGCATTGTAAGTCTATGCCTGAAAATTGGGGACACTGTGACTGGCATAGTTAGGAGGGCCCTGGTACTGGCATAGCTAAAGAGCACTGTGTCTATTTGTGTATTATGGGGGATCTTGAATAACATAGAGAAGGTACATTACTTTAGAATAATAGTGTACAAAAATTCCCATTTCCATTAAAAGCAACCTCACAATAATGGTCAGCTCTTTCTATTGTGCAGATAATGACAGCAAAATAAAAGCCGCTTTCTCGGCTCAATACATAATTCCTTTGTCCCAATGACTGTTAGTAGAAGACACCAAAAAATGGTAAGGCACTCTATATAATGGATGTTGTAAAAGGAGTGTGTCCTAGAAAAAAATACAACAACCACAACATGAAAAGGCCTGAGACTATTAAGAGAATGCTCATCCAAAGAATTTAGTAAAATAAAAATTTACAGACTGAAAAACACAGCTGTGTAAAGACATGTCCAGAAGGGGGTCACCACGATACATGCCACTTTAAGGCTATGTTCACACAACATACTTTTTATAAAAAACATTTTTTATGAACCATTGTTTTCAATTAACACAACGGTTGTTCCTGAAGTCAATGCAAACAAAAAGCATTGTTCACACAATTTATGAACAATGGCCATTGTTCGACAGAGCAGCAAAAATAATGAACATGTAATTTTTTTTAACTGATCTGGGTCGCACTGCACTGCACTTTCTCTCAGCCTGCTTGTTCTCTGGCAGTTCTTCTTGTTCTGAGCTGGCCTTCTGGGCTACTGTAGTGCAGACATGCGCCTGTCCACCAGTATTTATAACCCAATAACTTGTAGTGTAGGCAGCATAAAAGTGATGACAGGTTCCTTTTAAAGCTGGTGCAACATAAGGCTATGTTCACACTGCGTATGAATCCGTCCGTAGTGCGAACCGCGAATATAAGCAAGTAGTTTTGAAGTTGATGCGTATACGATACGATATACGATATACGCCCGCACAGTGCACACTACATATGAGCTTACGGCCGGATCGTATACGGCGCCGTGAAAAATAAACAAGACCATTGTTTGAGGACGAAAATGTTGAAACTCACGGCCGTGGATTTCCATGCAGTCCCGTACGAAGTACTTATTTCAGCCAAATTGAACTTGATTTTTTTTTCGATCCAAAAGGTTCTGTGTGGTTTACGGGGCTGGGCAAAGATTTCCGAGGAAATGACCAGCCTCAGATCGCTTCGAAACAAGCTAGGGAAGCATAACTGTACATCGGACGTATGTTCGCGGTTCGTACGCATCCGGCCGCATGTCTATTTTTCCTACGCCCGTAGTTTCAGCCGCACATGTACGGCGCTTTACGATCTACGGATGGATTCATACGCAGTGTGAACCTAGCCTAAATGTGGAGCAAATGCCTTTAGGACAATTTTAGATCTCATTTTTGGAGGCAATTGTAAATAGAAAGGAACAATCTATTGTTTGGCCAATTTCTCCACATTTGCACTGTTTTATTTTTTTTTAATAAATGTTCCCCTGTCAGGATATTATCTGGCATCCATACTAATAAATGAGCATTGATCTAACACTTTAATTTTAACATGTACAGTATATGCCAGGACATCACACACATACTCAGAAACGCTATGGTAAGATAATTTAACAGGGAGAATCAGCTCTATTCTGTTTTGTTAAAATATTGAAACCAAGTCATAATGTATTTTTTACATTGATCCCTATGAGAGATGGCATAACCGAAAAAAATCATAAATTATGGCATTCATTAGCACTAACAAGCATACACTATTTTACGTTCTCCATTACATTAAAGGGGGATTCTGGTGAATAATAAATGATCTTTTTTACATTTCTCTCATAAAGTTATATAAGTTTATAACATACCTTTATTATAGAAAATATGTATGCTTTTTTTTTTTTATTACACTGAGTGGCAGCAGTAATGGCGACATGGCCCAAGTTCCAGCACAATCCTTGGTTCCAGCACAGTTACATATTGCATGCAACAGTATTAATGCATATAAGCATAAGACATACTGTCTATGTCAGTAGCACTGGAGATAGGCACAACGTAGCAGTGGGTAACTAAACCAAATGAAAGATGTATTTAAGAAAGGCGTTGGAATACAAAAAAAATAAATATACACAAAAACTTTATTTACATTAATATGACATAAGAAAAAGCTAATTATGCCCCAAAATACAGATTAAAAAGATTTAAAAACACCCAACACAAAACCAAAGAATGGTATCAATGGTCTCAGAGCCTGCACTGAAGTAATTTTCACAATGCCAACTTCTTTTAAATAATGTACTTAAATAATGTGCTATTTTCCTTAATTTACCGGACCTGGTACTATGGGGGAGGTTACCGGCGGTGCTGCGGTGGTGGCGGCTGGGGGGTGGATGCTTGGTGCTGGCTGGGTGATGGGGGATGTTGGCTGGGGAGGTCTTGGTGATGGGGATCTCCCTGGTACTACTCCCCCACGATCTGCTCATAGTAGTAGTGTGTATCTGTCCCACTGCACCGAGCAGGGAGGGAGGGGGGAGGTAGATGCACCAGCACCTTTCTCCCTCCCTGCTCGATGTCCTCCTTTAGGGGAACAAGTGTCTTTGCTCCCCAAATTATTCCATAAATGTACTGCATCAATAAAGTATAGTCTACATTACACCACATTACATTACATACACTTTCATAGCCAATACAGTGCCATAGATTTATACATATAGTGCACCCCCTGCTGGAAACTCCCTCATGGTTTGTGAGAGAATTTGCAGCCTCCCTGATCTAATAAATTAAGGAAAATAGAACTGTATGTGCATTTCCTATAATTAATGTACACTAGGATTTTGTCTAACTTTCCTTAAGTAATAACATATTAAAAAATACGTTCTGGCTGGAGTTGTCCTTTAACCCTTTGAGGTCCAAGCCCAAAACGACCGAGTGGACTGCGCAAATTTTCATTTTTGCCTTTTTGTTTTTCCCTCCTCCCCTTCTAAGAGCTCTAGCACTTTCGTTTTTCTATCTACAATGCCATATGGGGGCTTGTTTTTTACAGGAATAGTTGTACTTTGTAATGGCGTTTTCATTCTACCATAACATGTAAGTTATTATTTATGAAGATATAAATTAGTGAAATCGTAAAAAGAATGCAATATGGTAACTTTTGGGTTCCTGTGTCTACGTAATGCACTATATGGCAAAAGCGACATGATACCATTATTCTATAGGTCAGTCCAAACACAACCATATGCAGGTTTAGGCTATGTTCACACTACGTATATTTGAGGCTGTATATTTGAGGCTGTATAGCAACCAAAACCAGGAGTGGATTGAAAACACAGAAAGGCTCTGTTCACATAATGTTTTAATTGAGTGGATGGCCGTCATTTAATGGCAAATATGTGCTGTTATTTTAAAACAACGGCTGTTGTATTGAAATAATGGAAGTTATTTACCGTTATATGTCGGCCATCCACTCAATTACAACATTGTGGGGACAGAGCCTTTCTGTGTTTTCAATCCACTCCTGGTTTTGGTTGCTATGAGGACCTGACATGAGCACCAAATACAGCCTCAAATATACATATTGTGAACCCAGCCCACAGATTCTCTAATGTTATATATTTTTTCTTATTAAATCCTTTTTTTTTTTTCTCAATTAATTATTATTAAATAGGCCTATTGTGACGCTTATAACGGTTTTATTTTTTCACCTACAGGGCTTTATTGGGTGTAATTTTTTGCGCAATGATGTCTAGTTTTTATTAATACCATATTTGTGTAGATTGGATGTTTTGATCACTTTTTAATAATTTTTTTTATATATAATATAACAAAATCTGTAATCCTGGCGCTATTTTCCCTATTTGCGTTTACGCCGTTCGCAATGACGATTGTTATATTTTAATAGATCGGACAATTACGCACGCTGCTGTATATAATATGTTTATTTATTTAGTCATTTTTATATGTTTTATTTGTATAATTAGGGGAGGGGCTTTGGGGTACTTATAAAAACATTTTTACTTTTTTTTTACACATTTTCTGGGTTCACACTACGTATATTTCAGGCAGTATTTGGTCCTCTTGTCAGGGCCTCATAGCAACCAAAACCAGGAGTGGATTGAAAACACAGAAAGGATCTGTTCACACAATGTTGAAATTGAGTGGATGGCCGACATATAACAGTAAATAACTGCCATTATTTCAATATAACAGCCATTGTTTTAAAATAACAGCAAATATTTGCCATTAAATGCCGGCCATCCACTCAATTACAACATTATGTGAACAGAGCCTTTCTGTGTTTTCAATCCACTCCTGGTTTTGGTTGCTATACAGCCTCAAATATACAGCCTCAAATATACGTAGTGTGAACCCAGCTTTACCTGCAATACTTAGATTGCAGACACTAATTACTGCAATGCCATAGTCATAGCATTGATCAGTGTAATAGGCGTTCTGCTCATTGAGCTTGCCTATGGCAGACTCAATGAGCAGAAAGCCGATCGGACTGCGGGGGTCCTGATCGATAAGTGACAGGGGACTGCCCCTGTCATTAACGGTGAGGGCCGGGCTGCTCACTGCAGCTGGCCCCCACCTCCTATGAAGCGTGCTCCGCTCCGGACCACGCTTCATAGCAAAGGATGTGCCCAGGGTCGTCTGGGGACAGGCACCCAAGGCGTACTGGTACGTCTTTGGTCGCCTAGGGATTAAGCTAAATATGCATTATGCCCAATGTGCATATAAACATAAGTTAACTAAATGCATAACAGGGTAAATGGTAGCATAAAGAAAAAAAAAGAGAGGGGCAAAGGGGGAAATAAAGTGAGGCCCTAGAGTGTCCCACCTGTTCCGTTCTGAGGAATTCCTGGGCACAGTATGCTTGTTAGGTCTGATGAATTTTAAAACGTATGATTTTTTAAAATCAGTTATGCCATCTCTCATAGGTAGTGTGAAAATTTACATTGCTTGGGTTCAGTACTTAAAATATTGCTGTAATACCCCATTCATGCAAATAACAATTTTATGGTATGGAAATAATTCCTTTGTTCTGCCTACAGTGTTGGCTTTACTCGTGCATGTAAGATGCCAGAAAAATCACAATATCATGAGTGAGAAAGGAGAAGACTTAAAAGAAAACATTGTGAAGTATGATGATGAAGGGGGCGGAGAAGAAGACACAGAAGCTTTTGATATTACAGGACTTAGACATCACACAGTAATGCGAGAACGAAAGCCAAAGAGGACAATACGAACTGATATACAAAGTATGTATCGGTTGTCATTGGGACTTGGTCCTGATGTTGCCATATTTAAAGAGTTCTTATCAGAAAAATTAGAAGAAGCAAATACAGATAAAAGTGTACTTCCTTTGGACTATCTTCACTGCTATGCCTTTGAAGGTACAGGCTCTCCCGCTGGATCACTTAGTTCACTCAGCTTTACTGAGACAAGTGTGTCAGAGATTGACACGTTCTATTGAGAAAAAAACAAAACAAATAAGAATACATGAACAGTTTTTTTTTTCATTCTTGAGCATCTACTTATGACAGTAGAGGCATACAGACAGTTGCCTGAATCCTGTATGTTTCTCCATTATCTTGCTAATGCTCCTGTTGTGTGGTTATCTTGTACTACTGTAAGATCAAGTCTCACAGATTACCATTTTCAGTACACATAATAGGATCTGGTTGGCCCCTCCCTCTTTGCTATAATAAATAATGAAAACCTATAGTTAGCAAATAACTCTTTTGAAATTAGAATTAAAACAAAAGTGTGGATATAAAAAGTAGATTTCTCACAATTTCACTGACATCTGGTTAGAACACTTTTTCCTTTCGTCCAGCATTGGCATCGGGCAAATAATAACTCATGGGGTATTCATCCACCATATATTCATTTATTTACTTACAAAAATATGCAGCGTACAAACAGGCTCACAGCTGATGTTTTCCACTCGCTATGACTCCGCAAACGTTTCGGAGGGTCATAGCTCCTCCTTCCTCATGCGCAACAACGCAGAGAGCTGGACAACATTATATAGACAAGCACATTAACCATTAATAGAGCATACATCTAATGGCAAATTATAACATAGTGTGACTTTATATCAATTCTCATTAACAACCCATATAATACGCATGATACTGGGTAGAGATATCAATAATACATATACACCTATACAATTACAAGAATGCTTTGAAGCTGCAAATATCATTGAGCCCTTTCGGGCTCAATGTTTCCAGTTTAGTGATCCAGTATGTTTCACATTTGAGCAATCGTTTCTGATTCTCCTCCCCATCAGTACACATTTCCAATTGTTTCACAACTTGCCATCTCAGATCACATTAAAAAAAAAATTAATTTCTTCTACTCTTTTACTTGGGTCCCATTAAACTTCCTTATGGCTGCCTTATTAAGACGTATTTTTCTAGGCCTGCTGGTCTGACCGATGTATCCTAACCCACACGGGCATTTGAGCAGGTACTGTAAATCAAATTCTTGTTGTTACATGTGTAAAATCCTTATTTTATATATCCACATTTTTGTTTTGATTGTGGCTGATACCGGATTTTGTGGAATTGGGCAGTGTGGAAGTATTGCTTAGAAGACCTAGTGCGTATTGCAGTCTGCAGTTCTATGTTTTGAAATAAGTCCATGATTCATATAAAGGGTGTGGAGGGGGAAACACACAAAGGGAGACATTTATCAAGGGAGCATTTTTTTTTTTTTTTTTTTTGGTGAATTTTATTTATTGAGTGGATGGCCGCCATATAACAGTAAATAACTGCCATTATTTCAATATAACAGCTGTTGTTCTAAAATAACAGCAAATATTTGCCATTAAATGGCGGCCATCCACTGAATTTCAACATTGTGTGAACAGATCCTTTCTGTGTTTATAATCCACTCCTGGTTTTGGTTGCAATACTGACTGAAATATTCATATACTGACTGAAATATACGTAGTGTGAACGCAGCCTTAAACTGCAGCAGCCGAGTCAATGAGTAATGGTCTATAGTGCTTGTGCCCTAGGCCTATAAAGCCTCTCCTTTCTTCCTCCCCACCTTTTCCCCCTCACCCAAAAATTTACATAATCCAAGATTTATGCCCAATTTATCATCTGCACAATTTTTATTTTATTTTATTTTTTTTAATTAAATTTAATTTTAGTTCCTTTTTCTTTTCTTTTTAAACATGATTTTCACTAAAATTTCCCACAATGTTCAAGTTATGGACAACGCTTTTTGGCACGGGCTGCATAAAGTTAAGGTCCACTGCAGCTTCAATTATTTCTTATTTGGAAAAGTGGTATTTCAGATTGTAACTTTTTAATATAAGGAATTATAGACTTTACACCTTGTAGAGCAACATTTGAATATTTCTTTAACAAGTTACATTGGATTGTGAATAAAATAAGACCTTAGTGTATAGAGGACTAGTCTTTTTTACCTTTGCAATAGTTTTAATTTGTGCATATTATAGCAATAAGATACATTTAATCTAAGACACACAATACCTTATAAAGCCTATGAGACTTTGCTGCATAGATCTAAAGCTGGTTATATAAGATTAGTACTTTTATATTCCAACTGTTCAAATATTTCATTTATGTACTCTAATAAATTTCCAGAAACAATATTACAACTCCATAAAGTTTTTTTCAAAGAAAATATTACATACTCAACGTTTTTAACCCTAAGGCCGCCCACAAGTGTTCAGAGCAGGGGCGCACTCTGAACCGCCACGGTCCTGGGTGCTGCATGTAGCCCGTGACTGCGGCTATTATCGGGAACGGTCCCATCGCTGTGCCCGCTAATTAGATAATAGGATGCAGCTATCAAAATGACAGCTGCATCCGATTACCTGATGCAGTCGTTCTCTGGTGTCTAGTGGGGGAGATCGCCCCCCCCCCCCCCGGGACGTTATCCAGGAGGAGCGATCCCGTGTCTTCACCCGGCCAGGGTCTGTGTCGTGATGGCGCTAATCCCGGACGGCATTCGGTTGCTTCTGGCTGCAGCAGCCGGAAGCAATCAAGTGCCTATCTCATCGATCTATGTTGTATTAGTATGCAGCATAGATCGCAATGAGAGATCAGTGTACTTATACTAGAAGTCCCCCAGGGGGGCTTCTAGTATAAGTGTACAAGTAAAAAAAAAGTGTCATTAATAATAAAAAGCCCACTCCCATGTTATAAATTAAAATAAATAAATACATTTATAAACATGTTTGGTATCGCCGCATGCGTCATCGCCCAAACTATTAATTAATCACATTTCTGATCTCGCACGGTAAACGACACAAGCGCAAAAAAAAACAAAGTGCTAAATTGTGCATTTTTTGTTCGCATCAAATCCAGAAAATTTGAAATAAAAAGCAATCAAAAAGTCGCATATGCGCAATCAAGTTACCGATAGAAAGAACAAAAAATGACACCTCACACTGCCTCATAGACCAAAGGATAAAAGCGCTATAAGCATGGGAAGCAAGACATCACATAATATAAAAGTTATACATGTTACATATCGTCGTAATTGTAACGACTTGAGGAACATTTGTAACAAGTTTTACCCCAGGGCGAATGGCGTAAAAAAAAATACCCTCCAAATAAAAGACATGAGTTATTTTTTGTTTTTCAATTTCCCCACACATTGAATTTTTTTCTGGTTTCGCAGTGTACTTTATGAAAAATCCAGCCTGTCATTGCAAAGTACAATTAGTGACACAAAAAAATAATGGCTCATGTGGGTTTCTAGGTGAAAAAATGCAAGTGCTATGGCCTTTTAAGCACAAGGAGGAATAAACAAAAACTTGAAATTGGCCTGGTCCTCTAAGGGTTAAAGGGGTACTCTGGCGCTGGGCAATTTCTCAAAAATATAAAGCTAGTACAAAATTATAAAACTTTGTAATATTCTTCCATTAGCTTTCTGGCCGGGTTCTCACCTTGTCTCCCCGATCTACCGTCCCCCTGCCCCCCGACAGAAGTAGCAGTTTCATCCACCTTTCCTTGCCGCGTAGTCCATCCAGCTTTTCTCACTTCGGCCACCATTTGTTTGATATTACGTCACATAATTTATGCACTTCCAGGCCAGGTTTGCTGTATTCTCTCTCTGTTTGGCCCTGAATGTGACAATGACATGCGCTGGTTTGCTTCTATTGGCTGATCCAGTTAACACCCATACTGACTGCTATGCCCAATAAGTTTCATCCCTGTGCACATGCGCAACTAGGATAAGACGAATCTTTGACTCCCTATGATGCCAATAGTGTGCGCTTGCATGCACAGTGCTGGCATAGCCAATACATGAATGTTTAGTAGTTTGGGTGGGGACCATAGAAATGAAAGAGAGGTGGGATTTGTAGTATGGGTGATGGGGTGGGTGGGTCTGCCGAATGTTACTAGGCATCACGGGAGTGGGAAGAAGTTGTTGTGGTGTTGTGGTGAGGATGCAGGTAACCTGAAATAAGTCCAGTCTGTGATAATCATCTTCTGGATCAGAACACTTTATTCCATGCTTCCACAATCGCTTCCTGTCTAGCATTCCCCTCCTCTAGCTCAGCTCCTCCTCCCTTGTTACATCACTGTTGCTGGGCAGAATAAAGGTGAACAGTTAACAGCATTAAGAATACATATAACAACATCACAGTTGTCATAGTGCGTCAAGCTCCTAAATAAGGAAATAGATAGCAAGATGACAGCTTAAACTGAGGTCTGCGGGGTCTGTAGAATGGTATGATTTTCTCATGGGATTTACATGTGTGGGCAGGTAAGAACTAGGGATGATCCGAACCGAGTTCGGTTCGGGTTCGTACGAACCCGAACTCTCGCAATGATTCCCGCTGTCTGCCCTCTCCGTGGAGAGGGTGGATACAGCGGGAGGACCGCTTGGAAAACTGGGATACAGCCATAGGCACGGAGCACGAAGCGGGCAGACAGCGGGAATCTGATGCCGAGCGTTGCTATTTAAAGCATACCTATAGTGTGTACTCATTTAAACTACCAAATAAGAGTAGTCTAGAGTTTTCTTATAGACTGCTGTAGTTTTACACCATTAAATTGATAGAAACCACTACCCTCTCTGGACCCTTTACTGATAGACCCCATCAAATATAAGATTTATTAGTCATCTAATACACAGATCAAAAACATTTTATTTTCATTTTATTTTTGTTTTCAGATAAAGCATATATGGATATTATGTAGGGAAACATAATAAAATCTTGTCCAATAGAGCTCATGCAGACTTCTCTATTATGATTGTAAACAACCTCCAACTTGTACTGAGCCGTAACACCTCTGTACAGGCTGTTTGCATACATCTCATCTGTGTACATAAGGTTTTACGATGTCCTTTTCTGATTGGTGGCAAAGGTTGGGCACATTCTTTGCTCCACTGGTAACAGTTGAACTTTTAAGTACATTTCCAATAATTTTATGGAATTAAGGCATGTAGCTATGACGTTTAAGTGCATTTTGTCTGCAGCATGGGGAATAACCTTTTTTCTCAGCTTAATTACATTTTGAGGTCTGAGTAAATAAACCTTATAAATATTCATCAAGTGAGACACACAGTGCAGCCTTCACTTCCTCTTCTGCTAGGGTTTCAGACAAATACTGTTAAAATCAAAGCATTTTCTCCATGTCTCAATTTTCTCTATGTCTCGTAAAATAGTAAAACGTTTACATAAGGGTTAAAAGATATATTCTATTTGTAAAAATGTAGTGATTTAGAAAAAAAAAAGAAGTTTCATAAGAAATGCAGAATGGTTGGAATATCATGGGATATATTTACTAACTCCACCCTAGACACTGTACAGAATACAAATGTCTTTATAGCAGGTGTTTTCTAAATGTATAGAAAAGCGATGCACCACATAGACAGGTCTGTGCCTTTGAACATGATACAAATGGCACCATTTTTATGTATGAAGGTCTAATTAGTGGAGAAAGGGGAGGAAGTGTACAATATTCCAGGAATCTAGCTGGCTTTTGATTTCAAGAATGACATCCTATTTCCATAAAGATTCCATTTTTAAGTACACTATGCAATGTATGATACATTTTTAAGCAATTGAAAGACTTGCATATTTATATATTTACTCTATTCTAGTTAAACAGAAAACTTTTGTCTGTTATTGAATTTAAATGTTTCCAACTTTTATTGCTGTGTTTTTTTTTATAATAAAAACAACTTTAAACCACCAAAATTGATTAGAAAAATGTTAAAATAAACGTGCAATATACATGATTTCAATGGTGCTCCTCTGCATGGTTGTCATAGTGACCTTTTTGTCGAGTGGCAGAAATGTGCCGGAGTTATGGGGAGGTATTAAAAAAAGGCCTTATTGTTAGCAGCCACATTATTGTCCCTAAGACTATGTTCCCACAACGTTTTTATTTTTAAAGTTTACAATTCGAAAAATGACATCCATCATTTAAGGCATTTGATGACGTCTGTTATTTTGAGGATTGGCCACCCGTCAACAGCTGCTGGTACGTTATTCTAGTTTGGGTTAATAATTGGCCTTTGGGTGTGTCTTTAATTTAAAAGTTCATTGAATTTAAAAGGACGGTGAAAAAATAAAAACTGTGTGAACAACAAAAAACAATGTCTGATGTTTCCGAAAATAATTAACATGATTATTATTTTGTTGTCCACGCAGATAACGTCCGTCATTTTATACACTGTGTGCATTGTACATATGTCATTCCATTGACTTCAATGCATTGCATTGCAGTCAATTAAATTGTGGCAATAACGGACGACTTTTTAAATAAAAAAAGAGTGTGCCTTTTATCTTTTTTCTTGACATAGCCTTTGTATGTTGTAAGTAGTAAACAAGATAATTACTCCTTGGCCACCAAGTAGAAATAATATCTATAACATCTTGTAATAATAAGTGTTGGAATATCACTTTTTTAAGCTAGACAGATACAGGAATATTTTCAAGCATAAGGATCTGAAGGACAAATTGTGATGGCTCATTACTGGTTAAGTGTGTCTTCAAAGTGGAAAGTCTTCTGTGTAGGAAAGAATGTGAAGGAAACTAGTCATGGGCACCTAAGGCTCATTGACACGCATGAAGAAAAAAGACTACTAAACTACTGTACTACTACTGTAAAATACACTGAACTGATGTACTACTAAAATGGAGAAACAGTTTATGCTGGTTATAATAAGGTATCAGAACACATAGTGCATCTTAAATCACTATGTATGGGGATGCGTAGCTGCAGATCAATAGGAATGCACATGCCTCAGAATTGCCCATGCCTCGGGAATAGGGATGGTCCGAACCGAGTTCGTACGGAGTTCGTACGAAACCGAACCATCCGCAATGATTACCGCTGTCTGCCCGCTCCGTGCAGCGGGCGGATCCAGCGGGTGAAACGCCTGGAAAACTGGGATACAGCCATAGCCATAGGCTGTATCCCAGTTTTCCAGGCGGTCCTCCCGCTGTATCCGCTCGCTGCACGGAGCGGGCAGACAGTGGTATTCTGATGCCGAGCGGGTTCGGACCATCCCTACTCGGGACTGTCATTAAAAGGGGCTAAAATGGTCACATGAACAACAAAACTGGACATGGAATGGTAAAATACAAAAAGGTTGCCTGATCTGATAAATGTTTTGTTTTACATCATATAGATGGCTTGATGTGCCTGCATGTTGCTAACTTTGGACTAAGGGAAGAAAGCGAGCTGACATAGACAATGTAATTCTTTAGACAATTATTCAATGGGAAACCTTTTGCGCTGCTATTAATGTGGATTTAACATTAAAACACTGTTACAGACTAAAAGACCCTTTTTTAGAAGCAGGGCATGGGTGCTGAGGATGAAGCTACATTTACTACCCTCATGTACTGTGCTGTTTCCTTGATATTAGGAGGTTAATCTTCATGCTAATTAGACATGTTGGTGCACTGGGGGCAGGATCCCCACAGTAGCCCCACCCTCTGTGCACCAACATGCCTAGTTAGCTTATAGAATAATCTGCATAATATAACAGAAACAGCTATGAGATATCAGAAACAGATCCCAGCAGGTTAGAATCTTATCATTTGCTGATAGCTGATAGCCCTTCCGCACATCAAAAATCATTCAGAAATTATTTAAGAGAGATTGAGTGCAAAGTGTTGACCTAGTCTCAAAATTTTCCAGATTTCAATCTGATTGAGAATCTGTGGGGTGTGCTGAGAAGACAAGTATGATCCATGGACATACTACCTCACATCTGGCAGGTCATAAAAAATCTTGGTTCAGATATCTCAAGACATGTTCAGAGGCCTTAAGGAGTCCAGTGCCTTTACAGGCCAGAGATGTTTGGTGCCATGGCTTCTCAGTGTACACTGTACAGTATTTGTATACTGTCACTTCTAACAAATGGAAATGAACACGACAAATGCTGGTCAGATCATATTCTCAGTTTTATCCCAGATGAACAAAAACAGAACTAAATGTAAATGATTTATAAAATCATAACTTGTCGATCCTCAAGCTTTTTAAACAGTAAGTGTAATGAAACAATGTAATACAGTTACACTGATATTTTTCTCAAGCTATGTATTTTGGGATCAGCTATAATGTTGGGATGAATGTTGGCTGTCTAAATGGATATAATGTATTTTTTGCAATAAATAATTTAGGAATTTAAGGAGGAAATGATTTAATTAGGCCTTAATTCACATGTGGGTTTTAAATAAGGGCTATATCTTCATTCTACTTAAGCCCTTAATAAAGATACGCATTAACTAAGCATTTCAGGATCAGTTATAATCCCTTAATTATTGTGGCTACAGAGGGAAATGAATACCCTACAATATTCCCTATAATATACTTACAAAATAGCTTTCTATTTCTTTCGGCAAAGTCGTACAATTTTTGTCATTATTTAAAGTGATTTTTTTCTTAACGTCATCCATCAAATCTGTAAGGGGTCTCCAACCACTATCAGACGGATCATGTGGTCCAATGCTGCCCAATTTTAACAGACCATCGGTTGAACATGGTCACTGCCACTACATTCAAACATCTAAGAGGCTGCTAAACATAGCTGAGTAGTGTTTCCTATGTATGGCAGCTCTATAGAGTTTAATAAACAGGCAGCTTGCATGCTTGACTGCTGCTCCATTTAACCGCAGTTCTTGTCATTGATGGGGTCTCTGTTGTCAACCCCCACCAATCAAACACTGATCACCTATCCTGTTAATAGCTGATAAGTTTTGATTATAGTGAAACCTATTTGACTATACTGAAATCATTTTCAGCTTCTTCTCTTTAATACAAGTTTGCTGCAATCCAACTTGATACGGAAAAATCTATGTACTGAACTCAAGCTTAATGTTTTCTTTAATATGAGTTTTAATGTAATGTAGCGGGCCTCACCTTGATCCTTGGTAACATATTGTACTGCACTTCTAATGTCAAAATAACTTTACTAAACAAACCTAACTTTAACATTATTCCTCAGTTACTGGCCTTGTCATACTCCCTGCTTTGGAAAATTCCAACACACTCAAAATACCCACATTCTATTTAGAAGAAATATGGCCTTTTTAGAGGTTATTGAATCAGTTCGACACAATGCTTCTCAAGGTCTGTACACCGGAGTACAGGGGCTCCTGTACACCCAGTACAAGGCATGCAAGCTTCGACACTTAGCTTACATATGCTTGGCTGAGCCCAGATTGCTCAGAACAGTGAATGTATCAGGCCACAATGAGAGTGCTCTACCAACTAGAATGAGACAGTCAGGCATGCTTTCTCCATAACTCTCCACTCCTTGACATCCCACTGATCTTGGAAGATAAAATTGCCAAGGGGCCTTGTTCTACTGATTCCAGGCACTGGCCATCATTTACTACATTATTTACTACAATATTGTTGTTGATCGCATCGCGGGGGGGAGATCCGTCCCACTAGACACCAGGGACGTGCGGCGCAGTGCCTCTAAGTGCAGCTGTCAGGTTTGACAGCTGCACTTAGAGGCTTAATTAGCCGGCGCGGCAACGGGACCCGCGCCGGCTAATAGAGGCACTGCCCGGCTGCACATGTCAGCCGGGATCAGCGCCGTTCAGAGCGGGGTCCCGGCGGGACCCCTCTCTGAACACCCCGAGCGGCACCATGACGTATCAGATACGTCATGGGTCGCTAAGGGGTTAATATGCAATGCAATAGAATGAGAGCCGCCCAATGCACACATTGTATTAAATGATGGTCATTTTCTGCACGGAGGTCAAAATAATAATCATTACAATTATTCTCGGACGTCTTTTGCAAGCAACCAACATTATTTTTTATTCGTTCACACACAGTTTTTCTTTTTTCACACCCCTTTCACTGTCTTTATAATTTAGGTCAAAGGACCTTTCAATCAAAAACACACCCAAAGGTCAATCAGTCCACCTTAACTAGTATAATGTACCAACAGCCGTCATTGTAATGATGGGCAACCAAAACCCGAAATCATAGACGTAACTTAAAAAAATAATAAATGGAGAGGAGAAGACATCATGTGAACATAGCCATAGGCAAAGAGACATCCGATATTTTCTAATGAAGGCCATCTATAATGGTCATTCGCAAATATCGGACATCTTTTTGATGTATTTTGGAAACAATGGCCGAAAAACCGCATAGTGTAAACTTAGACTAATAGTAGAAGACTTAATAATTATTTCCCCTTGTCCTCCCATGTACTGTAAATGCCTTCCTAGTTCTCACCACACTATATACTGTATACCCAATCCCTACTGATGATTTGTTGACCCACATGATTGCTGCAGCCAAATCATCACCAAATCAGCCAAGCCAAAGTGTACAGAGTCCGTCAGGTACACATTTTACCTCTATATGAATAAATCTGACAACAAAGCCCTGCCTTTTCCACTGCAGAAATTGACAGGCTGCTCTGCTGACAGATTTCCAATCATTTCCAATGGTGTCTTTAGGACAAAATCCATGCCTTTAGAGAAATACTTAGTCCGTCAGTTTATTGTCTACCCTTAAACATATTGTTTGAAGTAGAACAAGATTAAGGAAGAAGAGGCTATTACAGTACATTATTGTTTTATGCTTTACCTTGACACTAGAACTTTTACCACAAAAACACCAATATGTAGTATTATCAAAAGACATAGGAGTAGATGTATTATATTTATTTGTTTTTTTTTAGTTGAAGAATATCTTGTAAAAGTATTGTGCTCATGAAAGGCAATGCCTTTATCGTCTCTCTAGTAGTATGTTATTGATTTAATCTCAATAGTCGTATTATAGCATTCACCATATAGTATAAATAATGGCATAGTTTGAGTTGTTTTGAGAAAAAAATATAGGGGGGGATTAATGCAATTGTTTTTAGAGGTAAGAAGGGGGTCTTTTCAGTAGATTCAAAGTTTTTTTTTTTTTTTTTTACTTTTTAAATAGCCCCATAAGGGGACTTTCATCATTAATGCTCTAATTTCTCATATAATACACTGAACTACTACTGTAGTACAGTGTAGTATACCTGTCAGCCAGGGCCACTTTAACCAGAGGGCACATGGTGCACGTGCACCGGGCCCACTGGTTAAAGGGGCCCACCCTGCGCAGGGCCGACTTTTGCTCTGTGCGACCAGTGGGGTCGCACAGGGCTCCGGCCACCAGCCTGCCAAGGGGGCGCCATCGGGATGGGTAAGTTACCCATCCATGGTGCCCCCTGCAGGGCCCCCCCGCCTGCTGCTCATAGGTACAGGCAGCAGCAGCGGCACTGACAGGTCGGGAGCCATTGGCTCCCTCCCTGTCAGTCATCCCTGTGGCCACAGGCAGTGCTTTGCCTGTGGTCACAAGTGGCCCTCTTCCTTAGTGGTATCGGTGCTGAGTGACGTCACTCAGCGCCGACACCGCGAGAGGGGAGAGCGGCCTCTTGTGACCGCAGGCAAAGCACTGCCAGCAGTCACAAGGGTGGAGTGATGAGAAGAGGAACGTGCGGACCCAGGTGAGTATAAAGTGTTTTTTTTTTTATTTGCTATATGGGAGGGGGGAGCACAAAGGGGGGCTATATGGGGGGTGGTGTCAGCACACAGCGGCGGTGTATACTACTAGGGGTGCCACAGGGGGGCCTATATACTACTAGGGGGGCACACAGGGGGTATATATAACTCGGGGAGGGCACAGGGGGGCTATATACTATTGGGGGTGCAAAGGGGGTATATAAAACTTGAAGAGTGCACAGGGGGGCTATATACTACTGGTGGTGCACAGTGGGGTATATATAACTGGGGGGAGTGCACATGAGGATATATATAACTGGGGGAGCGCACAGGGGGTATATATATAACGGGGAGCGCACGGGGGTATATATAACAGGGAGCACAGAGGGGGGCTATATGCTACTGGGGGGTGCACAGGGAGGTATATATAACTGGGGGGTGCACAGGGGGTATATATATAACTGGGGGAGCGCACAGGGGGGTATATATAACAGGGAGCATAGAGGGGGCTATATACTACTGGGGGGTGCACAGGGGGTAAATATAACTGGGGGGGCGCACAGGGGGTATATATAACTGGGGGAGAGCACAGGGGGTATATATAACTGGGGGAGTGCAGAGGGGGGCTATACACTACTGGGGCGCACAGGGGATATATATACAACTGGGAGGTGCACGGGGGGTATAAATAACTGGTATATATATCGGAGCACACATGGGGGCTATATACTACTCGGGGGGATATATATATATATAACGGGGGGATGCACAGGGTGTATATATATATATATATATATATATATATATAAATGGGGGGTGCACAGGGGTTATATATAACTGGGAAAGCGTACTGGAGGGAGCACAGGGGATATATATACTACTGGGGGGTGCACAGGGGATATATATACTACTGGGGGGTGCACAGGGGGACTATATACTACTGGGGGGAGCACAGGGGATATATATACTACTGGAGGGTGCACAGGGGGGTATATATACTACTGGGGAATGCACAGGGGGACTATATACTACTGGGGAATGCACAGTGGGACTATATACTACTGGGGGCGAGCACAGGGGATATATATACTACTGGAGGGTGCACAGGGGGGTATATATACTACTGGGGAATGCACTGGGGGACTATATACTACTGGGGGAGCACTGGGGATATACATACTACTGTGGGTGCACAGGGGGAGTATATACTACTGGGGGAGCACAGGGGATATATATACTACTGGGGGCTGCACGGGGGGTATATATACTAATGGGGGATGCACGGGGGGTATATATAACTGGGGGAGCACAGATAGGGCTATATACTACTGGGGGCAGCACCTAGTGGTCTATAGTACTGGGGGCAGCACACAAGGGGTCTATATACTACTGGAGGCAGCACAATGGGGTCTATATACTACTGGGGGTGCACAGGGGGTATATATACTACTGGGAGCAGCACCTAGTGGTCTATAGTACTGGGGGCAGCACACAGCTGTCTTTACTACTGGGGACAGCACACAGCTGTGGGGGAGCACAGAGGGTTGTAACTGCTATATAGGGGGAAATAGGGGGGTAACTACTATATAGGGGTACATAGGGGGGTAACTACTGTATAGGGGTACGGGGGACCTTACTACTGAATGTGTTGGAGCCTAAAATGTTTCTCTGGCAGATTCTGGAGAGAAGATTCACAGCCGGGGAAGACTTCAAGGTGGCCCAGGCTGGATGGAGTGAAAGAAAAGGTGAAAGACTCTGATGAGAGAAGACGCCCCCTGTGAGTAAATGGATGTAACTGTTATAGGGCTGTAGTGATAGTGGTCATGGTGTGGCGGTATTATATAATAGTATCATTGGTAACTAACATATGTATTTGGGCTCCTAATACAGTGTGGGGACATTTTCAGGGGATTATACTGTGTGTGGAGCTCCGATTCTAATAACGCTGGGTTGGGGGGCCCACTCTTGAGGCCTGTGCACTGGGCCCACCAATGTATTAAAACGGCCCTGCTGTCAGCATAATGCTAAAGGCACAGCTGTAGAGTAGTATATACATGGCAGGTCTGGGGGCCTTTAGAGGATTTCTGGCTGCCATGGAAACCCATTGTCAGCCACTGATTGTCCCCTAATCAAATCGATAGGGTTACACCTACAGATATGATACATGCCACAGTCAATTCATGATGGGTTGAACTGGCTGGATCAGAGGTTTCTCTGGTCTTTGCAGTTAGTATGGCCTAAAGCTCTTTTGACTCGGAGAGGGGGTCAATAAGGAGTTAAAAGGAATCTGTCAGCTGTAATTCATGTTTCAAACGACTGAAACTATTTGACAGTTTTAGGACAAGGACACACATGGTACTGTGCTTTCAGATTATAGAGAATTTTATTCTCTGCTACTAGGAGTCAAAGAGGCGTTCCCAAGCTCCATAACAGCTGCAAGCTGGAATACCTCCTCTCTCCCCTCTCCATGCTAGATTGACACCTGGAAGCCCAGTCCCAAGCAGGGACAGGTTTGGGAGGGACGAGGTGTTACAGCTTGCTGGAGATCAGCAGCTCAGGAAAGCCTCTTTGACTCATATTATTATAGTGCTTAAAAAAGCACTATATTGCAATCAGTATTCTTCTTTCGTTTCTTCTTCATCTGCTTCTTCCAGCCATTTTTCTGCGATTAATACAGCCCGAACAGCTTTGCGCACAGACTCCATTTAAAGTCTGTTTCGAAGCCCTTGGCGGTGCAAGGTGTGCCGTTTTTAAGAAATTTACCATTAAAGACCCCTAATTTTCCATAGAAAATAATGGCCCACAATCACAGCATATATGCAAATAGCTGAAATACAGTATAGCAACCAATATAAATTCTAAGGTCTTGTCAGGCAATACCTCACAACATCCACACAGTCACATGTCCACTATTGGCCAATAGAAGATGTACAAGATGGAAGGTCCTTAACGATTTGGTCTCACTGACATGAGTAAGATTGTCATGGTAACCGAGCAATGATTTTTACCATTATAAGTAGCAGAGCTGCTCTTAAAGAGAGGGTACCCAAATCGCTCTTAAAGGGACCCAAGTCGCTCTTAAAAGGACCCAAGTCGCTCTTTAAGGGACGGGACCCAAGTCGCTCTTAAAGGGATGGGACCCATTTCGCTCTTAAATTGACGGGACCCATGTCGCTCTTAAAGGGACGGGACCCAAGTCTCTTTTAAAGGGACGGGACCCAAGTCGCTCTTAAAGGGACGGGGCCCATGTCGCTCTTAAAGGGACGGGGCCCATTTAGCTCTTAAAGGGACAGGACCCAAGTCGCTCTTTAACGGATAGAACCCATTTTCCTCTTAAATTGACCTCACCCATGTCGCTCTTAAAGGGACGGGATCCAAGTCGCTCTTAAAGGGATGGGGCCCATGTCGCTCCTAAAGGGACGGGCCCCACGTTGCTCTTAACCTCTTAAGGACGGAGCCAATTTTCGTTTTTGCGTTTTCGTTTTTTCCTCCTTCTGTTTAAAAGGCCATAGCACTTGCATTTTTCCACCTAGAGACCCATATGAGCCCTTAATTTTTGTGTCACTAATTGTACTTTGCAATGACAGCCTTAATTTTTGCATAAAGTACACTGCGAAACCAGAAAAAAATTCAATGTGTGGTAAAATTTAACAAAAAATGCATTTTTTTGATTTAGGTTTTTTTTTGTTTTTACGCCATTCTCCCTGGGGTAAAACTGACTTGTTATATAAGTTCCTCAAGTCGTTACAATTACAACAATATATAACATGTATAACTTTTCTTTTATCTGATGGCTTGTAAAAAATTCAAACCATTGTTAACAAATATATGTTCCTTAAAATCGCTCCATTCCCAGGCTTATAGCGCTTTTATCCTTTGGTCTATGGGGCTGTGGGAGGTGTCATTTTTTGCGCCATGATGTTTATTTTCTATCGGTACCTTGATTGCGCATATACGTCTTTCTGATCACTTTTTATTACATTTTTTCTGGATTTGATGCGACCAAAAATGCGCAATTTTGCACTTTGTGATTTTTTTGCGCTTATGCAGTTTACCGTGCGAGATCAGTAATGTGATTAATTAATAGTTCGGGCGATTACGCATGCGGTGATAGCAAACATGTTTATTTATTTACTTTTATTTAAAACATGGGAAAAGGGGGTGTTTCAGACTTTTATTAGGGGAGGGGGCTTTTTACTAATAACAACACTTTTTTTTTTTTTTTTTTTTTTTTTTACACTTATACTAGAAGCCCCCCTGGGGGACTTCTAGTATAAGTACACTGATCTCTCATTGAGATATTTGCTGTATACTTATACAGCAAAGATCAATGAGATCGGCACTCGGATGCTTTTGGCTGCTGCAGCCGAAAGCATCCGAGTGCCGAGTCGGGATCAGCGCCATTTTGGCGAAGACCACGGCTGGAGCAGGATGTGTGGATCGCTTCTCCCAGACAACGTCCCGGAGGAGCGATCCACCCCCACTAGACACCAGGGATGGCTGCATACAGTGGTCGGATGCAGCTGTCAACTTTGACAAATGCCTCCTATTACTTAATTAGCGGGCACGGTGATCGGACCGAGCCTGCTAATAGCCGCGGCCCCGGGATACACATTGCACCTGGGACCCATTTCGCTCTTAAATTGACGGGATCCATGTCGCTCTTAAAGGGACCCAAGTCACTCTTAAAGGGACGGGGCCCATGTTGCTCTTAAAGGGATGGGACCCATGTCACTCTTAAAGGGATGGAACCCATTTCGCTCTTAAAAAGGCGGGATCCAAGTCACTCTTAAAGGGACGGGGCCCATGTCACACGGTGCCGGGGTTAAAGTTTTTCTTAAAAGGAAGTCACTGTTAAAGGGGCGCTCTTTTCAAGCACTATGTATTTCCCTGGAAATGCAAATCTAGTTATATAATAAAAAATCATTTTTCTACATTCTGTAATCACAGACAGATATATGAGAGGTACCAGGTGTCTCGCTTATCTAATGGATATCTGGCAGTGTCAGCAGTTTGTAACATTAATTACAGCTGATAGATTCCCTTTAAAATTGCATTTTGAGCTGTCCAAGCTCTTAATCACTGTTTACACAAGCAAAAGGAATAGCTTTGGAAAACCCAAACATAGAATATTTAGAGAGAATAAAAACAGTGGATTAGGTGGATTAAGAAGCTGTGCCAGCACACATAGAAAATAACAACCAGAAACCACAGAATGCTAATGTACTGTATTTTCCTACATATAAGACTACGTTGCAGCCTGCAATAATGTATATAAGGAGCCATAGCTGATTCCCCTCTTTAGAGGCCATAGAGTGATCAGACAGGGTCTTTATCTACCTGCAAGGTCACCTCAGTTCTGTTTTATTAATTTAATATATTAACTATTAGAGGCATCGGCATTCGGCATCATTGCCGGCTATTTTTGAAGTACTCCGTACGGACCGCCTGTCAATCCACGGCCGCATGTCCAGCCGCAAACAATGGTCTTGTTCATTTTTTACGGGTCCGTTTACGATCGGGCCGTAGATTCATACATAGTGTGCACTGTGCAGCCGTATATCCTATACTTTCCAGCGTATGCATGAACCACCAAAAATACCGCCGCACAATTACAGCCGCAAATACAGCCGCACAGTTACATAGTCTGAACCTGGCCTTAAGGGGTCTCTGAGGCGTGCACTATTAAGGGGTCTCTGAGGCAGGCACTATTAAGGGGTCTCTGAGGCGTGCACTATTAGGAGTCTCTGAGGCGTGCACTATTAAGGGGTCTCTGAGGTGTGCACTATTAAGGGGTCTGTGAGGCTGGCACTATTAAGGGGTCTGTGAGGCTGGCACTATTAAGGGGTCTCTGAGGCTGGCACTATTAAGGGGTCTCTGAGGCTGGCACTATTAAGGGGTCTCTGAGGCTGGCACTATTAAAGGGAACCTGTCACTGGGGACGCAGGCACAGAGCCCGTCCGACCCCCGGGATACTTACCCTTTCCGGCGAGTCCCGCTCCTGGAGCTGGTCCCGGGACGAAGATATCAGCACCTGAAGCCGTGTGCGCGCGCTGCAGAGATGAGTCCATAGACAATGAATAAAGCCGTCATTCTCTATGGGCATCAGGCTCATCTCTGCAGTGCGCGCACACGGCTTCAGGCGCTTACAGTATATCTTTGTCCCGGCTCCAGGAGTGGGACTCGCCAGAAAGGGTAAGTACCCAGGGGCTGCGCCGAGGAGTCGGGCGGGCTCTGTGCCCGCGTCCCCAGTGACAGGTTCCCTTTAAGGGGTCTCAGGGTGGGTTTACATGTACCATATCCGCAGCAGATCTCACACTGCGAGTTCGCAGCAAAATTTGCTGAAGATGCGATCCCTGTTATTTTCAGAGATTAAATACTTGCAGCAGGATTGTCATCCGGACCCCTTAACCCCCCACCAGCCAGAGCATACATTACCTGCTCCATGCTGTAGCTGCACCTGAGGCTCCCGGTCTCCGTAGGTCCCGCTCAGCCAATCAGTGCACAGCCCTGCCGTAGTCTCTGATTGGTTGAGAGGGACCTCCAGGAGCCTCAGGTGCAGCTGCAGCATGGAGCAGGTGATATATGCTCTGGCCGGTGGGGGGTTAAGGGGTCCGGATGACAATCCTGCTGAGAGTATGTAATCTCTGAAAATAACAGGGATCGCATCTGCAGCGGATTTTGATCCGCTGCAGATTCAGTACAAGTGAACCCACCCTCAGAGGCTAACAGTATTATTGGGTGTTTGAAGCTGGCAGTATTAGGCGGTCTGAGGCCTTTACTATTAGGGGGTCTCTACAACTGGGGTCCCCATATGTCACCACCACTAAGACAGGCACTAACATATGTGCAGTTTATGCTCTTCTGTTATATAGTTCTGTATTCATTACATGTACTGTTGGTATATAATCATGTATGCAATATGTCCACTGCTGGTATATAGTTATGTTTGTGGGAGGAGGAAGCGCTGTTTCAATTTTCCCCTCAGGCAGCATAAAACCTAGAGTCAGCCCTGGCAGCAGGTAGTAAAAGTATAAAATGAAAAGTACTGTAATGTAAGCGTGAAAGCTTCTAATAAAAGTGTGGAAGCTTCTAATATAAGTGTGGAAGCTGGGCCCTTAGGATTAAAAAAATAAGATTATAATGTTATGAACTACCCCTCCCAGCATGCCCTGACAGTGACAGCTATAGACCTTCAGGAACAGCTGGAAGTTGTAGTTCTCCCAACAAAATAAAAAAAAAAGTATTTTTTAGGTAGAACTATAACTCCCAGCAGTTACCGAAGGTATATAGCTGCCAGGGCATGCTAGGAGTTGTAGTTCACAATCTATGGGGTTGGGTGTTACATTTTTTATTCATGTAAAATGAATTCTCCAGAACTATGTAACACATAACCCCATAGATGGGAAACCATCTAGAAGTTGTAGTTCTTCCTATAAAATACAGAAGTATGTATTTTATTGTGAGGACTTCAACTCCCAGCAGTTCATGAAGCTCTATAACCCCTTAAGGACCGGACCGATTTCCATTTTTGCACTTTTGTTTTTTCCTCTTTGTGTATATAAGGCCATAGCACTTGCATTTTTTCACCTAGAGACCCAGATGAGCCCTTGATTTTTGTGCCACCAATTGTACTTTGCAATGACAGGATGAATTTTTGCATAAAATATGCTGTGAAACCAGAAAAAAATTAAAGGGGTTATCCAGCGTGGGGGCTATTTTTAGATCTGGCCGGAGAGGAGGTGGCTAATAGAAAAGACGTCCACTCACCTCCCCGGTTCCAGCGGCGGCTCCCGCATCGCGGCGCTCTGGTGCCAAGTTCCCGGCCGCTTCCATACCCAGAAGCGGCCGGAAACCGGGCACCGGAGCGCCGCGATGCGGGAGCCGCCACTGGAACCAGGGAGGTGAGTGGACGACTTTTTATTACAATTTTTCTGAATTTGAGTGGGCCTGTGTACTTTAAAAATGCCAGTGCCGATTTTCAGTCCCAGCGCGGGATAGATAGATAGATAGATAGATAGATAGGCTTTATGTACTTGAATAGTGGGGAGGGATTCAGCTTGCAGGTAGTAAATCACCAGTGATGATAGGACATGTACTGAGGATCTTCTGAGGTGACGCCCTAGGCCATCGCCTGCTCTTTGTCCCGGCCCTGCTTTTTCTCCTCTCTCTCATTTATCTTCCTGTACAGACAGTCAGATGCTGCTTCTGTTTGCAGCCTCAGCTTCCTTTCAGCACTGCACAAGTGAGTGGGACCATCTCTGGGGATCTGGGACAGGTGTCCTGCAGATCCCCCGGTCTTCCCTGCATCGCAGTGTGCAATCGACCATGATTACCTATATGTGCTGACACTAGTTTGGTGGCCCCCTGCCTATGTGGGCCCTGGAGCGCCCCCCCCCTGCTCCCCCCCCCCCCCTAATTTCGCTACTGCACCAGGTCATTCATTCGACAAAGTGCAAGACATAAACCATGCATGCATTTCTTGATGTGTTTAAGATGTCTCTAGCTTAAATGAAAAGGCAAGAGGGATACCCCTGATGGGGTAGGGGAGTGACTCTCCCACCCTCACTTTGGTCACTTCCAAAAAAACCTTACCCTAATAGTGCATTCACCCATCGCTCCAGGGCTGCTGTGTAAAACCATCAGCAGATCTTTATGATGGTCAGTACTACGTAGACTTTGGGTAATACGCAGTTTCAGTGTTGAACTAGATAGTTCAGCAATAAACTTCGTATTATCCTCCTGCCCCATAGTACTGAAAGGTAGCTAAAATACAGCTGCACACAGGGCTGGCGTCAACAAGTGCCGGTGCCCACAGTGCCTCCAGAGGCCCAGAGAAGAAGAGGGGCCCAGAGCTCTGATGTTCAGCCCCCTTACTGTAGTGCAGGATGAGCACTGAACATCAGAAAACAGAAAAAGAGCAGGGCCTGTGAGCATCTTGCAGAAAGAGAGAGGGAGAGAAGGACCTTATCACATGACCCTCAATACTACAGTGTGGACAGCAGCCTGATAGAGAGGAAAAGGGAGAAGACTGAGCTGTGTTGTGTGCATTAGTCAGTAATTGTGTGTGTGTGTCAGTAGTGTTTATGTCAGTAAGTGTGTGTCAGTAAGTTTGTGTTTGTTTATGTTATTGGTGTCTCAAGTGATTGTCCATAGTGGATGGATGGATGAGGGACCTGTTGTGGCTCTGTCACCCAAGGGCCCACAAAAACCTGGAGCCGGCCCTAGCTGTACATCCACTGAGGGTTGTTGCACACAAGTACCCTATCAGGAACCATTATGCAAGCTCTAAGTAACCTTGTGATATACAGTATTTAAAAAAAACAAGAACAGTTATTGTTTAGATACCATGCACGTCCTGAAAAGTGGCTACAGTTAACAAAAAGGGAAACGTCCCCATTTTGAAACATAATCATGAGGATTTGTCTCTGAATAATCCCAATGGGGGTTGCACATAGTGCTTTGGCAAGGCATTACGCTGGTGTGTGTGTGTGTAGGGGGGGGGGGGGGTGTTCCTTGGAAAATAAATAGGTGGAATCTGATTGGTTGCTAGGGGAAACTTGTCCAGTTCTACTTTACACTAGTTTAATAAATCTCTCCCAAATATATCCTATAATTGTCTTATTAATTTTTGAAATAAGGGATAAAATTACTTGGTATGTTAAAAAAGATAAATAAATAAGATTACTTAAGAAGGGTGAATATTTTATTGGGGACTGGCTTTTGCACTGGGGGTCCCAGTTCTTCCAGTCAGTGGGGTTGTGGCCCTCCATATGCTGACGCAGTGAAGTGGTGCCTTGATTTGGACCAAAACACTGACGCACTTTATGGACATAGATGTTACATATGGCAGAATTGTCTTTTCTGCCACCACGACGGAAGAGCAGCCACACCGCTGATGTCAGTGGGTGGCTCTTCCAAGAAGGCACACAGGTAGCCCCTTCTGGACTGGCACTGCTGCTGTCTTGTAGTACCTGTTGAGTGCCAGGGCCTTCCTGATGTCTTTTGGCTGATGCTGTTTACCTACCCTTTTTCCCGCCCTGACCCAAAGTCTTTGGATGGGACCTGATGCTGGGTTGGTGGCACACACACAGCTTTATCCTCTAATGATGACGCCAAGAATTTCCTTTGTAATCTTCATTTGTAATTTCATCATCGTAATCTGGGAAAAACTGGTCTTCTCCCAACCTTTTTTCCTCTATAGGCATGCAGTACAATCCCATACTACACCAAAAGCCCCTGCTTTGCTCCTCTCACTGCTCTGTGGCATATCAACTCAGTGAGTTTCAATGCTTCTTCCAAATTCCTTCCTCTCAGCAGAATCCTCCAATAGATGCGCCAAATCCAGCATCTCAGGGTCTAGCCAATCTGCTAGCCTTGCAATATGCGTACATATTATCAGGCGCCAAGCTTAAATTACGCAGCGGCGTACGTTCGCAAGTTTGAATATGTATGAAAATTATCGTTATAACAATTCCAATCATTAAACAATTAGCGTCATGTTCGTCTAAATATTCAAACATTTACGAACATGTTTGCTCATCACTAGCTATAATGCACAACCTGCACCCAGTCACTTGTTATGCACACCAGTGGCTTGATATAATGTACATCCAGCCACTTGTTATAATGCACAACCAGCACCCAGTAACTTTGTACACTGGCCACTGGCTACACAGCTTCCACACAAAAAAAAAAAAAACACAGTCAACCCCCAATCCATCCTCCTCTCCTTTCTGTCCCTATATCTCTGTATTTTTCCTAACTGCCTGCTGCAATCTACTTTCCACTACACATACAGCCAACTGCCTGCCTCCAGGAAATAGCTCACCCTATATAAAGGGGATGGGGGGACATCATACTGGGGCTCGCCATGTTTAGCGAATTTGGTAACAAATCGATGTGAATTCACTTCGCTCTTCTCTGCTTAAAGTGTCATTGTCGTGAATTTTTTTTGAAACTTTGTAATTAGGTTTATTTTTATCATGAAAAAGCAGTTTGAAGCTCTCCCCCCTGTCTTCATTGTTCTCCTATGGAGAGAGCTAAATAAAAGACCAAAACAGGACGACAAAGAGTTAATCTACAAATACATGGCCCTTTATCTCCTCTGACAGTCATCACTGACCTCTCTGAATTCTGATTACAGCTGTCACCCAGCTCCTTGCCTGTAATCCCTTTGTTCTCAGCTTTCTGCTGTCGGCTAACTCCCTCCTCCCCCCTCCCCTCTCCCTAGAACAGACTGGGTACGTCTGATGCAACAAGTCACAATTTCCAGATTTTTTGCAGTGGATGGAAAAGAGGAGGGAGGGGGGACCTGGGAAAAGGCTATTTAAATGCAGATAATAGCATATTTGGCTAATAAACCCAATTACAAAGTTTGTTAAAATCGCCTGGACTATTGATTTCTGCAAAAAAAAAAAAAAAAAAAAAAACGCCAGTAACTCTTTAAGATAATATGAATTCTCTTAAGCATATAGCTCTCATGTAAAACTTCTTAAAAGCTTACACTTGCACTTACTGTACATCTATTTTTCCCCATTCCGTTGGATAATCTCTAAGACAAAAGAAATATAGATCTGATCTGACTTCAATGTCTTATAAAGTAACAATGTGCCCACTTCCAAACAAGAAGTAAAACAGGGCAACATGGCACAGGAACTGGCTCCCTGATGACAGTGTCATATACCTAATTTCAAACGGCCATGCCATTTCAGAAAATCCATTGTTAAAACTTTAGTGAGTAGGGCTCTGAATCATCGGGGTGGACCTTAGCATCTTGATAGACACATCTCTGACAATATGCTAAAAGGCAGTGGTCTGTCAATTAAGGAGAGTGGGGTGGGGTCGCACCGGGGACAACCCCTATGACTCAGAGCGCTTTACACGGCCAATGTTAAAATGATTCCTCTAAAAGTCCACAGTTGCCTTCAGCTATACAACATTGTATTAACGGAGCTTGTCTTCTTTTCTTTTTTTTTCATTTTACCTTAAACCTATTTTACCTATGGGAGTTGCTCTTACCTTCACAAAAAAGATAGACCCTAGGTACACATTTAGGATATGTTCACATACAGTTTAAGGCTATGTTCACACTATGTACTGTATGTGTGCGGCTGTATTTTTTATGCGGCTGGAAACTACGGCCGTGGGAAAAAATAGACATGCGGCTGAAAACATACGGTCATTTACTTGGAAATATGGTTCAACTAAAAATAACAAATAAAATCTTAAGAAAGTGATGCAAACACCTCTGGAACGCATTTGGGAAAGCAGGGAAACAGTTTACATGAATCGCTATTACCGGGGTTTGCGATCCTCTGCAGTATACCGATGCCGATGCCTCTCATGGTTAATATATTAAATTAATAAAACACAATTTCGTTGTAATAAAGTCTCTTTCATTGTTCAATAATTAAATTTAAACGAATCCATCATTTTGCAATTAAATATACTGTTAAAATAAATATATATATAAATAAATGTATATTTATATATATATTTATTTTATGACAGTATATTTAATTGCACAATAATGGATTCGTTTAAATTAAATTATTGAACAACGAAACTGATTTTATTACAATGGAAATTTGTTTTATTAATTAAATATTAATTAGTACAGGAAGCTCCAGGAAGCCGTTAATTCATATTGCCGGCAATAGAGCATTCTGTACTAATCATCACTTTACTTTAATTAAAACATCAAATGTTTCTTCTGATTATGTTATCACAATAGCATTATTAGAAGAAATATTTAGAATTATATGTGCGCTCAGCTGATTGGCTGATCGGCTGAGCGTACATATAATTAGCGGGTCCGCAGCACAGTGACTTCATTGTGCTGCGGACCAGCAAAGAGGACACATTGGGGTGAGTATAGAGCTCTCCCCACCCAGTCCCCAGCACTGCACCCCTCCCAGCAAGGAAGGGGGGTCACTTAACCCCTTCCTTGCTGAGATGGGTGCAGTCTGACATCAGTTTGGCCCCCAAGGGGTTAAGGGGGATGCAATACATCCTCCCTTAACCCCTTGGGGGCCAGACTGTAAGCAGCAATCTGTAAAGATGCTGCATACTGTAAGGAGCACAACACCGCTCACAATGATGGGTGTTGTGCTCCTGTTTGTGTGTTTTTGTGTGTTTCTCCCTTTTTGTTTTTCAGATATCGGTATCCTGTGGATTACGTCGGATTCCGTGGACTACGTTGATGACCAGCGGTTGTTTGTTGTTTTTTTAATAAAATGGTCAATGAGGGGTGTGGGGGTGTTTTTATTTGAATAAAAAATATTTTAAACTTGTGTCTTGTCTTTATTTCTTTACTTTATAGACTTAGTAGTGGAAGCCGTCTAATAGACGGAATCCATTACTAAGTCGGGGCCTAGTGTTAGCCGGTATAAAATGGCTAACACTAACCCCCCCATTATTACCCCAGTACCCAATGCCACCAGGGGTACTGGGAAGAGCCGGGTGCCAGTGGTCCCGGAGCGTCAAAATTGGCGCTCCTGGACCGGGCGGCAGCAGGCTGGTAAGATTTAGGCTGGGGAGGGCCTAAACCAATGGCTCTTCCCACCCTGGTGTTACCAGGCTGCTGTCGTTTGGTTTTTAACCCAGCTGGTTATAAAAATAGGGGGGACCCTATGCGTTTTTTTTTTAATTATTTATTTAAAAAAAAAACGCATAGGGTTCCCCCTATTATTATAATCAGCCGGGACAAAAACCAAACGACAGCAGCCTGGTAACACCAGGTTAGGAAGAGCCATTGTTTTTAAGGCCCTCCCCAGCCTATATCTTACCAGCCTGCTGCCGCCCGGTCCAGGAGCGCCAATTTTGAAGCTCCGGGACCACTGGCACCTGGCTCTTCCCAGTACCCCTGGTAGCATTGGGTACTGGGGTAATAATGGGGGGTTAGTGTTAGCCATTTTATACCGGCTAACACTAGGCCCCGACTTAGTAATGGATTCCATCTATTAGACGGCTTCCACTACTAAGTCTATAAAGTAAAGAAATAAAGACAAGACACAAGTTAAAATTTTTTTTTTTTCAAATAAAAACACCCCCACACCCCTCATTGACCATTTTATTAAAAAAAACAACAAACAACCGCTGGTCATCAACGTCGTCCACGGAATCCGACGTAATCCACAGGATACCGATATCTGAAAAACAAAAAGGGAGAAACACACAAAAAACACACAAACAGGAGCACAACACCCATCATTGTGAGCGGTGTTGTGCTCCTTACAGTATGCAGCATCTTTACAGATCGCTGCTTACAGTCTGGCCCCCAAGGGGTTAAGGGAGGATGTATTGCATCCCCCTTAACCCCTTGGGGGCCAGACTGATGTCAGACTGCAACCATCCCAGCAAGAAAGGGGTTAAGTGACCCCCCCTTCCTTACTGGTATGGGTGCAGTGCAGGGGAGGGGGTGGGGAGAGCTCTATACTCACCCCGATGTGTCCTCTTCGCTGGTCCGCAGCACAATGAAGTCACTGTGCTGCGGACCCGCTAATTATATGTGCGCTCAGCCGATCAGCAAATCAGCTGAGCGCACATATAATTCTAAATGTTTCTTCTAATAATGCAATTGTGATAACATAATTAGAAGAAACATTTGATGTTTTAATTAAAGTAAAGTGATGATTAGTACAGAATGCTCTATTGCCGGCAATATGAATTAACGGCTTCCTGGAGCTTCCTGTACTAATTAATATTTAATTAATAAAACAAATTTTCGTTGTAATAAAATCAGTTTCGTTGTTCAATAATTTAATTTAAACGAATCCATTATTGTGCAATTAAATATACTGTCAAAAAATTAATATATATATATAAATATACATTTATTTATATATATATCTTAACAGTATATTTAATTGCAAAATGATGGATTCGTTTAAATTTAATTATTGAACAATGAAAGGGACTTTATTACAACGAAAATGTGTTTTATTAATTTAATATATTAACTATTAGAGGCATCGGCATTCGGCATCATTGCCGACTATTTTTGAAGTACTCCGTACGGACCGCCTGTCAATCCACGGCCGCATTTCCAGCCGCAAACAATGGTCTTGTTCATTTTTTACGGGTCCGTTTACGATCGGGCCGTAGTTTCATTCATAGTGTGCACTGTGCAGCCGTATATCGTATACTTTCCAGCGTACGCATGAACCGGAAAAATCCGGCCGATGATTTAATGCCCGCAATACAGCCGCACAGATACAGAGTGTGAACCTAGTCTTAAGCTGGGTTCACACACAGTATATTTCAGGCAGTATTTGGTCCTCATAGCAATCAAAACCAGGAGTGGATTGAAAACACAGGCTCTGTTCACACAATGTTTTATTGAAATAATGGCAGTCATTTACCGTTATATGGCGGCCATCCACTCAATTTCAACATTGTGTGAACAGAGCCTTTCTGTGTTTTCAATCCACTCCTGGTTTTGGTTGCTATGAGGATCTGACATGAGGACCAAATACTGCCTGAAATATACTGTGTGTGAACCTAGCCTTAAGGTGAAAATATAGCCATATTTTGATACTTATAGCAATAAATAATCATTATTTACTGAAAATAACGCATGTTAACCTCAGAAATGGTGTGTAAATATACCCTTAAAATGTAGTAAAAACTCTCCAATTAAAAAGGTACTCCAGTGAACAAAATTCAAATAACTGGTGCCAGAAAGGTTTATAGATTTGTAAATCAATTTTGTTTAAAAATCCTTACAGCACTTATGCGCTGCAGTATGCCCTGCAGGAAGTGGTGTTTTCTTTCCAGTTTGACACAGTGTTCTATGCTGCCACTTCTGTCCAGGTCAGGAACCTTCAAAAGCAGTAGCAAATCCCTATATATAACCTCTCCTGCTCTGGACAGTTCTTGACATGGCAGCAGATTTTTTAATTTTTAAATAGAAGTAATTTAAAAATCCCTATAACCTTCTGATGCAGTTTTTCTCCTTTAAAGTGATGTGCAGTTCTCCACCCCATCTACAGTCATGGCCAAAATTTTTGAGAATGACACAAATATTATATTTTCAAATGATCTGCTGCCCTCTGGTTTGTGGTTTGTGAGATGTTTTTATCACATACAGAAATATAATTGCAATCATATTATGAGTAACAAAAGCTTATATTGACAGAATGAGTTAATGCAGCAAGTCAATATTTGCAGTGTTAACCCTTCTTCTTCAGGACCTCTGCAACTCTCCCTGGCATGCTCTCAATCAACTTCTGGACCAAATCCTGACTGATAGCCGTCCATTCTTGCACAATCAATGCTTTCATTTTGTCAGAATTTGTTGGTTTTTGTTTGTCCACCTGTCTCTTGATGATTGACCACAAGTTCTCAATGGAATTAAGATCTGGGGAGTTTCCAGGCCATGGACTCAAAAATCTCTATGTTTTGTTCCCTGAGCCATTTACTTATCACCTTTGCTTTATGGCAAGCTGCTCCATCATGCTGGAAAAGGCATTGTTGATCGCCAAACTGCTCTTGGACGGTTGGGAGAAGTTGCTCTTGGAGGACATTCTGGTACCATTCTTTATTCATGGCTGTGTGTTTAGGCCAGACTGTGAGAGAGATGATTCCCTTGGCTGAGAAGCAACCCCACACATGAATAGTTTCAGAATGCTTTACAGTTGGCATGAGACAAGACTGGTGGTAGTGCTCACCTCCTCTTCTCTGAATAAGCTGTTTTTCAGATGTCCCAAACAATTAGAAAGGGTATTCATCAGAGAAAATGACTTTACCCCAATCCGCAGCAGTCCACTCCCTGTACCTTTTGCAGAATATCAGTCTGTCCCTGATGTAATTGCTGTTAAGCTAATCACTCTTTATAACATTCTGGAGTATATGCAAATTGCCATTTTAAAAACTGAAGCAGTAGACTTTGTAAAAATTAATATTTGTATCATTCTCAAAACTTTTGGCCATGACTGTACAAGCCTATATATACCTATATATAAAACTTGTCTGTGCCTTCTTTCTGCTCTAAAATTGCTTGATTTCATCATTTATGCTGTCACCTAGACGTGGTTTCACAGCAGTTGGGCATCTCTCTCACTGGAGATGGACCCCAACTGTCATGGAGCCCCGCCTAGGTGACAGCATCAAATGATGAAATGAAGTGAGCTAAAAGAAGATACAGACAAGTTTTCTATACAGGTATATACTAAAGGTACAGCATCTAAGCTTGTAGTTGTTGTGGAGAACTGCACATAGAGTAAGGAGAGGTGACCATATAACTTTAAAGGGGTACTCTGGTGGAAAAAAAATGTCAGAAAAACTGGATCAGAAGGTTGTAGGGACTTTTAAATTACTTCTATTTAAAAATCCCAAGCCCTCAAGTATTGCTGCTATATGTCCAGCAGAGAGTGGTGAATTATTTCCAGTCTGACACGGTGCACTCTGCTGCCCTCTCAGGTATACATGTATATATTGAATGTTCAGCATTTATGCTTGTGGATTGTGTACAGAGGGGGGGAGGGGGTTAACACTACCATTAAATCATTAATTCCGGACATAGGTAGCGTTACACAGCAGCCTAAAGTATAACAACTAAAAACTTTATAGCACAAAAGTTTGTTCCAAATGCAAAAAAAAAAAGTTTCTTGGTAGGGTTTAGCAAAGAGTTAATACTGTGACAGTATCACGTCAAACCATTTTAAAAATGAGAATTTAGCTTTGCTGTATTATTCTACACGTGTAATTTAGTTAGTACAAATGCAGCAGATGTGATTTTGCTCATTGAAACCAGTTAATGCGGAAAATAATACACTCATTAAAGGAATAATGCATGCTTTGCTGTGCTTTCATTAGAGCTTGCGTAGAAGTAAGATTACAAAATGTGTCAGCATTGTTCTAATGGGCCAATAACATCTGCTAGTTCCATGACAACTCATGTTTTTTGTGTTATAGCAATTAGACAATTAATTAAATTATATACAAAAACAAAATGACTACTGAAAATGACATTTTACCAGAAATAAATATGTAATTGCTACTGGATATAAGGCAGAATATCATGGCTCAACTTCATAGAAACTGCACAATATCTACGTCACCTGTTTATTTCTACATGGCAACTAGTTTGTTTCACTCTTCTAACCTTGTAGTGTTGTAAGGGTAAGTGCACACTAAGGAATAGGCAATGAATTGGCAAGGAATTGAAGAGGAAAGTTTTCTGTTTGAAATTTCAGCTCTGCTCTGGCTGAATAGGCACCGTGTTCAAGCCGAATTTAAGCAGAATGTGAAACCCCCAACTACTTATATGGGATCTCTAGCGGAATCCACCCAAAGAATTGACATGTCAATTCTTTGGGTGGAAAGCGGATCTGCTGTGGAACATTTGTCGTGTATATTTAACCCATGAACAACAGAGCGGAAATCCCACTGAACACAAAAGGACATTGCTCTGTATATAGTTTACAGGTGGAATTTCAAGCGGAGTGGCCTCCTCCCGCACCTCATTTATAATGATTTACACTTATTTACACTTGCCCACAGGTGTAAATCATGATCCAAATCTACACCCGCTGGAAGGTGTAGATTTTGAATGCAGCCAGCTATACCACACTGTCAGCACCTCAGATAAGACCCAGGAGCTGAAAGATTCCCTTTAAGCTTTTATCTTGTGGTTTTAAATTATATCTATTGTAAAGAGCACAAATTGTAACCTCATTTGGCCAGATTTATCAAAACTATGATTATTTCATTCCTAATTTTTTAATAATACATTTTTAGTCTTTTATTTAATGTGCTAAAGGATTTAGCTTTTTTTTCTGTTACATCCTCCATAATACAGTCAGAAAGCCATAACTTTTTTCTTTTTCAATCATTTTTTTCATTGCTATCCGAGGAATGTCATTCCTTTGACTAAGCCCATAGGTGCTACAGTCATTAAAAATAGGTTAAATGGTCACAATGGGAGTTGTCTCTCATCCAGCTGTATGACAACTGTTAGTTAATAACTGCCAAAGATTCAATTTGGAGGCTAAACCAAAACCCAAATTCTTTGTCAGGTCTTTAATTCCATTGTTGAATAACTTGTGAAGACTGCACATTTGCTTGCTATACGAGGAGATTGATTAGGGGATAAATGGTAATACTTTAACCATTTTAACTTTGTGAGGTTTTTACCTCTATCCCTCTTAAGCAGATGGAACCTAGAATTCTGCTGCTACAGGATCCTTTTCTAAGAGTGGCCCTGACATGGCTGCTCGCCAGGCAGACCAGATAGCCCTAGTTACAGATATTGGAAAAGACAGGTACTAGCATGGGCAGTAAGTCAGGTAATGAAGCCCAGTCCAGGCAGGAGGTGTCACTGATTCAGCGACAGGTACCAGCAGGCGAGTCCTGGAAGGAGGAACAGATTCAAAGTCTGATTCTGGCAGATGTGTCATGACAGGTGGCATAGGTTTAGGTTCAGAAGCCTAGGTCAAGCACATGAGGGTCAAAGCCAAGGCAGAGGCAACATCAGTAGTACCGGCACAAGTTAGATACAGAATAACAATTCAGGACATACACCTTCACCATGGTAAAGCAACACTATTGATCAGGCACAGGTGAGCAGGCAGAGTACCCTTAGGAAGGCAGTGCTAGAGATGGTTCAGTAGCTGGACAAGGAAGATTGGTCATTTGATCACCTTTCAAGAATGGGTGTAATTCGTTGCACATTTAAATGAAGAAGAAAATATCCTAGTAGATAGTGATTGAATTGATGGGTTAAGGCTGGGATAACTGCTATGTTAAGATTAGGTACAGTATAAGGGGTAATGGGATTGTGTCAAGTGTACAGATAAGGTGATGAGAGGCATTGTGGAGAGTAGTTTTAAGAGCTTTTTTTTGTAATAATGGAGTTAGTGGAGAAGAGTACAGGGCAGGTATAAATATAGGTTGAGAAGACTCTATAATAAAGCATTTTCTGAGGGAGAGTTTAAATGTTTGAATGTTGAGGCTTTTAGGGTTCTTACAAGAGTGGGTAAGGTGCTGAGCTTTAGGTAGCCAAGTAGTGAACTGGTATAAAAGATTGTTGCAGGGCTTGGTGGTCCTTAGATGATTTCCACTTGGAGGGTGGAGGAACAGTAGATGTGGATGAAGTGTACTTTTAAGGAAATGGAGGTGAGGGTAAGGAGAGATGGTGTTAATGCAAGGGAATAGTACCACAATAGCAGCAGGCCAACATGTTTGCTGTAAGGGTAAGAGGTTTGAGAAAATTGTAGGTGACCATGGGAAAGTGCAGCAGGGGAGACTGTATCATAAGGTGTCAGTCATATTTTAGTTACACCTAGGAAAGAAAGGCTGCAGTCACTAAAAAGTTTGTGGATGTTGGAAAGTTTGCTGTGGACAGAGTTTACATTCCAGAATGTGCCCAAGAAAGGGACAAAGGTATGACCTAAGAATTGCTGTGTGATGTTTGGGAAGATGGTCAGTGATGGGACGGCAACAGGGTGGATGGGATCTGGTGAGGATCTAGTGAGCAATAGAACCTGTGAGAGGAGCAGTGTATTTATGTGAATATATCCGGAACAGTAATTCTGAGAAAGATTAAGCCTGGTGTAAAAGCACCGGACATGCCAAATTTAGTGCTGGTTAGTCCAGTCATTTGATATTTGTCTGTCTATCTATCTATCTATCTATCTATCTTTGGTGTACCTACTGTGTTGGAACTTTTTCTAGGACCATATTAAGAAATGACCTACAGTATTAAATTGGTGTCTGTCAAATAGAAAGGGTCAGTCTGTTATGACCGCTTAGAGGTCAGTGTCAAAATTCTTTTAAGAGAATAAAAGTTAATAAAAACAAAAGAAAACTTTATGTCAATGTGTTCAATAAAATGTAATGCAGATCTGGGAGGTATAATAAAATTCAAAATAGTACTGATAAAACAAAATAGAAAGTTTTTTGTGGAAAATAGTTATTAGAAATAGTTTATTGTTCCACAAAAAGTTACACTTAGCACATTTTACGTATTAAGACATCTCTGTTGACATTTCTGATGTATAGAATGCACTTTGAAGCGCCGTTTCCAACATTACCTTAGGGTCACTCTTTAATCAGGTTCTGGAGGAGATTTTGCCTGTCAAAAGTGCACAAACGTTAATTAGCAACACTCAGCGCTTTCTGCACAGAACATTTTCCAAGGTTTCCTTTTTTTTGCCATCATACACTAGTGGGTTGTTACTGAATTGTTGTTTTAGCATCTCAGCATCTCCTTACTAACAAATCTCCAATTGTTACTACCTGACTCCAGGCAACTACGCCACAGAGATCTTACTTAAAATACATTAAAAGAAAACATTTCTGCTGAATTCAGTATTTTGTTCAATGCTTTATCATTTCAGATTTGACATTAAAACTGTAAGAAAATGATTACTGATCACTTGTACATTCACGTCTCTAGCACAAGAGTGTCTGGGCAAAAAAACTTGTTTTTTTTTCTCTCTGAAAATAATTGACATATAAAATAAAATACTAGTTTATAATATATTATGCACTTTATTGTATTTCTATTTGTTAATGTCCATTGAAACCATCATATAAATTATCAAAGATAAAAGCTGCAGTTAACATTTTTGTACTGTTTCATAAGACACAGGCAAAGGAGCATAACAGTCAGGCAAATGAAAGATCAATGAACAATTTATATAAAATAGAGGAAACAGCCAAGGATAGCTGCCATTTTATGTATTGGAGATCATGTGATCAGTGATGTAACTATCCTCCTACAGTCCTATGGGCCCATTTTATGTCTGTTTTTTGTTTTCATTTTACACTGTGCAGACCAAGCACCTTACTGTTACTGATCAAATCCAGTATAGTGCCGTATGCGGGGGTAGCTATTGGGCTTTGTGGCTGCTAGGTAGGTGTAGGGTCACTTGTCACAGTGACCAGGAGCAGTGCTGGAACCCACCCCTGGACAAATGGGCACTGCACTTGAGGTAAAAAGGTTAACCCAAGTGTAAGGTGTGTGTGCAGGTGCAACATTTCCAAAATAGAGCAGAGTCCAAGGCTTAACCCGAACAACAGTTTACTGTAAATCCTCTGTGCAGTAAAATATAATACTGTCAACAACTTAAATAGCAGGTGCAGGTGACAGAGTAAGAGGAGGGTAGAATTTAAAGTAGCTTGGGAAGTGAGTATGGGGACCATCTTAGGGGCTTTATCCAAGTAGTGATGTACTCTGCCAGGCTTATAGTAGAAGTAGAGTAAAGAGAAGAATATCTGTACTCACATTTAGCCCAACTAGTTCAGCGAGTGCCATGTTGGGTAGTATGAGCTCCAGGCCTTTACAACTGGGTATAGCAGACTTTCTAAGTCTCCCCAGAAAAGCCATGTGTCATCAGTAGGATTCATCAGCTTCAGCTATTTGTCCTAGTGGGGGTGAGTACCTAGCTGTGGTTACTGCCCTCAGAATAATGTAGAGGGATCCAAGGCGTAGATAAAGTTTCATTGAAGGATGTCTACCCCTCCTAAGAGTTAAAGCACTACATACTGGGGTAGGTTACTTGCTTGGAAAAACTCTCTCTGGCTGTGTCTTAGTCCTCTAAACCAGGCCCGGCTTCACTGCAACACATTCTCTCTCTCTGGTTCTGGCTCTTTCCCATGAGCAGGATTACTAGAGACTCCCCCCGTGACACAAAACAGTTAACCCATAACTTTCCTTCAGCTCTGCTGTATACAAAACATATAATAAATAAGACAGTGACACCTACTGGGAAAAATACATATCACCTTTATCTCCTTCATCCTCTTTAGTGCAACACCTGACAGAGGACTTTACCCAGGTGGTATAAAGACTTAGTGGACCACTGTATCGGAACACTACAATAGTATACAGAGACCATTATTAATACCTCCACACCGTGACCAAATAATATAACTACATAATGACCAAATAATACCACTTTAAATATAAATCACTATGTACAGAATCATATTATTAGTATACGAGGGACAAATAGCTCCATAATGACTTGAAACAGCATCATAAGGAAGATACAGTTGCACTTACCAGGGAATCTGTGTGTTGTCCAGATCCCAGACAGGCCCTCCATCTCTATGAACCAAATTGCCGTTGCATCAGTAGCAACCATTATTATTGTGATCCTGCATGAAATCACTAGAATAGCTGTCATATAATAAAACCAGCAATGTCATTAATGTCATAATGTGATTATAAGAATTGAGTAGTTTTCCCAGCCTCTGAGGCTGCTGTAAGACATGGCAGTTTTTTTTTTTTTTTTTTTTTGTGCCAAAGCTAAGAGTGGAATCAAAAGTACAGGAACTAAAAAGGAAGGACTTCCTGCTGAATCCATTTCTGGCTTAGGCTAAGTTTAAAAAAAATGCCCTGTGTGACAGCAGCCTAAAGGTTTTATCTTAAAGTAAACAATAAAACTTCTAGCAAGTAAAGTTTTAAATAATAATAATAATAATATTAATAATAATAGAACTAATAAACCCTGTTCAAAGCCCTGTTAGCAATGCAGTTTCCCTAACAATGCCATGTTTTATATGAACTTAAATGGTAGGCTATAGAAGATGCTAATATAAAACAAATATAAAATCTTTTTAGTTTTTCTATTTGGAACCTAAAAAATGTACTATATTTCACAAACTAAAAGCCAAATCTTTCTAAACAAAATATCACAATGAAGCAAATACTATATGTATTAAAGTGATAAAAGATCAAATTTAGCTGTCATGAAAAAGAATCAAAATTCACTTTAAAGTGGACCCATCAGCTCTTCTGACACTGCTACTTTAGTAAATGCCTGTACTGCTCATGAAATTACAGTTCTGGAAAACCTTTTCTTCAAAATCTGTGATCTGTCTTGTACCACTCTTTTGATATTTCGCTTAATGGTATAAATAACTTCTGTGTGCATTTAATTTAACATCATGGCTACTTTTTACATTATAGACTTTTTATCTATACATTTTGTCTGCTTTAGACAATTGCATATTATAAGAGTAGCCTAGACAATATTCATATCACAAAATACCCACCTGCTGGCCCCCTGGTGATCAGCTGTAATCTAAGGGGAAGCCTGCTAGTGTTCAGTTTCTTGGAGTATCAATACAGTGGACATTAAACATTATAGTAGACAGTGCGCTGACGGACCAGGTCCTCCAGAGAAATATTTGCTATTTGTAACTATAACTCTGAAGATATAAAGATTCTAAACATACAAGGCCACTTTAAATGCAGAAGACCCTATTAGGTTATAACAAAACAAGTTCCTAAACTAGTGAACCCATTAACAATCTTATATTAGTAGACTAGCCATACAAGAGGCCACAGAACACTGTATACCATACACTTTATTGGATTACAAAATTATATTCCTGTAGAAGGAACATTTCTAAATGAGAATTCCTCAGTACATAATTAATTGGACCGTCCATGCCAGAAGTTATTTTGTAATAGAATAATCTTGGTTCCTCCATGTGAAACAAACTCCTATAGACACAATTTTATGGCAATGTACCACTTCCAAGCTATTATACATTGGGGGGATTTATCAAGTGACACAGGTGGCAGAAATGGCAAAAATATTCATCTCCCCCCCCCCCCGCAAACACGGTTGTTGTGCAAAAACGGCAAATGTTTACCCTCTCCACGGCTAAGGGCAGATAAGCAGCGAGAGAGCAGGACAGTGGGCACAGTCGCAAGCAGAAAAGGCATTGCAGCTGTGTGTGCTGTATTTATTACGATTCACGCCAGTACACAGTACAATTTACGTGGGTAAATTATTCCTATATCACCTTTCTTATATCACTATTCTGAAAGGCTCCTTTTCTGATGCTTGTAATGTTACACTCTACATATAGGTATTACTAAGTATTTAAAACATTGCCGATGTTGTAAGTTTTTCAACCTACAATAAATGGAGAGGTCTGCAATTTGTATCATAGGCATGCTTCAACTGTAAGAGACAGAATCTATAAAATAGATCAAAAAGTCACATTGTATGATTTTTAAATAATTAATTTGCATTAAATAAGTATTTGATCACCTAACAACCAGCAAGAATTCTGTCTCTCAAAGACTTGTTCATTTTTTTCTATAAGAAGCCCTCCTATTCTGCACTTTATTGCACCTATTTGAACACCTGCCCACACACTCAATCAATCACACTTCAACCTCTCCTCCATGGCAAAGACCAAAGAGCTGTCTTGGGACAACAGGGACAAAAATGTAAACCTGTACAACCCTAAGAAGCATGCTTTTCTGCAAAGGAGACATGGAGATGGCACCATAATGAGGGGAGAATGGATGGTGCCATGTCTCACAAGACCTGATCCCACTTGAAAATCTTTGGAGGTAGCTTAAAGGGGTTATCCAGCAAAAATATGTTTCCTTCAAATCAACTGGTTTCAGAAAGTTATATTGATTTGTAATTTATTTCTATTGAAGAAAATCTCAATTCTTCCCATACTTATCAGCTGTCGTATGTCCTGCAGGAAATGTTGTAAGTATGGGAAGACTTGAGATTTTAAAAAAAGAAGTAAATAACAAATCTGTATAACTTTCTGAAATTAGCTGATTTGAGAGAAAAAGATTTTCGCTGGATAACCCCTTTAACCCCTTCATATCGGTAATATGTACATATATGTTCCAACTGTACATCAGTGTCCCAGTAGCCGAGGGTAATGACTGCCATTAACCCCTTAAACACCGTGATCTATAGCAATTGTGGCGTTTAAGGTACTGAGTGACATGACAAGCTCCTGTCACTGAGTGATCGGGACCCCTGCAGCTTTTACCGACGGACAGGGGTTATCTACTAACCACCATCCTGTCGGATCGGCCATCTGTGGATAAAGTCTGCTCTCAGGCAGGTTATACGCATAGATAGCTGATAACACTGATCTTTGCTATGCTATGGCATAGCATAGATCAGTACATGCAATCTAATGATTGAAATTTACTGTAAAATATAAGTGGTTTAAAAAAAAGTGTAATACATTTTTTATTTTTTTTTATAAAACTCTTGTAAACCTCTTCCCAATAAAAGTTTATTATACCTCCTTGCCCATTATAAAAAAAATATATTAAAAAAAAAATAAATAAATAAACATTATTTATTGTAGCTAACATTATTGTTCCCACACGGTAAATGCTGTAAACGAAAAAAACAAAAACACCAGGATTGCTGATTTTTTAAAATGATGTATCAACAAAAAAAGCAATACAAATTTTTCTGTTACACCAATATGATTTTAATAAAAATTAGAGATCATGGCTCAAAAAATGACACCCCAACCAGCCCTGTAGGTGGAAAAGTAAAATCGCTATGGCTTTTAGAAGGCGGGGAGGAACATTGCACTAATTTGGCCCGGACATCCGTGCATAAATGGGCTCGATCTTGCAGGGGTTAAACTCGGTGTTACCCAGAAGATCTGTATGGAGGAGTGGGGCAAAACTCCTGCTGCAGTGTGTATAAACTTTAGGAAATTTCTGACCTCTGTAATTTCAAACAAAGGTTTCTGAACCAAATATTAAAGTGAAATTGACCGCAATCTCATTCTTGTCCCATATCCTGTGGATAGTTAACCCCTTTAAGGCAAATCATAAATGCGTTAGCTGTGCATCTAGTAGCCTTATGCTCACTTGTAGATCATAGTCAATAAAGGAAATCTGCCACTAAGTTTTTTCTGCCTTAAATGAGGGCAGAATAAACTAGTGACATAAATGCTGAAGAGATCAGTGTATTACTTACAACATTTTGTTTGGCCCTTCTCCTAATATGAATGAGAATAGGATTCTTTCCACCACCACCATCCCCCTCCAGCTGCTGGATGACAGGGGACTGCCTATACACAGCATGGACAGATAACTAGCAATCAGCAGCTAGTGAATGGAGTTTTCTGCTTCTCATGAATATCCAGGACTACTGGGCTCATGCACATAATGGAGAGGACTACATATGGTCCATGTTATTCAAGAGGATATATCTTAATCAGCTGTACAGAACAATGTGATACATCATTCTGTTCCGCTTCTCTGCCACTAGTTTATGCTACCCTGAGATAGAGCAGCAAAAACCTACTGACAGACTCCCTTTATAAAAATGCATGCAATCATTAGAAAATAAATGTTTTGTTTTTTTTTTAACCTGAAACTACCCCAACAGTGATTAATTCAAATATAAAGCATTAAACAGTGACACATTTCGGCCATCGCAATGGGATAGTAACAATAATCTTATTACTAAGACACAAAAGCTCCAATTAGAATTAAAAATAAATAATACTGTCTATATCTATCTCTAGATCTTTTATATACACATCACATTTCCTACCTTCAGTCAGGATAAAACTCCCTTAAAACATACTACACTTACAAATTATGAGCATAAATATATAAAAAAATTGATTTTATTAATAAAATGCAGTTAATACATATATTAAAAACAAGGAGAAAATAATTTTCCTAGAATACAACAAAACAGGACACAGTCACAACATGGAGGTGACAATCATAACAATGTACTGCCAAAGTGATATAACCACTGATTATCTCAGTGCCACAGATACTCAGATAAAGAAATAGATAAGGTATTTACTAGTTTTAGTTAACCTGCCCGCTTGATTCAAGTCACCAATATCTCCACACAGCTAAATCTAAATTCATTAACTTTCTGGTGTCCTAGTACTATAAATTATAGCACTATAAATTCTCTACTGTACATATAAGAGAAGAATGGTAGTTGTTCTGTTGTTTTGTCTTCTTTTTGGAAAACACTTTCTTACATAAACTAACATTATATTTGTATATACAATATACTTAGAAGATGCCTAGAAGAGAGAATACATAAAAGATTGTTGGCAAAGAAAATACCACTGGGTCTATCTAGTCTGCCCCTTTATTAATTCCTTTCTTATTTTGTTAGGATAGATAAATCTTTATTCCAGGCATGTTTCCATTATATTAACCCATTAAGGACTGAGGGTGTAACTGTACGTCCTTTTTTGCGATGCATTGCCTCTCAAGGACAAACAGTTACGTCTTGGGATGAAACGAAAGCAGGAGCTACGCCCATGCCATCCCACGGCGGGTCCTGGCTATCCCGGCACATCTGCCATGACCAGCGCCGGGCATGGATTGCGGCAGTTGATCCTATAGGTGCTGCAATCAGACCGATCGCAGCAACTATAGTGTGGAAGAGGGAGAATCTTCCCTCTATTTCCATCGAGGCCGTTCAGAAGCGTTCGCATGGCCCCGATGGTTGCTATGGCACCAGGAGGCTTCCCTAAAGCCTCCTGTGTCATAGCTACGGTGGCTGTTCAGCTTTGCATGTTTTACAGGCACATTACAATGCATTACAGATCTGCATTGCAATGTAATGTGCCTATAATCAGACAATCAAATAGTGATGTCCATGGTGGGACAGTAAAATAAAGTACAACAGTAAATAAAACATACACAAATAAATAAAGTGCAAAACATAAAATTCTCATAACCCCCAATGCAATAATAAATGTAAAAAAAGAAATAAAATGTATACATATTCAGTACTGCCGCGTGCGTAATGACGCTGGCAATAAAATTATAACATAACTAAACCCGCACAGTGTCCGCAGGAAAAAAAAAATCAGAAAATGACTAATTTTGTCATTTTATCTTGAAATATGGGCATTTTTTGGCATTGTACGGATATCGGCCAAATTCTATATTTATATGTACAGATTTAGCGGGATGTTCATGTCTCATTGGTCTCTCACATAAAGAGGTTGCCCCATTAGGACATTACCTGCCCATATGTCCAATCAGGGCATGCATAAGAGTTCAGTACTCAGATCCCCACCCCCACACCTCTCCATTAGCCGGAGCAGAGGGCTGCTCAAAACCGACCTTCCATTCAAGGTGCCCATGTATTACATGGTCTTTTATCCATTTTTAGATGACAATTACAGGCACCCACAGATTTCAAGGGTGGTAACAGTTGATTGCTGGATACATTAGTTGCTGTAGCCACAGAGTTAGTCTGAGCACCAGAGTTAAAATCAAGTAGAGCCACCGAGGGTGCAAGAAGATAATGGAAGCCTGAAACGGGCTGCAAAGCAAAGTCTGGGGTGACTGCTATTAGATAAGCCTGTGAGTTGGGAAGACCTTAAAAGAAATTTTGTAAACCATTGCGGGATCATTGCAGACACAGGTGTATTATAATAATGGAAAAATTGGTTATTGTCATAGGGCCAGGTAGCAATTGCTCCATTATAATCAATGTTATCATCGCTAACAGGCAATTCAGGACACATGCACATTAAAATCTGTAAGTCTACGCTGCAACAACATCAGACCGATAATCAAAATTCAGAGCGCACCTTCTGTAACCTCCACCTCTGAGCAGGCACCAATAGAATCACAATTTAGCACTTTCATTGTGCAGGACATACCTGCCTAATGGGGAGACTACCTAAGGATTTATGTGCCTACTTGTGGGGGGGGGGGGGTTGCCTAAGAATATACCACTGAAGGGGGACAACATACTATACCTAAGCATGTATCTGCCCATCTGACCTACTCAAGGATGTACCTACTTACTGGGAGGAGAGGGGGGACCACCTACTGTGTAGAAATAGCTACCAAGGGAATAACCTGCCTACTGGGAAGGGGGGACTACTATCTAAGTACACACCTACCTAAAAGGGGAACTACCTATCCATTGGGGACATATTAGCCTGCATAATTAGGAAACTACCTAACTATTGTGGTAGATTACTACATTGTATGGGAATGCGTGCTTACTGGGGGGGAACTACTTGCCACCTGCGGCCTACACTGAGAGCACACCGTCTTTGACCTTCACCCCCAGTAGGCACAAATGAAATAAATGTGGCCTACTAAAGGTAAACTACCTGTCATCCATGGGGAACTATCTATTTAACTGTGCAGGGCATTAACATAGCCATTATTACAATTTTAACTAGGGTATTAACAACAACAAAAAAAAAAAAATAGAGAAGTGCACCATAGAGTGTGAATGAGAAGTCCATAATTTTCCACTGTGTCTCCTTCGCGTCATTTTGGGGTTTCTGCCATTGTGTATACAAAGGGAGCTGTGTGGCAGTGGACTTCTGACATTCCCAACTGGAGCACAATGATGAATGATTTGGATTTTTTTTTTAACATGATGTATCTTTGTGATACAATTGTAATTAACCCTTCATTACCACTGACTAGGAGATTTATGCCCCATCCCCAAATATTTTTTTTTTTTGTCCGTAAATCAGGATCCTGATTCACGGACAGAAAAAGATCCCATTGATTTCAGTGTGGTCACCAACACATCTATTCTTAAATTGGATCAGTCTTTGGCTGCTGGTCCGTTTTGCAAAAAAGTAGGACTTCTACTTATATGGTCTGCTTTGTGGAATAGAGGCTCCAATAGGAGACAATTGATACGTCCCTTTAAGGACGGAGCCACTTTTCATTTTTGCGCGTATATCCCCCTACAGACCCACATGAGCCCTAATTTTTGTGACACCAATTATACTTTGCAAATACAGGCTTAATTTTTCTATAAAATATGCTGAAAAAAAAATGATGAAAATTATATGTGCAGTAAAAATTTTTTAAAAAAGGTGCAAATCCTTTTATTTCGAGGGGTTTTGTACTTACGCTGTTCGCCCTATGGTAAAAGTGACATGTTATCTATGTTCCTCAAGTCAGTATGATTACAACGATATGTAACTTGTATAACTTTTATATTAGTTGATGGCTTTTAAAAAATTTAAACCTTTAAAAAAAAAAACTAAATGTGTTTAAAATTGCTCTATTCCCATCCTTATAACACTTTTATTGTTTGGTCTAGGGGCTGTGTAAGGTGTCGATTCTTTCTTTTGGTACCATGATTGCGGATATGCAACTTCTTTATCACTTTTTATTACTTTTTTTCTGGATTTAATGTAAAAAAAATGCACAATTTTGCACTTTGGCGGGTTTTTGCCACTTACGCCATTTACCCTGCGTTATCAGAAATGTAATCATTTAATAGTTCGGGTGATTATGCACACGGCGATACCAAATATTTATTTATTTATATTTATAAAATGGGAAAAGGTTGGTGATTAAAACTTTTATTAGGGGAGGGTTTTTTTTATTAATAAAAAGACTTTTTTTTTATTAACAGTAATTAGGGGGGCAATCTCCGCCACTAAACACCAGGGATCGGCTGCAGCAAGTAATCGAATGCAGCTCTTCAACTTTGACAGCTGCATCTGATTACCTGATTAGCGGGCACGGCAATCGGACCGTGCTCACTAATAGCCGCGCACCCGCAGTCATTAAGGGGTTAAAGTCCCACTAGGGGACCATTACATGCAATGCTTAGATTGCATACACAGTTCAATGCTATGCCAAAGCATACCATTGATCAGTGTTATCTGCAATCAGTCTGACAGAGTCAGACCCTATAAGAAGATCGGGGGATCCGACTTCACAGAGGTAAGTTGCATACCTCAATCACACTGTGGTGGTCCTGAAGGTAAGCGACAGGAGCAGCTCCTGTCACAAGTAAACGCCTCGGTGGTGCTGGTGTTCAAAGGGTTAATGACGGGCAGTTGTGCTATTGCAGGGGCCTGTCATTAATCATAATCAATAATGAACATTATTTTACAACAATAACTGTTATTTGCCCTTATTTTTACAATGTGAGAATATAGGGGGAGATTTATCAAAGGGTGTAAAATTTTGACTAGTAAAACTGCAGCATCCAATAGCATCCAATTACAGCTCCTCTTTCCTTTCACCAGAGCTGGAAGCTGAGCTGTGATTGGTTGCTGTGGGCAGTTTTGTAACGCCTGGAGTAGTGGATCCACTGGACCGGCACCAGCGCTGGCACAAACCTCACCAGGGAGCGGAGTCTAAGGGGCCGCTGGTTTTCACCAGAGCCCGCCGCAAGGCGGGATGGACTTGCTGCGGCAGGCGACCCCCAGGTCGCTACCCCTGGCTTGGTTGCTGGTGACGGCAGGCGAGGCGTGGCAGGAGCAGTAGGCAGGAGATGGCACTGGCAAAGGTCTGCAGGTGAGAGCGCACGTGACAGGCTGAACGCAGGAACAGATGGAGTGACAGGGAAACAGGAACCAGGAACAGGGACTAGGGACCGGGTAACGGATAGGACTCAGGAACAGGGACTGGGACCAGGTAACAGATAGGACTCAGGAACAACAGGGGGCTGGGCCAAACGCTATGGGAAGCATGTAGAGGCTCCAACACTAAGGACAGGGCATGCTGGGATTTATAGGGGAGTGATTGGGTGCAACTACCAATTAGGAGCGCACTGCCCCTTTAAATCTGAGACAGCCGGCGCGCGCGCGCCCTAGGAGGCGGGGACGCGCGCGCCGGCCGGCACAGCGGGAGACAGGAGCGTGGAGAGGTGAGGCGCCCCCCGGGGCCGAGGTGACAGCAGCGCCGGGTCCCCGACTATGGACACCGGCTGCTGCATAGGGCAGGTAGCGGTCGCGGCGGCGGCCCGGAACGCGGGACGCCGCCGCGGCCGTAACAGTACCCCCCCCCTTTGGCCTCCCCCTCTTTCTTGCCTGCAAATGGCACAGGAAGCCACAAAGTCTTTGACATCTTGGGATAGGCTGGGCCACCAGTAGTGGCGAGAGATCCGTTGGCCGGTCTTACGGACTCCCGGGTGCCCGGCCTCCAACGAGGAATGTCCCCAGTTCAAAATACCTCTTCGAAGCGCAGGGTGAACATGAGTCTTTCCGGGGGGTACTCTCTGAAGAGTGGAGGTGACGACTGGTACTAGGCGATCAGGCGGTATAACGTGGCAAGGGACCTTCTGTAAGTTCTTCCGGTGGTGAGAGGACACGACCTTAGTCTTGGGCACGGGGAGAGGGTACACCTCGGCAGAGAAGGCATCCGCCGAGTCTTGGTCTTCTGCCGGTAGGCCGGATAGAGGCTTGGCCGGGACAGGAAATGACATAATACACTTGGTCTGAGGCGACTTGAGACACTGGTGGGAACAGTCCTGACCCCAACTGAGAATCTCCCCGGTTCTCCAGTCCAGCTGAGGGGCATGTTCTTGTAGCCACGGGAGTCCCAGGAGGACCGCGGGGGAAGAATGGGGCAGGACGTAGAAGGATATCTCTTCTTGATGTGAAGGACCCACCTGGAGGACTAAAGATGCGGTCTGGTAGTACACACGGTCGGTAAGAATTTCGCCTGTGACCGAGGAGATAGTCAGGGGCCTGGCTAGTCGGGTCACGGGTAGCCGCCATCTTTGGACCAATGTTGCCGCAATAAAACTGCCTGCTGACCCAGAATCGAGGAAGGCAGTAGTCTGATGATTTTGTCCTGAGGGAGTCCGGATGGAAACTGGCATAGACAGACTTGGAATGGTGGCATTCACACCTAGGGACACCTGTCCCACCGGACCTAGGTGCGAGCATTTTCCGGATGTTTGGGGACGTAGGGGACATCCCAGCCGGAAGTGATCGGAACCACCGCAATAGAGACAGAGATTCTGCTCCAGGCGCCGGATTCTTTCATCAGGCGTCAGGTGAGCCCGTTCCACCTGCATAGGAATCTCAGGAGAGGGTTGGGACATCGAAAGGTCAGGATTCTGGAAAACTGGCGCCAGCTGGGGATGGCGACGGGAACGGGTTAGTAAATGTTCATGCCGAACCTCCTCCTCCCTCTCCGAAAAACGAGTATCAACTCGGGTGGCCAGTAGAATGAGTTCGTTCAGGGAGGTAGGCAGGTCTCGGGCAGCGAGCACGTCTCTCACACGACTAGACAGGCCCTTCTTGAAGGTGGCCAATAGGGCGGCCTCGTTCCAGTCCAATTCGGCTGCCAGGGTGCGGAACTGGATGGCGTAGTCACCAACTGAGGAGCTGCCTTGAGAGAGATTGAGGAGAGCAGTCTCGGCTGAAGAAGCACGGGCAGGTTCCTCAAAGACGGAGCGAAACTCAAATAGGAAGGCCCGGAGATTGGCAGCAACTGGATCATCACGGTCCCACAGTGGCGTGGCCCAGGCCAGGGCTCTACCTTCTAATAGGCTGATGATGAAAGCCACTTTAGAGCGCTCGGTGGAAAACTGACTACTCAAAAGTTCAATGTGCATGGTGCACTGAGTCAGGAATCCTCTGCACAACTTAGAGTCCCCAGAGTACTTGCTTGGGAGAGCCAGTCGGAGTGAAGAAGCAGCGTCAGGAGATGGTGTGCGCTGGGCAGTAGTCTGCTGCTGTAAGGCGGCAGTGAGTTGCTGGATCTGCTGTGACTGTTTCTGGATTTGTTGAGCCTGTTGCGCGACCACTCTGGCGACGTCACGGAGATCTGGCACCTCGCCGGGATCCATGGTTGGAGCCTACTGTAACGCCTGGAGTAGTGGATCCACTGGACCGGCACCAGCGCTGGCACAAACCTCACCAGGGAGCGGAGTCTAAGGGGCCGCTGGTTTTCACCAGAGCCCGCCGCAAGGCGGGATGGACTTGCTGCGGCAGGCGACCCCCAGGTCGCTACCCCTGGCTTGGTTGCTGGTGACGGCAGGCGAGGCGTGGCAGGAGCAGTAGGCAGGAGATGGCACTGGCAAAGGTCTGCAGGTGAGAGCGCACGTGACAGGCTGAACGCAGGAACAGATGGAGTGACAGGGAAACAGGAACCAGGAACAGGGACTAGGGACCGGGTAACGGATAGGACTCAGGAACAGGGACTGGGACCAGGTAACAGATAGGACTCAGGAACAACAGGGGGCTGGGCCAAACGCTATGGGAAGCATGTAGAGGCTCCAACACTAAGGACAGGGCATGCTGGGATTTATAGGGGAGTGATTGGGTGCAACTACCAATTAGGAGCGCACTGCCCCTTTAAATCTGAGACAGCCGGCGCGCGCGCGCCCTAGGAGGCGGGGACGCGCGCGCCGGCCGGCACAGCGGGAGACAGGAGCGTGGAGAGGTGAGGCGCCCCCCGGGGCCGAGGTGACAGCAGCGCCGGGTCCCCGACTATGGACACCGGCTGCTGCATAGGGCAGGTAGCGGTCGCGGCGGCGGCCCGGAACGCGGGACGCCGCCGCGGCCGTAACAAGTTTGCACCAGTCTAAATTTTACACACTTTGATAAATCTCCCCCATAGTCTTAACCAACAGTACAAGGCTATGTTCACACACCGTCTTTTTACTGCCATTTGACAGCCTTTTTTAACAGCCTTTTTTTTTTTTTAAAGAGGTATTACTTCTTTTAAATTTTATTTAAAAATGTTTGTTTTTAAATCGCCAACTCACTTATATAATATGTTTATTTTGACTCTTTTTGTAGTGTGCCATGTAAGAAACAGTATGCTTTAAAAATTCGTTTATATTAATTTAGTAAAATATATTATTATATGAAGAAGTACATTAAAATAATAATAATATTATTCGTCTTATTTATGTCCGTGTGCCAGATGTCTTTGAAATCTGTCCATGTCTCTGATTTGTTATATTTATTTATTTTTGTGTAATAGATAAGCTAACCCTGCTGACCTTTTGATTTACTAAAACAATGACATGGGTAAGTTGTATATGGATATCGTTATAACTGCACAGCAGATGTTTTTATACTGTAGATGCATTTTGTTCATGCTTCATTCCACAGACTTCTCATGAGCTCTGGCTCTTCTATGCCCCATGTGTGCTATGTGAATGCTGTAAACACATTTAGCATATGGGACAGGGGATAGTTGACATATGTTTCTGACTCATGCACCACTAGTTACATATCCCCATAGAGCCGCATGTCTGTAGAGTATTTAGGTCTAAAAGATGTGTTTATAGCATGTACTGATCAGTTACTAACACATCTATCTATTGTGTAAGTGGTACAATGTTTTATACTCTTTTTATGTTACAATGTTTTGGACATTTTACATTAGGAAATATACTTCTTAATTCTTCTTATCCTTCTGTTTAAAAGCAATCTATTCTGTTCAGTATATCTTACTAGGAGACCAGCCTTTATATTCTAGTATTTAATAGGTTTTATGTGGTCTTCTTGATGCCCTTACTGTATGCAGAACTTTACACTTTGTAAATTGTGTGTGCTACTATGTTTTGCTTCTTTGTATTATTGTATTATTATGAATTGCTTATTTTTATTATTGTATTATTATGGATTGTTTTTTATTATTTTATTATTATGGATTGCCTATTTTTATTATGGTATTATTATGGATTACTTATTGTGTACCCGTCATTTTAAACATTAAACCCTGCATGGTTTGTTAGATTAAAGGGGAACTCTGGATAAGAAAAACTTGTTTTCTATTAAAAGTTATATACTGTACATGTGTCTATACAATGTATTAACATATCTGTGTGGTTCTGCCACACTGGTAGCTGATAGAAATTCAGGAAGTGAAAAAAATGGCCCCTGTGCCAATTCATTGTTTCCTGCTCCTTCTGCTATCTCCCCTTAGGAGACAAATACTCCATGCCTCTGTCTCAAATTGTGTGTGTTTGCAGAGGACAGGCTGATGATGCAGACAGGAGGCAGGGCATGATCTCACAGGAGGCTTGGCTGGATCCCCCAATCCCCTGACTGATTCACCATCTCTGACTGGCCAGAAGCAGGTGCAGCAATAATTTTACTGATTTTGATGGGCGGGGGACTGTGATGGTCAGCTGAGGGAAAGCATTGCATTCTGGGAACTGCTCAATCAGGAAGGACAGAAACACAATATATAACAAAAAACCCCAAACAAGTGGATTTTTGGTAGTTTCAAAACTGGGATAGACAGGTAAGTAATGTTTTATGCTTCTGCAGAAGTTTCATTTTTTTAACCTCTACCTGGAGTTCCCCTTTAAGCCTCAGTGTGGTGACAAGATGATTTTAGTGCTCTCGATGCTGGTTTTGATCCCCTGACAGTCTCTTCCATAGTGCATAGCTATTTCTTATTCTCTACAGGGAAAAGGACCAGAACTGGGATGTTTGCTAGTAGTATACACACATTCAATTCCTTTCATTTTTTTTTCTCTCTGGCAAATCACAACACAGCACATACTTCTCTCTGCTATACCATGACAAAGTACTGAAGAAAATACACTTGACTTAACAGGCTGGCACTGTGTTGGGGGATGAAATACAGTACTCGAGTACTGGCTTTGTAAGGTGCTATGTGAGGAGAAATTAAACAAATAGCAGCATGGTCAAAACACAGAAAGGATTACACTAAGCACTGTATGTAAGATATACTAGTGTCTACATATATGTTATTCATCCTCTGACCATGGAAAGCCCACTAGAAAATCACTTGATGTCCATGCTTGGATTAAAAGTACAGTAGAGTTATTAATATTAGCCATGCAATTGGAATAAGGATTTGGTGTATACCGTACTTAAAGGGGTGCTCTGACAGTTTGTTTTATTGGAATAGAGGATCATTTGCAATCTGTCCCATTTCCCTTGTTTCCTTAATCCCAGACAACCCCTTTAAGAATATAGGAGGAGATTTATCAAACATGATGTAAAGTGAAACTGGCTCAGTTGCCCCTAGCAACCAATCAGATTCCACCTTTCATTTTTCAAAGAGTCTGTGAGGAATGAAAGGTGGAATCTGATTGGTTACTAGGGGCAACTAAGCCAGTGTCACTTTACACCATGTTTGATAAATCTCCCCCATAATGTTTATAAACTGAGATCTCTTCTCCTCTGTAAGCATTTTCCTTGAAGTCTTCTGAAAGTTTTAGTGCTCCTAAATCATGTATAATCTTTATCTTTCTGATTCCTCAATCACCCATGAGTGGTATAATGGATATTCTGCCACTGATGAAGGTTACAAAAGTCTAAGCATCGGTCTCCGTACAAACAGGTAGCTAGATAGTGACCTCACTAAATGCATTCCCCCAGTGACACCAGCTGCATGTAAAGATCCAGTGAGGGTAGATGCAATGGCCAGACTTAAGTAGTTTATTAACTTTACCTTAAAGGAAAATGACATTTACAGGTCATGACAAATTCTTCTCACAGCTCCGAGCAACATGTCTGCTCGCAGGATATGACCTCACAGAAGAGGAGAAGTTAAACAAGCAAGGGCATATGGGAGATTACCTCGTCAGTAGCTAGATGAAACAATAAAACAGTGGCCACTGGGTGGCAGCACACATACAATAACATGTTATACAACACATATAATAAAATACAATAAGTGCATCTCTTGGGAGTCTAGCTGGGACAGCACAATGGATAACTGTGTGTCATTGCTATACCATGCTCCTATTTTATTTTTAACTGGCACACTGAACAACATTGTTCATTGACTCATGGTTTTAACAATAGACTGTATAATAGTTATACCCACTAGAGAACTAAACCAATAACAATGGACTCTCTTGTAAAAAAAAAAACAATAAGCCATCTCTGACAAATGTTATTTGTCACTAACCATATAGAATAATCATACCTTTCTCAGCACTCTTTCAACCTACATTGTTCATATAACTAGCACCAAACAAGAAGTATTGTACAGGTGTGTGTGCTTTATCATTCCTTTAATAAGCTAAACACTTAGACATGTTTCTAAAAGGACAAAAAATAAATAGACAAAACACTATAGCCTAACAGTCTTTTATTCTCACTTACTAGTATCAGGATATCAATACAGGTTTCAGAGATGAATAGCATACATTTGATCTTCCAGTTTCAAGAATAAAAAAGAAAACATTTCATTTCTTTATAAAATTGCCTATTTTAACTTTAGGAAATGCCTGGGGCTGTGCAAAAAATGTCAACACAAATGTGAGATAAAAAGTCAGAACTCATTTGAAAAATAAGAATAATAATAATTTTTACCTTAGCAAACAGTCTATGCTCTGGCTATATTGTACTTTGTGTAGAAAAATTCTCAGGGAAATCTCTCACGTTTATGTCTGTGTTTTTGTGTGAAAACGTCAGAAACTTTTGTGCAAGCTCCCGGATATTTGCGACCTTTTTTTCACAGGTGCACCAGTTGTTGTTGTTGGTAGGGCTTGATATGAAGAGGCATAGCCTCCCACACCCAAAGCTTTTAGTACAACTTACAGTACACTAGAAAGCTTCTAGCTGGGAAACATCGGCAGCCACAGACTCTGTGAGACTCTCTAAATCTGGTAAGCAGTCTTAGTGACATCTCGGCTGGTCCTCATCTTATGAGGTGGAACAGGCTGCAGGGACTCTGGGCGAATCAGGCTTGGCAACCCTAGAGCTCTAATCAGGCATCTGCTGGCCACAGTTTTATGTCTTGTTACCCTAACTAGCATTCCTTGGCCATTGCTCTGCTATCTGGGCTACCTGGACCTTGCCGATGGTCTTGACTCCTGAACCCTGCCTTTGGCTGCTGATGTGAACATTGATGCACCCTCCTGCATTGACCCTGACTGAATATGGTTCTGTTTTGGTTCTGGTGCTTCCCTCTAGTTCTCACCTCTGGCTAGCTCTCTGACACTTCTCTGGACACTGATTTTGTCTTTGGTCTGTCCATCTAATTTGAACCCATTCTGTCTGACCCACAGTATAGTGTAACTCCTGTGCACTTAGTGTAAGTTATGTGCACCAATTGGGGGCTGCAAGTTAAGGAAGATTGTCCAAGTAGATAAGGGAAGTAGGGTCGGTTACAACTATGCAGCACCGTCCACCCTGCGTATTGTACTGTCATTTATACTTTTCTTTTACTTTTTCACTTTACTGTGCTGTTTAGAAATGTAGAATACTGTTGACATAAAAGACCACCTGGTCTATATAGTCTGCCCTTCTTCTTTTTTCCTTTGTTTATATTTATCTTAGGATATATACAATCCAGGTATGTTTAAGGAGAATCTGTCAGCACAACTGAGCTTATAACACTGCATTCAGTGTCTCAATTAGGTTTCCTACCGTGTCTGTGTTACCTGAAGTGCAAAGTCAAATTGCCTAACTTTTCTTATGGAGCACAGGTTATTTAAATTATACCTTAAAAGATATTGGGACACAGACCAAGCAGTAACTAGTCACAGCTTTCTGGCTGTAATCACAATCTGCCGGTATGATTGACAGGTAAAGAGACTTTTACATTAAATATGGGGCATAGAAGCCTTTTTGCCTTTTAATCACATGTGAAGACCATGATTACAGGGAGAGGGCAGTGGTCTTCTCTCTTCAGGAAGCACAGATGCGGTAGGAAACCTTATTAAGACAAGTGTACCAATGAAATGTCCCCATTGTGTATATCTATGCATTAGGAGATGGAACTTACCCTTCTCTCTTTGTAACTCCAGCTTGAGATTCAGCATCACAGAGTTACATGGTCCCTGGTCCCACGCTGGAGACGAGAGCTATGAAAGTATGGGCCGTCAGAAATATATGTCGGAGCTGAATTTTTTATTGATGCATATTAGAAGAATGACACATTGCTACACAATTTCTTTTTTTCTAACCCCTTCAGGTCAGCCATGCAGCTATATATATATGTTCCTGCTGTACATACCTCGTGCAGCAGGAACCTAAATAAATGTTCCTAGTTGTGAATTTCAATGCGATTAGCCCTGCACTCATTACTGTTCTAAGACCTAGGAATGACAGGCAGCCACGGTCCTGCAGCTGCCTTTCATTAACCCCCTTAAACACGGCAATGCACAGCAGTCACAGCATTCAATGTAGTCATTGACAGGACAAGGACCTGTCACTGACTGATCAAAATCCCCTCAGCATGGCTACGGGGGTCCTGATCACTTGTATCGGCAGGCAGGGGTAAGCCACTTACCTCCGTCCTATTGGATCGACTCTATGTACATGGCATAGCATTCATCAGTATATGCAATCAGAACATTGCATATATAAGTACATTAAAAAAATCTAATTCTTTTCTCCAACACCAATATGATATCAATAAAAAGTAGATACAATGGCACAAAAAATTACACCCCAACCAGCCCTGTAGGTGGAAAAATAAAAGCATTAAGGCTGTTAGAAGGCGAGGAGGAACATTGCAATAATTTGACCCGAGCACCAATGACCTCGGTTATGAAGGGGTTAATAATCAAAGGAGGTACACTTGAATAATTGAGGACAGGTCTATTTGACTAGTAAGCATTTATTTTGATTGTGGAAATACCCTTTAAATCATTATGGTTTTCTTTCCTCTTTCAGTAAGTAAATCTGGCATTAATTGAATAGGATTCCACTACAGTAAAGTTATTTAATTAATTTATTAGAAGTTCTTCTTTTGTATATGTGGATGAAAGAGTGGTATCTGTCTCCTAATGTTGACAAATACAAATAATGATCATTATTAATTGCATGGGTCTCCAAACTGCTGCCCTCCAGCTGTTGCAATACTACATTCCCATCAGCTTTTGATGTCCTCACATTATGGGAATTGTGCTTTTGCAACAACTGGAGGGCCGCAGTTTGGAGACCCTTGATTTACGGCTTTTAATATTACGAGATGGCCACCTTTCTCTGCTATGTTATGTGAGCATAGCCTTAAGCAGTCAACTTTGCATATGCTAAAATTTGATGAAAGGGAGCTACCGAGAGAAACTACATAATAAATTTACTGTATTATTATATGATATGCAGCAATGTATAATTCAGTTTCTTAAATCAGATTTTATGTGTATTTATATAATGTACTGTAAGTATAATTTTTTGAGCATGTCTTCTTTATTCATAATATCATTTTATAATACCCAACTAATCCTCCCCAGGAGACAAATGAAGAGTCATTACAGCTAATGACGTTTGTTAAAAAACTAATGTAGTGTAGAACAGAGTTAACATGTACTTATCAATTGCACAGTTGGCCTTACCACTAGTTACAATGCTGTGCGATAACTTTTAATAATGCAGACCTCTTTGTTCACAGTCTCTATTGTTCACTAGGAATTAAAAGAAAAATAATTCTCTACGTAAGTTAACCACCTTTTTTCTTTAGTTATTTTATTAGAGTAAAATGTATAATAGTGTTCAAGATATTACTTTAGGTCACTAATATTAAGACATAAATCAGTGAAGTAGATGAGTAAAAAATAGAGCACCCAAAAGTAGAGCACTTAAAATAAGAGTAAGTGAAATTACATCATGAGATAGATAGATTTTTTTTAAACTCACCACCTTTATATAGTCAATTCAGTAGTAGTATAAAGCATATCAGCTGTAGTACAAACCGTGTAAGTCTCAGCATTAGTGTGGGACAACAGTGTGTGACGTTAGATCGAACATTAGTTTAGACCTGAACCCCATTGAAGCCAATGAGAACCTGGACTTTGGGTCACAAAAATGGCAGTAAAATGGGTGTAGGAAGGGAATAAATTCCTAAAAAAACGGCTACTGATGTTTAATAAATATAATTCTCTTTATTTTCAAAAAAATATATATCAATAAAATCACAACATGAAGTAAAAATCATGCACACAAGAGGTACCGTCTAAGCAAATGATACAAATGGACACAACAATGTGTCACTAGGTATAAAGGTATCCACTACTGTGTGGATCCTGCCAACAACATGGTATAGGCTTTGATACTCAGTATTGCACCATTGCTATTGCACTAAACCCAGGTGAAAGAGAGTATGAACACAGTAATGAGAACAGTGTAATAGCAATGGTGCAATACTGAGTATCAAAGCCTATACCATGTTGTTGGCAGGATCCACACAGTAGTGGATACCTTTATACCTAGTGACACATTGTTGTGTCCATTTGTATCATTTGCTTAGACGGTACCTCTTGTGTGCATGATTTTTACTTCATGTTGTGATTTTATTGATATATATTTTTTTGAAAATAAAGAGAATTATATTTATTAAACATCAGTAGCCGTTTTTTTAGGAATTTATTTATAGAGACCCAGGCAGGTCTGGTGGTCGTTGTAGGATATATTGGGTGTAGGAAGGGGTAGAAGGCTGCAAATTGAATGGAGTAGTTCACAGATTGGGCGAGTTCCTCATGGTGACCCTCTTAAAAAATTAATCAATTAAATTGAAAATCATCTGCTGCCTTTAAAATGCTTGGACACATATATCTCAAATGGAATTGATGTGGCAATACTGTCAATTGGTAGACATTTCAGTATAGATGAAACAAGACAAAAATATACAGATAGAACATATCGATTTAGCCAAGTCTGAGAAAAAATTACTTACAAAATTAGAAAAGTCCCTAACAAAATTAGACCCACTCTGGTTCTCTTTATTCAGGAAAGATTGGCCAATACACTGTTTAAATGGCTACATACTAAGCACAGATAGGCCAGCTGTTGTTCCCTTTATTCAGTAGAGACTGTTTCTTAGCCCTGAACTCTTCTATTAGCCCAGCTGTGGTTACTCTCATGCGACATGGACTTTTCTTTTTGTTAAACAATTAACAAGACTATGTAAGTGGACCAAAACCCTTTTCTATTTGCCAAACTGGTTACTCTCATGCAGCATCGACTTTTTGACAAGACTATGTAAGTTGCTCAAACTCCTTTCCATTTGCCAAGCTGTGGTTATTCTCATGCAGCATACTATATATATATATATATATATATATATATATATATATATATACTTTACATACTTATCCTCCTCCTCCTACTGTCTCACTGACATTCTGACAGCCACCAACTCCTCAAAACAGATGATACCATTGTTTTAGGAAACTCTTTCAGGCCAATCTATCCCTTCTTGCATCAGCAACCTTTTCCTAGTGTGATCAACAGTTTTGAATCCGTAGACGTTTTCACCCCCTCTTGTCTTGTCTGACACCACCAGGCCCTTAGCACAGACAATCCCACTGTTGTACACTGAAAATAACTGTAATTTTTTTGACCTACCTATCTCTCCTTGCCTGTATCACCAATATCTCCCTACACTAACCAGCAGCAGAATGATGATGGGATACAGAACTGGCGTTATCATACAACGGTGTTACAAGTCCCACCGCCTGACCAATTACATGTCCCAGCAATGCCTACGGGGCAACTACGGCGCATAGAAGTTTGCTGACAACAAACTATATTGCAGAACAACAAACTGATTAACATATATATATGTTAGAACATATATGGGTAAGTGCACATTCACAAATCCACATGGAAAGGCTAGGAGAATCTTCTATTTTATGTACATACTAGAAAATGTACCCGGCGCTGCCCGGGTATAAAGTGTCAGTGTGTTAATTAGATTTGTTCTAAGGTGCCCAGGAGGCCAAGCTAAAGGTATTGTTTCATCTGAGTTAATCAGTGGAATTAGTGTATGCCTGTAGTGCATAGTTGGAGGGGTTCTGTATACCCACAATGTATAGTTTTCAGGGGTCTCGCATATCTGTAGTGCATAGTTGGGGGGGGGGCTGTATATCTATAGTGTATAGTTGGGGGGGTCCTGTATACCTGTAGTGTGTATTTGGGGTCCTGTATACTTGTAGTATAGAGTTGGTGAAAGTGCTGTATACCTGTATTATAGAGTTGGTGTAGGTCCTTTATACCTGCAGTGTATAGTTTTGAGGTGCTGTATACCTGCAGGGTATAGTTTGGGATCCTATATACCTGTAGTATATAGTTGGTGGAGTTCCTGTATACCTGTAGTGTATAGTTTTGGGGTCCTGTATACCTGTAGTGTATAGTTTGGGGTCCTGTGTACCTGTAGTATATAGTTGGTGGAGGTCCTGTATACCTGAAGTATATAGTTGGTGGAGGTCCTGTATACCTGTAGTATATAGTTTTGGGGTCCTGTATACCTGTAGTGTAAAGTTTGGGGTCCTGTATACCTGTAGTATATAGTTTTGTGGAGGTCCTGTGCACCTGTAGTGTATAGTTTTGGGGTCCTGTATACCTGTAGTGTCCTGTATACCTGCAGGGTTGTATTTACCCGTATGGCAGTGTTATTCAGTCACAGTGTGTTGGTATTGGTCATGTCTGGTATGGTGGTGTTATCCAGTCACGGTAAGGTGGTATTGGTCATGTCTGGTATAGCGGTGTTATCCAGTCACAGTATGGCGCTATTGGTCAGGTCTGATATGATGGTGTTATCCAGTCACAGTATGGCGGTATTGGTCAGGTCTGGTGTGGCGGTGTTACCCAGTCACAGTTTGCCGGTATTGGTCAGCTCTGGTATGGCAGTGTTATCCAGTCACAGTATGGCGGTATTGGTCAGGTCTGGGATGACAGTGTTATCCAGCACAGTATGGCGGTATTGGTCAGGTCTGGTATGGCAGTGTTATCCAGTCACAGTATGGCGGTATTGGTCAGGTCTGGTATGACAGTGTTATCCAGCACAGTATAGTGGTATTGGTCAGGTCTGGTGTGGCGGTGTTATCCATTCACAGTATGGCGGTATTGGTCAGGTCTTATATGACAGTGTTATCCAGTCACAGTATGGCGGTATTGGTCAGGTCTGGTATGACAGTGTTATCCAGTCACAGTATGGCGGTATTGGTCAGGTCTGGTGTGGCAGTGTTATCCAGTCACAGTATGGCGGTATTGGTCAGGTCTGGTGTGGCAGTGTTATCCAGTCACAGTATGGTGGTATTGGTCAGGTCTGGTATGAAGGTGTTATCCAGTCACAGTATGGTGGTATTGGTCAGGTCTGGTATGGCAGTGTAATCCAGTCACAGTATGGCGGTATTGGTCAGGTCTGGTGTGACCATGTTACCCAGTCACAGTTTGGTATACCTGTTGTGCCCTGTATATACATGTACTGTTTGGATGGAGTAGGGGGCCTTGTATATACATGTAATGTATAGTTGGAGTAGGGGGTCCTGTATATACATGTACTGTATAGATGGAGTAGGGGGTCCTGTATACATGTACTGTATAGATGGAGCAGGGGGTCCTGTATACATGTACTGTATAGATGGAGTAGGGGGTCCTGTATATACATGTCCTGTATAGATGGAGTAGGGGGTCCTGTATATACATGTACTGTATGGATGGAGTAGGGGGCCCTGTATATACATGTAATGTATAGTTGGAGTAGGGGGTCTACCAGTTATTACTGTGGATGTTGTGAGGCAGCTTCCCTAGCAACCATTGCTCCCTGTGAAAATGAAAGCAGTAATCCTATTGGTTGCTAAGGCTCCAACTGCCGTGTCTGCTGCAGCTAATTATATCACCTGTGTGTGCAGTGAGGAGAATTTCCCATTCATCTCTATGGGGCGCCTCTCTTTCCCCTCCTTCTCCCCTCCTGTACATCTGGCGGGGACGGGACCCTCGCAATAAACTTCCCGGGCACCCAATGTATCTGTGTGCCAAATTTGGGGTCAAACGGTTCAGGCGTTTGAAAGTCTATAGAGGACAGACAGACAGACAGACAGAAGGACAGACAGACAGACTTTGATTTTTATGATATAGATATATGTTTTACATCTTTTACAAGTGCCTATCGGATTGTATATGTTACAGGCAAAATGTGAAATGCAAGCACTGTAAAAAAAAATTGCCTGGTCTATTGGGCAAAGTATAACATTTCATATTTTTCTTGAATTTGATATATATATATATATATATATATATATATATATATATATATATATATATATATATATATATATGTTCCCTAGACATTATACAAAACAACACATACTGCTTAATCTCTTAGTGACCAAGCCTTTTTCTTGTAACAAATGGTACTTCATGTTAGTGGCAAAATTTGGTATTATGAAAAATTAGAACTTTATAAACTTTAAAATTCTCTGCTTCTAAAAAATGAAAGTCATATCACAAAAATTAGTTACTAAGTCACATTAATAATATGTCCTATTTATTCTGGCTTCATTTGGTAAACATATTTTACTTTTTTTATGGTGTTACAGTGCTTAGAAATGTATCATAAAATTATCTTTTTATTTATTTATTTTTTTAAGTGGATTTAGGCTTGTATACCATAAAACCTGTATAAGTGTCCCCATGTTGAAAACTACACACCTTAAAGAGTTAATACAGGGGTATACTGAGCATTTTTATCCTACAGGTGCTTGAGGAAAGTATCTTATTTTCACAAGGAACTTGAGAGGAAATTACCCCAAAATTTGTAATGCAGGTTTTCCTAAATACAATGGTACAAATGGGACAAAACCGCAACTAGTTTCGGGTTTAGGATAGCACAGTTGCTATAAAAAATAATTTAAAAAAATTGAGATTACAAGTTATCTGGAGGTGGTTACGAGCAATTTGGGGTGGTTATGGGCAATCTGAAGATGTTTACTGGCTATCTGGGGTGGTTAAGGACAATCTGGGGGTGTTTACTGGCTATCTGGGGTGGTGATGGGCAATTTGGGGGTGTTTATTGGCTATCTGGGGTGGTAACGGACAATCTGGGGTGGTTACAGGAAAACTGGGATGGTTACACGCAATCTGGGATGGTTATAGGCAGTCTTTGGCAATCATGGTGGTCACGGGCAATCTGGGGTGGTTATGGGCAGTTTGTGGCAATCTTGGCTGGTTACAGGCAATCTGGGGTGGTTAAGGGCAATCTTGGGGTGTTAACTGGCTATTTGGGGTGGTAATGGGTAATCTGGGGGTCTTTACTGGCTATCTGGGGTGGTGACAGAGAATCTGGGGTGGTGATGGGCAATGTGGGGTATTTACAGGCAATGTGGGGTGATTACGGCAAATCTGGGGTGGTTACAGGCAATCTGGGGGTGCTTATGGGCTATCTGGGTTGGTGATGGTCAATCGGGGGGTTAAGGGTAATCTGTGGCAATCTGGGATGGTTATGGGTAATTTGAGATGTTATGGGTAATCTGAGCGGTTACAGGTAAACTGGAGTGGTTATGAGTAATCTGGGGTAGTAACAGGTACGCTGGGGACATTACAGGTAATCTGGGGGGGTTACAGGTAATCCAGGGTACTTGACTTTGGTGACGGGACAAAAAGTGCCAGCAGCATTTGGAACAAGTGATCAGCGGCGTATAGTATATACCGCTGATCACTTTTACCGGGACCATACCGGGTGGTCCCTGATCATTGTCTCATGCTCTCCTCCACCTCCAGTGGTGGAGAGAATGGGGCTTTGATCATTTTTAGGAATCCATCACCATGTGGCAGCATCTTGGATCAGATAGGCGCCCGGGGAGGGGTTGTTAAAGACTGGGCCACCAAGGTTAATCCAGGGGGCAGAGGAAACATGTATTCACCTCCTCTCTCGTGGATTCACGGTGAGAGGAGATGAAAGCATGCAGCGGCGCAAGCAATGCCCGTTACCAGCAGACAGAGCTGGTTTTGGGCTTATTTTTTTGCAAGATGATTAGTTTTTATTGATACAAAGTTTTACATATATATGACTTTTTGATCTCTTTCATGATGTATTTTCTAAAGCAGATTGATAAAATACAGCAATTCTGGTGCTATTTGTTTTTTTGTTTTTTTTACAGTGTGTATCATGTGATATAATGAGAGCTTGTCTTGGCTTGGAAACAGTAGTGCAATTCTTTGTGCTAACTCAAAATGCATTTTCTTATATGCAAGTAATAAATGACAGCTTTTAAATAACATTGGTGTCCACATGTGTCTATCAGCAACTCACATGCTCCATCTCAGAAACAAGTTAGTACTAAAAATTCTGCCACTTTTCCCCGGCAAGCTCCCATGGCATTATCTAGTTTCAAGACAGGTTGAGGCATTACTTGGACTTATACACACTGTACACACAATACAGTGCCCGAAGCATGACTATTAATACTATGTCCTCCCTTCAGAATTAACAGCACATATAGTGTATGTAATAGTTTTTATTTTTTTCCGAAAGCACAAAGACTGCCTAAAAGCATTACTGGTCTGAGTATTTTACACTTAGTGGAAGCTTTTGTCAATTTAAGTATTTTATACTTTGACACGTTGACACGTTGCTTTTTGACATTGCATTGAACTCTCCAGGAAATGGGTGAACTGTAAACATTTTATATGTTTGGTGTCCCATTTTGGACATTCTATAGATTGTCTGGGAATTCCATCCAATATCTGGTCTCACACATTATACAATGCCTAAGGAAGGTATATAGTATGTTTAAAGAAACCCAGACATGTATTTATGGAACAAATGGTCTCAGGAGACACTAAAGTATCTTCTGTGTGGAACTAAATTATCTACACACTGTTAGTAACCCTCCACCAGCTTTGACCTTGGCGTTCTGGAAAATATAAAGAGTATCTGGCAATTTAAAGATTGCATAGTCATTGCCTAAACTACAAATTACCTGCAAATTAGTTCATCATCCACATACTGAAAAAGAGCCTTTCATTGAAATGAAAAATTCATAAACCCTGCATATTTGCAATTAAATTCATGAAACAAATGGTCCTAGGAGACACCAAAGCTATCTTCTGTGTGGAAAAGAATTCTCAGAAGGCTTCCAAATACTATTATGGCCCTATTACATGGAGTGATAATTGCTCTGTGTAATAGAGACAAAGGTCCGGTCAGCCAAAAGAAACGTTCATCATTCATTAGGTCAAGGCCTAAGAATATCGAGCATCGGGCATGCATCGCTGTGTGTAATAGCCAAGGGCGGCTGAGGGTAAAAAAAAAATAAACTCCATCCAACACCCCTATCATTGCCTGCAGGTTAAGGCGACTTTGTACACCCCCCCCCCCAAAAAAAAAACAAAAACAACCGCTTGTACCTTCAGATAGCTGCTTTTAATTCAAGATCTGTCCTGGGGTCCGTTTGGCACATGATGCAGTTATTGTCCTAAAAAACAACTTTTAAACTTACAGCCCCGTGCCCTACGGGCGTGGCTTAGAATATCTGTGCACCACCCCTCCGTTCTTTCCTCCCCACCCTCTTCATCATTAGGAATGCCACTGGAACATTTTCTCCATGCTGAACATTTGCACAGGTGTCTAAACAATCCAGCTCATGTGCCGGGCTGACACAGCTGACGAATAGTAGGCAATATGCCTGGAGCATTCCTAATGATGAAGAGGGTGGAGAGGAAGGACAGAGAGGGTGTGCCAGCCTAATGCATACACAATCTAGGCCACTCCTAGGCCCTGTGTCCCTCAGTGTCCCTCTGCCATCATTGTGTCCAGCAGCCACAGCCCGCACAGCTCTGGGAGGCTGGGCGTGACATCACCATTTTATCCTGGAAGTGAAGCCTTGATGCAGTAGCAAGTGCAAGGAAAAAAGCACTTTATAAGCATTTCCCGTAATAAGTTTACAGGGCGCAGACTGTTGGTGAGTCATAGCCAGGGAGCACTCATTGTAGTGACGTAAGGGCACAAGTGATTGTTTCTTAGCAACAACCGACACTACAGTCTATACTCCGGACTGTGTAAGTGACGTCTGTGGTGAGTTCCATCCCACGTCACTGATTCTAGACGGCGTTTGGCGGCATGTGTGTGTATATATCAGTCGCCCAGGAACCGTACATCAGAGGGGAGCCACTGCCAGACCTGACGGACTCTGCCTGTGTGAGTAGGTAGAGCCGTGTGGACGCTAGGCGGACCACTGTTTGCTAGCCTATTGCTCGGCATTAAGGAGCAGCCATGTACACTAGTTAGACCACTGTTTACTAGCCTTGTTACCCCCATAGAGCTACTCACTAATTAGCCCTATAGTAACTTATAGTGGCTCTTTATAGAAGTATCCGGTTTTTCTCATTCTTGTTTGTTTTGATATTGGTTAATTGTTTATTTTTTGCTTTATTACTTACTTATTTTCTCCCTGAAGACTCCTTAACCCCTTAACGACCGCGGCTATTACTGGGCATGGTCCGATCTCCGTGCCCGCTAATCAAGTAATCAGATGCAGCTGTCAAAGTTGACAGCTGCATCCGATTACTTGCTGGAGCCGATTACTTGCTGCAGCAAACGAGTGACAATCTCATTGATCTATGCTGCATATCTACACAGCAAAGATCTAAATGAGAGATCAGAGTGCTTATACTAAAAGTCCCCCATGGGGGCTTCTAGTATAAGTGTAAAAGTAAAAAAAAAAGTGATGTTGTCAATAAAAAGCCCCCTCCCCTAATAAAAGTCTGAATCACCCCCCTTTTCCCATGTAATAAAAGTAAAAAAATAAATAAATAAACATGTTTGCTATAGCCGAATGCGTAATCGCCCAAACTATTAATTAATCACATTACTGATCTCGCATGGTAAACGGCATAAGCGCAAAAAAATCCCAAAATGCTAAATTGCGCATTTTTGGTCGCATAAAATCCAGAAAAATTGTAATAGAAAGCGATTAAAAAGTCGCATATGCACAATCAAGGTACCAATAGAAAGTAAACATCATGGCGCAAAAAATTACACCTCACACAGCCCCATAGACCAAAGGATAAAAGCGCTAAAAGCCTGGGAATGGAGCGATTTTAAGGAACATATATTTGTTAACAATTGTTTGAATTTTTTACAGGCCATCATATAATATAAAAGTGTTACATATTGTTTTAATCATAATGACTTGAGGAACATATATAACAAGTCAGTTTTTAGTTGTTGTTTTTTTTCCCCCCAATTTCACCATACGTTTATTTTTTTTCAGTGTACTTTATGAAAAAATTCAGTAAGTCATTGCAAAGTACAATTAGTGGTTCAAAAAATAAGGGCTCATGTGGGTTTCTAGGTGGAAAACTGCAAGTGCTATGGCCTTTTAAGCACAAGGAGGAAAAACGAAAACGCAAAAATCGAAATTGGCCCAGTCCTTAAGGGGTTAATTAGAAAGAGACGCGTTTGAGTCACATATAGGGCATTAATAATATGTATATATCGTGAGGATCTGTTTTAGAGACAGACCAAGGGGTAGTTTGGGGTAGGGGTTGCCCTTTTTAGGGCGAGTGCTTCATAGCCTTTGAGCGAGCAGATACAGTATACACATCTCCCTGTTTAATGGGGTTGATTATACTTTGTGCCCTTTTCCCCCCACTTATTTAGTGTTGATGTGAGCATACCCTGTGAAGGATCGGATTACAAGTCTTGTTTGAATACAACTAATTGGTAAGACTTTTTCTAACATCTTATTAACAGTGTATCCGTCGGTGTAAGGCGTTTCTACAAGTCATTGGCTCTCTTTGTTTACAAATATATGTCTGATGTTTTGTATTGTGGGGGATGGTTTTAATGATAACTATTAAAGTTTATGATTTTATAATGTCATGTCCCCCATCTGTGATTTTTTTTTTTACATTGGTTATTTGTATAAATTTTGGGGGGCAATGCAATACTTTAATAAAAATTTTCGCCAGACTTCTTTAAGATCGACAAAACACAGCCATGCTAATCTAAGAATTATGTTTTTAAAAAAGGAGACGTGTGTCAGGAAACATGTTGTGTATGGCCACGAAAGTGTTTCCCTCATAAACAACAGATCTACAGTCCCACCCTTACCGATATCATTGCCTCCTGGGTGTATAAAAATGACATCAAGCTGGACAGAAATGAGCAGAAATAGGTTCATAAAGCCATCCCAACGCTGACCACCAAATCCCATTTAGTAGACAGCAACCATTTCTGGAGCCAATGATAGTTTAGTGATGTAACAAGGACCTTCAGCTCTTCGTTTGGCCCAGTATATGAAGGAGTGGCCAACAATTCATACACATAAACAAACCATACACAAAAACTAAAGAATTAGTACATAAGCATTGTACTGTAGGGTGAATACATTTTTTATAGCAAGTTGAATCCCACCTCCCCAAATTTTTTTATAGTAGCAGCGTAAAAACCAAACATGAAAGCCGCGGTTGTGGTGCCAATATGAAAAGAGTGTGATGAGAAGCAAGCATCCTTCAACCCCAATTCCAGCAAACACTGTCCCCCCAACCCCAATTCCAGCAATTGGAAATTGTGTCAAAGTCCTCATGTACTAATAACAGGTTACCACTGGGGGGGCGCACAGACATATAACATTTAGCAAAGGAAACCAGACACAAGGCTCTGCCCGGCAAAGCACCAACACGCAACCACACTCCCTTGCCTACTTGATCAGCTTTTGAGTGAAGTATAAACAAAAACAAACTCATTCTTTATAATCACATGGTGTACAGCCAGCCCATCACCACCCTGTGTACTTCCAAGCAGCAGTTCCCCAATCCTCAAAGCTGCAAAGAATGTGCAAAGGAAAATAACAAGGCTTCAAACTGGGAAAAACAACAAACAAGACATACCATACATAACTTCAACAACAACAACAACAACAACTTCTATTCTTCCCATAACCCTTTAAGACTTGCTTAACCAAGAGGGAAATATGCAAAGGCTGTTCACCCAGCAACTTCAGAAAAAAGGACACACCAGCTAAAAGATGCCCGATAGTGCTAGAAGACTCCTTTTTCCACCAATTGTAAAAGAAACACTAATGCAGCCTGCTCACTGCTGCTAAAAGAAGAAAGGCCTGCTGGCACCACAATACTATACCATCTGACCCACGCCTCAACATATCCCCTCCATGTGTTAGGAACCACTGATCTCTTCACCAAGTCCCACGTCAGGACCAAATTAGGTCCCATAAAAATGCTGGATACTGCTCCCTCTCCAACTCTGCCGGATTTACTTAAGTGGAATCCAGATATTTAAATGTGAGCATCACAATGCTGAATGACGAAATAACTTAACAGCAACAGGACAGGTAGAGGACAAGCCATTCACTGCATAAAGAACACCTTTTTGTCAGAATACAAGCTACCCCAAAGAGTCAGGGCCGCAATAATAGGGAATTTTTCCTAATGGAGCCGTGTCACATAGTGGCAAGGGTTTTCTTCCACTGGCAGCGGGCAGGCCCGTCTCCAGTGCTTCAGCCCGGGCCAGTGCCCGGTAATACACCGGCTCTGTGTGCAGGTTCAAAGAAAGGAACGCAGCACCGGCTTCCCCGTGCCGGTGCCTACCTATTTATATGCTACACTTTAACCATTCTTACCAAGCTATAGAAGGTGCTGAGAGCAGTGGTTATGTGAAGGAACACACACATGGCTATCAGGCTCTAGATGTCCCAAACAGACCCCCACATTTCAAGTGAGAAAACAAGATAGAGTGGGTTATAGGCACTGGGCAGTGAAAAATCCAAGCCTATATCTTATAGTAATTGTGTAAACCACAAGATTATACCTATGTTTCTTAATATATTAAATCTTTACAGTTTAATAGAAACTTAGAAGTTCACTACAAATATGTAATTTAAAGATTTCTAACACTTTGCAAAGGGTTAACATTTTATCTTTACTCAAGGACATATAGCAAAAAGTAAAGTATGGCACTTCAGAAACAATCTGATTTTCAATTTGCAGTGCTGAAGCCATCATTCCAAATACCAGTATCACTCGCTACTGTTCAAAGGAAAAAAGGCGATGTAGTACAGTTGACGGAGTGTGAAATCAAGGAGAAAAAGGAACCAAAGAAGGGGAATGAAGTGGAGTACATTGCTGATCATGGACATCAACCATAGTATGAAAGAGGAGATGTACAGTATATATCACAGAATACATAACAGACATTATTAAACAAATAGTGGCCATTATTATTAATTAAATTTATTATAAAACTATAACAAAAAAATTATGGTGTGTGAACATAGACAATAAAAATATAGTAATGCCAGACAACCTTTTTAAGACCTTCCTTTTTTAAGTAAAAACACAGAAAGCATTCCACATTTTAATAAACAAATTCTTCCTCTATTTCCAATATAATAAAATTATGTCTTTACGAGACTCTATCAGCAGGTTTATGGTGTCCTGTCTAAGGGTAACATAAACTAGTGACAGAGAAACTGAACAGAATGACATAATACTTGTGTATGCCAAAGAAGACCACTTAACATGGTGGTTTTGGTGGTTTCCTTACAGGAGCCACCCCTTGGCTGGGTCCTTCCCGGAGGGATATCTGGCTAGTCCTGTGTTTTGAAACTCTTTGATGAGGCTTCACAGGCTCTTCTTTTGCATATTCATGTTTCCCAGGGGACAATGCACCTAGAACTTCACTGCATTAAGCGCTTTCATTAGCAGCCAGCAGTGTTGTCGTTTGGCTGGTCTCCCTGAGATGAGCGATCTGTTTCTCTTATATTACTTGTGTGGCAAGAATACTATTCTCCTACATACTAGGAGAACGGTTGAACGGAATGATGTAAGTAATACACTGATCTATACAGCATTTCTGTCACTAGTTTATACTGCCCTCATTTAAGGTGGCACAAACCTAAAACACATCTTTAAAGTAACATCCTGACCCAGTTATCAACACTTCTGCATATCCATATGCAAGTCCAATGAAAACCTGTCATGGAGTTACAGTATCTTATTAGGCTCATGTCCTGACTGGCTAGTGGTAGCTCTTAATTACCAACTGTCACCCTCTTTATTAAAACTAATAATATTATATATTAATTCCAGATCTAAAGATATCTATTGCCAGTCTCTCCACTCATCACCATAATCATCTGGTATAATTTATAAATAATAATGTAATCACTAAAGTTGCCATTTAGACACTAAGGGCGACATGTTTTAAGAGGCGGTTTGTGTATTTTCGGTGGAAAGTGCCGATTTGCGTATAATGTTATTTGCAAATGGCCGTTTTGCGAATAAAAATATTCGCAAATTGCCACTTTCCGCCGGGGGGGGGGGGGGGCGGGTTCAAGGAGGGGGGGTGTTGGGGGCGGGACGGGGGGCGCGGACTCGAACGCGATTCATCATTTTTTTTAACTGAAAGATACGCCAAAAACCTACTCCACCTTTCAGGTGGCGTAGGTTTTCGGCTGTGCGCACCGACGCGCACGGGATTTATGTAGAGACAGTCCGCCTCTACATAAATCTCCGTAGCGCCGGAGATGCGGGGACATTTATAAATCCGGCGTAAAAAACGTCGGACTTAATAAATGTCCCCCAATGGGTCCTTTTACGCACACATAGATCCTGTATTTGACAGATTATCTGACAGATTTTTGAAGCAAAAGACAAATAGATTTGAAAAGAGGAGATGTCTCAGTCTTTCCTCTATGATCTGCTCTCTGTTTATAATCTGTTCCTGGCTTTAGCTTCAAAAATCTGTTAGATAATCTGTCAGATATCTCTGTGTGTAGGACCCTAAGGCTGTTATTTGCCACTCAAAACTACGGCCATTGTTTTAAATGGAAATTGCATTGAAGCCTATGGACAATGGCGGAAAATAATTGACATGATCTTTATTTCAACAGCCGTTGCTCTATACATTGGGTGAAGCACCATTGCCTTCAAAGCAAATCATTTTATTATAAAAGAATGGCTATTGTATAAACTGAAACCAACGGCCGTTCTTTTAACCTAGCCTAACAATGAATCTATCTTTGAAAAAAAAAAAAAAAAAAGAAATTTGAGATATGTTGTCACTTTTTATGTTGAGGCTTGTTGCAACAACTGAAGAGCCACAAGTTGTGAAATATTGCCTTAGACATAGAAAAATCGTACACAATTTTACGTTAACTTTAACTAAGAATTGCAGAAGTAGTCACATGTAAAACAAAATTATTTAATTCTAACTATGAATATAATTTTTTACGAGCGTAAAAAGAAGTCATCACAGGTCATAATATGTAGCATTAAAATAAAAGCAGGTAATGGGATCAGATTTTTATAGCAGAGTAAGCGATAGCTCAGTACACTGATTTAGTTGGGTATATCTTGACTAATGGAAATAATCCAAATATCCTGTAATGGACATCTTGCATATTTTAGCTAAGAGTTGGAAACTGGTTGCTGCAGTTTTATAGATTTTGGTAATGGGAAATCCTTGTAAAATTATGGTTTTATAAATAATGAACGTAAATGAGATTTTCAATAATTATTTGATTGACACATAGAGGACTTTTTTAAACATGTTGGTGACTCACTTGAAACTTAAAGTGCTTTCCTACCACAGAAGGCCAAGGCTAACCATTTATTTTAAAGAGGTTTTTTTTTTGTAGGTTTAATACTTAAAGTGTCACTGTCATAACTTTCAAAATCTAAATCAACAGTAGATGTGATATAGTAAGTTTGCAATTTACATTCATTATTTCTTTTTATTTGTCATGGAAAACACGTCACATCCTGTTTTTTGACTGTTTTCCTCAAAAAAAAAAAAGTCCTGTGTATCCCAGGCCATCTGAGAGCTCACAGAGAGAAGGCGGTCATGTGATTGACGGACACATAAAGTCGTGACTATCTGTACTGTATGGAATTCCTGGGCGTTGTCTGTTTTTTGTTTTGTTTTGTTTTTTCAAGCAGCAAATCTACCTTTAGGAGACTGGACCTGGATTTCTGGTAAGTATAGCTTTGTTTTACAGCATGATAACAGCAAAAATAAATAAATAAATAATAATAATGAATGTATATTGCAAACTTGCTTTATATCACATCTACTGTTGTTTTATATTTTAAAAGTTATAACAACAGGTACACTTAAAGAAAAATGTATGACCAAAATGCATATTTTCAGAATTGTCACTGTTAGAATAACTTTGGGACAAATTTTTGGATTTCAGATGGTACATGGGAAAACCTTGAAAGTTATGAGAAATGTGGTACAGATATTAAACTGCATTAATAAATGTAAGAGAAATAGTTATACAGTATGTAGTGTATCCTCGAGACAGTTGTCAGCTGTTGACAACTCACATCACCCTTTACACAGAATGTAAGGATAGGGGGAGTCTGGGAGTCACACAGACGGGCCTTGGCCTAGGAATAGCTCAGGGGGAGGTTATTCAGTGGAAACCACCTAAATTCTAGACTCAGAATAACCACGTAACCCTAGGGCCTTTACATCCTTAGCATAAAGAATAATAAAAGCAGATAGTAAATTGTGAGCTACCCCCCCCCCCCCTTCCCCTTAGCTGCAGGGAGGATTACACTTTGCCTTAATAATTGTCATATCCAGGATCTTATTGATGCTTACTCTGTTGTAAAAAATAAAGTGACACGTCCCATATGATGAGATTACATCATATCATAGCTTTGTGTGGGTGTTTTTCTCCCAGTCGTATTAAATGAGTAGTTCTGCAAGTAAAAAAAAAAACATTTATATCTATATTTATATTTATAACTGATGCCAAAAAGTGACAGAGATTTGTAATTTACTTCTATTAAAAAAAAAAAAAACTCAACTCTTCCAATACTTCTCAGCTGCTGTATGTCCTGCACAAAGTGGTATTCTTTCCAGTCTAAGGTTATGTTCACACTACATAAAAGTACAGCCATTGTTGCCATCAGCAACAACGGCCATACTTTTTGCGGAGCGCAACATAACCTTATCTGAAATGGGATCCAGGCCGGAGTGTATACACATCATATACGCTCCGGCCGGGATCCCATACGGGACCGCAAATAACTGACATGTCAGTTTCCTGCGGCCGGAATTCACTGAAAGACCTGTCAGTTCACACAGCAAAGCGAGCGGCTATGGTAAGCCCTGCGCTATGGGAAGCTCTGATGCGGGGGCGCGCTGATGCGCCCACATCAGAGCTCTGCGGCCGGACGGATCATCCGGATGATGTGCCCTGATGATGCTATGGTCCGGGCACAGACCGGCCGTTCCGTGAGCCGGCCGAAAACAGCGCTCTCTGCTGCCACCTCTGTTTATGACAAGAACTGTCCAGAGCAGTAGCAAATCTGTATAGAAAACCTCTCCTGCTCTCTATACTGGAAAGAATACCACTTTCTGCTGGACATACAGCAGCCAGGGCCGTAAGGGGAGGGGGGGAGCTGCCCCGGGCGCAAAGATCAGGGGGGGCGCCATTACAGGGAGCAGAGAGAGAAGGATTACAGTGGATTGGGGCAGCCTGGAAGTGTCCTGCCCTCTGTCAGTGTGGGGAGACAGGGGACGATTTTTACTTGATCAAAAGAGATATTTCCCATACAGTACTTTCTCCTGGCTGCTGTTTAGCTATAATTTGCGCAAAATTGTGGCGTTTTTACCGTGATTTTGTGCAAATCAGGGCTAAGTAGCAGCCAGGAGACAGTACAGTAAAGTTACTGTGTAGATGGTGAAGGACCTTGACATGTGACTATGAGGTCACCGCAGGTCCTGTATGTACACTGCACTATGGAGGAGGAAGAAAGAAGATACAGGTGTGTGGGACGAGTCTGGGGACGGGGGTGAAGGGCGCCCAGTCTGGAGTGGGGAGGGGGGCAGGGGGGTACAGGGTAACACCAGTCTGGGATGGGGGAGACACACAAGAGAGTGTCCAGTGTCTATTTAGGGGTCTGGTTGTACATTATTCTATACTTACCCCCTTAATAACTGCCCTCTCCAAATATAT